>NW_017728886.1:154587309-154603642 GCF_001723895.1 Crocodylus porosus
TTCAAGAGTAAATTGGATGCTTATCTTGCTGGGATCCTATGACCCCAGCTGACTTCCTGCCCTTTGGGCAGGGGGCTGGACTCGATCTCCCGAGGTCCCTTCCAGCCCTGATGTCTATGAAATCTATGAAAATCTGCCCACAAAAGGGTGACTTGTGGTCACATCTGATTTTGATCTATTTGTGGAAAGGCTAGTTGAATCCTCTATGGACCAGTTTATTTGGTTACAAATATATAGGTGTAGAAAGAGGTCTGCCTGGGAAATGCAGTGAAATTCTTCCCAGACAATGCCTTGGACAGTGGAAGTGAAGCCTGCAGCTGTTTCTCCTCGTATGGCACCAAAGCAGGGAAGAGTACCAGGGCAGAGGCCTCAGCACACACCTCAGCACTGAAGGAAATTATGTTGATAATTCAGCACATACCACTTTGTCCCATGGGTCATTTCTCACCCAACATTTCAGCCCGGTGTAAGCCTGCAAAACGCTTTCTCACCGGAAAGCTCCTTATCAGACGAAATGTAAAACTATATCAAAAGGCTGTAACGTGTTAGCCCTGGGGGTAGCAATCCAATTCCAACTGAAGTAACTAGCTTCCTAGATTCAAGGATTGTAAGGCTGGAAGAAACCTTGGAATCTCATCGGTTCCAGCCCCCTGCACCAAGCAGGAAAGATTCTGCTTACTAAATTCCCCCTGTAGTTTCAACTGGATACTCTTCATTTGAACTTATCTTACTTTCTTTTACAGCTGTTGTACTTGACAGTAGAGTGAAGCAATCCCTATGGTACCTGTGTAGTTGTTTGGGGAGTAGTTTTTTTATGCATTTACCAAGTATTTGGGAAACCTCTGAATAAAGGATGCTACATATGTTACTGTTATTGAGGCATGGCCTGAGTTCTAGTCAGTCTTTACTCTTTAAGGATTTCATGATTTTGCCAGTTAAAGCCTCAACTGAAGACATGGAGAGCAGATACTATCAGAACAATGCCTGGGTAAAGGAAGAAGGCTCTCTTTCTCCACTGCCTGCAAGTAACTGTTCAAAAGAACACTATTTTATTTTTAAAAGCACATAGCTTGCAAACCTGCTTGACCATCCAGGAAATTTAAAGATGTGACCTTCCATATTTCTCTTAGGACCCAGAAGACACCTCTACATATGCACTTTAATACTCATTAGCCATTTTAATGCATATTAAAGTGCCACAAAAAACCCGTGCACTTTCACTAATGAACATTAAAATAAGCTAATGTGCCTTTTTCTAGTACCTCACACCAGAGATACTAAATGTAATACACATTAGCAAAAGTACATTAATGAATGTGTAGACACTCCCAGAGATTATCACTAAAATAGGCACCTTCAAGGGTACCTCAGAGCAGCTCATGGTTACAAGGCTCCAGTTTTTATATAATGTGCCTTTACCACTAGATGTATAACATACTTCAAAAGGTAAAGAACACTACCAGGGTGCCCAGGATGCAATAATGTACAGCCTAGCAAAAAAGGTCTGATTCCCCACACCAGGGGTCAGCATCGGCATCTGAGAGGAGAAAGTGTAAAATGCAGCCATAGTGCTTGTATAGAGTTTTACACCCACATGACACAGATGATAATGATAACACAAGGTGCAGCAAGGCACAGGGGAGCCAGGGCAATATATTGTGAGCAGGAAATAAGAACCTGGACCAACCTGGAGACCTGCAAGATCCACTGGCACAATACAAGAGTGACTCCTAATTCCCCAAAGCATGCAAGGAGAGTGTTGGGGGAAAAAAATTAGTGAACAATTTTGAACTGCAGGAGTCTGGGCCACAAAGCTGCACAGGAAATCTGGATACAGCTTGGACAAATTGTGGGGCTGTGTCTGGGGAGATGGAAACAGACAAATGGCACTCTTCACAGCCTGGCATAAGAATGTACGCTGTTGGCCAATGCAAGGTACTGCCCTCCATTCGAAAAGGAAAAAGTGCCAGTAAATATTTAAAGAAGGATTTTTAAAGAGTCCAAATTATGTCAAACAAAATCAATGACATTTAATAATAATTCCCTAGGTCCCTTTGCAAAAACGCTCATCTCTTCATACACTGCTGTGTAGGAAACTAAATAATAAATGCAACCAAACATAGCAATAGAGGCTGAATTCTGGGTCTAGTTACTGTAATTCAACCAGAAGTGGCATGCTGGTCCCCAGCAGCCTCAAAAATTAGTTGTGCATCAGAACAATTGATCCTATATGATGGAATGGAAGGAGACACTAGGGCAGGGAATTAGTGTTAATAAGCCCCCCTCTCCTAGTCAATGACCTTTGAGTGACAGACAGTATTACTACATAATAAAATATTCCATTGTATGTCTGTGTGTATCATAGTATATCATACATTTAATGTAATAATATTAATGTAGTATATTCATATATTTAATATTAACAGCTTATGAATTTCTGTTCCTAGGCTTGCCTTCTCCCAGTGTTTTTGTAACTTTCTCCTGAGCATGAGGATAATGAGATCAGAAAGTTATTCAAAAAACAGAAGATGGTCAGAACAGTGAATAAGTCTTAAACCCTGAGACTTATCAGAACAAAGGCCCAGACTACCTGCTCATCTAGAAGACAATGGTGGGATCCTTCAGAAGTGCATGGTGTCGGGGAAACAAACTTTGCCATATCAGACCCCCAAGGACTTCAAACGGTCTGAAAAACAACAGCATCAGCATAAAAGCTACCTTACATGTTATAGGCAGCTGATGTAAGACAAGCATAATAAGACCCTGTAAGGGAGCATACGCTTCCATCCTGAATATGCTATCTGTGGTAGAGATGCACTGCTGGAAACCCATCAGAATGAATGAGAGTAGTCAAGTCTTGACAACAGGTCAAGTGTGGCTATTTCAAGCTTGTTGTTGGATAAATAATAGGCAGTTTGCACTCACTGCACCATTTGGAAATAACATTTTTATAGCCTAATAGGTGATTTTCTATGAAACAGCAAAATTGAAAGAGGAAGGATTTTTTTTGTTTTGTTTTGTTTTGTTTGTTTTTGTTTTTTTAAACACAGGGAGTTCCCTCTATACACAGCAATACAAAAAAAAAGTGAGGGCACCCTCTTTATGATTACTATGATTCTATGCATCACAGTACTGCTCAGATAAACTAGTTAGGTTCTGGGCTCTGAATTGCAAGGCACTGTATGAATATACAAGCAGACCTGAAGATTTCAGCATCCACCCCAGTTGGTCAGGTATTGTTTTTGAGTAAATATTTTTCCATAAAAATGTCAATTTTTTCTAAATTTTTCAGTCTTTTCCAAAATATTTTTTAAACAAATGACTTAAAAGAAAAAAGAAAAATTTTGAAGTAGTCCATACTTTCCAATAACTCTAGCTTTTTCAAAATTACAAGTTCTGGCTTTCTAGTTCAAAGTAGCTTTTCCTTTAAAAAAGTGTGGAAAAAATACCCATTTACAAACAGCCAAAATCTAAACTAACCAATCAAAATAACTCAAGCAGAGCTATTCAGTTGATTCAAACCAAGGCATTTTCTCACACTTTGACATTTTTCCCCCCTTTATAGCAGAAAGATGAGAGCCGCTCTAATTAAAGTGCCTGGAGTGTCATGTGTATCAGCATCCCCACACTGAAAAGTAGTAGTGGGGGTACTTTAACTAAAGCTTGTCAACTGAACATTAGTTAAAGTGCCCCCGCCACCATTTTTCAGCATGGGGACACTGATACATGGGATATTGGAGTCTGCTGGAGCACTGTAATTCCCACAGGCCAGCAGATTCAATTAATTGAGTCTGCTCTAACACACTGTAATTATAGCGCATTGAAGCAGCCTCTCAGCACATGTATAGATGCCCCCAGTTTTGAAGTCTGGCCTTCAATGGTTGCAGAGCAAGCCAGAGACCCAGGCAAAAATAGAACCCAGGAACCCTCCGCCCCCCGCTTTCCTTTCTCCAAGCCTCTAACTGCTTTGCCTTTCACTGTTATCATAGTTATGTTGCCTAGTTATATAACAATTTTTTAAAAGCAGACCTATTCCTCAAAATTGTAAGCTATTTACCTTAAGTTTTCTAGATCATTTACTCACTCAAGCAAGTGATAAGGTAAGCTGACTCCCTCATTAGACAATCACATCTCACTAAGGCTCAAACACTGGTGGTTCACCTGTGGCCCCAGGGGAAGCAGTGTATGACAAAACTAAAGCAGGATTGAGCAAAAAACCCATGCACATTCCTACTAAAACAAAAGCAAAATGAGAGCATCTGCCCAGACAAAACCACTGAAATACAGGGAGGTTGAATTAGAGCTTCAAACATGCTTGAAATGTAGGGAGCTTGAATAAGAGTTGCAGACATGCTCTGGAAGAGTGAATAATTCTAGTACCTGGTTCCGGTGACCTTATTCCAGGAAGCCAAGAAGGTGGTGATTGGGAAAGAACAATTAGCTTTTACTGGCTAAAAAAGTCAGGCTTATCTGTCATTGAAAAGCAGGTTGCAGTGCAATTTCTTGGTGGCTTTCTTAGGTTGTCAGGCAGTGGGCACTCTAAGCCCTACAGTCACCTCTGTAGTGCCTGAACATTCCTTCCAGGTCTGCCCGTATTGCTAAATCAGTCTGGCAGCGTACCTTCACCTTTGTATCTTCTGGCCTGAGCAGCTCCAAGGCTCTAAGTACCAATGCAGGAGGACAGTATTTACAGCAGCATTCAGGACCAGAAACAAACTGGTGCTTATCAGTCTGTCTATGCAACCCATTCACCCACTTACCCATGGATGTGTCCAGACAGTCTCTGATATCTGGGCACAACAACTTCGACTACACTTTCCCACAAGAAAAAAAGATTTCCCATAGCCTCCCAGAAGGACTATTTAGATCCCAACAGGGCACATCTACATGAGATGTTACTGTGGGGTAGACCAATTAACTCCACAGGAAACACTGCATGACTATACATACACCCCTATTAGACTGGAGTAGTTAATTAACTCCACAGCAGTATTTACAAGTACTATTTTGCTGAAAAGTTTTTTACTATGCAGCAGCACACATGTAGAGGCTGCCCTGGCTGGCTGTTGCACGAGGGGCAGCTGCCTACCAGCTAGCCCTGCACTGAAGTACCATCATGCTGCAGCCAGCTCCCGCACCCCTGCAGCACACTAAGCTGGGCAGGAACAGCCCTGGGCTGGCAAGCTGACCCCCAGCGGCCCTGAAATCCCCTGGGATTCAAATGGTGCACCTGGGAGCAATAAACTCCAGGAGGAATAAGCTCCAGAGTTTACTGCTTAGCATTAATTGCAAGTGTTGATGCACCCACAGCCTGGCAGCAGAATAGTGACATATGTTGCTTCTGCCTGTAGGGTTCTTTACACAGACAACTTAATACCAAGGATAGCCTTAAATATAAAACACAAAATTATTCTATTCCAGGGAGACAGAAACAAAGCCAGAAAACAAGTCCCAGACAAGTAGTCTAAGAGGAGATCCCCTTAGGGGTTCTCATGAAACCTACTGAAAAACAAAAAAGAGGATCAACCTCCTAACTAATCCAGATAGGTCAAACAGGGTTGTCCAGCAGGACACCCAAGTACATCAGGAGCTTAAATCAGCTGTTAAGGGAATCAGGTGGCAAATGCATGCTATCATTTAGCCTTGATCCACAAAGACAGTATTCAAATAAGTTGAGGGAAAGAATAGTAAGTAAATATATAAAAGGAATGCATTAAACTCAATTCCTGGAATATATTTGAAACTGAATGCAGAAAAATTGATCTAGGAGCGATATTATGATAATATAGTATACATACGTAGATGATCAAATCAAATAATTTAAAAAACTCCCTGCATCTCTCCAGGGCCACAGAGACCCTTATGTAGTCTCTGGTGGTCCCTATTTTAGAATTAAGAGCCCAAGAAGGAGACCATCACTTCAATTTAGTTTCCATCTGGCCAAACAAGAAGGTTGCAGTGATTTATGGCAGGCAGGGGCTTCTAAATCTCTGGCAAGGCTGTAGTCCTGTCAGGCTGCAGTGTGAGTGTTTTGTTTATACCACCCAGCTGCAACCTAAATGACTTTGCCAGTTAACTTTGCCAATCCTATTGAAATCCAGTCTGACCCAGTCACATGGTAGTATCACAGGACTCAGATGGCTCTTTCTGCAGTGCTACTTGCAGGTGCCTGAAAAGCTCCTGTGTCATGTTTCCTATGGACACAACTGCAACTACAGTGAAGCTGAAAATAAAGCAAACATTGCTGCAAAATCTGTTTATGCTTCCAGGAGGCAGGTTTCATAAGCCTGCATTCATGGGAAAAAGGAAGGACAAAGGTTCCTTTTCCTCTTCCCTCTCCCCACCCCAAGAAAGGCAAGAGCTAAGTAAAGACAAAAAGCCTGAGGCTGAACTGATTTAGTCTTTGCAGGTTAGTCTAAGTTGCATAGATTGAACCAATAAACAAATGAACAGACATTCACTTCTGATTCAGGAAAGGCAGTCACATGCCTACAGTGGCTCAGGCCAGAAGCTGGGGGGTACTAGAGCACAGCTCCCTGGCACATAACCAGCATGAGCTGTGTGTTCACTTCCTCTTCCTGCTGCCTCCAAGGTCTCTTGGCTTTGCAGTCCACAATCACAGCAGTAGAACTCTGCAGGGTTGTTTATCACTACTTCTTCCTGCTTCCAGATGCCTCTGGGATTTGTAGTCCACAGCTGCAGCCAGCACTAAGTAAGCAGGGCAGGGCAGCTCCATACTCGGGGGAAGAGAAGTTTAACCCTTGTACCTGACCCCAAACCCCAGCTGGGGTTTACCTGGGGGTAGGGGGAAGGCAGTGAGCAAGCCAGTAAGCCAGCCCTCACTGCTCTAGCTAGGGAGCAGAGGGACAGGGCTAGTCCTGCTTTCTGGAGCAGACAACACAGCCCAACCCAGCCCAGCCCAGGGCTGCAAAATGCTGAGATGCTAGGGAACTCTGATTAACCTGAACCAGGAAGGGGTCTAAGACAGAAGTTTCATAAACCGGTTTAACCTAAATCAGTTAAGTCTATATTCAACCAGGTTTCTCTTAAACGAGTGTCAGCCATTTTGAAGTTGGGTTATGTGCACTGAAATTTTATTGTTACAAGCTGAAACCAGTTTCTGATCACTTAAGCCTGTTTATGTGCAACTTCGCCCCTAGCCAAGGTGTTCAAAGCCACAGTCATTGGTGCCATCTCCATTTGCTCTGGGCAATGTTGCATTCCTTCCTAACTATTCAGGGTACTTAATGGGCCCTGTTACTGCATTAACTGAGTATTTCAGAATCTTCACGAGACCCTGCAAGGTGAGGGGTACTATCGACTCCTTTTATGAGTGGAAAAAAACAATGCAGGCTGTGGGCCTTGAGCATGCTCACAGGAAGTTTACAGCAGAGAAGAGAACTGAACCTAGGTTTGAACCTACATCTCTTACCCAGGCTAATGAGCTGGCTACCAAACAACCTTCTCTTTTCCAGATACGTTAAAACCTGGACCAGTACAGTGTATTTGTGTAGGACATGTGCAAAGAAAAACTCAACTGCAATATGTCTATGCTACAAAACAGATTTGTCCTTAAAGTTAAAATAACAGTGAAGACAAGGAAATATGGGCGATAACTTAGGCTGACAGCTCAAAGTCAAGCCTGTAAGAGGACCTTGGGGTTGAAATCAATCCACTAACCCAAGTTACCATGCCTTTCCTGCTATTTCAACTACAGTTAGCTGCCTCAAGTTTAGCCAACCCTAAATAGCGACACATCTTTTACTTTGCACTGTGGAGATAGCAAACAGACTTCTGAGGCACAGGAAGAGGTGTTTAGTTTACCAAGTGGCTGTGGGAGGCTGCTAAAAGAGTCCAAGCATGCAAAACAAGTAATGGTGTGACTTACCATTCCTGATCAGCAGTGTACAAAAAGGAAACCATAGGCTGGGTCAGATGCTGAGGCAGTGGGATTTTCAGTACCTCGCTTATGAAAATGAACCACAAGCAGAGCTTTCTGAAGCCAAAAACAGTGCAGCAGAAAGGTACTGCTTCCATGACCCCATCCCTGCCTAACACCACCCCCTTCCTGATCTACAGTCCTGTTTTGGTGGTTTAAGCTGACAATTTACACCAGCTGAGGAGCTGGTCCCTAGCACAGGAAATGTGACTCAGTTAAAAAGGGCAGATGGCATCACGGACAAATGTCTCACAAAAGGATGAGATTGATATCACCCAATGATTTCTTTTCAACTCAAATGAGATGCAAGCCCATGGCCGAAGTGAAATTCTAGAGCATTAATCCATTGCTCCTATTACCTCACTTGAGATTTAAAAAAAAAAAAGGCTGTTGGAGCATGAGTCTGTCAATAAAGTTAGAACACTTGGTAGCACTTTTTATGATGGTCGTGGATGAAATGTTATTTCTGGAAGGCAGTCAAGCCACCTACGGTTTGGGTACCCAAACATTAAAGTCACTGTATTATTTTGGGTGGATTATGATGTCTAATGAAATGAAGAACAACAAATAAAATTAAGTGAAGAAGAGTGTGGAATTGGTCAGTGTTTACCCGGGAAAATGTGTTCCAGCATCTTTTTAAAAGGGCTGGGAATCTTAAATGAAAGACCAAATGAAAGGCCTTAATTGACAAATAACTGCTAAAATAAAGTTTTCATGTTGCCTTGATGGAAAATTTGAAATTCAAACTAAATATTGATGTATTTACAAAGAAAGGGTCAGGAATGCTTGCAAGGAATGCCATGCCTTTCACACTTTATGCTACCCCAGTTTTTCACTATGACACTGAAGAGATCTTGCTCACTATACTCAATTATTTATAATTTACAATTAAGCAGGGATGATTCTTGGAGTAGAGGTCAAAAGGGTAGAACTTCACAGCTGATCTTGGCAGGAGGTCTGGTTTCAAATGCTTTCAGAAAATCACCTACCAAATCCAGTACTCCAGGGGACAGTCAAACTGGTGCTGTGTGTGCAAACAACACCCAGAGAACAAATAGACTATATTGTGCACAGATGGTAAGGCACTTTGATCCTGGAACATATTCCTTTCTTGGCCCAAACAGGTAACTCCAAAAGGAGGCAGCATTGTGCATAGCTACTCCTTCTGCCATCTCCACTGACACGTGGCATGAATAAATGAAATGTTGAAGTGTTAGTGTAGAAGAGTAAGGAGAGTGGGAGAAGAAAAATCTACGCTCACTGCCTTCCCTTTAGCATCTGGAAGTCAAACAACCCCAACAGTAAAGAGGCAGGACACAGAAGCAGTTGAAACAGGGCAACTACAGAGCCTACTCAGAGGCAGCAAACAGAAGAAGCCCTTAGACACGTCTGGGAGCAAGGAGAGAACTAAACCCTTACCTGCAGAGCACTCTCAAGTGGAGGGGAGAAGCATCCCAGCAGGGAAAGCCTGTGTTACAGAAAACCCCAGGAGAACACAGAGACACTCTGGCTGGCCCCCTTAAGGTTCCCACTGGAAAACAGAACCCCTGGAAAGGGAAAGCCCTATTTGGAAACACTAAGATGCGGCTGGAAAACCTCAGGGGAGAAGTCACTTGGTGTTAACTCAACCCAGGTGTCTCTCTTCAATACAGGACAGACAAGCTACAGCTGGGGACCAGAAACCAGTGCCGATAGTCATTGATACCTGTGGAGTGAAGAACAATGAGCCATGAAGTCAACTGACTCCCTCAGCCGCCTGAATAGAAATATCACTACTGCTGCCTGGTAGAGCAGGAATCAATGCAGGATACTTCTTATTCCAGGTAGAAAGTCAGCTTCCTACTTAAAACACATGTCCCAGTTTTGGAAGTAAGCTAATTTTGGAGGAAAGTTGTGAGTAACTATAGTAATTCATAAAATATAACTATTGTAAAACTAAAAAAATGAGGGAGTCTGAAAGAAGGTACATAAAATTGTTTTTCACTTCTTGTTTCTTTGTTGACTAGTTTCCAAGTGTACTATGTCCTTTTAATAACACAAGGCATTATAGATGTTTCTCCTTCAATTCATTGTGTCCTTTCAGTGCAAGGAGAGTTGCTGCCTGTTCACTAGACACACTGTCACAATTCCCATTTTACATCTCCTCAAGTCACCCGGTTTCTGTTCCCAGAATATATCACCCAGACACAATCAAAAGTGATTTACATCTCAGCAGGAAGCCTCTGTCTGTCCAGACACTTCTGGCTTGGTTCCTTTTGTTTACACAAAAGACTTTACCCAAAAGCCACATGGAGGAAGGGACTCAGGAACTGTTTTGTTCTGTCGCTTGTTTGTAGAATTCCCTCCAGCTGGATGTGTGCTGTGCTCTACTGAGCCTGTTCAGAAAGCTGTTCTGAATCTCTGTCTTGCATATACTAATTAAATTGATTTTTCTTGAGACATTATTTAGAGCTCCCCTTGTTTATAGCTTATTTCTAATATGTAGCCTGTTGGGGCATCCTAATGATAGGATACAGTACTGGAACAGCTGAAAGGCTAGAAAGCATTTCCTCTGTTTTTTTCCTAGCATTGTCCAATGTTCCTCCCACCCAATATAGAGTGCATGTTTTGCCCCTACATTTTATCAACTTCACTAATGACTTTCTCCTAGTCCTTCTTCATACCCAGCTAGTTGCAAAAGATCTGGGATAAAAAGTGTGTTTTATAATATGTTTGTACAGCACATCAGGGCCTTGATCTTGAACAGAACCTGTAGGTATTACATAAATGCAAACAATAAATAACAGACTTGTTTAGATCACTGCTGTTTTGAATATGGTTTGGTCTCTAGTAAAGACAAACAATGTCCCTGCTCCTTAGCACACTAAGAAAGTAAAAGAATATATCCTACCTAAGTACAAAGCACTTTATAAAGGCTAGCCTAATCCAGGGCTAAACACATCATATGCTTCGACTTTCCACCAGTCCATGTGCTGGTAAACATCAAAAAATAGGTAAACATCAAATGGAACAGGGAGAAAAAATGAGTCAGATCTTTATGTTCCCCGACTTCCCACCAGATTCAGCTTCCTTCCACAAGTGAAGTCTTAGTAACAGAGAAACTACATACCAAAGAGGAATGGTGTATACCAAAATGAGAACACACCGCCTGATTTAGCTTAACAAGATAGAATAAAAGAGTGCCAAGAAACCACAGAAACAGCTTTGGAGACAGATCAGAAGTACTAACATCGATGGAAGCTTCAAGTTTCTCCCAACCATTCACTTATTGCGTTACCTGGGTCAGAGGCAGGTCACAAGAAGTGAAATGGAATAAAGAGTCCCTAATGATAAGAGATAGTGGGAATAACTAACCACAGATGTGGGTGTTCAATTGAAGTAACATTAACTTCTCCCATTAGCCATAGCAGAAAAGCAGTGCCTGGCAACTCACAAGAGGCTCAGAATTGTTTCCAACTCCTGGAAGCTCTTGTTCTTGTTTTCCATTCCCTGTAAAGTTAAGGAGACACTCAACTCATTTTGGGGTATGAAATACTCACTTTGGCCACTGTTGGTTCTGGGATTCACAGCCTCACTCTGACAAAGAATAGAATATTTTCCTTTCTTCTGCCAGGGGCATCTTAGGTAACCACGAATACCAGCAAGCCTTCAGGAAGTGAAAACACAGAACAGAACCTCAAGAGAAATCACTCCTGAGAGTGTTTCCAAAGTTGTTTCCTTTTAAACATCTTTGGGAAAATATGTGAAAGCATAGTCCTGAGCTCTGTGGTTAAGACAGTTTGCAGCCTTTTCATTGCAGCTGAAGGGACCGCTGCAAAAAACTGGAAATATAACAGCATCTGCACTTGACCTGTGTCAGCTGCCAGATTTGTGGCGGAAGCCTTGCTCCTATTAAGCTAAGGTAGGGCAATCCTGTCAGCAGAAAGGAGAGTTGTGACATCGTAGCAGGGTTGTGGATGTGGACACACTCACAGGGGAACAAAACTCGGTGGTGGAGACAAGGCCTTAGACCACTCACATGGCTAAGAGCTGCAGTATGGCACCTGCGGCCACTTCAGTTCCTACCATCTCTGAATCAATATGATGCATTTCTAAAATCCACTGAGGACACAGGATTGTGTGAAAGCACCTGAGCCAGTGGCAATATATACAGACATTGTAACACATCCTTTTAATGTCCCATGAAATTAAGAGGAAGCTGACTTGCAGGATATACCTTAAAGCCACTGTTAAGGATACTGCTGCTTTCAACAGTTAACCGTTTGCAGACTCCACATTAGTTGTTCATTTCCCTTCCCTTGGTTGCAGTAGGCACAAGATGTTTTTGAATTCACTTCAACTCAAAAATATGATGTGCAGAAATGGAGCAAAGACATATTATGCCGGAAAGCTTATCCAGGGTCAGATAGTTAGAGATATTCTCACTCTTATCAGTTTCATATTGATTGTTCAACTCTTCTGACTTTAATTAATTATACTTCTAATTTACACCAGGAGAATTTATGGGAAAAATCAGGCCCCTATTCTATGCATAAATCACCACCTGGTACCCAAGTGCATTGTCCCTCTCTTCCCAAAATGTGATTGAAGCATTATATTTGCATTTTGCCAGGAGAAATGTAAATTGTTTCCCCAATACAAACAGTGGCTTGTTGAGTATTGTGACAATTTTTAGCTCTAATATTTTGTCTGCAAAATACAGTACAGCTCTTTTTCTTGCCAAAATTGCTTCATGGTATGAAATCTGAGAGACTGAAAATTCTCTGAAAAACTGACCTACTGTAACATAAAAAAATGTGACCAGATGCTGGTGTTCACAGTGATATAAGCAATCCACATGGAAGTCCTACTGAAATAGGGTACACTGAGCACAGACCTAATGAATCTGTGGATGACGCCAAGATGAGTAGGGTAGCAGATACTCTGGAGGATAGGACTAGGATTCAAAATGACTTTGTAATATTGGGAAAACCATCTGAAATAAACTGGATCAAATTCAGTAAGGATGAGCACATTAGTGCTGCATTTAGGGTGGAACAATCTAATGTACAAAAACAAAATGTGAAGTGACTGGCTAGACTGCAGGCCTGCAGAAAAGAACCTGGGAGGAGATTTTGGACCAAAAGCTGAATATGATTCAATAGTGTAATACTCTTGCAATATAAACTAACAACATACTAGTAGAATTAACAAGAGTGTCATGTGCAAGATTCTTCCACTACATTCAGTGTTGGTGATGCCTGTTTCAGACAAGTTTTGGGCATTACACTTCAATAAAGATGTGGACAAATTGGAAAGAGTTCAGAAAAAAGAAACACAACAGGTGAGAGGCTTGGAAAACATGACATATGAAGAGTATGAAAGAACTAAAAATATTCAGATGGGAGAACATTTCTCTAGCACAGTAGTACTCAACCTTTCCCTCTCCAGGGCCAGATGGGCAGTACCCAGACCATCTGTCCATAAGCCAGATCTGGCTGATGGTCCTGATAGGGCAGCCACACCCCATCTGGCCACGTGGAGGGGTCAGGGGGCATCCCAGATCCAGCCTGGCCTGGCAGTGAGGAACGATGGGGTGTGGCCCAGTCCCAAACAGGCCCCACAGGGGCACGGGCATAGTCAGACCCAGGGGGGAAAGGGGACATGGCCTAGATCCAACCCAGCTCCACTGGTGGGGGGAAGGGGCTTGACTCAGCTCTGCAGAGAGGCATGAAGGTGACTTGACTTGGCCCCTTGGGGGAAAGAGGGCATGGCCCAGCCCTAACCCAGCCTCATGGGGAGCGGGGGCAGGGGCCTAGCCCAGCCGCATCCAGCCTGGGGGGAGGACCATGGCCTGTCCTCATCCGGCCATGGGGCCATGGGGAGTGGGTGTGACCTGGCCCCAACATGCTGTGCAGGGCTTTGGGTTTGGGAACTTGGCAGTGGGGGAGGGTGGCTGTATTTATTGCTACTGTTCCCCTGCTGTCAAATTTCCTGATCCATGGGGAGCCCTGTGGGCTGGATACCTATGGCTCCATGGGCTGCATTTGGCCCATGAGCCAGAGTTTCAGCACCCCTGGTCTAGCATGATCTAGACAGGGCAGCTACTTGGACTATGTTAACTCCTGAAGTCCTTTCCAGCCCTATTCTTCCAGACCTATGATTCTATGGTCTTCAGTGTCAGTGGCTGATCAGAGCTGAGACCCTGCTCTAGTAGGTTTTTTTTTATTTCTAGCAAATGCAGACCAAATCCTACTACCCTTGCTCACACTGAGTTGCACTTTACTCCATGAACAGTCCTACTGATTTCCATAAGTCAGTCTGTGGATTCATTAATCTGACTGAGAAGCAGTTGCTTGCTCAAGTATCCCACTGACTTCAACAACCAGCTTGTCTGCCCCTTCAGGTAACTGATGACTGGTAACTCGTCACCAAAGTGAGTAAGGAGTGCTTGATTTGGCCCATCAGGGCCAGTGAAAGACTAAAGTGCTACTTGAAGTGATTGGGGTTGGCAGAATTTGGTTCTATGGCTATTCTTCTCATTGTTCAAAGAACCCCATTAAAGAAAGTAGAATATTATGCACAGTGAGGTACCATTCTTCTTGAGTACCAATACCAGAAGCTGGCCTTTAAATGGTTACATGAGAAGCTGTGACATGAAAGATAGAATTCAAGAGATGCAGGGCCAAATCCTCAGGTGATGTAAATTACCATAGCAGGGTTGTATACTGATAAATAGTTGATTGTGATGACTCATCACAATTATAAAAAGCACTACATTCACATATGACAATGCTGAGATCACACTAACCTCCACCATCCAAAGTATTAAAAAGGAACTGTGATTTGTTTAGGTGATGCAAAGAAACAACTAAATGTTACAGAGGAACACAGAAGCTACTTATTACAATTCAGCTCAAATCTGCCAAATTCTGCTCTATTCTTTTATTGTATCCTAGGCAAAAAAAAATGGACAGTGTAAATTTCCACTAGCAAGAAGAAGGGATGTACAACAAATTTGAAGGAGAGAAAAAGATGGACAGCAAACAAAGATTCTGCTGACCTGAGCCAGAGCTTTTATTCCAATGGAGGCTTGTTGTCTTAAACCAGGGGTATCAAACTCATCTGGCCCCCTGGGCCAGAGCAGGGGTACAGGGCAGGTACTCTGGTTGGTTTGGGCCCAACAACTGGCCCGACACGCCACTTGCAGTATGTGCTGAACCCAGCCCTGAGCTGCATACAGTGCTGCTAATGTCATGTAGGGCTGGTCTGGGGTACACACTGCATGCAATGCACAGGACTGGATCCAGCGCATGCACATCCCATGCTGTACTGGTCTTGAGCACAAGATCCAGTATGCCAAGCTGATCTGCGAGCCCAATCCAGGCCAGTCCCAGACTCAGCATGCAGAACCAGTCCAGGGCCAGCACTGGATGTAAGGTGCAACCCAGACTGGCCCCACAGTCTGCACACAACACACACACCCAGTCCAGCCTCGCCTGCTGCATACACAGAGCATAGAAATGAGCATGCTCACCACCAGCTCACAACCTACCCCACCCTTCCATGTTTTCCACATTTCCAAGCACCAGTATTTTTGTGAAACAGCAATGAGGTGGAATAGCATTCTGGGTATTGGCATGCAAATGAGCACACTAATTAGTATAATCTGGTAATGATTTTCTGTTCAAAACAGAGACTCTTTATTACAATTTCATTGTCCTTTCATTGCTGAAAAACATGCTTCTCAGGCCTTCTGTGTTGCTTGGTGGATGGAGGTGGGTTAGATCAGAAGAGCTGAATGACCTATGGTGCTCTTGGTATGGGTAGTGCCAGTTAGACTGAGAAGTTCTTCTGTTATCGCTCGACTAGTGAGTCTCAAGCTTTTGGGGCCAATGAACCAGTGCCAACTCTCAAGACCTCATAGCACCCTTATCAGGCTTTGACTTAAAAACCCTTAAAAAGTGCATGAGGCACAATGAAATGTGAATACCAACTATGGAAAACTTACCTGGACAATATGGACTACTTGCAGACTACACACAGCACGTGCAGCTTTGGTTTTGGAAGGACTACTCTGGGCTATTAACTCACTTGGCTCTTTGGCAAACAGCCATAATAGTGTTTTTTCTGGAAACTAATGGAACGTTACTCCAATGTTTTACATATTTGGAAATGCTCAGAATAGATACCAGAGCCATAAGAGAAACTTTTCTTTTAAAATATACTATTTCACCAGTGAAAAGGTAGCTGACTGGCTTCTAAGATGGACCTTAGTTTCAAAATAAGACAACTAGAATAGTTTCAAAATATAAGGTTGTACTAGTTAGCTGAAGTGGGATATTTTAAGGAAAAAATGTCTAGTTTGTACAGTTAAAGCACATGGAAGGATTAGTAGTTCAGGCCAGCTATTAG
>NW_017728886.1:154604212-154637432 GCF_001723895.1 Crocodylus porosus
ACCCCAGCTGACTTCCTGCCCTTTGGGCAGGGGGCTGGACTCGATGATCTCCCGAGGTCCCTTCCAGCCCTAATGTCTATGAAATCTATGAAAATCAATGTTTTCAAAAAATAATCACTGATCTCAGGCGCTTTCCCTATTGACCGTCAACATAAGATACTCTGAGTTTGTATTTCTTCATGGGTGTTGAAGGAGCCACTGAAGCTCTAATAATGATCAGTGGGAGCTGCACATACTAAGCACTTGTTCAAACACAAACCAAAGTGCCTCAGCCTCAACCTGAACATCCAAAACCTGAGATGAGATTGAACCCCAACTTTAATTTCCAGCCACCCACCCCAAAAAACCTGTCTCAAAGGCAGAGTTCTGACCCCCTAAGAAGAAGCTGCCATGAAGCTTCTCATGGCACCTCATGAGAAGACTCTCATGAAAAGACTCCAAAAAGTTCACTGTGGATTTTGCTATCGCTATGAAGTGCTTTAACACTTCAGTGATGGGCAGCAATATAAAACACTGCAAGGTAGGTTTATAATCAAGCAGTCTGAGGTCAAAACATAATTCACCAGACTGATCAACTTCCCTTCCTGTGCTTTAACCACAAGACTTATTGTTGAGTATTTATATCAAATTTAAATCATCATTTTCATATTTTAAACTATTTCCATTTTTGCACTAGAAAAAACATTTTTACTGATTTGGCAGATCTGAATGGGCTCAAGTCTTCTATTCACATACACAGTGATATTTTCTTTAACTATGTTGTGTTTTAAAGAGAGGGGTCTGGAAAAGTGATAGCATAACTGGAATGAGGAAGCATTTATCCCTGGGCTGGAACACATGCTGATGAAGTAAAGCTGCTATTTGGAGAATTATATTTATATTGCTAAACCTAATGTGACTCAGTATCTTGGGATAAAATGTGATGCCACTGCTGTATTCTGCAAGAAATGTGACCAGAGGTTCAACTAAATGCAAGCTGCAATTGCATCATCAAGCCAAGCTAGGGAACTTAAACTGAGACTTAAGAGCCAGATTCAGATTAGTAAATTAGGCATCTTAAACATACCTCAGGCAGAATTTAGGCACTTGAGTCAAAACTCACGCAGGATTCACCCATGCAAGCAACCAAACTACATATTGGACATCAAATACCCCTAGGCATCTACTCCTTTTTTTGAAGCTGTACAATGGATAGTCAAGAGAGCAGTTGCCTAATTTTTCGGTGTGCCAAAACCTACACTGAAGGTGCCTATGAGAAAATGGATTTTACCCTATATAGATAAATCATTGCATCAGACATATTGCTGTGATACACTTGTTTCCTGTGACTCAGACTCTCCTAGTACACAAACCTAAAATCTTTCCTATTAAGAAATGGACACAAAACATACATAAATAAACATGAAACATGAGTCCTTTGCAACATTCATTGTTACAGTCACTTCTCCTACGGTGACTTGACAAGTCTGACTTATTTATAAGAAGCACCTTCCTATCAAAATCCCTTCTGCTACCAATGCATCAGTGATAAAAATACACAGGAAATGGATAAAGATGACTGTACCATTAGTGAGCAAGGACATTCAGTACAAAGTAGAATTTGATTTTAGTGATTATTGCCTTTTGTGATCATTCTTGTTCTATGGATCAATAAACAGTCTCTCAAAAAGCCATTTTCTGTTGCTACTGAAATGATCAAAATTTGGTTGTGTTGATCAGGTGTTTAGAAGTCATTTCTTTAACATTTAGAAAGTGAGAGAAGTTCTAGCCATGGAAGACATTTCCAGGACATCAGATGAATTCAGAGCACCTTTCAGAAGCACTGCAAAAACTTTCCTTTTTAATAATGTTTTCCTACCATAACCAGAAAGACATTCATAAAAATCAACCACCTCCTTTACCCTCTGCTGTTAAAAATATAATCCACCCCATGTAAATCTTTCCATTCTCCGAAAAAGCAGAAGAGCCACTCTGTGAAGCCCACTAGGGATATCACTGTGACTGATCTATTTGATGTGGAGGGTATTCAGCTACTACAGTAAGAGATGGCAGTACAAAGTTATTAGACAGGGAGAAAGAGAGAGAATGAGAATGTTATGCCTCTAAGTGCCAATTATTTGAAACTGAATAATGCTGTAGCTCATAAGCATGTCACTTAAAGCCAATAATAAGGTAAATTGGCATTAAAATACCTTAGTATTAACATGTCCAACAGAGCTTATTCCATCCTTGCAAAATTAAGATAAATTCAGAGGTGAGTTCAGGAGCACTGAAGAGTCTTGAAGAAAATACAAGTTACAGAAATCTGGTAGAGTCCTGTGGACTGCCCTCTGAATTTAGTTCTTTGTTGCTATATATGTGTCTTATTCCATATGTGTCTTTAATAAATGGGTTCCACTAAATACAATAACTGCCTGTACAGCAGTATATGGATTAAAAAGGTGTAAAATGTTACTGAGTCAGAATGGTAGGATTTTGTGTCTTTGTTGCACAGGATTAAATGCTTGTACATGAGACAAGGCAGATCATTTCATATTTGACTGAGAAGCATACTAGGTAATAAAAACCTTCATATAATCCTGAAGATTTTATGGATGACTCAGTTGTATATTTCCTAATGGCTCCCTTTATGTGTGGGCTTACCTGACCAAATATTGATGGAAAACCTATGAGAGGATGCAGCAGGCAGATCTCTGCACCATTTGCTTCACTAATGTTTCTACCCCATCAAAGAGGTAACATTTGCCTTCAGCACAGGAAATAGCCTGGGGCCAACTCACAAGTACCATGGGCCTATTGGACCCGTGTAAACTGTGGGAGATTAATAGGAACACATGGCCATCCACATGGAAGTTCTGTAAACCCATACAAGCTTGGTAAGGGAAAAAGGGGGAGAGGGGAAGGGGACAGTGCCATCCTCTGTGACTGCATGACTACAAGGGCTGGGCTGGATAGAGCAGATGGAGATAGGGATGGGGACAAGGAGAAGCAGTAGTAGCATTGATGCAGCTTCCAGCTGCAGGGTCCCAGTTGTACCAGCACAGCTCCCAGCTGCATGGATTTGGTGGGAGTACAGAGAAAGCCCCCACCACTGACATGCCACTGAAGCCACCCAGCCAGCATCAGACCTAAGCCAGGTTGTTCTGACCCACCACTGACATGCCACTGAAGCCACCCAACCAGCATCAGACCTAAGCCAGGTTGTTCTGACCTATGGCTTAAAAAAGGTTGCTGGCCCATGATATAACCTATTTGTTTTCACTTGTAAGGTCCTTCATGGCCTAGTCCCATCCAGCCTCTCATATCACATGCGTTACAGAGGGGCCGATTCCTGCCTCTGACCAAGCCACGAAGCCAACTTCCATCACCTGTTAAATTTTCACATGGGCTTTCTCCCATGCCCTCTCTCACATATGTAAGGAGCTCACTTTAAGCTTTCCTTCCCTATCTGTTTATCCTCATTCATATCCATCTTTCAGAAGCCTCCTTTTTCTGGCATGCTTAAGAAATTGACAGAGATTGGGCTTCTGTTATGCTGAGGGCACTTCTTATCATATGGATCAATATTGTCTCATTATTTCTCCTGTATTCCCTTTACTCTCTATATCCATCAGTAGTATCTTGTTTTATACTAAGAATAGAAACCCTCTAGAGAAGCAAATATCATGTTGTTCTGGATTTACATAGGGCCCAGAAAAAGAGAGTCCCAGTCCATGACCAGCACTGCTGGATGTTATGGGAAAACAAATAACGCATGATAATATAGGAGATATTAAATTATTTAAATTACCACAAATCCTTGAACAGCATCTACTCAAAACACACTGCCTACAGGTCACTAAGCTGCCACCTTTTTCTTTACTTGCCATGGACCCAAGTGTAACTATACAACATTCACATCAAATACACATATCCCCCATCACCGTGTGTGCCTTACAAACCACATACACAGCATTTTGAACTGACATTCATCTCTTGGGAGGGAGCTCACCAACTTATAGGAAAAATTCACACAAGTAATCATCTTTTTATTGTTGCTTACAGTGTCATGTATATGTTAATACACATGTTGAAAATGTTGCATCTATTTAAATAATTCCTGATATTTATCCTTGAGCTAGAGACCAATCTGAGAAATGTTCAATACACAAGCTTACACCAACATAAATAAATAGTTATTTTGATGTAAGCCACAGAGTGAAAACTCTTATTTTGAAATAAAATAGTCCTCTATTAATTTAATTAGGTATCTTTACATGACACAAACAATAGGAAACCATGATAGTCTAGTTTTAGGAGTCAATATCAAGGTCTTGTCTATACAGAAATATTTTACTGCTTTAACTGCATCTATTCATCTACTGTAAATGTAGTTATACTGGTGTCTGTACTAGAGGTGCTTTATACCGATGTAGCTTCTTCCCCTGCCTGCACAGGAAGGCTGTCTATTATTAAAAATCATTTTTATACCAGTATAACTGCATGTACATTATGGCTTTTGCCAGTATAACTTTTTCAGTTAAAAAATAAAAACAGTTGTGTGGACAGCTCATGTGAACAGACCCCAACCTAGCTTTAATCTTCTACCAACAGCAGTGCAGTCACAGCAGCATCAGCTCTAGCCCAAGTAAATACCCAGGGTCTCAAGTGACTTTTACAGCCTGTGCCAAAATTACTTTATTGCTAGCAATACTAGAGCATGCTACCTAGAGTCATGCTACATCCATACCTCCCCAGTGCAGTGTAGACTAGGAGGAGGGCATTTATACGTATACATTTGCCTGCTCCAATGCACTCGATCTCCGCATGTTAACTGATGAGCCTGGCGCTGCATCACATGCATTTGTATAAACAGAGAAATGCGTGTCAGTGCTGAGAAAGTGGCGGCGAAGCACTTTTGAACTAAAACACCTTCAATGTGTTTTAGTTCAAAAACGTGCCACCACCATTTTCTCAGCACCGATGCGCATTTTGCCGTTTACACAAATGTATACACCGTGGTGTTGCAGTGCAACCATATGTACAAATGCCCAGAGTCACTGGTTTTAAACTTGCGCTGCTAGTGGATAGCAAGGTCCCAGTTCAGTTGAATCTGCGTGGCAGACAGACCTCAAGAACAAGGTGGCTGTAGATATTCCATAAGCCTAGCCAGCCACTAAAGCCATCCTTTGCTTTTCCAGACCTACTGCAGTAAACCACGCACAGATTCACTGGTTCTGACTGCATGAAATGTTTTTAATCCAGGCTCCTAGGTGACTCAGTGGAATTGGCAGAAGCCTGAATGACAGAAAGGGTCAGAAGGGAATTTTACTGCAGTGTCTGCTCAAAACCACAGTCTGTCTGTAAGCTCTCAGTAACCTTGTTTCCTGTGCAATACCAGCTACATGGAAAGGACTCTATTACGGTTCATTGACCAGAATGTAAAACAAAGCTGCAGAAGAGAAAGCCTGTTGGAGACTGACAGTGCTGCAGTGCATCCTATCAAGGTTCATATCAAATAAAGCACTTGGATTTAAACCCACTTTCATTCCAAGCTTTTCTGGATGTTTCTACACATGCTCGGGGTGGGGGTGGGAGGACAAATTTAATTAGAGCAGCTCCAAGAGCCGCTCTAATTAAAGCGCCCAGAGCATCTCATGTATCAGCATCCCCACACTTCAAAATGGCAGTGGGGGCACTTTATCTAAAGGCTGTCAAACGAGCTTTATTTAGAGATCCCCCACTGCCATTTTGAAGTACACAAGTGCAGTGATACATGAGCTATGGAGGCTGGCTGGAGCAGACTTGATTAATAGAGTCTGCTCTGATGCACTTTAATTACAGCACATCCAAGCAGCCTCTTGGCTTGTGTACAGGCACCCTTTGTTCCCCAGTTCAGAAGAGGAAAGTATTTGGTGTGGGATGCATATGGATTTGTGTGTGGTTCTGTGCATTTTCCACTGCTTCCATTAAATACTTCTAAATCTGTGTGTAAAAAGAAATTATAAATATACATACTTTTAGGACATCGTAAAACACATCATAGCAACAGAAAAGGCTATTTAATATTAGCCTGAACTGTTGTCTCCGGTGAAGTATAACACTCTCCCACCCACAACCCCATGACATAAACACCCTCTCAAACCTTCCCTCCCACCACAAGATCTCTCAGACATCTGTATAAAGTACACCCTGCCTACATTTACATTAATCATCTAATCCCTGTGTTTAATCATGAAGTGAGGAGCACTTCTCTGCTGCAATTCATTAGCATGTGAGAAAGGTCACAGCTTCAAATTCACAGTTGTGCTAATGGTTCTTTGCTTATGTGTTTCATTTGAGCTAAGAAGATGGAGAAAAGAGCAACAAAGGTAGAGTTGCTCTGAAAAAAAATGAGGCCTCCATCTGTCTGGATCTTTTGTAACTGTCCTAGAGGGTAGGAGGTAAGCAGTTGCAAAACTCCACCCAAAGGGTTTCACTTTCACAAGCTGCAAACCCAGAGTTTAACTCACAACTCTACCAAATGCTAACTGCTTCCTGGGTATAGTATCTTATAAACAGGGATCTGGGCTTTCTGTTTGCAGCAGAAAACTGTGGATTTTCTCCTTTAAAAGCGAAAAGACTCAGGAAACAACTGGTTTGCTCTTGCAGGCTAATAGAGTTCCAGCCTGCAAGGGGCTCTGGGGAGCAGAAAAAGGGTGATCAGACAGCAGTCGCCACATGCATAGGCACACGCACACGCGCGCACACACACACACGCGTGCACACACACACACATATACACACACACGGCAGCCAGGCAGCATGGAAAGCAGTTTCCGCAGCTCCCCACAGGTAGGTCTGTGGGGTGCAGAGGGAGGAATTGAGTCCCTAAGTGCAGGAAGGAGGGAGGGAGTTGGGTGGGGCTGCTGGCGCTGCCCAGCCAGGGCCGTACGTGGGGCCTGGGCATAAATGTGCGGCTGCAGGGCCCAAACAGGAAGTGTGGTGGAGCTGCAGCCAGCTCGTCAGGTGGTGGTGGGGAGCTAGTTCCCTGCCACTATGCGCACTCCAAAGAGAAAGAATCTGTGCGCCAGGTGGGGGTGGATGTAGGCTGCCTGCTGCAGGCTCAGCCCCCCTCCCGCCTTGCTGCCCTTCCCCCAGGGATCTCTGTAGCAGAGCGGGCAGGACCTGGCACAATAAAGCAGAGCAGGACAGAGACTCAGTGCCACTGCCAGGAGCCCGGCACTGCCATGGTGAGGCACCCATTGCATGCCCAGCACTCACCTGCTGAACCACAGAGGCTCCCAGGGGAGGGCAGGGAGCCCCAAACCCACAGCAGGCAGCCTGCATCTGCCCCCACCATGGACTCTGCTCCAGCTGTGCTGCATACTGGGGAGGGGGAGCCAGGCTGTGGAGCAGCAGTTACCTCCCACAGGCAATAGCCAGGGCTTGGGAGCTGCTGGGGAGTGGGGGAAGGCAGGGCCAGAGACTGTGAGCCTTGGATTCCTGGCTCCATAGCCTTGGTAGCTGGGGGCCCCCCCAGCAGGGCTGGGGGGTGGGGGCAGGGGGCAACAGGTTGTGAGTGAGGGTGCATCAGCAGGGGTAAAGGTGGCTGTGAGTTGGGGAGTGAGGGGCACCGGCAGGGCCCAGGGGCCTGTGGGTCAGGAGTGAGGAGCATCAGCAGAGCCAAGGGGATATGGGTTGGGAGACAGGCACTAGGAGGGCTGGGGGAGCTGTGGCTTGGGTGTGAGTGGCAATGGCAGGGCACCAGAATATCAGGTATTTAGAATTTATTTTATTATAATGATCGAGCTGCTGGTAGACTTCCAAATTGCTTTAAAACTAAATATATCAACAGAACATTGTGTTCAACTGATACCTATATATATATATATATATATATATATAGTAGGGTTTCATTTTAATCGCAGAAAAATTGCGGATTTGGGGTTTTTTTAATGGCGGAATTTGGAATTTTTTTAAACCAGAGAATTTACTCTTTTTAAATAGAGAAAACCAGGATCTCTGCTTATAAGTAAGAACATACTGGGCACATCTACATGTGCATTAATGTGCTGTTACTACTACACATTAAGTTTAGTATGTGTAGTAACAAGTACTCAATGTGTGGTAACTGGCGCGACTGTGCAGTAGTGCCAGCGAATGGTCTTTTAGTGACGCTAATGAGCAGTAGACTAATTTGACTGTGCATTAGCACAGTAACACAACTTTTGCTGTGATGTGCTAATGCACAGTGGAATTACTCTATGGTGCATTTAGTGTCTCATGTAGATGCACCCACTGTGTCAGATATAAGTACACCTGCCCTCCACAGCTGATAACCTGATTCTCTTTACACCAAGATCCCTTTACTTTGCTCAGAGAATTCAAAACAGGTTCAAAGGAGGTTATGTGCACCACAATTTGATGACACTTTGACAGTGCCAGAGCACAGCAGCAACATAAATGATATGAGTTCCTATGTTTGTTTTATTTACAGAATTTTTATTATAGGCAATGAGAATCTTGTGCAAAAGCTGAAGACAGGCTACAACCACAAAAAACAAAATGCACTAGTAGGAGTACGCATCTAGAGCTCCCTGCTTCCAGCAACAGAGACTTCCACCTAAACAGGGGTTATGAATCTGGCTCAGATTTACAAAGTAGTATTTTATGACTGCAGTGTGTGAACTGCAATGACCCTGTATGAAAGGAAACAGTAACACAGCTGTCTGTCCATGAGAGGAAATAGGCGTGGAACTTGTCTCAAGAGGAGAAAGTATGTGCAAATGTTAAGAACATGGCCATTGACAAGGCAGCTGGTTTTGCAAAATACTGTTGACAGGCTCATGGCTGCCTATATAAGTGCTCAGCGGTGGTTGCGGGGGGACGTTTTAATTAGAGTGCTTCCTGGGAATCTGCTCTAATTAAAACACTGCAGTGTCATGTGTATTAAGTTCTTGCATATTTCAAAATGGTCACACGATGCTTTAAACTTCGATCAATGAAGTGAACAAAGCACCCTGTGGCCATTTTAAAACGTGGGGGCTTAATACATGTGACACTGCAGCGATGTCCTTTCTCCCTGTCCTGCCCCCACAGTCAGATCCAGTGGGCACTGCCCATCCAACCTGCGTGGCCAAAAGGTTGGGCACCACTGGGCTAAACAATGTAGACTTCCAATAATTGCAGAGAAGAGGGGAGATCTAGACTTTCATTCAACTGATTAATCATGGGTTAAAGCATACACATCTTTTCCATGCTTGACTTTTAAAACATGTTAATTAGCACAATAGATTACACATGTTAACACCGCACTTTTTATTGAAGGCAAGACAAAGCCTAACACATTTTATTTTTAACTAACAGGAAATAAAACTAGATTTTACCCTTAGTGGCTGTGGTTACACTGGGGATTAAAGGTGTACTCAAACACATTAGACAGATCATGTTTAAACCTAGTGTAGACATGGCAAAAGTTCTAGTTTTAACACATGCAAGCCGTACAAAGTAAACCCTAGGAGACAGTACTGAACAGAAACTAATTAGCAAATTCTTAAACATGTTTCCTTGTCTACGGCAGGTTTTATATCTTACCATCACATCAGTTAAATAAAATATGTTACTTGGCATGCTTTCTAATATGATGCAATGCAAAGATATCCCAAGCGGGGGGCAGAGGTTTTATATCAGAACAAAAGGTCAATGTCTACCATCTCATGGTAAATGTACTTTTCCCATTCCAAACCGAGACCATATGCTCTGAGGCAAATATATTTCTGAAAATTAGGTCATGTTTTGTGGCCTGTCAAGCCCATTGTTTCCAAAAGTACATACCCCTTATCCTTAACCCACAATCATTCGCTTTCCTTAAATCAACAGCTTTGAAGACATGAGGGGAAAGGCTTGTCTGTCCAGATAACCTCAGCTGGAAAGGCCACCAACTTTTGTGCTCCTTTTATGTCCAGGAAAACTTGCTCTTTAACTATTTATTTGACTGAATTATTTTCCTCCTTACAGGAAAAACGGCAGAAGCTCAGAACAGAATGGAGCATTTTTACCTCTTCTGATCTGTGCTCTTATAGGAGCCACAAGGTTAGAACTGAGATGGTTGTAAACATGTTGAACCCTTAGGCCCCTGTACCCTTAGGCCAAATTCTATTCCATGTCATAGGTGTGTAAAAGGATTTAGGCACCTGAGTGTGGTCCTATTTCACCCTGCTCAAGTCCCTGAAAAACAGCTAATGCAAAAGTAGATGGGTCTTCCTCACTGCTTTTTTGTGAGTCGCCTTGAAGGGTTAGATGATAGTGTTACAGAAGTACACACATTAGTGCATTTCCAGGGACTTGACCATGGTAGAACAGACTCACACTTAGGTACCTAAGTGAATCTGGCTCCTTTATCTACACAAGAACTCCCACTGTGGTTACCTTTCATGTAGCTAAACACAAAACTCACTCTTATTATTCCTTTGTAGCAGCATTATAGTGTTGCCTTGCCTCTTTGATGGCTGCTTTTGGCATCAAATTAAGGCATACTTCGATGGACTATAATTATGTTTTTTTTTTCTGAGGGACTGCCAGCTCCAACTGAAAAGGCTTTGGTCAGTGATCTGTGGTTGGACTTGCCTTTATTTCTTGTAATTTCCCACAGGTTTAGAAAGAACTTATATCAGTCATATGGAAAGGGTTTTAACATTGAGATTCTCAGGCTGACTTGAAAAGGTTGAAAGAAAACTGTAGATTCTGAAGGGGCTAAGACCTGCATCTTAGTACAAATTTCCCTGACTTGGGAATTTTCGATTGTTTTTCCCTTTTAATGCTAATTACTGCTTGGAAGCTATCAAGTTCCAGAGGCTGTCATGAAAGCTTAGCACTGGTTTATCCCTACTTTAACTGAAGTTACTGTCAATAGCAGAGTTAGGCCAACGTTGAGTCCTTTTGAAAATCTCACCCGTGTCTAACAAGAGGCCTCGTGCAAAACTCTGAGGTCAATGGAAAACTCCCATTAACTTCAATGGGCTTTGGCTTCATCCCACACTAAATTACTGTCCTGTGAGCCATTATGTTTAGTAATTTACAGCCCAACAGCTCTTCCAGTTTTCACCCTGTTTCAGCCTAAGCCTAGTGTGTTTGTTTATTACTCTTTAGATAATACCCACAGTATATTCAGGCCTGGGGAAAGAGGAGGTTTCCTCCTCAAAACAGAAGTGGCTGAACCAGATAACTACTTTCTCTGGGCTGTTTAAGGGTAAAATGCTGCCACTGAAGAAAAAGGAGCTCATTATAAACTCCAAGCACAGGGAGCGTTACAAGGCTGTGTCTCTGTTAAAGCTGTAGACATCTTCGGTAATAAAAGCAAAGCTGAGCGGAAAAGTCAGAGGATAAGTCAGACAAACACTCTGTTGGAGTTGTGACACCAAGGCAAACTGAGCAGGCACAAAGAAAAAGTAAGTGGGGATGTCCTCTGTTTTGTTTTTATCTTAGAATCAAGCCCTAGGAACTAGGGTAAAAGATGGGATTTAACTGAGATGCAGCAGTGTTGCTCCACTTGATCCGGCCACAAACCTCTCTGCTACAAAGCTGAAGATAAGGTATAAAAGATGGAGCATGATGTGCCAGTACACAAGTTATCAGAAAAAAGCAACAGACAAGGATAAAGAGAGACACCAAAGGTACAGACAGAAGTGCAACTCCCTGCTGTAACTCACAGCACTTTGCAGGAAGTGCTATGAGTTACAGCAATCACTCAGACCCAACAAAAGTTCCCTGTTGGGTCCTAGGGGATGGGGCATTAAGCTGCAATTTGGAGTGGCTGCATGTCCATAGAGCTCTTCTTAGGGGCCAGATCAAGCAAAAATTGTCACTTCTGTCTGCACCTCAAAGGAACAAGGAACCAGGAAACCACTTTCACAGGCTGATTTGAACATCTGAGTCTAGGCTCTGGGAACTTTGAGAAATGTATTATGACTGTATTTTTCCTGTGTCAGGGTATATTGTGTCACTTTTGTTTGCATTTCTTGAATACATGCAAGGCAGCTTCTCCCCACCCCCAAAGCAAGAGGATACAGACAAAATTAAGGAATCTGTTTTGTTGCACACCTGTTACTCATACAATGATTTCTGCTACTGTGATGGTTACCCTCTTGGCTGACCCACGAAATACTGAATTCTTGCTTTCCACTTTTAAAAACACGATCTACAAGAATTTCAGTTAGAGACAAAGCACTCTGGCAGAAAGCTGTAAGAGCTCTGTTCTAGGCCCAGAGAGGACCCTTTAACACCCATGCTTCAGTGGGCTGCAGTACCTTTCTACAATCCAACATTAATTTTCCCTTACTGAATACACTCGTCTGGGACTTTGCTTATGTACATCCTGTACCTATTTGCTGTATTCGCTGCAAAAATTGTGTATCTGTGACCTGGAAATAAGAATAATAAATAACAAATAATGAATCATAGAGGCCAGCATATACTTTGTAGCACCCTTCATGTAACAAGATACCCAGAAAAAACCTTGAATGTAAAAACGGCTAAATCTTATTGTCATCACTTTTATACCATTGTAATTCCAACAGAAATCCCTCGGCATGGGAAAGATATGAGAATGTGACTCAAGTATCGCAAGGCCCAGGTGATGCATAGCTTCCAAAACCCCACTTTTGGCCTAATGGAGCCAGTGTAAGAGAACACCTACAGAAAACCCTCAAATTGAAGTATCATGCCCCCTACCACCAAGTGCAGCCCAGCCAAGCCAAGCTTTCTAGGCCACAAACAGGAGTAGCACAAGAATGTCTGCTACCTTAGGCCTTATTTTGCCACCCTCCCTTGTAACGTACCTGGGACCTGGCGAGGGCGGGCACCAGGCAGAGCCACGGAGCAGCGTCTCAGCAATGCTGAAGCTGCCCTACTTGTTTTTGCACATCCCTACAGTCCCAACATGGCCCCTCAATGAGCATATGTGAGGTGTGTGCATGCCATTTTTGCCACCACCTTCACTTTGCCCGGCTGGTTATGCCAGCCCTGGTTATAAACTTGTGGATCAGGGGGTAGGAAACATACTAGCTACTGAAAGCCTTGCTCTTGAATGCTGTGTTGCAAATTTCTATTCCTTACATAATTAAATATGTTGACAATTAACACATGCTAAGAAACACATGTGTATGGTACAGTCTAAAGACAACTTATCTAGTGCAAGGTTTTCAACCTTTTTGGGTCAGTGTACCTCCACTGACCAAATGCGGAGCGGTGTACTCCTGGCAGCTGCACGCAGAGTGGGGTGGGAGGGAGGTTGGCAAGCAGCTGAACCTCGAGAGGGCGGGGCGGGGCGGGGAGGGTGGCGTATGGCTCAATGCCAAGCGGGGTGGGGAAGGGAGAGGATGAGGTGACGCACGGCTGAATGCAGAGCAGCGGCAGCTGTCACATGCAACCTTCCCCCACCCCCTGCATCTGGCCAGACAGGCAGTGCCTACATGGGATGGTGCATGGCAGCTGTCTGTCCTCACCTACCCATGCATACCCCCTAGGGCCTTCTCAAGTATCCCTGGTTGACACCCCCTGATCTACTGTATGGCAATTAAACCATAAATTAAAGCCTAGAAACAATACCTAAGCTCTAACAACTTCAATCTGCAAAAGTTAAGAAATCCCTGGATTGAAAATGCTTCATGGGAGGAAGCAGGGAAATTATTCTAATCACCAATGACCGAGGCTTGAAGCTGATCTGAAGCTGGAATCAGTTCTGCTCAACTAAGAATATTAATGATTTCTGGCTAATAAGCAGGCCCCAGACTTAAAGCTGGGTTAAAGAAGAAGTCAAGATATGGTTTCAATTAGAAGGAATACTTTTCTGAAATGAACATTAGTTTTTGTCATAAAACTCCTCTGATTTTACCACCATCTGCCACACAACTCAATGTCTGATTTCAGAAGTTGTGAGACCTGACTAACCCAGGGAAGTAGAATCTGGGTGGTGGATAGGAGAGTGCAGCAACAGTGACATATTTATGAAAGTTATGAATTATAGATGAGTTCCTGTGTAAACCAGATGGGCTTAACTGTGCCATCTATTCTTCATGTATTACATATGGATCTCATAACATAACAATCGCATTTTATTCTTCAGTGAAGTGGGGGCTGGTGAAAGTGCAAAAGAGACAGCCCTGGAGACTAAAGTCTTCTACTGTCAACATAATAGATACGGCACACAGTAGTACAGCTTCTCTTGGCATTGCTCTAATCCTAAAGGGACCAACCCTCTTGGGGTGAGAGAGCTTCAGCCTCCATGTTCATGTAATCCTCAACCTTCCTGCTGAGCTAACAGGATTGCTCATTAGTGCCAAGTGTGACACTGGAGTTAAGAAGTGTGGATGCCTTTCTCCTAGGAAATTAACTGAGACAACTAACTCACTTCACGCAGGCTTGGACACTGTGATGCTCAGTAACTCTTCAACAATTTCAGTAGTTAGTAGCACCATAACAAATCAATATAGAACATCATGGCAAAGTACAAACAGTCAAAAAGCCCAAAGATGAATTGATTCAGTCTTCAGAGGTTAGTCTACGCTACATAGATTGGACCAATAACCAAATGAAGATATTCACTTTTGATTCCAGAAATGCAGCCACACACCTGCAGTGGCTCAGGCCAAAAGCCTGGGGACACTAAAAAATGCCTCCCTGATTAGCTGGAGCGGACATCTTGGGCCAAGGCTACCCTGACCACCCTGCGAAGGGAGCTTGCAGAAGAGGTGCAAAGCAACATGGGATGCTGGGGAACTGTGAGTTAACCTGAATCTGGAGGAGATCTGGGACAGAAGTTCAATAAGCTGATTTAACCTAAATCAGTTAAGTCTGATACTACATCCATCCAGGTTTATCTTAAATGAATTTTGGCCATTTTGAAAGCAGTTCATGTGCACTGAACTTCTGTTGTGTTGCAGAATTGAACCAGTTTCTGATCATCACTTATACCTGTTTATCTGTAATTTTGTCTCTAGCCCATGTGAGCATTACCAACTATATAATCTATGATATGGTGCTCTTTCACTGACCATATCCATATTAAATTTGTAATGGTATATGAATGTTTCACATGCACTTAATGCATTTCCTCATAGTGCAGCTCCATTTCCATAACATTATATCAGTGTTCATTAATAAGACTTTTATATGCAAACATCATGTCCGTCCCTAATGGCCCATGAGATGATTGAATATATATGTCTCTCAAAACACAGCCTACTGTAGGCCCTGTGTGTGTGCCTCATATTTGAATGAGTTTTACAAAAAGCCTACTATTCCCCTGCGAGTCTCTTCTGTCTTCACACTGCAGATTTTCAGCTCCCATCCTGGAGACAGAACAAACGTTTCTTTAAAATGCATGCTAATTTTAAACTGGCTTCATCTGATCAGCAGCTTCTTCCCTCAGTTTTCAGATGCTGATAGAGCATCACCCACTTGAGTGACAACAGTTATTGCCAGACTTGGAAAAACAACAGAATGTGCCATTTATTAAAGGGCTTAAAATCATGGTTACTGTCCACCTACCAAACAGGACCATGATCAGTGGTCATAATAGACTCCCTTTGCATCCTGCAGACTTGCTTAATGCAGTATAGTATATAAACATAATCCTGAGTAATTTAATCATTCCAATAATGCACATCTTGAGGTAACATATTGTGATGTTTTCATGTGTTCTAAAGAGTAACTGCCTATATTTTCCTAACAGTGATGGCAAGAACTTCACAACTCAGATACCACATTGAAGACAAAGTCCTTGAGTATTACACTAGAAAGGGTAGAGCAAATGGATTATGACTACATCCCCAGAAAGCATGGAAAGCTTTAACATGCCATTCTTTACTCCAGTGGCTGGCATCTTTTTCAAGGCCTGGGCAGGAACAACTCAACTCTGGTCTGATGTGGACCCAGTGGATTCCACGGAGCATCATCAGTGAGAGAGGGGCTTTCCCTAAGCCCTGCTGGAGCCTCACATCTGGGACCTGCACCTGCACCTGCATCCTTGCTTTTTATCCCAAGCCTCCACACTCCAGTACAGCTTCCAGCCAGTGGGCAGTTGTGCTAGGGCCAGGCTGGGGGGCAGAAATGGGGAAGAGCAGTAGTAGCATAGAAGCAGCTTCCAGTTCTCCACACCCAAGCAGAGCTCCCTTCTAGCTGGGAGCTGACTCTGCATTGTCACTGCTTCTCCAAGCCCCCCAGGTCCCCAGCTGCAATACAAGTACAGATTCCACCTGGAAGAGAGATGGGGAGCTGGTCCCCATCCCTGCCCTCTACCTCCCATCCAGCCTAGCCCAATGCAGCTCCCCAGCAGCTAGAAGCTGCACTTGCACAGCAGCTTTGGGGAGGAAGACAGGGAGGGAAGGAACAATGGGGTGGGAGAAGCAGCAGCAAAGAAGGTACAGCTTACAACTCTTCAAACTCAGAAAAGCTCCTCACTATTCAGCCCCAGCATGGATATAGGCACAGGCAAAGCTCTGCAGCAATACTGGCTGGATCCAGTGGCTCCTCACGTCAGCTTTGGCCCACAGGCCAGATATTGCTGGCCCTTGCTGTACTCCACACTAAGGGCTGTGAATTTGATGCAATTTCCAGCTGAAGATTGTGTGACTTTAGACTACCTGTTCCACTGGCCACAGTGGTACTGCCATCTGAGTAAAGTCCAGACAGGTTCTGAGAGGTGTGGCATGTGATAGGACTCCAAGAATAAGACTGAAATAATGGCAGGCTGCGCTGACACATTCAATGGAGAAGAGCAGACAAATAAAAATGGAAAATAGCTACCTGTAAGTGGCTAGAAATGGCAGGGATGAAAGTTAATTAATTGGGATCCTTGGAGTATAACAAACAGAGGTGGGGATGAAATCAGGAAACAAAAATATAGTCTGGTATAGGAACACAGGCTTGCAGCACTGAGTCCAGGCACCTGCTACTGCAGACAACCTGATCATTATAATCTCCTCCATAGCCTCAACCTAATTAATTTAGCTTTGTTTTGTTTGGTTCTGTCCCACTACTCCTTCTGTTAGACTGTTCAAGAGTCTCACTGCTTTACCAGTTATGAACTTCCTTCTCATTTCCAGCTTCAGTTTATCCATGGCCAGGTTACAACCCTTGGTTCCTGTGCCAGGTTTATCTTTTAGCTAAAATAGCTCCTCTCCCTTCCTAGTAGATACTTCTGGGAATATTTGTTTGTTTGTTTGTTTGTTTATTTAATTTTTTTGCCACCCTTCCCAACAAAGGCTCAGGGAGGCTTACAATAAGAAAACAGAATAAATTAGAAACAGGAGAGTGACAGGAACACCAAACAATTTAAAAGAAACTAGAACATCAAGATAAAGCAGACACATTCCTTCCTCCCTCCCCCCCAATCACCTATTCAACATCTCATCCTAATTTTGTTTGGTAAATGCCTGCCCAACTAGGAAGTTCTTCAAGTGCTTTTGAAAGATGTCCAGGCCTGGGCTCTGCTGAGCCTCGAGAGAGGGAGGTTCAGAGCTGAGGAGCAGCTGCCAAGAATAGCCTCCCATGCATTTTCACTAAATGGACTTGGCATACCAATGGTACTTGTAGGATGTTGCTCCCAGATAACCTTAGAGATTGCGATAGGGCATAAGGGAGAAGACAGTCCCTCAAGTACGCAGAGCCCAGACCCTTTAGGACCTTACAGATCTAAACTGGCACCCTGAACTTTGTCCAGAAACCTAGTGTGGCCAGTGCCGTCTGGAGCACTGGAGCTTTGTGCTCCTGGCAACCCACCGTCATGAGAAGGCGAGCAGTCAGTAGCCATGTCCCCTTCTCAGCTTTTGTTCAAGCTCATACAAGCCAAGCTTCTATAATCTCCTCTCACATGAAAGGCTCTCCATTCCCCTGATCAACCTAGTAAGCCTTTTCTAAACCTGTTCTAGCTTGAGTTCATCTTTCTTGAATGTGGGTGACCAGAATTGTATGGTAATCCAGTGTACAATTCACAATGGTACTAATACTTCCGCATCTCTGTTGAAAATAGCTCATTGTCATTCTTTGATCACCTGGTACTAGCGAAAGGAGCTCCATCATTTAGGATCTTTAAAACTAGCTTGGTTTAGAAAATGCATTGTGGGAGGAAAAGCCTGCACTGGCAAGGGACAGCCAGGATGACCTAATATGTTTGTCATCACACAGTGCTACAGAGTACTTAAAGCTTAACAGAATCCATGAGAAGGACAATATTTATAATTTTGTGTGTGAAAACAAGCCCAAATATGAATAGCTATAGCCATGCTAAGTCAGTGGTATCTTGTGCCTATGAAGTAACATGACCAGGCCAATACAGTCATAATGCAAACACAAAGATATTTCCAGTTCACTCTGTTTATGTCAATTTTGTAAATGCTCTTATTTTTTACAGTGATCTACAAATTGTACACGAGCAGAACCACTCCAGGATAGGAGTTACCACAACACATCTATGCCTGCAAAAGTTCTGCTACTAAATAAGTAACACTAAACAAGCTGAGACAGAATACATTAAAATGGCAAAGTTAATCTGATCTGTGTGCTGGTCAATGTGTTTAGAGGTCATTTAGCTGGATTATGCTGTAGGATATTAGTGAATAGACCTCTGTTATCCTCTTAGCCCACTATGTACAATGCTTAGGCGATAAGAAAATAGAGACAGAAAAAAAGGGAAGTATCTATTTCTTTATTGTCAAAGCATTATCAACAGGTACAAAACACTGAGAGAGGGGGCTGGAGGGACAGTCAGCATATTTTAGGAGTTTGTGGGAAGAGAACACTGGCACAGTTAACAGTTCTTCTCCCGTTCGGTCACCTAAAATCCCTTCCGTAGATCCATGTTGCTATGTCTCCTCAGTTTTCTTGTAAGCAAGCACTTCCAGAAGAAGCAGCACTCTATGCTGAGCTCATCACAGACACTCTAACCCATTTACAGCATCACTGTCAGGTTGAACAAGAACAGTCTCTCGCTCACCTGCTCCAGTAACCACTGGGCTACAGCTAGCTGAACTGAAACATCTCATACTCTGACTCCATAAGACTGTTAATTGGATTCCTTGAGCTCCTGCCATGACAGGTATATTTTTTACAGGGTTATGATTCAGAAGCACACAGCAGGTGGCTGAGATGGACAGCTTCTAATGAATATTAATACTATTTCATTTTCCATATGGCAAAAGACGGAGGCTGCAAGGATGAAGTATTGCAAAAGCATGGGTAGTGGCTGGGTGACCGGGGATATCATTGTGGCCAGATCTCCAGGCATTCTCTTTTTCAAAAAACCTTTGGTATCCATTAGTCATTGTGTTGCAAAAATAGTAAGTCATTACTGAATCTGAATGACTTTCTGTACCAACTCCTGAGCCACAGCAGCTACAGGGAGAAATCAACTGGATCAGCTCCCATGTTTACCCTCCACTCAGACCTACAGATACTTCCCAAAGCAACAAGGTAGAGAAAGTGTGTAAGGAAGAGACAGAATGTGTGTGTATGAGAGACAAAGGGAATGCATGTGTGTGTGCTTGTACCCAGGGGTATAAAAATCAATCTTTTCATGAATGTCTTTACTCTTCATGCAGCTCTTAGGTCCAGGTGCAGTCCAGCTTGTGGTTTCTAAATACAAATGATTTTCTTGCTGGCCTCTTTGGTATACAGTAGTCTATATCACAAACCCATCTTGGTAACTCTCTGTGCATTCCTAAGCTTCAACACTTCCAGACCAAGGCATGAATTATGCCTCCCAAGAGCAGACAGGATTCTCCACTCACACCAGTTTCACAAAGATATTACTGCATTGCTTTAAGTAGAGTTATTCCTGATACTACTGCTGTACGTGCATCAGGTTTAAATAACCTACAAGGAATGAATCAGGAAGAGTTGAAGTTGCATGTGATACTCACTATTGCCGTCTAGGAGATAAATACTAGGTATTAGAGGAAGCTTAACCAGTCTGTGCTGTTCAAAATGAGAAACATGAAATGAGTAAGCACATAAGAGAAAAAAATACTGAAACAGGATTGTGAGAGGTGAGGTGATGAAATATTACCAAGAAAAAAATTGCTGGCATTAAGCCCGGGAGGTTTAACCTCAGGGGATATAATATTAGGAACCCAGTGCAGTAGCTGTACAGACCTTGAAATGTCATGTTAGCTCCTCCTTGTACATTTTATCTAATCCAAAGTGTTTCTCATGAGAAAAAACACAGAAAGAAGCCAAAATAATATAAGCACAGTTTGGCCATATGAGGTCACGCTAGCTACAGAAATAGTCAAACTAGGAAGAGATTAGTTGTTCATTTAGTCAAGTTAAACAAGCCCTAATGAGGGTTCACGTGGTCTTCTGTTCCAGCCCTCAATTCATAAACTTGTATGCAAGGGCTTTGTTAGAGGGAAGCAGCAACAAATTGCCCTTAACCATATCTTGACCAATTGGCAGGTGAGTGTATTTTTCAATTGATCTGTTAGAGAGCTCATCCATAAATTATTTTCCTAACATGCCTTTATTTACTTATTCATTCACTCACTCAGTTGTTCATTTGACAGGTTTAGTGGTAAATATTTGTCATATCTGCATGGCTAGCTTCCCTCCTTCCCTCTTCCCTCCTGCTCCCCCTCCCTATGGTTCAGCACGAAAAAACTGCTCTTCAGAGTTGGGTAGGGTCTATCGTCCTACACCCCTATCATAAAGTGGCTGTACAACAGTAGTTCTATTGCTGAGCATTAAAGCCCAACCTTACTGCTACTGACCAATTATATCCCCTTTGTGCTGACATACACAAGCTACTTTCACAACCTTTGCCTAGAGCTAAGCTTTGTCTGCACTTGGAAGTTTCCTACCCAGTTCTCAACAATGGGCCAGACTGCACAGCTACTTAACAGTGTTTTTATTTCTGCCATCTAACCAGGTTCTGAGATAATAGGGTCATAGGACAATAGGGATGAAGGGGACCTCACAAGGTCATTTAATTCAGGCCCCTGCTCAAGGCACGATCATCCCTAACTAAACCATTGCAGTAAAGTGTCTGTCCAACCTCCTCTTGAAAACTTTCCAGGGACAGAGAGTCCACAACTTCACTAGGTAGCCTGTCCCAATGCTTAACCACCTTCATAGTCACAAAGTTCTTCCTAATCTTCAACCTAAATTTCCTCTGCTGTGGTTTGAGACCATTGCTCCTAATCCTGTCTCCTATAGCACAAAAAGTCTATTTCCAACCTCTTTAAAACTGCCTGTCAGAGAATTGAAAATTGTTATCAAATCTCCCCCTCTCAATCTTCTCTTCTGCAGACTAAATAAATCTAGTTCTAATAATCCCAGTTCTAATGGTAAAAGAAACTCATATGTACCTACCACAGAGCCTACAGCACTGGTAATACAACTGTTGGTGCACCACTGCTAGAAAACAGGCACGATATTTTTTAGATGTAGTCACACACTGTGCTTTTTAATACAGGATCACTGGGTATTTGTGGTTGAGCTCTCACAGCCAGGAGCCTGGTCACAGCAGTGAAACAGCGCAGCAGGAAATGGTGTAACACATAACTGACTGTAGTGAGGAACATCAAGGGCTTGAGTAGGAAGACTTCCTCAGAGTCTGGGAGGAAGATCTTATCCTAGACAGCCTCAAAATCATGGTGATCCTTCATCTACTCCTAACCACATCCTGCATCCTGACTAGATGATGCCTCCCAGACCAGTCTCCTTTGCACGTCAACCACCAACTCTGAGGAAACATGGCATGTGTATTTATAAGAACATGCAGAGAAACTTAATTGAAACATTGCATCTCCAGCCTCACAGAAACAACTGTGCGGAACAAATGCTTGGCAAACAATCTGCAGAGATGCCATAAGCCTTTTACTGAACACCCCATAATTTATTGCTGCAGCAGCAGATATTTACTGCCTTATTTAAATAGATTGTAGTTCTGACTAACTTCAGATGGAAGTTGCTATCTTGTCTGCTGGTCCAGTCTTTTTCTCCCTACCTGCCCTCAGAATCTCAGCACCATTTTACTTTAACAACTTCTTCAATGGGAATTTTGGAATCGACATGACCTTTTTTTTGAGCAGAACCACTGATCGTTATGCCCTGTAATAAGTAATTGAGTGTGTAGCCAGTGGTGCAAGAAGGATTACTCTATGTTTCCCCAAAATTCTTCCATATGCAACTCAAACTGTGAAGCTTGTTTCCATTAAAAACCAAGTGAAGTTAGTGTTAGTGAACAAAATCCTGCTCTACTGCAAGTCCCCTTAAGGCATTCTCCACCTACTCTGGATGAGAGTGAGGGCTGGAAAGGGGATAAATCCACCGGGGCCTGTTTGTCAGCCATAGAAATGGACAATCAGTGACTCTCTCAATGGAGGCCTCCAACAGATGTTTTATTTTTTAGGCTAACAGAGGGAATTTCCAAAGGGAGTGAAACTAAATCCTTACTCTGATCGTGTTTGAGATCCTTATTAGTACTGAGCCGTTAGAGAACAAACAGCTAACCCTACAGCATGTGCCAAGCTCAGAGTCCCAGTAAGCCCTGTACACTTCGCAGGTAACCGTGTCTCAATGGAAGAAATATGTAAGTAGTTCCTAATAGCCCCAGCAGTAGTTCTTGATGCTATGGAACTTCAGGTTAGCCCAGATGCAAAGAATGCCCATGCCTTCCCCTGGAACATGCTGTTATTTGTTTGGGTGTGTAACAGAGCACAAGTTGTGTTCTGTTACTCACAGGGGCGTGAGCAAGCAGAGGAGCAGCTTGCAGGTGGCTGCACTCCCAATCAGACACAATTGCCTGATTGGGAACGAGGCCCAGCTGTCTATTATAAGAACAGGACTCCGAGCAGTGGAGCCAGCAGTCTGCTGCAGACAGCCGGAGAGGGAACATTGCCCAGCTGAAGCTGCTGCTCAGAACAATTTGAGAGTACAGAACAGGAACCATGGGGATGGCTGGAGGTTCCTGGTTCCTGGGGCATGACCTAAAACTATACTCTGCTGGGGCTGAATGGTGTGGTGGGACAGTCTCCAGGAAATGCCACACCTGTGCCTCCCCAGTGAAGGGCGAGTATGGGGCATCAGAAAGCCTCATCCCCCACTGCCTTGTGGGTTACCCCATAGAGGGGAAAGACTAGGAGCAGACCCCGAAGACAAAGCAAGTGTGAATCCCAGTGTGAGGTCACTGGATTACAGGCCAAATGTTAGGTCATGTAAGTTGAGGCTGGGTGTTAGGCCATGGATGCCATCTGCGAGGCCTGGGTCACAGTATAAGGGGAGGTCAGAAGCTGTGTATAGTCCCTTGGCATCAGGGCATGTAAATGAGCAGCCTCCCACCTTGTTATCAACTTTATCTTAGTTTCATCAAAGGCATGGCAGGAGAGACTGGTGGGTGGTTTACCCTGAGACAAGTGGCCAGGCCAACATTCAGACTGGCCCTGGGACACCCAACTTGTTACAGGGTCCCAAGCATGGTGGGTCCAAAAAGGGCTGCATGGGGGAGTAAGATCATGTCATATGTATATAGTCACCCTGCACACCAACTTCAGGCAGGCACATGAGGGAGATCAGGTTCTGTAAGAGCCCTGTCACATATTACACTTAAGACATGTTAACAGCACTTAAAATATTAGCATCTGAGCATTCAAGCAGTGAAAGACATGCTAAGTGCCATCACAACGTACCAAAGTATGGGCTTTTGCCAACAAGGAGTATCTCCCAATCATTACCTAACACTTGTTGAACTAACATCTGAATGCTTCCCAGAAATAATATGTAGGGGTCTCCCTAAATTGCAGGGGGATTTACCAGTTTTTGTGGGTTGATCATGCTGTAAAGTTCTAATGCCGCAGCCATTTCACAGCAGCTCTGCCCCTTGGTGCTGACTGGTGGAGAGACCCTGGGTGGGGACAAGGGGGCGGCCATCATCTTGACTGCTGGCTGTCCTTTGTGTGGCCCTGCCCCGTGGTGCTGATTGGTGAAGAGGCTCCAGCAGGAGGAGGAAGGATGATGGGGCAGCTGCCATCTTGTCTCCTGCCCTTCATGCCACCCCACCAGCTGGTGCCTTCCCCTCCCAGCGGCAAGCACCACTGGTTCCCACTGGGAGCTGGCATTAAGGTTTTTTTGTTGATTTTGCAGATTTTGTGGACAACCCACAATACACTGCAGCACACAGTTGTCTTCAACAGCTCCAGCACTTAGGATGTGCTTTATTTAGATCAGTGATTTACAAACTTCCTAAAGTCACAGAGCTCTTTAATATGACTTTTTTTTTCTGCTACAGAACCCTCACCCCTATCCTAAAGACCAATGCAGAGCCAGGCAACCCAGCCTGGGAATGGGTTCCCAGTCTCTTTGGGGAACCCCAATGACCTTTTAAAGAACCACCGCCTTCTGTGGAACATCATTTGAAAGCCACTGATTTAGATGAGGGGAAGCATTACAAGCATTACCACATGCCAGCTCAAATGTTCCAACTTACAGTGATGCTTACTAAGGTCTTAATAAAATACGCCCTAAGTGTAATGTGCAACAACGTCCTAAGGCCACTGTTCCCCATGCATAAAGAGATGGGGGGATGGAGAAAGGCAGAAGGTGAGAGTTAACTTTGGACCAACTCTCCCACGCTCAGCCAGCAGAGCTGAGTCCCACTGAAGCAGGAGGCTGAGTTCGTATCCCACCATCCACGTAAAACAGGGTACAAGAGGGTGCTCTCCCCTCTTCAGCTGCTTTTAGCAGGGAAAGAGGAAGGAAGCCCCATTCTGCTCACCTCTAACTCACCCCACACTGAGCCAATAGAAAGTGGGCAGTATGCAACACTTCATAGTTGGCTATAGCAGATTAATCCCTCTGGAGAAAGCGAGAAGCTGTAACTCTTTCTGAGCTACCATAACTGCATGCCACCCCCTTACACAAAGGGACAATCTAACTCAGTGATCCCAAACTCTTTGGGACCAACAGCACACTATCCACCCTTAACATTTCTCATGCAACTTCTAATTGAAAACTGGAGATGGAAAAGTGAGTACAGGCTGCACAGCCCTCACCAAGGCCTCAAAGAACATCAGGGGTCTGTGGACCACAGTTTAGGAACCACTGGTCCAGTCCATGGCTTCACAGGAACAGCAGTTCAATTGGTCCCTCCTCCCCTCCATTTGCAGCAAATCGAGCTACAACACAAAGTATTGCTTAAAACTGGCCTCACCCACACTTTTACAGTCTCCCTTCCCTGCTAATCTTCATTCAGCTGGTTTCCTGTCAGCCAAACTTGTCATTATCAGCGGTTCCCTTTCAAACTTTCTTTGCTAATTTATTTTTCTGTTCTAACAACCAAGGTGTGTCCTACTTAAGCACTGAGAACAGCCCCTCCTCTCTTATCGTTTCACCCAAATGCATCCTCCTTTCCAAATCAGTCAGCAAGCATCTAATGTTTTCAACCTTCGTGTAAATTTGTGTTTTCTAAGATAAGCGGCAAAGACTGTCACACTTTGGTAAAATTACGCCATACTCCTTATACTTGTCTTTCTCCACCTCTCTTCCAACTAAATGTAACAAGCCAAATTCATTCTAATGAAAGTATGAAAAAATCAGACACCAACACACAAAGATCTATACTTTCAATTCTGTTTTGTCTAAGGACTGCTGCAGTACAAATTGTGTGGGTACCAATAGCACAGCTATGTTTCAACACATATTTCCATTACAAACTCTACTTGATTATCCCATTTTCATACAGTGCACACAGTTCAACTATACAAATCTGCTCTGCAGAAGAAATTTGGCAACAGGGACTTATCCAGGAAGCGAGCTCTGCATTAAGAAAAACAAAAGCACTTGCTTAAAAACAAACAAATAAAAAAATCTAAACAGACATTTGTAAGTTACAGAAGTGCCAAAAATACAAGTGCATGGGTCCAGCATTCTGTATTGTGCTACAGCAATGAAGAACAGTCTCCTCAGATATTTTTGATAAAACGATAACTGCTTTGGAAGAAAGCAACTTCAAACAGATGTATTTTTCCAACAGAAAATTAGAAGGTTCCTTTAGTCTTTAGATATAGATCCTTCCTATCTCAGCCCAAATCCAACAGCCAATTAAATTCCAAATTCAAATGAGCAAAGCTCAATAACCATGTCTATAAGTATCCATGGGCTATATTTTCTACCAGACCAGTATCTTATGTGTAAGTCCTAGGCCCACAGGCCTGGGAGTTCAGCTGTCCCCCATTACACTTGATCTGAGCCAAAAGGCGAAGAAGGGACCTTCTGTCTTTAAACTTAGCCTTTATTTCTCCTAGGATGAAAGGCTAAGGTTATTAGATACTTCTTACTCACATAAAAACCCCACTTGGCCAAATTCTAAAGCGTGTAGAACACCCAATTTTTTCAGTAAAGTCAGTGGCATTTGCAGGTGCTTAGCACCTTTCAGGATTGGCCCTTAAAGCAGACATGCTGCAGTTTTTCTAAAATGATTTCAGTGGGTAAAATTCACCTTTAGTTCCCTTTAAACTCCTTTTTAACTTTCTAAGCTTTGCACGGGCCTTACACTCTCCCTGGGAACATCTACACATTCATTAATGTGCAGTAATTACTGAGCATTTACTACTTGCTTAATGAAGTACTAGGTAAATGCACAGCAGCTACAGTTACTGCACAGAGCACCAGCGCCCTTTTTTTGTGACGCTTACTATGCAGTAGCCTAACAACACTGGGCAATAGCAAATTAGCATGGTTTTTGACTGGCACGCTACTGTGCAGTGTTATTAGGCTACTGCACAGTAAGCATCTCGTGTAGACACACCCCCTGTTCATAGTGCCTAAAGAATCCCAGATCAGGGCATGAGGGTGCATGCTGTATTGGGTTAAAATTAAGCTAACAGGAATAGCTGAGAAGAAAAAGTAAGTTGGTCTGTGTGGAGGGGACCCTCAGACCTCCTCACTGAGAATAATGCTGTATATGAAAGAGAAGGGAAGATTAAACAGCAATCCTGGAAAGCTTCCTCATATCCATGTAGGATTTCTTCCTTATTCCCCAGAACATCCACAGAGACAAAACCATAAACCAAGTACAGGAAAAGAAACGCAAGCTGTATCAGACCTACTGCAGTAATCACAGGAAAAATTATGCTGCCTTGGACGCCATTCATTCCTACTGGATGCTCTGTAATTCACATGCACAGAATCACAGCAAGCAGCAAAAGCTACTTTTCCTGCCTTTGTCCTGAGGCTCTCAGGATCTATGAAGAAGAATGGAAAGGGGAAAAAACTTCATGGAGCTAACAAAGCTCTATGGGATTGAGGAACCAGCTCCCTGCAGGTTCCTGACCGCTGCTTCACCTACTCCACGTCTCTGGCAATCAACAAACATATACATAGGAGAAGAGAACACCCGCAAGAAACACAGTTTATTGGAGTTGCAGAGTTTGGTCATTAATCCTTTCTCCTATGGGACATTTTAGCACAAGCCTAGAAATATTAATTTCCTCTAGGAAAGCTACAGTTACATCACAGATTGCTCCACATTGCTCTGGTTCCTGGTTTATTCACCCCTGACATAATGGGCTACACCCCCAGGAAGTGTAAATAAACAAAACCCCTTTGAAGTGAGGATCTGTAAGAACCTACAGATATGGTGGGGTGGTGCAGTTGCACCCCTCCCTTTGTCTGTGTGAGCTATCTGCACAGGTTCTGGCCAGAGCTCCTGCTTTTCCACTGCTCTGGAACCTGGGGGTCAGTGCTGCCCCCCGCTGCTCATCCCCTTTTTTTCCTTCAGGCTAGATTCAGTAGAGAGAGAAAGCATGGGGAAAGGTGAACAGCAGCAGCCATGTTCACACCTTGGGTTTTAGAGCCACATGAACACAGGGGTTCTGGCCAGCCCCTGCCATTATCAGCTGGTCACTGCTCAGAGCTGTGGTGACCAGAGAGTGAGCTCAGGGCTGACTGTATATGTATGGCACAACCAAAGTAGGGGGGGCTGCACCTCCTTGCCCTGTTCCTGGATCTGCTGCTGTTAGCCCTGAACCTCCACTGTTTTGCACCTTCAGGAGTCATTTACAAACTGCTTATCCCAGTAGTGTCAAATGTTTCAGCAGAAATAAAATATATTTTCATTTAAGTTCAACAGCTCAAAACAATCACATATATTTTACTTCAAATTTCTTAAGCAGCATTTAATAAAATGAAATGAAAGGCATGTTCTTATCTGCAGTATTTTCATTAACACCATAAACTATTGTGCATGTTAATCAAGTCCCTCATCATCTTTATTCACAAGTTTTGGAATATTTGGGGATGTTTTTGTTTAATCTCTGAACCAAAGTTTAATGTACTATGTTTTCCAAACAGGAGTATGAAGCTGTTTCTCTGCCACTCCTTTTATACTTTTTCACTGCATGTGTTTTCACATTATTTGAGATGCTATAGGAATTGTTAAGCCCCAATTTGGGGCAAGCAAATGAAGATAGTAACATTATCGTCAACTTTAATTTCCCTAATACTAACTTCAGGCCCCAAGATATTTTACTACAGCAGGTAAGCCTAACAATACTAGACAACAGGTGAGAGGAGAACAAAGGCTGGACAATATTTACATGCATCTCTGAACACCATTAGAGCTCAGTCACATGCTCTTTAAATGTCATCTTGTTCTGTCATAAAAGGGCATGTAAATTTAGAACTGTACTCTGAATACTTTTGGCCCATGGTGGGCAGGCCCCAGCATCACAGATAAAATCTTTGAGGCACAGACTCCCTTTCTGTCCTGTGTTTCTACATCATCTATTACAATGGACTCTTGGTAAATGACTGGAAATACTGATATTATCTCACTACAAATAATAGAGTTATTTATACTACTCTGCTAAGTTTTCATGCACCAAGTAGGACTTCTTAGGATTACTGCTATGTAGGTGCAATGGGGAGAGGACCAGGGATGTCTGCTGGGAGAGAAGACAAACCAAGGTATTAGTTTTGATGGGAAAAGCTAGTGTAGTCTGATAGGTATACAGTGTTCTTTGAGTGAATTTAAGTGACAAAGAGGCAATGGTTTTGTTCCTTTATTGCAGATGGGAAGAATGGGAGATCTCTCCATGGAAAGATTTGTATATATGGGGAAAGTTAAGGTAAATGAACTACATACACGTGGGAAACTCAGACAGCTTAAAGTGTATTAATTCCCCACATGAACGCTCCCATTTATAGAAACTAAGTAGACTTAGTTCCTTCAGCTCTATAAGTGGCACAAGATCCACTTGTATATGCATATAATAACCAATCACAATAAAGACATAATATATATGATATGCTCAGAACTTCCAGCCTGAGGTCACCTCCTTGACCCACAAGTAATTTAGCTTATACTATGGAGAACAAATAGGGAGTTTTTTCAGTGCGTGTGTGCGTGTGTCTGTCACTCTTTCATTGGCGCCATAACTGTAATGTGAATGTCTGCTACTTCCAAATAGGGTATCTAGGTTGCCTATTTAGATTAGAAGGACTCTGAAAATACAAAGACCTTCTAAATATATGCAAAAGCAGTCTGCTTTCACCACCCTTGTAAAGTACATTCTGCTATTTCTAAAGCATTTTCTAACATTTTCCAATGTACTATACAACTTCAGAAAGTCTCGCTTTCCAATAGCATATTGTGTATGGCCTGTACACTATATCAGCAGATTACCGTAATGGAACCTCCTATTTGGTTAATTAAAGCCATATTTGAATCCTTTATATGCCATAGCCTTCAAGTGAATGCCATGCGTGAGTAACCACACGAACATGAGTAAAGGGATTCATAGATTCATAGATGTTAGGGGCTGGAAGGGACCTCACAAGATCATCACCAACTAAAGAGGTGTATTGATAAGTGAGGCTAATTAAAGATCCATCAGATTATACTGAAGACACTTTAAAAGACCACTGAAATGATACCTCCATTGCAATCTGATTCAGCATTGAGAGTATTTTTCAGTATCATACTTCAATATTCCTTTAAATGGTTTAGATCTAGAAACCCTTCTGCCTGCTTACCAAACTGGCTAAATGCACAAAACACATATTCACAAAAGAAACCTGAGTATGTGTGGTAATTTATAAGGGGTGAAGGGTTTCTCACAGTTTCATTTTGTGTCAGTTACTACGAAGTACAATGGTGTGACTGTAAATGGCCATTAGCTTCGCAGTTATCAGCCTTCTGACTTCTCTGGTCCCTCTTCACCATACTGTATGGTTCTACTGCCCACCGTCAGCAAAGAACTGAGCAACACACACGAGATGCCTGAAAATTGACATGAGCTGATTCTAAGCATCTTGTAATGTCCGGAGCAGTTCTTACAGCAGCGGCAGATCTGAACTTGCTTGTGTTGGCTGAAGCGTTCCCTCAAGGTGGTATCTACAACCAACATTATACACATGTTTTGCACTGTTTGTCTTCCAACATACCAGCTGCTCAAGTCAGCCTGGACACATCACCTCTTTTGCAAATGCAAGACAAAAAAAAAGCTTTCCCAGCATGCAAAGGCCCAAATCATGCTCTGAAAAGCACAGAAACTTCATACTTTATTAAAAATAAACACACAAATCTTCCAGCTGCTCAGCCATCCTTCCTGGCAGCAAACTGACTTCATGTTGTTTTTGCAATATCTGTTAGAAAGGTGCAAATATCAGATTGATGATTACATGCAATAATCATCTACGGAATATTGAATGGCAGATGTAATCCTGAAGTATAGCCATAGCTCACAGCCACAACTCTAAATTTTACTTTTTTTTCTTCCTTCCTGAGCTCAAGGACACAACACTTTAAAAAGCCCTCAAGGGGTTCTTCCACTTTTTTTTTTTACCTTTTCAATATCCTCCTCCTTCAGCAAGCATAACATGGCCTATCTTCCTTCACTTATTATTTTTAAGGGGACAATGCTGATTTACACCAGTTAGGCATTAGTGATCAGCATCTTCAGTACTGAGAGATACCAGTATACACCACCACAGACATTAATCCAGTTCTGGGAAAAAAGGTAACAATATGTAACACTGTGAGGAGAGAACATTCGGGCCAAGGTTGGAAAGACAGGCCCTCTTCTCTCACTTATAAAGTGACATTCTTAATAACCATAATGAGTGATCAGGAATGGTTTTTAAGGATCCCATCCCAAAGACCATCCCAGTATACCCTGACTGATTTCCACCTATGGCAAATAAATGTATATATCTGGACTATGGCAGAGAAAACGGAGGTCAAAACAACTGTGCCCAGCACCTCTGAGAGAGACTGCTTGCCATGTGTAAACAAATCTGTAACTTCAATCATGAAATACAGTGCTGCTCACCAGCCACAATTAATTTTGGGTCCAAAAGTTTTGAAAGAGATAGCCCTATAATCACAGGCCTAAATAAATCTCTGCATACAGCCTACAAGCTAGATAAAAGAGTAAATGTTTTCGCTTGATCTGAGCCTTCAAGAGGCCGAGTACTACACCTCTATGCAAACCTCCATCCAGTGGGGCCATATACATGCGCTGTAAACAAGGCTGGATAGGCAAACAAGGTTTTTTCATTTCTGAGGTGCACAACAAGTGAGGTTTTTCCCTTCCTAACCCCACAGAGGCACCAGGAACCTTACAAAGTAGTCCTATATTTCAGATCCCTAGACACAAGGAAAGGTTTGCTACAGATGAGCTAAGTCTGACTCTGGCAAGGTACCACTCATACAGAAACGTGCTGGATGTCCATCCAGTTTTCTGCTGCCAATTAAATTAACAATAGTTCAGAGTAGGACGGAGTCCTTTGTGGCAACAATGATAAAATGCTTAAGAATATGCTTGTTTAGTGAGGTTTTAGTAATTGTATATATGACACTGATTTTTAAACAGAATTCCCCACTAGGCACGACTAAACGTGTCGCTATGGCAATGTTGTTACTACACCGTCATTTAGTACTTCCTTTTGGAAGTACTAAAAGGCATTACAGTAACAGCCCGTACTGTGCCATGCTAGCTGTGCAGTTATTTTTGGCTACTATATTGCCGCAGCAATACACTATAGCGAGGGAGCACACTGCTATGATGATGTAGCGGCAGTGTCACAGTTTTTGCCAACAGCCACCACAGCGCCATAACACCTTGCTACAGTGTTATCGTGTCTTGTGCAGATGTGCCCACTGAGTTTAATGATGAGTTGTGCTCATTAATCAGCTACACAATATTCATGTTAACTTCTCATGCATTTGGATCAAATTATATCTTTTCTTTACCTGCTAATCCTATTCAACAGGTATTGCTTTACTATAATGCCCAGGATCTTTTGTTCCCCTATCATGACATCTCAAACTCATTGCAAAATGCCTATCCCAATATGAAGTAACACAGCTTCACACAAAGTAACTACTGTAGTTATAAAGGATTTTTGCACATTCTGTCCTGTTAACTGGCTGAACAGCTTTCATATGCTTTTATATCAAAAGTTGCTAGTATTCTAAAACACCTCTGCTCCAAATATCTCCCATCTCATTTTATTTTTACCCTGACTTAACATGTTATACCGGCATAACTGCATCCAAATTACTTGGTTGTGAAGATTAGACAGAATTGATTTTACTTAAATTGGTGCAAAGGCTATGTGCTAGTAAGCTGTCACTTAAACTGACAATCAAGTATAACAACCATTTTGCACATTACAGTGGAGAAATCAGGTTACTCAATTTTGATGAGTCTGCTGAAGCAAAGATTTGCAGACTCAAGCTCAGAGACCCCAGCAATCATTTTCTAAAGGGATATGTTTCTTCATTCCAGTGATTTTGCTCTGCTATGAAATCCTGCTGCCTGCACCGTGCTGTTTATAGGCCAAGCCATAGTCTGATCTCAGTCATGGTGATGTAAATCTGAAGCATCTCCATTAATTCAGTAGAACTATTCTATTTTTACAGCATGGTATATGAGATCATAATCTGCCCTTAAAATTCATCTTTCACAGCCATACACTGTGGGTATGTATTTTAACATGCCATTCTGCCTCATCAAATTAGAACTTTCCAGATGTTCTTTAACATATTTGCCTTGCCACTGTATAAAACTATAAAATTATTTTTTTGTTTTTTTATGTAGTGAAGAAGTGAAAAAAGATGGCTGGTAGAGGAGGAAAGGATCTTCCAGGGTTTTTAAATTAGATATCATAAACACTTTTCACCTTAATTTTCATACATGTGCGTGCACACACGTACATATTCATAGGCATATATATATATATATATCGGTACACACATATACTA
>NW_017728886.1:154637532-154643386 GCF_001723895.1 Crocodylus porosus
TATATATATATATATATATATATATATATATATATCGGTACACACATATACTACACATACACACACTTATGAGGATATGTATTCTTTTAATTATTTCTACATTTTAAATCACTGTGACACAGTCAGGATAAGTGTTATATTTGTATCTGCTTTTATTTGAAGCCATTGCAAGCATGTGGGTTTGAAAGTCTCTTTATACAAAGGCATCTTATTATGTACGTGGGGCCTAATATTCCAGAGACTTTATTTAATACAATAATGACCACTCTTTCAGGCACTTCCTGGCAACTAATGAGCATATAGTGGAGCTGAGGGCTGCCAAGCATTCGTTGTAAGGACGTGCCAAGACAGGGGTGCTTGTTGCTGATATAAGGCATGAAAACAAAAGTTTTAAAGCTAAGTAGCCGCCCTATTTTCAGAAGCACTCCATTAAAGCTGTATGTGTTGCTACGGAGCTACACCATCAAGTTTTACCCAGCAGTTATATGCTGGTGCAGTAGCATATGAGAAAGAAGAATTTTATTCCCAGTGTTAAGCCATTATTATGTTTATTCTTATATCATTAGCAGTCACTAGCAGTCACTAGTCACATTCATTTACTTAGTTTGCAAACTCCTCAGGGAAGGGGCTATAGGGTCATATATATTCTCTGGTTAGCACTCTGTTCTTACCTATGTGGTTTATGAGACTGGGCCTAAGTAAAGCATTGCATAGGAAAAGATGACATGAGGCAGCAGTGCAGGATAGGAAAGAATATGGTTCATATGATATTGAGTCATTTTTTCTTTTCATTTTACTAAAATATAGCTCACACAGAGAAAAAGGTCACTGAAGTCAGTCAAACTGTATCTGTGGAACTGAACTCAAGAGAGGAAGGACTGTCCACTGGTCATGCATTCACTTTAGGACTTGGGAGCCCTGTTCCACCACAGAGTTCAATTCTCTGTTCCACAACAAACTTGCACCATGACTGTAGACAAGGTATTTAGTCTTTCTGTGCCCCAGTTCCTCATCTGTAAAACTGAGATAACAGAACCTCCTTATAATAAGGGGTATTTGATGATAGATTGTATTAGAGGTGGCAAAGCATTCAAATACTTCTGTCAAACATCTGCCCAAGCCAATAGGCTCATCAGGCCAGCATGGTTTAGACATGTATTTTCAAAATACCAGGTATTTATTTCCATCAAGGTCAGCTGAGGGTAGCCTTCAGCACCAAGCCAGAAAGAGAGACTTGGACTCATATCCCTGGTGCCACAACAAGAAACTTTCATTGCTCTACAACCACACACAGACCAGATCCTTCAGTCATGAAGGGCCATATGAGCAGGCCTGATTATATTGATTAAAGATTCAGTATTAGTTAGCCAGAACTATGTATATGCAGGTGGAAAGAAAAAGCCAGCTGTACTTGGATGATATTTCATTTTGGAGTATGATCCTATTTTGGGTAAAGTATGAAAGGCGTGGAATAGCTTTCTTGGTTTAAATGCTCTGCACTGATCTCAGTTAGTAACATGGCTGCGCCTTAAGATTCATTATTTATTTAAGTCATCTAAGTGATTTTAATACTAGTGAAATATGCAAGAATAATAACCCTGGAGTTTAGCTTAATTTCCTCATTTAATACATGAAACTTTCAGTCAACAGGCAGCTGACCCCACTTAATATCTACTTAGTATCTGCTTACATACCACGCCACTGATTTAACTACTACAATTTCTGTGTTTAAGTAAGCCCTTAGTCTGGGAGGTCTTTGGAGTAAGGGCTGGCTTTTTGTTACATATGCCTACAGTGTTTATCACAATGAAACACTTTTTCTTCTTGCTGACCTGTAAGAGCTACTATTCACTATTATAAATAATACAGGAGAAGTGGGAAAAATGTTTCTGCGTTAGTGATCTCTTCAGCTTGAAGAAAGACAGAGCACTTTTTATGCATATCCTGGATAGTACTGTGGCAAACACTGATACTAAATGGTCTTGGCTGTATAGAGAAGCTAGATCTAGCTAAAGTGTTCCAGGAAAAGAGAAGCCAGTCTTATCGATACTGGGGATTTACCCCGATTCCATGTATCAGTCCTCAGCCACCACTGTAGCTAAATGGATGTAAATCCCTGGTGTATATGGGGTATTACCATATACTAAACCAGAGATGTGGTTTTCCAGAAAATTTTGAATTGAATGCCCTAATTAGAGCATGATCTGATTTAGCATGTTTGACTTGTATTTAGTAAACAAAACTAAAAACATACCCCCATGTTAATTTTATGTCCCAATAGCCACATGTATTTGAACTAAAGCTAACTGCACTTTATCATACATCAGCAGATGCATGACAAACAGAACCAAGGAGGTGATACTTCCCCTCTATGCGGCACTGGTCAGACCGCAGTTGGAGTATTGCGTCCAGTGTTGGGCGCCAAACTTTAAGAGGGATGTGGATAACCTGGAGAGGTCCAGAGAAGGGCCACTCGTATGGTTAAGGGCTTGCAGGCCAAGCCCTACGAGGAGAGGCTAGGGCACCTGGACCTCTTCCGCCTCTGCAAGAGAAAGTTGAGAGGCAACCTTGTGGGTGCCTATACATTCATCATGGGGGCACAGAAGGGAATTGGTGAGGCTCTACTCACCAAGGTGCCCCTGGGGGTTACGAGAAATAATGGCCATAAGCTAGCAGAGAACAGATTTAGACTGGACATTAGGAAAAACTTCTTCACAGTTACAGTGGCCAAAATCTGGAATGGACTCCCAAGGGAGGTGGTGCTCTCCCCTACCCTAGGGGTCTTCAAGAGGAGGTTAGATAAGCATCTGGCTGGGGTCGTCTGAACCCAGCAGTCTTTCCTGTCTATGCAGGGGGTTGGACTCAATGTTCTATTGAGGTCCCTTCTGACCCTAACATGTATGAATCTACGAAATATTTGATTAGGAAAAAAATTAAATACAGCACACTTAATGTTATATTCAAACAAATTCAAAGCTTTATGTGGAAAGAAATTATTTTTATTGGAATACTTGTAAATCTGTAAAGACAATACACAATAGCATGTCCCTCCCTTACATTGTTTGTTTAAATTTAAGGAAAAAAAATGAAGGCACTAAAAACTGTTGACACACTCATTTTAACACAGCCAAAGAACTGTGTTTGATATGCCATGCTTTGGTTTTGATTTTACCTGCACAGCCAATTAGGTGAATTCATAACTTAATTTTTGGTTTGGATTATTGTGAATGTATTTACCCTCCTGTTTACAAATCAATAAAACATGTATGTACTCTCTAACACACTTCCTAAGGATAATCACCTGAAAAACATTAATTACAACCCTGAAACTGCCAACCTTGCCTAATATTGTATTGGCATCCATTCATTGCTACTATTGAATTTTATGAAACAATGAATTTTTAGAAATGGAAAATTTCCCACAGAAAAATAAAGCAGTGGAAAATTTTCCACGCCACATCTCTGCAGTAAACTGAAACCATCGAAACCATCATGTTCACTGTCCATCGCAAGGCAGGCAAATCAGCTAGCAGGGTTGAACTTTTGAACTTCAAAAAAGCAAATTTTAACAGGCTCAGGGCAATACTAGGGAAAGCACTGCAGGACCAGGGATAAAAGTGAAAGTAGTGTGTGAAGAGTGGTCGTTCCTTAAGGACACAATCCTTGAAGCACAAGAGAAGTCCATTCCCATGTGGAGGAAAGGTAGCAAAAGGGCTGGTAAGCCCTCGCAGCTTAATAGAGATATCATGGTCCTCTTGAAAAAGAAGAAAGAGGCATACAAACAATGGAAGCTTGGGACAATCCCCAAGGAGAGCTATATAACAATGGCCCACACTTGTAGGGAGCAGATTAGAAAGGCTAAGGTGGTGACTGAATTTAAACTAGCAACATAAATCAAGGACAATAAGAAGTACTTCTTTAGGTATGTAGGGAAGAGGAGGAAAACAAATGGAAGCGTGCGGTCATTGCTTAACAACTCAGGACAGCTGGTTACCAACACTCAGACAAAAAGTGAATTCCTGAATGACTATTTTGCTTCGGTCTTTCACCAGACTAAGAGGAAACTCGTACTAGATAAGGTTCAGAAAGGGCATGGTGGGAATGACCGCCTTCCTACTGTTGACATTAAGCTGGTGCATGATCAGTTAGAAAAGTAGGACATTTATAAGTCAGCAGGATTGGGTGAACTTCACCCAAGAGTGCTGAAGGAGCTGGCTGAAGTCATTGTGGGACCTCTGGGAAAACTCTTCCAAAACTCATGGTACTCGGGGGAGGTCCCTGAAGATTGGAAGAGGGCCAATGCTGTGCCCATCTTCAAGAAGGGGAAGAGAAAGGACCTGGGCAACTATAGGCCAGGGAAAATCCTGGAAAAATTCATCAAGGAGTCTATGTGCAATACATTTACAGAAGGTAGGATTCTGAACAACAGCCAGCATGGCTTCATCGTGGGCAGGTTTTGTGTTACCAAATCTCATCTTCTTCTACAACCAGGTAACTCACCACCTGGATAAGAGCAACACTGTATTACTAGACTTCCCAAAGACCTTTGATCTGATCCCATGATGTTCTCACAGGAAAACTGGAGGATTGCAGGCTTAACTGCTTGAAAAACAGGTGGGTGAAAAACTGGCTGTGGGGCAGGACCTGTGTCTGTGTCATCTGAACTCTGTCATCCTGACAAGAAGTGGCCAGTGGGGTCCCTCAGAGGTCTGTGCCTGGTCCAGTGCTTTTCAACATCTTTATCAATAATTTAGATGTGGGGGTGAAGAGCTCACTGGCCAAGTTTGCGGATGAAACCAAGTTATGGGGAAGCATGGTCATGCTTGAAAATAGGCTGCAGATATAGGAGGACCTCAACAGGCTGGCAAGTTGGGTGCATCAGAACCAGATGAAGTTCAACATTGAGAAATGTAAAGTGCTCCACCTGGGGACAAACAATCCCCAACATACTTACAGGCTTAGTGGCACCAAATTGACTAGCACCACAACTGAAAGGGACCTAGGGGTAATAATAGACCGTAGTATGAACATTAGCCATCAGTGCAATGCTGTAGCCAGCAGGGCAAACAATACTCTGGCATGCATCAACCAGTGCATCTCAAGCAAAACCAAGGAAGCGAGTCTTCCACTTTACTCAGCATTGGTGAGACCGCAGCTGGAGTACTGAATCCAGTTCTGGGTGCCACACTTCAACAAGAGTTCAACCTGTTCAAATTTGCTGATGACACTAAGATTTGGGGGGATGTGGGCATGCTAGATGGGAGGAATAGGCTGCAATCAGACCTAGACAGGTTACAGGGGTGGGCAGATGAGAACAGGATGGGTTTCAACACTGACAAGTACAAAGTGATGCACCTGGGGAGGAAGAACCAGCAGCATACCTACAGGTTGGGGAACTCCCTTCTCATCAGTGCAGAGGCAGAAAAGGATCTCGGAATCACTATTGATGCCAAGATGACCATGGGCCGGTAGTGTGGGGATGCAGTCAGGAAGGCCGACCACACCTTGTCATGCATCCACAGATGCATCTCAAGCAGGTCCAAGGAGGTGATTCTCCCCCTCTATGTGACACTGGTCAGGCCACAGTTGGAGTACTACGTCCAGTTCTGAGCACCGCACTTCAGGAGGGATGTGGACAGCATGGAGAGGATCCACAGGAGGGCCACTTGCATGATCAGGGGCCAGCAGGGCAGGCCCTACAAGGAGAGGCTGCGGGACCTGAACTTGTTCAGCCTCCACAAGAGAAGGCTGAGGGGGGATCTAGTGGCCTGTTACAAACTAGTCAGAGGGGACCAGAAGGCATTGGAGGAGTCCCTGTTCTCCTGAGCACTACCAGGCGTAACTAGAAATAATG
>NW_017728886.1:154643486-154681141 GCF_001723895.1 Crocodylus porosus
CAGACTTCATGATCTGCTCAGGTCCCTTCCGACCCTACCAGCTATGAAACTATGAAACTATAAGGGCATGGAGAAGCTTGAGAGACTTGCAAGGCAAGCCATATGAGGAAAAGCTGAGGGACTTGGGTCTCTTCAGCCTAAAAAAGAGAAGGCTGAGAGGGGACTTGGTAGCAGCTTACCACTATATCAGGGGAATACATCAAGGGCTTGGCAAACAACTGTTCACCAGGACACCCTTGGGGAAAACCAGGAGTAATGCCCACAAACTCCTGGAAGACCATTTCAGGCTTAACACTCTGAAAAACTTCTTCACAGCTAGGGTGTCCAGACTGTGGAATAAACTCCCTCCAGAGATGGTGCAATCACCTACCCTGGAAATCTTCAAAAGGAGACTGGACAGTCACCTCAGTGAATGGCCACCAACAATGCCTGAAATCTATCCCCTTTAAGACCTCCCAATCCCAATCATGGGAGTGCAAGCAGTATCAACACCGACAGCTAAAAGTGGGAACAGCAGACACTGCAAATCTTGGAAAACATTTTTCTTTTGTTCCACTCATCTACATGTTTCTTCTTAGCCACACTGCAACAGAGGGTTCTTCCAAAACTCCACAATTACAGAGGCAGAGCACAAGTACTTTATCTACAGAGTTATGCCAGTAAAACCTATTGTCCTTTATCTGTATCACTTGAGCACCCTAAAGCAACAGCTCAGAAACATGAAAGAAAATACTTAAAGAGTTTTAGAAATGAGATAAAGTGGTATTACAATGGGTATGTGAAGGTGGCCACTACAGTTCAGAATAAGGTTATTCTTAACTCATGACTGTAGCTACTGGCTGGTATTGTATATGAATCACATGGTATTTCCCTAAGCAAAGCTGCACCTTCAACAGTATTACAGGTCAATTGTTACAATAGGCAGCTTCTATGGATAATGATGGAACTGAAAAGAGCTGCAGGACTGGACTGAGTTAGTTACGTTATTCTGTAATACACCTTCTTTGTTCAGTTGGTATTGGGAGTTTACTGCTGATTGCCAGTGTATTGTTTGCGCTGGTTTCCTAACAGAGGCCCCCACTAAACAGGTACCACAATCATTCCTGACAATGCTAATTACAAACAGACTATTCTGTGTCTAACTGTTTTACTTGTAATAGGACTGTCATGACTCAGGCTTAATATTCTGCAAGGTCATCTGCTTTCCAAGCACAAGAGTATTACATGTCCTTGCTGCTGGGCCAAATTTAGACTTGATATAACAGGACAGATATTATGTTGTTATTAATAATAAATAATCATGATAATATTATACCTTAATAGAACCTCTCATCCCAAAGGAACCCAAACCACTTTACATACTGTGGACCAAATTCTACCCACTTCCATCAATGCAGCCTCTTTAATGGGATGGCATAGGTGCAATGGAAGGCAGACATCAATTATGGATTACATTAGATGCTTGAATCACTTCATGGCATTGTTGCTCCTACTTATGGGGTGGATCTGGTGATATGCTACCAATATTTATTAAGGGGTTCTCAGAAAATGTTCTTTCCTATGCCATAAGCTTTGTCCTATGCCTCAAAGGTACCTATGCTCAAAGAGAAGAAGAGGGAAGAACTGTGGAACCGAATCTTTCTTTTGCCTATCTAAATAAAAATGGTCTCTCATAACTGCTGCCAAACACAAAAGAAGTCCCAGTTGCAAAGAGACTTAAGTGCCACTTGAAGGAAATAAGCTCTCTAAATTGTCATTTCCTATATGTTTGTACAGTATCTAACAGAATAGGCTCCTGATATAGTTGACCTTTAAAGGCTACTGAAACATAAATGTCAAATAAATAATAATGTTAATAATGTTTAGCCTTTATGCCTAAAAAATGAAGGTGAATATTCAGAGCATAGTAGTGTGTTTAATCTCCATAATCTGAAAGGAGGAAAGAAGCAAAGGCCTTGAGAGGGCAGCAGAAGGTAACATCCCCAGAGATGTATTTTGAAAATATCTGACACATGATGCATGCAGAAGTATTTATATGAGCCCCAGGGATAAGTCATCTCTGGCAGGGATCATTAAATGGCAACCACACAGGAGGTGAACTTCAACACAGACAGAGAAATGACCCCAACTGTCTTCTCAACTTGGTGACTGATTTTGACAAAAAGATATTGTATTTAATGAAACAGGGGAATTTGCATTGTCAACATTGACAATTCTGAGAGTCAGAAGGATGTCAGTACATACAGCAGCTCTGCCAGAACTGAGTGCTAACGAGAACTGCAGTGACACTTTGTCTTTGCACTTAGACATGCCTCATGCTTCTTGCCCTGGCTTGATCCCCAGTGTTAAGCCCAGCCTGCATTCTTAGCACTATCATAGGTGGGTGGTGGAAGAGCAGACTCTTCCAGCTCATGGAAAAAAGAATGCAAAAACCAGTTGGGACAAGTTCCTCACACTCTCCAGTCCACTGAAAAAGAACACAATTATATGAATTCCTTTCATATTTATCGTACCATTGTAACGCTGGCATCCACCATCTTAGAGTAAATGCTGATTACAAGCAGCCTGGTGGAACCTGGGATGAACACACTTCACCCATGTGTCCCACAGAGTGACACTAAGCGGCTTACTCAAAGTTATCCAGGACGCCAGTAGAAGGGCGGGGACTTGAAACTGAGCCTTCCACCAGTTTCCAGACTAGCACCTTTACTGTTGGGCCATCTTCCTTCCAGAGTCATATTAAACACCAGAACAAGGCCCCCAGGCCCATCCTGCCATTCAGTCTTTGATCTCCTCAGGCCACCCAGGAAAAAGCTGATTGTGATATTATTTTTGTTATATACATTATGTTAGTGTCTAGTGATCAAACACAGTGAAAGATGAGAAGAAAGCTTACCATCTAAATCAGGAGCCAGCAACCTTTTACAAGCCATGAGCCAGAATGACCCGACTACACTCCAACACAAGCCAGATGGCTTTGGCAGCATGTCAGCAGCAGGGTTTCCAGTGCTTGGGCCAGGCATCTCAGAGGTGTGTGGGCACTGCCACTGCTTCTCACAGCCCCTGATCCCTTACTGCAGCACTTCTGGCCAGTAGGGAGCTGTACCAGGACCAGGTATCAGCAAACAGATCCATGGTGCCACTGCTTCTCCCCACTTCCCCTCCCCCTACCAGCTGCAGTACAGGCACAGATAGAAGCTGCCCAGCCCCTATGCAGCTCCCCACTGGCTGGAAGATGCATCCATGCCACACCTAAACAGCAAGCACTGGGAGAAGCAGCAGCGGCGCCCCTCACTGCTGATGCACCACTGAAACCACCCATGTCAGACCAGAGTCCCAGCACAACTCCATGCTGCCCAGGTCGGGTTCACGTACAGGCATGGCCACCAGCAAAGTCCTCCAGCTCCCCAGACTGTATCCAGTGGCTCCAGAGGACATGCCAGATCCAGCCCACAGGCCGTATGTTGCCAACCCCTGATCTAAATAGTCAGGATAGACAAAGGATGAGAGACTTCATTATCTCCTTTTCAAACATGGCAACCAAACTCATGGATCTGAATGACTAGTATCATCAGCTAATTTTACAAAGGTGTCAGAACAGCCCTGGATTTGCAATAACTTTTGGTCACTGCCAGACAGGAAAGGCTTGAAACCCCCAGGCCTGGGGTCATCCTTTATTTGTCTAGCATAAGTCTAGGTCCAGGAGCAGTTCCATCTGCCAGTCGGAACAGTAGAAGCACTTTCGAAGACAGAGAATTGGCTAATCCAGGTTAGACAACACCACTGTAAGAACATCTGTGCATTTTCCACATGCCTGGGATATGAATCAGGAATAGATCAACAATGGGCAAACTGTTGCAAATTCACATTGTGGATACATTTAAAAAATGACAGTGAATTATTCCCAACCAACTGGCTCCACAAGCTTTCAATGTTTAATAACAAAACATTTCATAATGAAAACAAAACAAAACAATCTACTCTTGCAGGTGAAAGGTCCAAATTTTATGACAAAATCTTTCTAAACATACAATGGGGAAAAGAAAGGCAGACTGCTGGTAAAGAAGTCTTGTCACAAACCTGTTCCACTAGAAGACTAGACCAGAATGGAGTTCTATATGGAAAAACACTAAAGAACTAAAGCGTTCCCCTCCACCCTTTCTGCCATAACCAGGACAACCTAATTCTAACAAGTTAAATCCCTGGGTAACGCTGGCTGTCACTGACTAACTTGTCATAAAAATGTTTCTTGAAGCTAATGGTGAAGATTAAGAGAGAAACAAGCAAAGGGAAAAGTAAAGAAGAGGTCAGATACACTCACTTTCTCTCTCTCTTTTCTTTGCCCTGCTCTGCCTTCTTTATCAAAGCCACTGAAGGCTTTTCAGGTCTGTGAATCTGTGTGATACTTTCATCAAGCTACACCATGCTACACCACAAACTGCACTCCCCTGCTCAGAGAAAGATGTTTGAATCCATCCCATCATTCTGGGTCCAGCCTCCCCTCCAAAACAGATAATTCAATGCTTCAAACAAAATCATTCCTCTCTAGCCTATTGTGTTGTTCTGCATGTAATTCACTAGTATTTTTACTTTTGCATTGCAGGACTAGACTGATGTCTGAGTTCAAAACCAAATCACATTCAAAGAGATCTCTTTAAAACGAATGTGTGTTGAGAGATGAGCAGCTACTCTTGTAAATAATGTTCTTAATATGTACATCACATGTTGCACATGGTACATTATATGTTGGGCTGAATTTTATTATTATATAGAAGGCAGGGTAAGGGGGCACCTTATAGACTAACTCATTCGAAGAGGCATCAGCTTTTGTAGGCTACAGCCTATTTCATCAGATGTTTCGAAGTAGGCTGTAGCCTACGAAAGATCATACCTTTCTCAACGAGTTAGTCTATAAGGTGCCGTCCCGCCATGCCTTGTTCCTGACTTGAGACTAACATGGCTAACTACCTCTATTATGGTATTCTAATTTCTATTCTAAAATTTCTAATTTTTCTTCCTGACATATTTCACTGGAGCTGCAATGTTAAAATAATGTACAAAATGGTCAATAGGAAAAGACAATATTACCATAAACACAAGGGAACAGGAAGAGGGCCTGTCAAGGAGAAAATATCATTTCCTTTTATAATTTTTAGCCTCAATTTATTTTGCCAAACCCGTTCTGCTGGTTTGCCAGCATCATCAGTAGCTTCAGTACAACATTGGGAACTGCTTGATAGCTAATGACTGCTGTACAGACAGGTGAACAACAAAACATGGTGTTTTCTATGACCTTCAGAAACAGCACCTGATGTTTTCCTTTTTGGTTTCTTAGGGTCAGAATCTCTGAAACAGCCCTGGAGTCCTGTTTTGCCCAATGGCATTCTGCAAGCTGTAGGCCAGAGGCAAGTATAAGAGCAGTGATACAACAGAGAGAAACAGCAAAATGTTTAAGAATCTCCAGGAATCCCATGGTCCAATTACAGCAATTTTTTATGGGGTCAAATTTGAGGCCTATGAAACTTAACACTGTCTTTTGGTAATTGGTAATTTGGTAATTTTGGTAATTTTTATTCTAGAGGACACTGCTATCTACAATGGAAACCATTAACACATGCATGTACACACTATAAATCTGGCAGGCAATACAGTCTTCTAGCACAAACATGTTATCTTGAGAAAAAGCCAAAGGCTTACTACAACAAATGACCAAGCTCTCTTATCCAACCACTTATATGTAAAGATGATGACACTGTTCAAAGCACTATAAATGCCTGTTCTATGCCAGAGGGAGACTCATATATGTACTTCTTAAAAGAATGAAAATGCTGGGACCTTGCTAATGACAATTTAGTAAAGCATATCCTATATTGTAAAGCATATCCTATATACTTAAAACATTGAACATAGTGGTAGCAATCGGCCCACATAACTGCAGTCTGATACCAAGTAGCCACTATTTGATTTGTTAACCTAAACATAGGTTTGTCAGTTACAAAGATGACTCACTGCATTTTCCCCAATTTACATTTCTCCTATTACATTTCTTGGACTAAATTCAAAACTCTGTTACACTGGTGCAAATACGGGACGTATTCCACCAAAGTCAGTCCCAACAGAAGAAAGTTGTCTACAAGGGCGGTCATGAAGTGAATGGAGAAAGTCCAGACATTAGCTAATGTGAATGAAAGCAAAATGTGGCCTATGGTTTTTACATATCAAAGTATATTTAAATCCAAATAATTTATTTTAGAAACATGTGCCTCCCATTCTTATTTGTAATTTTTTTTTCCAGAGGCATGTGCTTTGTCTTTTCTTTCCATATGATCTTTCCTTGCACCTCCTATGAAACTATTTCCTTTATGGCCACAGTTTCCTGCTTGGTTTCCTGGTTTGCATCTGGTAACACTTGTGCCCTCATTAAGGGTGGGGGGAGAGAAAGACAGTGGGGGGGGGGGGGGTGTGTGGGGGGGGGGGGGGGGGGGGTGTGTGCATGTCTGGGGGGGCTGCATGTGTATGCGTGTGTGGCTGGGTATGTGTGTGTACATGCATGTGTGTGGGTTCAAGATCCTGCATATACATACTCCATACAAAAAGTGAATCAGTGAATGATGAACAGTTCCCCTAACCCAGCTTCGGGCACCCAGGAAAACTCCCCATCCAGAAAAGACCCCCCCACAAAAGATGCTCGTCTTTCTCCCTGCTCACATGAAACAGGGTGGATTTTCTTTTCTCCTTTTCTGCTCCCCAGGGCCAGGCCTTCAGAGCCCAGGAATGAAATCCTGAAGCCCAGGGAGGGGAGCCAGCTCCCACCCTCCTGCGGACGAAGACAAACCAGAAGCCAGCAGCTCCCCTTTCCTGCCCAAGTGCCGGGGGGTTGGCCCGATGGCCTTGTAAGGTCCCTTCCATCCCCTACCAGCTATGAATCCATGACCACTTTCCAAAACCAGAAGTGGGGGGGGGCAACCACCTCCTACAACCCCGCCCTCTTGGATACCACAGCCCGGAGAGGGGGGAGCCCTCCCGCCTGCACCCAGCGGGACTGCAGGAAAATGCCCCCCTCCACATGTCAGCACCCCGCTCCCATCCCTGCAGCGGGATGCAGCCCCCCCGCACGGGCTCAGACACGCGCCCTCCCCGCCAGGGCCGGGCTATTGTCTGCCCCCCGCCCGCCCTCACTCACCCAGGGTCTTGACGGCGACCTGGCGGGTAAGCGGCGGGGGCAGGTTGATGCACACCAGGTCCACGTCCTGGTGCAGCAGCACCTCGTCGATGCGGCTGGTGTAGAAAGGCACGCTCATCTCCTTGGCCAGTTCCTCCGCCTCCTCGGGGCTGCGGCCCCACAGCGCCTTCACAGCGAAGCCCTCGTCCTTCAGCAGCGGGATGATGACCCGCGCCGTCAGGCTGGTGCCGAACACCCCCACGCCGGGCAGCATGGCTCTCGCCGCCGCCGCCCTTCCCCCGCCCGGCGCGCTCAGTCCCGGCCCCGCGCCGCCGCCGCCCGGGAGCGGGGAAGCCGGGCAGCCGCCGCCCCCCGGCTCCGCAGCCCAGCGGCAGCCCCTGCTGCGCCCCCGCGCCTCCCCTCCATGCACGAGCCTCTTCTGTGCCTCCCCACGCGAGACGAGCCCCCCCAACAGGTTGCGGGGGGACGAGGAGGAGGCCGCCACAGCCCCTGGACCTTAATCTGCCTCGGCCATGGGAGAAAGGAGGAGTGGTTGCTTGAGGGGAGGGCGGGGGGGCGTTATTATTATTTTTTTCTTCCCTCTTTTCACGCTGTCACCTAGTGGGTTTTCCTGCAACGCCCTCTTTAGAGCTCAGTGTGTCATTATTATTAGCCGCCAGGGGGAGGGGGAGGGGGAGGGAGGTGGCTGCCAGCTTTTTTGCCACACCAAGTGCCCGGCAGCTCCACAAGAGTGTCCCCACTATTGAAGGGGGAAGAGAAGGCAGGCCTGGTCTTGTACCTGCAGTGCAAGTCATTAGGCTGCCTCTCCCCTCCATCCCTCGCTTTTCCACTACTGCCTGTCCTCCCTCTCCCTTGGGGCAGGTCAGGAGCCCTCCCTCTGACTTTACCGCTTCCCCAGCCTCAGTGGGTGGGCGGGCAGCTTGCCCTACCCAGGGGAGCAGGCTTGCCAAGTCTGGACAGTCCGCACTCCTTTTCTCTGGCCTGCCTTAAAAGGCAGAATTTTTTAAACAGCTCCCTTTGCACAGAGGATTTGGCAGGCTGGTGTTCAGGGACGCATCTGCAGTGTTCTGCGCCTGTCGTGCCACCTCACTCGCTCTGCTATCCCCGGATCGAACGCAGTAGTGATGATGGGGCTTGGCCAATGTTAATGGCTCCCACTTTAAACGTCCCCTGAGACAATGAGGCTTGGTGTCCTATCAAATATTTGGTATGACAGTAAAGACACTTTGAGAGGCAGAGTGGTCAGCGATAATGAAGACGACAGTGATACAACCGGACCGCGAAACAGCAACAACAACAGCAGCGTCAGCAGCAGCAGGAACAACAGTGAGAGCAAAAGTGACAACAACAGAGATGGGGAATAAGTGGACAATGTAAACCCCAACCGCAAGGTGAAAACTAAGAGATTGAGTTATGGATGGGAGTGCCGGTGTACAGATGCATGCGGGTGACCATTGTAACAGATGCACACATTTTAAATGAGTTTTAAGGTCTGTGTAAAAATGGTTATCCAGGATGCTGTATATATATAATGATATAGATAGATAGATATTCCCCCCCCCCAAAAAAAATCTTTGGTATAACAGTAAAATGCAAAATAAGTAGTGAACTGCCGTTTTGGCCTCGAAGAGAATGAAACTGCATCAACTTAGTCTATCTAAAAAGTTCTTTACAAATGTCCTTTGGTATTTCAGCATGGGCTTTTTCACATCTTTCTGCAAGCGCCACAGTCTCTTCTGTCTCTATAGGAGCAGGACAGTAGAGCCCAGCAGAGCCGTGCAGCTGGGTGAATGGTCTCTCCTTATTCCTGACGCCACAGGGATCCCTCTGTAAAGAAGGGGATCTGCACTGAAATACAGCTGAAAAGAAGGGAGCAACTGCTATCTGTCAAGAGACCCCTATTGACTCCACAAGGCCGTTGGGAAGTCAGTGATGGAGCCCACCATGCTCTGAATGCCGCTTGATAAGTGGCTCTACCAAAATAAGTAGCAGTAGGTCCCCTGGCAGTAGGTCTTTGACATGCCCCTTTTCATCCCAGAATACATGTGCCCTATACACATTTGATGCTGCCTTGCTTTTATTGTTGAAAATGATCTGCATGAGAAGAATCATGAAAGCTGAGGTGAAAGGAGTAGTTATGTACAAGCACATCAGAGGCTTCATAAGTTCCTTTATTAAAATTCCCTGTAACTTCCCTGTACCCATTTTGAGTTGCTCACACATTGCATATTATGGAAGGCAACCTGGGAGAGCTAAGATCCAGTGTAAAGAGAGGTACAAAATGGCCTTGACTTCTGTTGATTCCCCAAGATCAGTACAGATCTTACAAATCTGCCATTTTTATAGGACAAACCTCTTCCTTCTGCCACAGAGGAAGAAAATATGAGGGAAAAAAATCCAAGCCACATTCTGTGCTGACTTACATGGGTGCAAATCCACAGCAACTCCAGTGAGGGCAGGGTAGTTACAATGGTGTCACATCATTTCTGAGGGAAAACATTCAGGACCATGAAGCTTTCTGATCCTACGTAAAGGGTAAGGGCAAAGATTTAAGACATTATAATCCTGTTTTTCTATCTGTTCTCTTCTCTGCCAACCCACATATAATGAAACCCAGATAAATGATAATAATAAATCATTTTTATTATTTATATTATTAATTTTTGAATGGTATAATTCTTGTGGCTTCATTCATTTCTTCCTGAATAGATGTACTGCACTGCAATATAGCTGGGGAGAAAAAAAGCCTTTTCATACACTAGAACCTTGGAGACATGGCACAGACATTTCTGCAAACATAACTCACCAATATATGACAATTAAGTTCAGAATAAGAGGCATTTCTCACATGATGCAAGGAAATTTTATTTTTCTTGCCACCATCTTGGGGCAAAGACTTATTTCCTGCAAGAGTAATACAATCCCAGAGGATCAACATAAGTTTTACAAGTTTTGCTTGCTGTGCACTCTGTACCGCTGAAGTAACTGAGATGGATACTCTTGGGCTCCTGACAAATGAAACATGATCCAGGTCCATTTGTCAAATAACCACAGCAGCATTACCCTACCTGAAAATGTCAAGGTTGTATCGGGACATCAGTCAGACTCTCAAAACTATTTATAGACTATATGTTCCCAGAATGATTCATTTGGAAATTGCTTTCCTTGTCAAACTCTCCTTGGCTGTGTATAACAATAAAACCCAAGAATGTAGCTAAATCATAGGAATAAACAGTTGAAGACTAAATGGAAGCAAAGGCTGAACTTCTATGTATTTATTATACTTTTTATTTCTTTGGTCCAAAAGTTCACTAGGCCCTTTACAAACAAAGATGCATACAGGGCCAGTGGTTTGAAGTTTTTATAATAAGCAGTAGGGAATAGGTCCCGAATGACTAAGAGGTGAAGCTGGCACATATCCTGTTCATTCCATGAGTTTATGGGTTCTTTGCTTGATTTTTTAACATCTATAATTTTGCTAACATTAGCTAAACGTTTGCTAAAATTAGATAATTTTGTTAACGTTATCAACAAATTCACCTTTCAGGTATGTACTTACTGCATTGTTAACTCAGGTGAGGGGCATTTGGGACTGGACACCTGAGTTAGCCTGTCTTCAGTCTGAGCTACCACATCACAAAGCCAGACCTAAGTTACTGCATCCTCAGTGGTGCTGCACTCTTGCATGTATGTTGGTAGGACTTCTGGGAACACTTCCCATGTTGCTTTGTGCTACAGGAAGGTGAGCCACCTTATGACAGTTCTCCAATGAATTATGAGAGATGTCATGTCAGGCCAAGGTGCCATCCCAGCCTTGTCTGTCCTGTGGACAGAGGGGATATTGTGGGAAAGCACTGAAGGACTGTCAGCCCTCAGGTGATTTAACTTGCATGCACTCTGCAAAGTGCATGGGTTACTAGTGAAAGTAAACAGAATCCACTTAACCCAAATGCCTAGCTCTGCCAGCTAGCCCTTGGCTTAACTCAAGGTTTTTATGTGTGAAAGCAGGGATGGTTCAGAGTCATGTACAGTGGAGGGTGAGTGCGTTAGCTGTAACTTGGGAACGACAATGTCCTTGTATTCTGTGTATTGCATCTTTATGTTTCTAAGAAATCTGCAGAGGGCAGCCATTTTGTACTGTTTGTGAAAGGGAGCTAGAGGCAGTGCTGTAGCAATGAGGTTTGGCACCCAGGGCAAAGCCTGCAGTAGCAGCCCACCCTCGCCCCATGCAGAGATTGGGGGGAGGGGAGGGACATGCCACCCCCATTCTTGCCTAGGAGCCAAACAGCAGCCAGAGCTACTCTCCCCCAGCCCTCTCCTCCCCTCCAAACAAGCCACTTGCAGCTCAGTCCTGTGCCCCACACCAGCAGGGTAGCACCTCTTGGCGCCTGGGTCAGTCCTCCCAGTTCCCCCCACCCTTGCTACAGAATTGGCTACAGGCTCCTGTCATTAAATGAGTCTCAGAGACTGCTGTGTGGGGCTGCAACAAAGGAGCACAAGCAGACCATTAAGCAAAGGGAAACCTCTGTGTATGGCTAAGGAACCACATGACCGGAAGGGGTGGGACTTAGAGACATATAAGTCCTGGACTGGAGGCAAAGCAGGCAGTCTGGCCTTGCATGTTGCAGAGGAAGGAAATCTTGGGGGAGAGGGGCTTCAGGAAACAGTTCATGAATGCCTCAGCTACTCAGGGAAGTTAAGACAGAGCAGCTAAAGGGGAAGCATGGCTTGTGGTGGGGTGCTGACCCAGAGCGGGAGTGAAGTTTAGTTTGGGAAGCAGTTTGCTTATATTTGTGTTATGTTTTAAGTTTTACACCAGAGGACTGGGTTGCATCTACAGAGGCAACTGAGGGGCACCCAGCTTGAAGCCTGGCCTGGATCAGATATCCCCAGGGCAGCTGGGCAGGCTGAGAACATTCTGGCTGAGTATCACAGGGCCTGAAAGGGCAAGATCAGAAGGCTGGAGTGGGGGACCCCAAAACCCAAGAGGGTGAAATCAGAGACTGGAACTCGAGAGGGTGAGACCAGAGGCTGAGGTCCAGGGTAATGGACCTTAGCTGAGGGGCACAGCCGGAATACGAGGGCCAAGGCCAGAAAGTCAAAGCCCAGACAAATGTTTGAGGCCTGAAGGGCCAAATGCTGCATTAGGAGCCAGAGGGCTCTGAATCAATATTGAGTGACACCTGCAAGGCTTGGGTATGGCTACGGGGAAGGGTGGAGGCCATGATTATTGCCCCTAAGGTGATTTATAGCCTGAGGGCAACAAGACACAGCACAAGATAGACACTGTGGGACCCTGGAGCAACCTCCCACAATATTATAAATTCCAACAAGGCATGGCAGGAAGGTTAGAAAAGGAAAGGTACTCTTGGTTGATGGGGTGCGGCAGGAGTCACTTGAACATAGCCAGACTTGCTACAGCATTACTCTTGTCTGCAACTGAGCCACACTGAAATTAAACATTTTATTAACCACCATAGGTATCATAGAAAAATTGGAAGTGACCTTGGGTCTGGACCACTTACTCTGAACCTATGCTCAGGGCAGGATCACCCCGTCTGAACTATCTCAGCCAAGTGTTTATCTAACCTGCTCTTAAAAACTTTCAAGGATAGAGATTCTACAACATCTCCACATAATCTAAGGGCCCTGCTACACACTCAAGTTTAAGCTATAGAGTTGTTACACATTGTCAGGCACTAACTTTATAGCTGGCTGGGTGCATCTACACGTTGCTGTATGTGCTGTTGCTATGGCACCATGCTTTAGTACTTTCTTTTGGGAGTACTTTTGGAAGTACTAAAGTATGGTGCAGTATGGGCAATTACTGAGCTGTGTGCATGGTGCATTTTGCAGCTACGTCACCATAGTGACACACTATAAACAGGGAGCATGCCGCTACAGCAACATAGCTGGCAATCATGTGTAGACCTGCATGATTACTATGCTGCCATAGGGCAACATGTAGTTGTGCCCCTTGGCTCATTTTTATCATGTGATTATTACTTTGCATGTGAGGTTGGTTTAAATTTCTTGTATGATTAACCAGCTAATTTTATAATTATTTTGCATATGTGACCAGTCTCAATTTGTTCAGTAATTAACTAGTTAATTGCATAATATACATAATATGTAGCAGGGGTCTAAGAGAACACATAGAGAAAACGTGTGTTCTCCAAAATAGACTTTCTTCTTGCCCCTTCTTGCTGCTTTGACTAGTCTAAAATAAAAGTTGATAGCCTGAAAATATAAGGTTGCACTTAGTCTACGGAAAAGCCCACCTATGAGTGTGGGGCTGAATTTGTATATTTCTGAATTTGTACTTTTATTCAAGGCAACTTACAGGTAGTTGATAAAATATTATGCTGTAGCCTATATACCTTTTATAGATTATTATTGCAAAGTCATTATATTGTAGAACGTGAAGTAGAATTAGTTAAATTGCAAGCTTTATGGAAAATTTCCTGTAGAATTTGATCACTGTTACAAAATTCTATAACATGGTTTGAAAAAATAATTGAAAGGAGCAGGCTTGCTGTTCAAGTCTGTATATGTTGCAGTGATTTCTACAGACCCCACTCTGGTTTAATCCCTATTAAAGTGTATAGGACTTTCTGTAAGGAGATATAAAATATTAAATCCTTCTCAGGTTTTTTTTAAACTCCTGTTTTCAGAGATTCTACTGAATGCATTAGATTCAGTCAGCATTTTGTATATAAGGCTCTCAAGTGACACTTGCATATAAGAACAGTACTTATTACCTAAATAATCAGCTATTGCCTGTAAAAGTTACCACTTGGCAGGTCGGAGTCTTCCATTCACCTTTCAGATGTGTTCACTTGTAAATTATGGTCCCTTTATAAATATTTTGTGAGGCTTCTAGCTAAACCCCACTGAAGTCCATGGAAAGATTTGGGTTAGATCCTTAATGATTTTGGATTGTAAGTAATTTCTCTTGCTTCATTCTGTTCTCAAAAAAAAAAAGAACGAGAGAAAGAAATATCAGTTCATCTTCAGTCTATTGTATGACAATGATACTGTCAGAGCCTATAACTCCAACACTCCACCTTTTTAATAAACCAGTCAGAACAATAGTGAGAAAAGCTGAACAATATATAACTTCTGTGAAAGCATGAAACAGGAATTGCAATTGTTTTACATGAAGATAAGAGTGATTCAAAGATAAAGCAAGTGGTGATTCAAACCTGTCTAGTTCTCCCACTCAGATGTTACTGAGTCATGCATAGCTATAAAATGTCTCAGAGTTTAAGGACATTTTTCCCAGTACTACAATCTTCTTTGAGCTTGTTCTTCTTCCTTGAGCTTGTTCAATACAAGTTTGGAGCATACCTACAAGTTTCCCAAAATGTATGCTGTACATGCATTCATAAACGACACGCAACCCCAGCAGCTGGTGTGGCATGGCAGCACTAGCAGCGGCAGGAGCCCAGTGGTGGTAAGCAGGGAGCTCCTGCAGATGCCACCAGCACCGGTGGTGCCAGGGAGTGGGGGGTGACAAGTGCTGACCAGGGGTCAGTGATCACCAGCACGAGCTGCCCTGAGTGGCGGTGACTGCATGTGCTGCTGCCGGGCGGCTTCATGGCTCACAGCTCCTGGGGCACTGCACTGACAGGGCCGGACCAGGCCAGGCTGCAAGGGCTGGCACTGTGGAGGAGCCAGGTGTGGGGCTGTCCTTGGCCCAGGAGTTTCACAACTGTGCTGTTATCATGCTGCCCCTCATGTATGGCACTGGCACCGGGGTGGGGGGAAGGCCCCCTCCGTCCCTGGGCAAGCCTCCTGGACTCCGATAGTCCTGGCACCCAGCCCGGCTGGGGCACCACTCACTGCAGCCACTCCCCCTGCCTGTGCCCTGCTCCCTCCCTCACTGTGGGGCCTTGATTTCCCACCCCCCAAGCCCCTTCCCCCTCACCCACAGACTTACCTGCTGAGGGGAGGGGCGTGTGTATACTTACAGTGTACCACACAAAGCAGCTGACTGCAGGCTTCCACCACGCCAATTGCATAATAGTTAATTTATCTTGCATATAACACATTTTTAGTATAAAAACGGTCATCGCATAAGAGCAAATTTGCACATACAGAACCCACATAAAGTGGGGAAAACCTGTATTTCCATTGGCTGAAGCCATTTTTGAGAAGATATATATTTAACCTTAAGCATATATGAGTTATTGCAAAACAGCTGTGAATTTGACTTCCCAAGTCACTAGCAGAAAATTTGTGTAGTCATTTACATGTTCATTTAAGCCTGAGGACTGACAAGAAGTTGCAGACAGTGACAATTTTTGCCTGATCTGGCCCCTGAAAGCATTCTACAGCATGACCAAACACAAGAGCATCGCTGCAGAATACTTTAAAAGAGCCTGATCCTGCAAAAATCTGAACCCTCATGCAGATGATTCAGTAACTTGTCTCTGTGCCACCTCCCAGTCCTGGTACTGTTTTCAGAATGGGAGGAGGGAAAGGGAGAGGGGGGAGTTTGGTCTGGGGGGTTTTCAGCCAGTACTGGAAGGCGAGGTGCATAGATTGGAGCCCCTCCAAGGTGGGGGTACAGGACACCAATCCACCTGCTCCACCTCCAGCACTGACTGCAGAATGCCCAGAATGAGCTCCCTCCACTCCCTTTCCCCACTCCCATCCTGAAAATAGCACCTAGATTGTAAAGGGGGAGGGGCATTGTTAGGAGGGAGAAGCTGCAGGCTCCCAGCAGCTCTAAACAGCAGCTAGATTCTCCAACCCCCCAGGGGGTCTGGCAATCATTGTAACTCATGGCACTTTCTGCATAGCTCCATGAGTTACAAGAGGGAGCTGTTCTTCTGTCTGCACACAGAATGATGTTTCATCCATGGATCTCACAACACTTTACAAAGGTGAAACTGAGTGCAACTTTCTCAACTGGGGCTTCAGTTTTTAGGTGTTTTTAGCTGGGCACCAAAAAACTGAGGTACTCAAAATTACTGGATACTATAAAATGTTGGGCCTAGATGATTTGCATAAGCTTATATAGGGGCCAGTTCAGGTGACACTTAAACAGCTGCCCAAAATGAACAGTCTCACTGAGTTGAAAACTACTCACAACTTGCTCATCTGGAACAATAGTGAATCAATATTACAGAAGCCCTGAATATTGAAAACTACCTTTGGCCCTACTCCCTAGTCTAGACAATTATGCCACAAGTTTATAAAGTGTCATGCGCATGTAAACTGCTCTAACAGTGTTTATTTGTATTAATAGGTCATACTACGTACACTGCTTGCACTGTGGCTAAGAAGTTTCTTTAGGAAGAACATGGTGTGGAATTATAAGATTATTAGTCACTTTGAAGAATTCAAACAAATAATATTGATTTAAGAGTTCTGAAGCATTCCCTAGTAAATAGGATATTAAATATAATTAAATTGGGTGGAAATCTATTTTTGGGATACAGGGAAAGTTACATACCAGGTCAGATTAGGAGTCCCTCTAGTAAAGAATCCTAGTGACCAGGAGAAGATACATTAAGGGAAGGTGCAGGAACCCTTACAGCAGTTATGAGGCACATGCATAATAATAAAGCAAACGTGCAAGATATGTTACATACAGGACACATCTACACATCACCGAACAGCAATATTGCTATGGCACCATGCTTTAGTACTTTTGGAAGCATGGTGCAGTGTGGGCTGTTACAACACCATGTGCATGGCGCACAGGTAAGTTTCACTGTAATGACGCACCATACACAGGGAGTATGGTGCTCTGGTGATTTAGCGCATCGCTACGTTGCCATAGGGTGATGTGTAGATGCGCCCACAGCTACCTTGAGTAAGCCAGGCCTCTGAAGTAGCAAGAACAAGTAACATTTCACAATGGGAGGAGCTGTTGCTGTTTACTTGAGTTAGTGATTCGAAAAGATGAGGCACCAATTTCATTTTTTACCCATTGCAGCATGTATGCAGGCTGCATAGGCTAGCTAAGTGGATGCTAATCCCAGGAGTGTCTGATTTCATGGAAGAGATGAACCTAGAACATGATTCTCTCATTTCAGCTGTCTTCATCTATGAAGCTGCCTGACAGTGTTCTAATGCTGAAATTTTGATGTGGTTGTTTTTTAACATGCTAGTATTTATGCTGCTTACTTTCTAGGTTTAGGAATTTACTCTTCACCGTGGTTTATGAGCTTTGTTAACTTGCCAAGCACACTGAAAAGCCTCTGTCTTCTCCAAGTATTGAAAAGGGAGTGAACTGAGGTAAATGCACTTATAGGAATCCTTTAGATTGTTTATATGATTTTTTTTAAATATTATCATTTCAATTTTTTTTATTTATTGCATAGGCACCCAGAGCACTAGATAGACACCTAATGTATTTTAGAGGTCTAAAAACAAACAAACAAAAAATCTTTCTTCTTATCCTTTATGCAAAAAAATAAGGGAGTGGAAAAACATTTCTTGTTACACCAGCCAGTTTAGTCAGGTCTACAGCAATAACCAGTATGTTACTTTATTAGTAGTATCCCAAAGCAAACACACATTTGAGTGTTTTCCTTTCAGATCTTTGTACACCTCTGCACGGCTGTGATTCCCAGAGGTTTTCAAACAGTGGTGTGTATTTGCTAAGCTGTCCAACTCTGCAAATGTATTATCTAACTCTGTCAAGCGATTTTCAACATAGTTTGTATGAAGGAGACTAATAAAAATATAATTGCTGGGGCTTGTCTAGATTCTGGACAAGTGGATGAAACTCTTCTGAAATCTGAAGTCATCAAGTCTAAATGTTGTCTGTATTGTTTACTTATTATATTTACAACTGTACATTATTTATTTATTACATTTCCTACTGGGAGATGCCCTTGAAGTAAATGTATTTTCATCACGGATGAATTCTGCCCAATATAATACATCTGTTGCTGTTCCAAGCAATTGCTCCATTGAGGTTCTCCTTTATCTCAAGTGGTTGAACTATTGCTTTTAGAATGGAGTAAAAGAATCCTTTGTTAAAGTCCAGGCGGAAACTAATTCCTTATTATTCAGAAAACAACTCATTAAGGTAGTGGTTTCTTTATTGGAAGGGGAGTACCGTCTCATGGGTAGAGCAGTGGACGGGGCTCTGTTTTCAAATCAAATGATAACATACAGGAAACACTTAGGGCTCAGTCTTGCAAGATGGAGAGCATTTCTTGAAAAGTGTTGAGAAGCTCAGTGACTTCCAGAACTGGCCTCTAGTTCCAGATTTTATATTGAAATGAATATTTCACTCTTTACTTAATTCACAGGAGTTAATATTTGCAAACCACTTTCAGATCCTTCATATAAATGTTATTGTGGAAGCGGGGGAATGCCCTCAGGGGCCGGAAGCGCCAGGGACAGACCCCAACACTCCCGGAAGAAGGCCCAGGGACCCCAGCACCGCAGGAAACTTACCCTGGTGGCAGACCAGGACAGGGCGGAAACCTCACACACCAGCGCTGCACCAGCATTTCAAGTGGCTATCAATCAAGCTGGGTGGTGGCTGGCTGATGACGTCAGCTGTGACCACCACCATGAAAGATTTAAAAACCCTGGCAGAAGCCAGGTGCAGGGGGCAGGTAGAAAGCAAGATGCTGAGCTTGCTGGGGTGCTACCTGGCAGAGCAGACTCCCTCGCCCCCCCATGATGCTGCCCCACTGGGAATGAGCGAGGGCAGTAGTAGGGAGCCAGACAAGGCTTCCCAATTCCAAGCTCCATGGGAAGGGTCTTGGAGTCAGTCACCAACCCTACGGCCTGGGCTGGGCACAGTCAATCTCGAGTCTGCAGTGGGCACCACAGACACAGGCCTGGTGCAGGGACAGAGCAGGGCCAAAGTTTAGGAGTGAAAGGCAGGCTGCAACCACAAGCCTGCACTTCAAGCGGAGGCCGATGAGGTTGAGACCCAGAAGCAGGATATAAGAGGCTGGAGCCAGGAGTTGGCACAGCGGCACGATGGCCCTTATGTTTGGTGAGTGGACAGGGTGTAGGGGAGGCACAGCCCCAGGATCAACTGCGACAAGCCAGTGAGTATTACCATGTCCGAGGGAGAGGCAAGGACACCACTGAACCCCTCCTTTCAGTTACAGTTCCATCAAGTCATAGCAGACGAGTCAGGGCCTGGCCCAGGGAGTGGGAAGATGCTCACAGCACCAACTGAGGGCACCACAGCTATATATGTGTAACTTTAATTATTGTTATTATGTAAATGCTACCAAGCCCATTTGGTTTGTCCCAACATGCTTCCAAGTTAAATGTACATATATTTAGAATATCTTGCATAATATTTCTATGAACAGGTACTACCGACATATAAAAATATCTTATTTTATTAAAAGCACCATATGAGCAAATTTCAAAACTGTTCTACATGTTGGATCATTAGAAAATCACAGCGTCATTTAGGAACTAAATTTAGGCATTGTAAAAAATCTTTGGAGGGTTTGCCAAATTTAGCCTAAAGAAAAACTATGGTTGTTGTGTTTAACATGGAGATTTTTTGTGCAAGAACATTTTCTTAGTTCTTGCACAAGAGCGCAAGAACCAGAAAGTAGAATCAACTATCAACTAAAGTTTAGACCCACTTTAGTTTAGATAAATTAGGGAAATTAAGGGTTGGTTTGTTTTTTTTTAAAGGGAGTGGATATAATGAAAAGTTGATTAGATTTTTGTTTTAAGTCTTTCAATTTTAATAGTCAAAGGTAAAGTTTTCCGGACTTTTCAAAGCTGACCTCTTCTGTTTGGGAAGACTGTACTAACCACTACATATTCTGCACTAAAGTGTTACAGACCTGACAAAATGAGCTATCATTCAGAGTATACTATAATTACATTTCATGCTAAAACTTCCTTCCCTTTATCTGTTTTGATGAAAGCTGAAAATAGTTAACACTGCTGATATTCCAAGTGCACTGGAATCTGAGTTTGCACTATCTGAAGCAACCTGCACATTTCAGCAAACTTAAGGAGACATCCAGGCATCAGTTGCACTTAAGTCCTATTGGAAAGATTGGGGCGGGGGGATATAGGCACATAAACAAGTAACTGCAGGGTAAGCTAGGATCTGAACTTATGGCAATTGGTTACCATGGAATAACTATCTGTGTTCAAGTTTAACTTACAGTAAATATGAGGTGAGTTACCTCTCCATGAAAGTAAGGCAAGAGCATGTGTATGAGCTGTTACTGTGTTGTAGCTGAAACACTTTACATTTACATTGCATCTCATCTTACCTATCACACCCTAAATCTCCCCTTCAAAATGAGGATACCTTAAATAACCATTTTATTTAAGAGGATAATTTTCCTGGTTAGCTGATTCAATTGACCATACTGTCCATCTATTGATAGGTAGTTACAGTAATAGGGATCCATTATTACTTGAGGAACTGATCATACAATCATGACACTCAAAAGTAATCCATTTAGAAGTCTGTCACTGACATCAGAAGGACAGCTCAAGGAGTAAGGCTTGCAACAGGGCCTTTGATCACCATAAATTTAATTGAGCGTTCTAATGTTCCAGTTGCATTCAAGCTTTTCAGGAGAATAAAGACACACAGCCTCTTTTAATCTAGGGCAAGTGACCAAAATTGGATGAGCAAGAAGTACTTAGTAATATAGGATTTTTTTCTGAATATTAATAAGGCTTCTGTATTTGTACCCAGCACTTCTCATGTTAGTAAATCATAGCAACAAAGAAAGTAGGGCAGCTTTATTAAGGACAGTGTGGATTCATGAATATAATAATACTGTACATATTGGGCTGTATCCCACATACTGTATATGGGACACTGAAAAATATATAGCATTGTTCTAATATGAAGCAGGAGGAAAGAGGGAACTGTGAGAAAGTAAAGCAAGCAGTGGGAACATGTAGGTATATGTTTATGTGAAATAGAAATACCGTACTGTTTCTGTTCTCTAAAACCCTGGTTATACCAATAGAAAGCTACACTCCTTTTAATCATAATAGTGATTAGTCAAACTAATTTTAAAAAATCAGATTAAAACATCCACGCTCAGCTTCAAGTTTTGACATGTTGTGACGCCACAAGGAAATAGTATACAGTAATGTGTTAGTCGGGATTTGAGTAGTGGTGGAAACAAAACCCCATGCCAGAACTAAATCTGGATTAGAAAGATGTGTGAAGTATTCACAATGAAATTACATAAATCTTGAAATGTGAGGTGTCCAGTATATTTATCTAGTCTAATTTCCTATAGAAAAAAGACGATATATCAAAGTAGACGTGGTTAATCAAATCTCTGTGTTTTACATTTCGGAATGTGACATTTGGTTCAACAAAGACCCACTTTTGCACAGATTTTTTTTATTGTTTCATGTCTAAGTGTAAAAATGGCCTGACCCTTCATTTGGGGAATGAAATGGCCTGGAATTAGCTTATTACTATTCCTTTTGAGAATTAATGAAAAAAATTAGATCTTTTCCCACAGTTGTGCTTTTAGCATAGTTTCAAAACAGTCTAATGGAGACATAAGTCCAGCATGCTCTCTGTTATAGAGCTATATAAAACTCATCGAATCACTTACAGTTCTGAAACTATTCTTCTTAAGGCAAATAAAATTGCCTGGAGGTAGTTCTGCCACATGTCAGAGTTACAGTGCAGTTAGCTGATGGATAATGGGTTTTTGCAATGATTGTTGTCTTCTGTTTCCCTTTGTACCCCAAGCAGTGCATCATGCAGTAGTATTTGATCTGGGTGCTGAGGGCTGTTACCATGCTTTACCCTTTTTTACAAAAGTACAGAGTCAATTATAACCAGTCTTGGAATAAATCAGAAGTAACAGCTGGGATTACAGAGTTCAATAACCTTGCACAGCAGCTTCACAGTGGAAAGTGGTGGTTTGCACCTTGGAAGCACTCAGGAGTCTGACTCCTTCCTCTTTCTGAGAGATCTAATTACTAACTTGACAGCAGATTCTGATGTCAGGTACATGGCATCATTTTGTAATCACTCCACTGACTTCAGTGAATTTACAGTGGCTTTACACTGTTCGGTTTAATGCAGAATTTGACACGGCACAACTAATGCTTTGATTTCAAAGCCTAGAAGGAAGGAAAGAATTGAGCAAACTGGTTCAGAAAAGTAAGGACCAATCTGAACCTTAAGCAAGGTCCTTCCCTGAACTAAACCCAAATCCACTTCATTATGGATGTTCCCTCTTTAGCCCCTGACACCCAGATCTTTATCATAGTCTCTGACTAATCCACCTTTCTCCTCATGAACAATAATAGATCCCAGCTTCCTCCATCTTCATAACCAAAGCCCTGCAACGGAACTGGGATATTGTTGGGATCTGCCAACAAGGCAGTAGAAGTGAGAAAAATAAAGTGTGAGCAGGACTGGGCAGAAAATAATTTCCATTTGCAGATACTGGCAGGGTCAGATTTCGTTTGCATATGTATAATGATCAGACCAGAGAATAAGTGAGACTCAAATTGATAGAGGTAGAAGCAGAAAGGGTAGTGGTGGGACAGGATAGGATCAGGATTAAATATAACGTCCCATGGAGGCTCCATGCACAACCTCCAACTGTGCAGGATCTGAGAAGCCATAATACAGTGGCTAGGCCTTGGGCTGTTGCTCCACTCCTATATTACTAAACCCAGTGTGGTCACTAAGAAACAGCCCTGCCCAGACACTTACTCCTGTCTTGTACGTAACCAAGCCCAGCAGTTAAGCAATGAGGACAGCCAGAAGGGGTACTGAGTGAACACTCAACAGTACTCTGGGGCCACCCAGTAGACATAGGAGGACAGACAGGAAAGTCTGAGAGCAATGCCCCTCTAACATATCTACAGGCAGTCCTCAGACTTACTACATAAAATTGGTTCCTGAAAACCCGTATCTTAAGTCAAAGCATTGTAACTCGGAACCAATTTTCTCATAAGAAACAATGTTATAAATGGGGGGTTGGCTCCTGAACCAAGGCCCGATACCCTTTTTACACCAAAAACACCCCAGAATTTTGTACTTGATCAATTATAGATGAGTAATATAGCTACATTAGTGTAGTTATATTGTAAATAGCAATCATATTGATTTGGAAGGACTTCTTTGTGGTGACTTTGTTGGACTTTTTGAAAGGCTCTTGGTTGGACTTTTTGAAGGGTTGTTGGCTGGAGTCTTCTCAGAAGACTTGACTGAAGGTTTTTCTGGAGACTTATCTGGTTTCTTAAAGAAAGTGTCCAAGGAAGTTTGGACAGATGTTCTTCAGGAGATGAGTGATGCAGCGAACTTGTTGGCTGGCACGGCATTGCATCGGATCAAGCATTGTAAGTTGAAACTGGCATTGTAAAGTTGAAACAGGGTGTCAATTTATAAATGTTGTAAGTGCAAAATGTAACTCAAAACATTGTAAGTCGAGGACTTCCTGTATACTGCTTGGGTGCACAGGGCATGGGAGTAAGTTGTGAGGCTTGTTTCTTAACCATGGTCCTGGGCTTTGTAAGGTGGCATCAGGATGGCTTAAGGCAGTTTGCAGCTCCCTAGTCAGCTGGAGATAAGCAGAGGAACACCTATTTTATGAATACTGGTGGTGTCTAGGTTTGAGAGAAATGCTAAGCAGCTTGGCACTCTCAGGATTTTGGTGGTTATTGTCATGGAGAACAGCAGAAACATAGTACCTCCAGGACTTTACCAGGGAAAATTTAAGTGCCAAGGAAGTTTATGCTGGCATAAGGTAAGCAGGGTTTTATCAGTGGGCTGGAGGTAAGCACCCACCTCTTTCTTGTGAATGTAGCCCAGTGACCATCCAATCACACTCAGTAGAGCAATACAAGATCCAGACACAGAACCCAGGTCTTCTGAGCCCCAGTCCAGTGTCTGGGGCATCATCTAAATCAATTCCATAGCCTCATTTCACCTGGCAAAGGGCAGTTTTCCTGTCTATGCAAATAAGAAACACTAAGAAACATGTATGAAGAAATGTTTCCAAAGTATCCCCTATCACCACTGAGGAAAAGCTCATGCCTCCTCCTCAAGGCTCATCGATACATAGCTAGTTTATACCAGTACTTCACAATGTTTCCTTGAGTGAAATTTCACTTTTATAATTTATTGGTTGTAATTGTTCTAATTCTACTGGGGTTAGTAAATGATTTATAATGCCTCATCGTCCATATCCCAAAGGTGTTAACCTGGACATACCATTGCCCTTTACTGGAGGGAATTAATTATTAGTTTGATCCTGACTTAGCCACTCTGTAATCAAAGGGGTTTCCTGGAGCGCAAATCAGGCACTGCTGGACAGGGCTACCAACCTAACTATGGCAAAAGAGATAGGACATGCAATTGAGAGACTGCTTGTGAAATGTGTAAACTAAAACACTTAAATGTCTGCACTCCTATCCCGTGGAGAGTGAGCCGGCTGTTTCAGGAGAATGCTTTCAGTCTTTATGCTGTGTTTATTGACCTGACACAACACAGAAATAATCTGAGTGTCTACATAATCTCAGAGAAAGGAGAATGACTGGGTTTTGAACAACTTGAAAGGAGTTTGCCAACTCTGAGATTGCTTCACTTCATTGCAATTTGCTTCATTGTAAGACTACGTGCATGGGCCAGCAGCTTTCCTCCTATTCCCCCCAATTCCATGCAGCAGCATCAGTACTTTCTGAAGTTTATATTCTTCATTAGATTGATGCAGGGATCTCCAGCATAAAACAAAAATGTAATGTGTGCAGCAGTTGTAACCAGACTCTTCAATACTAATCTTTTCAGCATCTGTGCCTATAAATGTTTAATGCTGTCATCGCTGCATTGTGAATAGCTAGTTTAAGCTGAGAGTTTTTGAAACACAGTCCCTCTAGGTAGGAGATTTGGAAAATTCTGGCATGTACTGGAGTTAGTAATATCTTAACATAGAAATGCCTTCTCAATGGGGGAGGAAGGCCTCAAGGAGCTATACAGTATGCATAGTCATTAAGTTTTAATCATTTAAGGCTACTGAATTGTTCAGAACATTAACCAGTCAGGATGAATTCTAATGACTGATCATTGATCAATATGTGTAGGAGAGTGCTGTTCAGCTTATTCACAGACAATGAGTAAACCCACAAGAGAACACCTATTGCATATGTGTGCCTCTGTGTACTCGTGACTGTAAACCAGGGCAGAATGGACAGTCATGGAATCATAGTAAATGAGGGTTGGAAGGGACCTCAGAAGGTCATCCAGTCCAACCCTGCTAAAAGCAGGACCAGCCCCAACTAGATCAGCCCCTGCAATTTACGGTACAGGGCAAAACCCACATATTTAAGAATACTTAGTCTTCCTCATTGCCTTCTTCCCTCCCACAGACATCTTTCAGTTTAGGATGAATGTCAATTCAAGGAACTTTAAAGGCATTTTATTTCCTTATTCAGCAAACATAGCATTAACCAGCCACAGGTTTGTCTCAAAGGCAATTAATCCTGGGTCAGGTGCATGTGTACAATAAACGTGATGTGAGGAACAATACTTCTTCCCACTAGTTTTTTGACTGGATCTGAAAACATTTTCAGGAACTTCCATTTAAATTCTCAGGGTGTCATTATCACCAAATTGTCACAGTCTTGTGTTTAACAGGACACCTACCTCATGGGAGTTTATAGAACAATATTTATCAGCCCTTTCTTCAGGATGTATCTTGGTCTCCTCTAGGAGCACTAAGAAGGTAGTGCACAGTGAGAACAAAGAGTGAATCGTTTTTTCTACTATTGCGATCTGAAGAGCTTTAGAAATGGGAGCTGGGAGTGAGAAGGGAGTATCAGTGTCAGAGAGGGCTGACTGAGGTGACAGTAATTTGGAAGCAAAGAGAAGGCACCACAACCGTGATAAATTTGGCTTATGGATGCTCTCCTTTGAATTGCATCAGCCTCAGGAAGATATAGAAGCAGGAGAAGGAAAGTGAAAGGGCTAAGCTTGTATTTGTGACCCAGGGAAAGAGACAATGAAGACTTTCTCTGGAATTATCAAATAAGACATGGATAGTTTTAATAAAATCTGAACCAACCCTGCAATCAGACATTCACAGGAGATCCCTATAGGGAGTAGAATCATGGCAAGGAAAAAACAGTTACTTGATTGAACAGTTTAGTTTTTGTTTGCTTTGGGATATTTTGGAGACAGAAAGCTCATAGTTTTGGACCTCTTGCCTGATTTCCAAAATTCACTTTTGGAGCTCTCGCAGCTATGTCATTAAAAAAAAAAAGCCTTAAAAAATTACTGATTTCTTTTCACATAAAATCACTGAAGGTTTTTCCACACAATTCACCATAGTACTGAAGTCAAATCCTCCCTCCAAACATATTTTGCAGCACCTCACAAAAACAAAGTTACTCAATAGAGTATATATCCGGGTGTCAATGCCTTGCTGTTCCAAAGCCATTTTCCTCCTTTTGTCTCTGAGGCAACCACTCCTATGGAACTTCCTTTGAACACCTGCACAATGAGAATTGGAAAATGAGCTGGAGATACTACAGAAGGCCTCTATAAAAAGTTAGCTTCATTTTAAAGTAAAAGAAGCTGTTTTCTGCTCCTTTACAACAGCTGAGGCTCCTTTAAGCTAACAGACCCCTGAGGGATGGCTTGCAAGCCATGCTAGTTTTCTCTAACATGATAAACAAGTTGTGGCAACATAATCATCCTAATGAATGTCATGTGTAAAAATTGGGTATAATTTTTAAATAATCTGCAAGCCTTTTAGTGGTCTTTCTGAGTATGAAACAAGTAGCAGGGTTTTCAACCTATTTTTTTTCACTGACAATCTGCAAACTTTTTACTGACAACCAGCTTTTTACTGATGAAGGTTTTTACTGATATACTAGCCAACTGCCTATCAAAAATGATGGCAGGGAGAGGGCCCAAGGCGCTGCTGGCCCTGTTTCCCCCACCCCCTGTCCAGTCCTCAGCACCGCTTGCAGGGAGCAGGGTGGCCTCGGCTCAACTCTGTGCCACTTGCAGGGATTGGGGTAGGAGCTCCCCCACCCTCTGTCCAGTCCTCAGCATGGCTTTGGAATCATGGCGGTGCTCCCCCACACTTGGGGCACTCTAATTGGCTGTTTCCAACAGCCAATCAGAGTCTGAATAGTGTTACGGACAGACAGACGTAGGCTTTTATAATAGTAGAATCTTTTAAATAATGTAAATGTAACTTTTCTGCCAGGCCCTGTCTTGCTTCCAGGTCCCGGTTAGAAAGGCTGAATTCAAGTTTAGGGATTTAATGCAAAGCATAGTTAAAAAGTTAAAAAAAGTTTGGTTGTCAGTAAAAATGTTCCAGTAAAAAAGTATTTCTTGGGTTGGCAACACTACTTGACTGTAACAATGGTTTTACACTGTTTCTCCCACCCCATGGCTCCTCTACTCATACCCACACCCTGATGCTGCTGATGACACCAACTCCCCATCCCACCCCTCAGCCTTAACCTCACTGACCCTGCTCCCCTGTTCTACAATAGACTTCCAAAGATGCCTGTCTGCATCCCAGTAGTATTACAGGACCAAATGCAGCAGCACATGGCTCAAGGGAGGAGAGGTCTACAAAGCCCTGAGAGAAGGCTTCCTGCAGGGTACTATGCTCCTGCTTGGACACCAGGCAATGCTGCTGGGCTCTATGTGTGCTTCAGTCAAGCTCTAGCTAATCCAGCTTATTTCTGAGAAGGAGCTTCAATCAAGAAGATCAGCAGTTTTGTGAAGGTTTTTTTGTTTTGTTTTGTTTTGTTTTGTTTTGTTTTGTTTACAGATGGTTCAAATTTATTCATGGACAGCCATTTTTAGCCTGTTTTTTTACTAACTGTTTGTAAATGTATAGATAGTTGGCTGTCAGGTAGCTAGCCATGTTAGTCTGAAGTTAGTCAGAAGGCAGGATAGATTTGCACCTTTTGTTATAGGCTTACTCATGGGTGGGCAAAGTGCGGCCCACCAGGCCATTCTATCCAGCCTGCGAGACCCCTAAAAATTTAGAAAATGAATATTTATCTGCCCCTGGCTGCCTGTCATGCGGTCCTCGATGGCTTGCCAAAACTCAGCAGCCCTCCGCCCAAAATAATTGCCTGCTCCTAGGCTAACTAAATCAGAGATGCATAGCATAAGCTTCCATAAACAGCATCTCATGAAGCTGTTGCTTATAAAAGCTTATGTTGTGCCTCCCTGGTTTAGTTTGTCTATAAAGTGCCTTCTGCCTTTCTAGGTAGGAACAAAAATTATGCAGAGTTAAAAGGTGAGGGGAACTTACAGTGTGTCAAACTAAGTTGCTGTAACTGTTTCCTGTGTCTACTCTATCCTACAGTAAGTGAAAAACTAAACCTCAGTGATATGGCAGTTTTCATTCATGCATAAACTGGCCCAGTTCAGCACTTACTTAGTACAGGATAGGAGTGGACATATGAAACAGGTGCTGTGGATCAGATGATATATAGTGGGTGTATCTACACGTGCTATTAATTCAAAGTAGGCTTACTGCTCAGTAAAAGCTGAAAGCATGTCTATACATACTCCCTCTTGGGAGTAGATTTGCTCCCACCCAGGCTCCCCCTAGGTGCTAGTCCAGGGGCTGTCAGGGAGCATAGGGCTGGTCTCCATGTGCACAGGACAAGGACAGCTCTGCCAACTGCAGCGGTAGCTGTTTCCTGGCCCTGTACATATTGGGAGGGGTCCTGATGTGCACAGGGCTGGGAGACAGCTGCTGCTACAGAGCTGTCCTGTCCTGTGCACATGGGGACAAGCCTTGTGCCCATCGGGGCTTCCCCACACAGTTTGGGGTGGTTGGGACTTGTCCCATTCTGAGGCAGGTCCCAGCCAGCTCTGAGCTGGGTGGAGGTTTCCCCATGTAGTCCAGGGCTGGCTGGGAACTGTCCCATTTCTGGGACACGTCCCAGCCAGCTTTGGGCTCCACAATGATTTCCCCACACAACCCAGGGCTGGTTGGGAATTGTTCCATTCTGGGACAGGTCCCAGCCAACTCTGGGCTGCACGAGGATTTCTCCATGTAGCCTGGGGCTAGCTGGGAGCTGCCCCATTTCTGGGGCAAGTCCCAGCCAGCTCCAGGCTGCATGAGGATTTCCCTGTGCAGCTTTGGGGAAATATCCCTGTGCTGCATGGGGAAATATCCACTCAGCCTAGAGTCAGCTGGGACCTGCCCCAGAATCAGGACAGTTCCTGGCCAGCTCTGGGCTGGGTGGGGAAGCAGGGAGCTCCCGAGTCCCAGCGCTGCTTGGCTCCCAACTCCCGTGTGCAGGGGAGGATTAATGCACAGGCCCATAAGGCCTGGGCCTGGGCCTGGGCCCAGGGGCCTCTGCTAATCAGGGGCCCCCTGGGGGCAGAGGCTGGGGCAGGGGCCTGCCACACTCCCCAGCCTGCAAGGTAAAGTCTTACAAAGCACCATCACGTGTTAAACACAAGAGCCACAGGGAGGCAGTGGCTGGGAACTCGTCTGACCACTGTATGGCGACAGGTGGGATGAGGCCGCAGTGAGGATCCCCGTCACCCCTGCTGCTTGCTGCCCAGCCAGTCTGTCTCTCTCCTGTCCCTTTGCCTGAAAGGCATAGACAGTGGGAGGCTGGGACTAACAGGGCTTAGCCCCTGCAAACTAATTGTGCGGCAACAGGGCAACAGTAGCCACTGTCCCACTCTACCCAGTGTCACTTGGTGCCACCACCATGCGCTGCTGCTGCAGCGCTGCACCCAGAGCCCCTGCTGCACAGTTCTCCGCCATTGGCACACACCAGCCTCACAACAGCTCTTAGCTCCCCCAAAGAATATTTCCTCCTGCTGCTACCACTGAACGGAGCCTGATCCTGCCCTTTTTCCCTCCCCAGGGTCAGCTCACAGGGCAGAAAGGCCACTTGGGATAGGCTGCCATGCCGCTTGCAACAGATGCAAAATGCATGTGTGTGTTGGGGGGCTGTGACCTGCAAGCCATGCCAAATGCTGTCGTGCACAGTGCGTACTGCTTTAGTCCCTCTGCCAAGGGCTACTTTGGGGCATAGAGAAGAGGAATCCCACTGCCCCTGGATGCTTCTTGCAGTTCTTGACCCCAAGTAAGGCTGCCATTAGAGATGGGCCTGCAGCTCTCCCAAGCAAGGACAGCTCATGTGGGGAAATGCGAGGTCTCGCAGGGGCTGATTAGATACAGATCTGTCTGTCTAGATATACATATATGAGAGAAAGATTGTGTGTGTGCACATCTATATAGATATCGAGAGAGAGAGAGAGAGAGATACAGGTAGAGAGAGAGAGAGGAGACATTATGTGTGTGTATATATATGTATGTCTATATCAATATAGCTATACAATTTGATTACATAATTATGTGATGGTAGTATTAAAACGTGTAATGGGTACAGGAAAGAGAGCATTACAGTATATGAAGTTGAGCACATGCTTAACGTTTCAGAAAAGAGAAAAAAAACCCACTGAGATGTATTGTGTTAGCCTACTGCTTTATTTTAACTGCAATAATTGGTATTCTTAGACTCATACTCAAGGCTATAAGTATGGCCTGTATTTTTCTTGTAGTAGTTTACTGTAGTGTACGTACCATGTAAAATGTGTATTTTTAAAAAATAGTCAGACAAGAATCTATATGACCACTAAACTAAAATGTATTTCCTTTCATGTTATTATATATTTATGGAGATCCCATGCATCCGAGTCATTTTCCTAAGGCAGTTGTTTTATTCAGTTTTGTGCGTGGCAAAATTGAGTAGTTAATTCTGACATGGCATGTTATGCTTTATTTATTAGTGCACTATGAAAATATTTAATAGGTCTATTTATTAATGGTTTTTGATACATTCATGTTTATAATGGGGTGTAGCAGGGCCCTCCAATTTTCTGTTTATCCAGGGCTCCAATAAATCTTAATCTAGCATTGTTTGTGAAGAGCTGGGAGCTAAGCAGCACTGGGACAAGCATCTCCTGATGCTGCTCAGCTCCCACCTTCTAGGAGGATCTGGGAGCTGAGTAGTGCCAAGATCAGGGGAGTTCCCTATCCCTGTGGTTCCCTAGTGTAGGGGCTGACTGGGAGCAAATTTGCTCCCAGCCAGCATCTACGCATGTAGATATAGGTAGTTTACTACCTATAAATACAGGTAGTAAACTAACTGCACAGTAGACTAATTTACTGCACAGTAAATGTGCGCATGTGTAGATGGTGATGCTTTACTACACAGTAGATTAGTCTACCATACAGCAAAGCATCTCATGTAGACACATGCAGTAAGTTTCCTCCCGCTCACACATACCTTTTAACTCATCATTGTTTTGTCTATCCGTGGCCCCTCTCTTCTATTGCACAAGCCAGAGGGACTTGTCCAAAGCAGCAGCACACACAAGCAGCTGGGCCTTTATATTTACATGTATTCAACTGACACAGCTGTGTCCATGTGGTTTCCTCACATTTTTGTGCAGTTGTATAAAAAGCAAAGCTAACAGAGACAATAAGGGCTTTACCAGGAGCTAAGCTACATTCTTGGGCACCACCTAACAATGGTTTCCAGCAGAAGTGAGCATCTACCATAAGCACACAGCAAAACCACCTTCCAGGTGCCCCTGTGCCATGAAGTATAAGAGAACAAAATTACCATGACAATGCTGGCACCAGTGTTCCTACTTTAGGAAGCTGGAAAACAGTTCTTCCCTTGGAATTAATGAATGAGTGCTTGAATGGCAATCAGGCTGCACATTACCATACCCAAAACTTCAGCTGTAGCAGCTTCACCAAAGCCTCTCCTCCATCAAGCTAGTGGGAACTGTGCTGTGCTTTATTAATGTCTATATTTACCAGTACTGTAGCAATGTGCTAACAGGCACATCAGACTCGTTCTGCTAAAAGCTTTCTTAAAAAAAAAAAAAAAAGACAGTGCATGGCATCAAATAATACCTAGCTCTTTTTATCCATAGGTGTCTAAAAAAAAGGTGTTTACAAAAAACACTAGTGCCATTATTATCTTTTTTACATTGAGGGAAACTGAGGCACAAGAGGGGAAGTGATTTGTCCAAAGTCATTCAGCACCAGCACTGGGAGTAAGTCACATTCTTCAATTTTCAGTCCAATTCTTATATCTATCTATCTATCTAGGACAAAAGTGGTCAAGTGTTTACTCATGAGATAATAGGTCCACAGCCTAACATTTATGGGATCAGTGGCTCATTTTGGGATTTATTTAGTGTGTACACACACACACACACATATACACTTCACCCTAGGCCTGTTCGAGTCCTTAAGCATCTCTTACAACCCCCTGCTAATCTTCTTATTCCCTCTCCCTGCTATTTATGATCTTGCCCAAAGGCCCCATGCTGCAAGCATCATCCTTCTATCTATGCTAATGTGGAATAAGTGATCTCTAGGATAAGGGTCAGCCAGCAATAATTGGCTTTCTCTTGCCAAAACGTATGTGATTTCTACACTGATCGAAAGCTGATGGCTCTGTTACTTTCTACTTGAAGAGAAAAGTAGTTACATTACTAGTTTTTATTTTTCTGTGAAAAAGGTAAATGAATAAGAATAAACAGCTGTTGCAAGGCAACCTAGTATTTCAGGAAATGTCGAATAAATGTTAGTTACCTGGGTAAATGGTGGAATCCCTGCATTGTTGAAGCTGTGGAGCAAGGAAAGCTCTGAGAAATTAAAGTTTTCAGGAAGAAATGGGAGAAATGGGAAAAGACATTTCCAAAGAAAGGCATAAAAAACCTGAAGGGCTCAATCCAGCAATGCTAATGCAAGTGAAGCTCTTTAACTGAAGAGATCAAAACATGCTGCATCAGAAATCAATATCCAAAGTTTTCAGCAGCATCCTTCACTTGTCCTCTAAAATTTCCTTTGTCTGTTCCTGGTCTAAGTTTTTCACACATTTAATACCGGTATTTCTGATATACCCTCTAAGTAGTGGTGGGTCACTAGTATGAGAAAGAGTCATACAAAGTATTTTGTGTATCAGTGTACAATATTCAGCTGGAGACCAGGATAATTACTCAGGAGGTTTGCAAAAATTACATAACTTTTTTTTTTTGAGTGTAGTTGAGAGATTTGCTTGAGAAACTGACTTAATCTCTTGCATAAATATATTTTGTTATTCTCCTTAGAGATTTGTTTGCTTAAAACATATGTAGATCCTTGTGTGTATATAGGTATTATTAACACCTTAGGGGAAAAATACAAGCAGGATGAAGTGGTAGCACAAACCAATACATGCCTAGATCTGTGCTTCCCTCTGTAATTCAAGCAGCTTCAACTCCAATTTCTCTTAATTTTCCCTGAGAATTCCCCCTGTGCCCCAGCCAGGTACGAGTCTCAGCCTAGGCTACTAAGTTCATGTTTTTGCCAGGATGTTACACCTTTTATCTTAGTCAGGCATTTTCTGTTTTCAGTGCATGTCTTGGGAAATCACTGCCCAGGCCTGAGCAGTGGGTTAAACCCAGCCCATGCATGAGCAGCCCCACTGAAAAGTCATGTGTTAGAGTGTCTTCATGGTGTGTGTTTTGGACTTTCAGGAGCCATATCCCATAGATTGGTGATTCTCTACCTTGTTAGACTCAAGGCACCCCCTCATTAGACGCAAGATACCTTTCAAAAAAATGCTAGCTCTTGGCTTTCAGGTTTTTTTTTTTTTGACTATGGAAAAATAATAGAGATATTCTTCATTTGCAAAGAACTCAGCAAGTCAAAAAGTTTTTGTCACTATGGATTCCCGTTTGAAATCTCTGGGTTTATCTTGTGAATCATGTAGATGTTTGCGTACCTAACAGTGCTAATATTGCATGGCACCCTGCAACATCCTTAAGGGCTCTCACAGCCATCCAGGGAGCCGTGGCATCCTAGTTGTTGAGAATCCCTGCTGCATCTTTGAAAACCAAACTTCTCAGTGATATTTTTCTCTATGAATTGTGTGCCCCTCTTTCTGGGTACAGGGAGGAGGAGGATAATAGGAAGACATTAGAAGACTAACTGTATGAAGTGATTTTGCCTTGTGCATGAGGTGGGTAGCTGGCCTACATGAAGGCAGAATCTAGTTTCTAACTCACACCTATAGGCAGGTCAGGTTGAAACCTGGATAACATCATTGTGTGTGTGGATGGTAAGTGGTTAAGTGTACCACCTCAGTGAAAGCATGAGTCAATGCAGAAGTGAAGACAACCTTCAGGGCCAGATACAGAGAGACAACAAGGCTGCAAACAGATATTGCATTTGTTCCAGGGAAGCCATTTTCTCTCAGGACAAAGTGCCAATCAACCATTCAGACATTCATGTCTTGTCCCAGGACAAACTCAAGTGCACAGGATAGAAAATTCTAACAGTTTGTCCCAAGACAACCAGATGCACTTTGTAATATCCCAGTATTGCATAATGAAATCAATGGCAGGAAAGTGGCAGTACATTCAGCGCTCGGTAAACCTCAGTTGGCAGGGCAATGTGTGTACAAGTCAATCCCAGGATTTTTCTGTTCTGGGTCAAACACAGACAACTGGTCCTGGGATTAATGTAACATTTGTCCCCAGCCTAAGTGCTTCTCCCAGTCATTCCTGCCCATGGATTTTCTCTCACATTTTTTCCCCACCCTCTACCACCTGCTTCCCTTTCAAAATTTCATATACAAGTCCCTTGCTGGGAGAAAAGAAAATATTAGGAAACTCTTTAAAGCAAGAAATCTTTTAAAGGGTTCAGTTTGCCCTCACGGACACATGAAGGAAATGCTTTCAGGCTGCATAGGAAGTGTGCCGGCACCCTATGCAAGAGCTGTGCGCTTGTTGTGAGGAAATGGCAGATGGACCCCAGCAACCACATGAGTTTAGCTGAAAAACCACGCAGACCAGCCTAGAGAATGCAACACATACACAGAGATGGTCTACTGGGCAAGTCACTAGCCTCTCCCCGTCTCTGCAAAATAGATCCCTGCCTCACAGGGCTGCTGACACAGTTAATTCAGTACTGCTGGTAAAGCACCTTAAAGTTGTCCTGCTGCTTGTAAACCATGCCAGGGAGCACTAGAAAAGAGCAAAGTGTAAGTGTTTAAATAGTAATGACTAATGCTAATTAGCTTCCTATTCATTTCCAGTTGCAATTCAACATGCTTGTGTGGCTGCAGGGAGCCTTTGTTGGCTGTTGTCCTAGTTATCACCATAATGCCTCTCTCTTTGATAGCAATTCCAGCCCACTCCTCCACTGCAATGATCCCATCCTGATACACCTCATGCACTTCCCAGCCCTCACATGAATTCTTCATGCTGCTCTACTAGGGGGAGACCAGGAGAAGTTTGAAGCAAGGCCAGAAGTTTCCCCACTACAGCAGAGATGCTGCTAGTTTTGTTCCAGTTAGGAAAGGTAGAAGGAATTAAACAACCTCAGTGACAGAGAGAAACAATCCTCCTGGTTCTGCCCATGCGTCCAGCTGCTTGGGTTAGACATCAGGCCAAGGATGTTGGCTATCCTACATTAGGAACCCCAACCACTGAGATCCATAGGCATGCTCAGGCTTACAGATTCACATAGTTTATGCTATAGGCATGAGCCGCCTCCACCATTTAAACAGAACCAACTTTCTAATCTGAGGCACACTAGCAGGTTCATCTGAGCAGGTGCATTTAGAAGAGAGGTGGTAACTTGGCTGGACTTTTTTTTTTTTTTTTTAGCTAGGGTAGGTCATGTTTTGTGTCCTGTATCCCAATGTGGGTTTGACTAGTCTGTGTGTGTGCTTTAAGCATGCATCATGCCTAGAAGTTAGCCATTAGGTACAGTGTACAAATTGAAAGAATATATAAAAAAGATGGATGATTAGTGGCAAGTGGAAAACACAGGAATTAGTGCTATAGCAGGTCACATGTTGACTTTGAAACAGGGTTTCGCATTTACTGTTGGATTAGTTACACAGTGGTTGGTTTTGAAGCCACAGAGCAGCTTGGCTTACGGAAAGTTGACTCTCAAGTAAGCTACTCTGGAGCACGTGCTTCAGCTTCCTGACTGAAAGCAGCTCGTTACCAGTATTCAGCAGCACTCCTGTCCTGTCCTACTACCATTATGCACGTGAGTCATCTTATTCATGTGAGAAGTCCCACTGAAGTCAGTGAACTAATTACTTAAGTAATCTTACATACATACAAAAAAGTGTTTGAAAATGAGAAACTCGGGGGGGTGGTGTTTACGAGCAGGTATGTTCATGCTTCTTTAGGACTGGGAAGGCCTATCCAGCAAATAAGAAGTTGGAGATAGGGACAAGGAAGAAGTACAATAACCTTTTATAGATTCAATCTCTACATTCCCTGGGCTAAATTCTACCCTCCATTACATGTGGGTAACTTCAATAGGTCAACAGTGGTATGGTAGCTTATGAATTCCCTATAAAAGGAAAAAAAAAATCTCACAGTGCTAAAATCTAGCAAAAACAAGCTTATTGGCATGTATTATTCATTCCCCATGTGACTCAACCACAACCTTTTTCCCTCCCCCACCTTTATGTTTGTTCCTCGATTGCCTGTTACCTCCATCCCACAATACTCAGCCCATCATATCATTTTCTGATTCTGACAAAAAAGTTGGATTTAGGTTTGTTACCTAAAACTCATTCATCTAGGCAGACAGCATATCGATATTTATGCACTGCGTTTTCAGTTTATAAAAAAAACCAGCTTTGAAGATGAGTAACTATGCAGGGTTGGCATTCCCATTATAAACCTTCTTCAGAATTGTATCTTTTGGTTGCAAAATTACTGTGGCCCAAAAGGTTATTTTTACATATCAGAACAATTCAGTTGATACAAATGAATTGCAAACACATCAAGGAAAAAATCCTCAGTCAGGTGAATATACATGTACAGCAAAGAAATGGATGAGGGGCCAGGCTTACAAAGGTATGTAGATGCCTATAAAAATGCAGATAGGCATCCAGTGATATTTGCAAAAAGCATCTAAGCGGTACCCAACTCCCATGGGCTTTCCCAAGAGTTTCCAAAATTAATGTTGCATGAAAGACCACCTGATTGTCACAGAATTATTGCTTCCCTGATACAAGTAAAATGACACCACTGGGTAAGATGTCGCTGATGTGCCAAAGGGAGGACATCATATAGCTTGGGTATATTACTACCTATATTATGTTATGTGCCATGCAACCAAACGTTTGCCAGGAAAAGCTACAGGGAGAACTAGTTGTAAGCAGGGGACAGGGTGGAATATATGACCTCCCCTTCCAGGGCACCTTTTCACAGAGGGGGGAAAGGATCAGAGCCTCAGAAGTAGGGTCTCTGGGCTGCAAAAGGCAACTGAAGTGCAGAGGCCAGCAGTGACACCTGTCAGTTTACACACATACTGCACTGTCTGCAAAATGAGGGTCATGTATGTTTTCATCTGTTGCTTACAAAGCACTTTAGGAGAGATAGTTTCATAGTAGCTAGAGTCGGAAGGGACCTAGGTAGATCATCTAGTCCGACCCCCTGCCTTGGCAGGAAAGAGCACCGGGGTCAGAT
>NW_017728886.1:154681152-154694403 GCF_001723895.1 Crocodylus porosus
TGAGTAGGTTGGACAGATATGAAAAGATAAGGCAGGCCAAGAAGGGAATGGGCACGTCTACATGTGTGTTTTACTGTGCAGTAGACTATTTACTGCGCATTAAAGCATCACTGTCTACACATACACGGCATTTGGGCCAGTGTAGACTAATTTACAGCACCATTGGATAGTCCCATTAGACACAGGTACTATCCAACAGTAGAATAAGTTACTTAAATGTAGGGTAACAAAAGCATGTCACTTCTATCCAAGCTGGAAGTAGCCAGCACAGAGCTCTAGGCTGCTGAATGGCCAGAGCTGGGGGAAAGGAAGTGGGGTGGGAAATGGAACCCTCTCATCTCAGGGGCCCGACCTGGCTACCCCAAGTGCCACAGCTGAGGTATCTGGGGCAGGGGCACAAGGCAAGAGAGCCCTGTTCCCCCCACCCCTCCAGCTCCGGCCATATGGCAGCTGGTAGCTCCCCCCCACACCTCCCCCACTGACAGCCCCAGAGCTGGTGGGGGCACAGGGCAGGGGAGAGGGGCAGTTCCACAGCCTCCCCAGAGATTGCTTGAGCATCCCTGCTTCCTGGCTTAGGTTGGCTCCAGGAAAAATTAAGACTCCTTTCTCCCACTCTTTGCCTTACTTGTTTAGACAGAAACCTCTTTGAGGCAGTGACTTGCTCTGTTTGTACAGCACCTAGCACAATGTGCAGCCCGTTGTTTCTCTTCAGGTCACTGGGTATTGATGAAGAACAATAATACACTAAAAGGATAAGATCTAGCTGACATTACAATGCAAGTTTCCTGAATATGCAGACTCTGCTTATTTATATTAGATGCTAAAATTAGTGTATTGTTTTCTTCACATTTTAATTCGAGATAATTTTTTGTCCCCCTCAGTTGTGAACAAGATCAGGAGGATGTGAAGCACAGAGTTTGCATTATCCTCTTTGTTCCAAACCCTTTGCAACATCAGCTATGCACAGGGCAGGAAAGCTAGCAGATCTCCCCAGCTGGGAATAACCCTGACAAGGGGAAGTCTACACAGCTGGCAGACCGCAAATATAATTATCTCCTATTTCACCCATCCTGTGGCCCTCACATCAGGGAGTTGGAGAAGTTATTAAATGAAGTGCTACAGCACTCTGGCTAGTCTCAGGCTCAGCTGGCATGCTGGTCGCCAGAGGATGCACACAAGCAACATACTTCAAAGCTACTCCTGAAGCTGATCAACCCTACATTAGGACCAAGACTGGTGTAGACCCATCTCCAGGATGTTCACTCTTTTTTGAGGCCTCACTCTCCCTCACAGAGAATGAGCTGCAGCTAGGAATACATTTCTGTAACTGAAATAACTCTGATTCATTGTCTTAGAAGATATACATTGATCAAACCACTAATAAAATAAGAATCTTACTGAGCTGTATTCTCCAGGCTGAGCTCAAACAAAAGGGAAATAACAGGAAGTTCGACTGCACTACTTCATGGAAATATCCAGACAGGATCAAGGTTCACCTGGTGATTAAAAGTGCTTCAGGCTCTTCTCCACTTCCTCATTTTCAACAGATTTCATAGTAACCTCAGGAGACAGTAACACAAAAATTAATTCACCTAAGGTCATCCTTGATGAAGAAATACCCAGTACCCAGATCTTGGAACTGTTCTTTAAGCCTCAGATAGCATAGTCTAGATTTACAGAAAGCCACTCTCTCTGACGCTCTTGCTTGTAAATCTTCCCATTTAAAGGAAACAGATATAATTCAAATCACTAAGGGAGGAGGATAATAAACATCTAGACACTAGTCCATGTAAATCAGCAGAGTTCACTAGCATTGGTAGTGCCACACCTGTTTACAACTGCTGAGAAGCTGTTCTGAAGCCCTTTTTAATGACAACCCCATGAAAGCTCACCATAAACACTGATTGGATTTTTCACATATGGATGCCTCTTCTACCCAAAAGCTTGAAAAGAAGAAATTTTTCCAACTATTTGAGTTGGTCTCATAAAAGATATCAGATTTACCCAAAGAACCTTGTCTACCCATATCCTTAGACCAGGGGTGGGCAATTATTTTGGGCGGAGGGCCACTTACTGAGTTCTGGCAAGCTGTCGAGGGCTGCATTGGTAGGCCCGCCTCTCAACAGGTGTCCTGCCCCCTGGTCATCATCTTGGGGCCAGAAGTCCCATCCTCTAGCCTCTTATCTTTGCCACCAGAAGTCCCTCCCCTTGCTCCTGGAAATACTCCTTTGAGCAAGGGGGTTTGCCATCTCAGAACCAGAAAAAATACCAAATTATATTCTTAAAGATCTACATTCATTAATTTGATTTTAAAAAAATATATTTTTGTCCTGGTTTACATGCATTTGTGTAGTGTATTCAGAGGTGATTGCACAATAGCTTAAATGAAGTCTTACTCCTGTATATTGTGGGGGAGGGGCATGGGGATAGGTTTGTGGGGGGCAGTTAGTGTGTGGGTATGTGGGGTGTGGACAAGGGTATGGGTGTGGGGGTAAGTATGGGGTGAAGGAGTATGTGGGTGTGTGTATGGGTATGTGGGGTGTGGGGGTCTGTGGGTGTCTGCATGTATATGGTGGAGTGTGTGTGTGGGACTCGCCCCATGAACATACATACACACACAGCCTCTCTCTTCCTCCCCCCCAAACACACACTCCCTTCCACGCCTGACCGTGGGGTACTGGCATGGCCCCATGCTCCCACAGTCCAGCCATGCACCCACGTGGTGCTAGAGCAGTCCAAAAGCTGCAGCAGGCAGAGACTTCAGGTTGGGGGTGGGGCTGGGCTGGCCTTGTTGCTGGCTTCTGCCAGCTCCCCCTAGGTCACACTGCTCCTGGCTCCTGTCATCTTTGACTGGCAGCCAGGAGCAGGTAAATATACATTTTCTAAATTTTTAGGGGCCCTGTTAGCCAGATAGAATGGCCTGGTGGGCCACATTCAGCCCATCGGCCGTATTTTGCCCACCCCTGCCTTAGACCAACACAGCTACAACCAACATCCCTCTTCTCTGTCACTTAGATTCCTGTGGGAATGGGGCCCTCCAAGGTGAGAGGGGAAATTAAGACTTCAGGTAAACTATGTTAGCTGCAGGTGCTCAACCTTTCTTAAGAATTAGCTAGGAATTGGCTTGAGCTAACAAGCTACACATCCATTCAGGAGCCTAACTTTAGGCACCCAAATTTGAAAGCTTTGTCTACGGATTTAGGAAGCTATGATATGCTTAGTACATTTGAAAGCCACTTTATGATAACAATTCACTTTTCAAACAGGCATCCCCTTTTTAAAATCCTGATAATCCTCAAATTCCTAATTCTCACTTTATTCTCTAGGATTAACTATCGTGCAGTAATAGACATAAGATAGAAAGTCATCATTGTTGCCCCCCCGACCCCACCATGCGCAAGACCTAGGAAGTTTGATACCACTCTGTTGGTTCAGGGTCAAAAAATCTACGTTAGAGGTTAATGCTTTATTCTCATGGATACATAGGGCACAGATCTGGAAGGGACCTTCCGAGTCTAGTCCCATTATTATAAGCAACTACATCATAGAATCTTATTCTCAACAGGATTTAGTTTCTTACCCTTATTCCTCCTACTAGGAAAGTGTTCCACAGTCTCACTTCTTTGACAGTTGGAGTCTCCTAAATGTCCAGTCTAAAATTCATTTATGGTTAGTTTCTATTGATTTATTCATATGGCAACATTGTCTTTTAGCTTGAATATCAGGTGATATTAAAGAGAAAGAGCAAGCCTATCTTTTCCTCATTTCATTGGAGTACAGAAGCAAGCTTTTTGAGTCTCCTTTCATGCAAAAGGGTCTCTAGTCCCCTGATCTCCCTAATTTAGTATCCCTTCCTGCTCCTCTTTCAGCATAGGTGACCAGAATTATAGTTACAGATGAGGTCTTGGCAGCACCTTGTACAATGCGATTAAAACCTTTCTTTGAATATAGTAGCAGTTTATGACCTATATAGGAATAATTCTCCATAGCTCCACTCCTTTCAAAATCCTCTTCTCCCCCCTCATCTTTTTAATATTCATTGCTGGAAATGAATGCTATACCACCCACATATAAAAATCATAGTATTACTGTGCTTGTATAATTGTTTCCATTTGAAGGAGAAATTAATTATAAGGATCAGGCATTTCTTAGGATAATCCCATTTCATTCTTTGTACATAAACAAAGTTCCACATCCCTGAACATTGTAGAAGTGACTGGTAGTTTCATTGCTCAGAAATTTGCAAGTCTATCACACCACAAAGTTCCATGCCCTACAAGAAGCTCCATTTTTCAGCTTCTGCTCAGGGTTGTGCTCACTACTATTTTTAATTTGCTATTGGCCTTTTTCCTTGGTTGGTCTGCCCCTTACATGACAGCAGCCAGAGCCAAACACATGCTTCTTGTCTTTGCAGCCAGGAACCCCCCTTACTCAATTTCTTTAGGCAGCAGATCTAACAAGGTAATCTAAGGCAAGGCCTGAGCAATTTCAAATGTTTCCAGTTGTCCAACTATTAGCTCCACCCATTAAGCTTAAAGAATGCGTTTCTTCATAGCACGTGCGGACTGTGATGGTCTTCAGGCAATTACAGGCTCAACTGCCAGCAGCCATAAGCCATTTTCATTTTAATAGTATGTGAACTTTGTCAATGGAGCTTCTAAATCTATTAATGTCTCATGTATGGTAGAAAATATTTATTGTCGTAGTTATACCAGAAAGCCATCCTACTGAAGGCACACCTCATACGAAAAGTGTTTTTGTCAGGGTAACTTTTATACCAGTTTGGTGAGTACAATAGACTATACCAGCAAAAACATTTTTTTCCCCAGCATAACTGCATCTCTGCTCCAGCTTTGGCTACTATAGATGTGTCAGGAGGAAACCAAAATCTTAAGTGACATTAGCATCCAAAGAAATTTTTCTAAAAGAGACCCGCCACTCTCGATTCAAAAGATTCCGAGAGAAACTCAGTGGGAAGACAGACCAAAAAACCCACCAGAATAATACAAAGACACTCCTAATTTTTATATATATATATAAAAATAATTTTTTTATGCTCATATTATATATATATGAGCAAACTAAAACAGAGACAAGACATAAAATGAAAGTGCATTAAAAATAAAAAATGGTGTCCAAGTTACTGATCTCTTAAGCTGTAAGAAGACATCAGATTTGTCCTGGAAGAAAGTGTTTGCCCCAACAACCCATAAGACCACTGTCCCTCTTCAAGTCCCACCGAAGTATGAAGTGTACTATTATTTTTTCCTGGGATGTGGGGTACCTGAAAGGTTAATCACAAGCCATTTTCTAAAAAGCTGTCTGGCTAGAGCAGACTTCCTGGCCATATACTGACCACCATGTGGAGGAGCTACCTATACAAAATGACTGCACCACTCCCGTTTTGAGCTGGTTAAAGTCTGGGACAATCAAGACTTGGTTAAATTCAGCACTTATTTACATCCTTACTCAAGGTAAAAACAAAACAAAACAAAACAAACCCAAACAAAAAAAAAACCAGACAAACAAACAACTTAGTCATGCTACTTGGCTTCAACAGGACTACTCCAGAGAGTAAGTGCTCAGCAACCAAATAAGCAAGGTCTTCACTGCAAATACATGTTCCATCATTCTGTCAAACCCTAATACAGACAAGGCCCAGGAAGGTTTTATTCTGACAGAGCCAGTTCAGGTAGTTATACTCTCTACCTAGGATTGACCTCAACTTCAAGTATGTAAAAGAAACCCAAAAAACAAAAACCTGCAACAGACACTTTTTTGCAGTAGATTAAGGAGCAGACTTTTAACATGGTCTAAAGCAGCCAACACAGGAAAGGATAGAGGGAAGAACCACAAGAAGTCAAGGAGTTACATCTGTAAAGAAGAATCACCCTGAAACAAGGACATCACTCATAAGAATTCTTCTGCGAAAGGAGGAATACATTCCTGTGAAAAAGAATAACTTTGGAACAAGCTTAAAGATACCTTTATTCAGAGGACAATCAATTCTCAGAATACAGTCCAAGTCCCCAGAAGCCCAAGGGAGAAAGTGTTTTTAAGACTGTTTTCTTCCAGGTTTTTTACCTTGATTTCTATTTACCCTCCTTAGTCTTCTGTCCCATCTCCCCACTAGCACCATTTTAGTAGAAGTAGAGAGACTGTACCTGACCAGCTGTACAGATAACAAGATTCAGTCTCTCTGCACCTGAATTTCAATTTCTGGCTACTTAAGAGACACACGTTTGATAAAGAGCAAGAAACTACTATGCACTCCTGAAAAAAGTGCATCAAAGACCAATATGCAGGACTTCACAGTATTACCATCTTGGGCTTTAAATCAAGATACCAATTAAAGCTTTGAATGAGGTCAGTTGAAATGGCCCTGCTAAACAAGACACAATTAATACTAGGCTGACCTCTCTTACCCTCCTTCCTCCAAATTCCCTCTCTCCCCTGTGCCTGTAGTCTTGGGGCAGGGAAAAGAAAGGGAGAGATTAGCATTAATTAGATCTCACTTAACCAACTTGTTTATATGGTTAACTCTTTCACTCTCCACCTTCTTTCTCAATAGAAATATGACATCTATCAATGGATGCCTTTCACCACCCTCTCCCCCTTTTTTGGTATCCTTCCCATCCTCATGGAGAGGGGTCAGCACATTTTAAGTATTTTCACCCCCTTAGAACTTTACCTTCAACCTTTCAGTTATACTCACTAGAGACTGCTGGCTCTGTAGAGGAGACACAATGCGGTATCTGTCCTGAGCTTCTCATTTAATGCAGATATATGATTAATGCTCTTGCCCTGTAGGAAGCCCAGTGGGATGCATTCTATAAATAAAAAAAACATTTGACAAAATCCATGGCTCCTGTCGGTCTCTCTTTAACACATCTCTCTTTTTCTGTGTTAAGAATTTACCAACCTGATGGTTAACATCGCAGCAACATAGGGATAACGGCACATCACTGTCGGCCCTGTCACAGACTCACATCAGGTCTGTGAGCTTTTAAAATGAGGTGTTTTACAGCATGTGCTTTATTGGAGGCCTTTGAGTGCAGTGGAAAAACACTAGTGAGTGGCAGCAGCCACTGAGAAAGAAGAAAAGAATAACATAGGAGAGAGTGCAGTGCATGTCTGTGCATGCAAGTACATGCCTGTCAGTGTGTACATGTGTCCATGTGGCTGCAAATGTGTGGGGATATCATGACTCAAGCTGGGCAGAAAATTTCAGTGATATAGTTTTCCACTGGAAAAGTGCTGATCCATTGAAAGTGAAACTTTTAATAGGAGTATAAACATTTTTGGGGGGAAAAAAGTTCTGAATTTGATCAAGAAATATTTTTTTCTGATCCACAAAAGCATTTCTATTCCAAATGAGAGAGATCCCAACCCCCTTAGTGGCCAGGATACTCAGACAGGATGTGGGAGACCTACATACAATCCCTGTTCTGCCTGATCTGTAGTTAGGGACTTCACCCTGGGTCTTTCAATTTGCAGCTGTAGGTTACTGAGTCACTATTGATGTTTTACCCAATTAGTCCTGATGTAGCCATGCCTTTTTGTGTAACTGTTCCCAGAATCTGAAAGTGACTATGTAGCCCAGTGGTAAGGGACTCATGTGAGAGAGTCAGGCTCAAGTCCATGTTTTAATGGGTATTTAATTATTTGTTTAACAGCTTTGACAGTTGAGACTGAGAAGGACCCTACTCATCATGCCTTATTGAGCACTCACCTGCAATATGGGAAAATAACAGGGCAGGTCTGTAAAGGTGGGTCTTTTATAACCAAACCGGGTGTCCTGATCACCAGGATCTTGGCTATTCTGGCATCATCCTCATTTTCTTTCATGAAAATCTCTGAGTATCCTTTTTGCATCAGTATTTGTCATAAAAGAATGGGGAGGGAAACTGTCAGGTTGCCATTTTCTATTCACTGATTCGCAACCCTGGCTGTAGAGCAGTTTAGAGCAGCCTGATCTAAAACATGCCACTTAGCCAGTTAGGCAACACTACCTAAGATGAGGATCTGCACAGCACTGTATACTCTGCTACTCCTTCCACCTTGTTCTCCCAGACACCTGCCTTAACACCCCCAGCTCATCCTGGGTCCACTGGCTTGGACAGTTGTTGACGATGGATCTGTACTTGTCAAGACTCCCCAGAAGCAGGCTCAAGAGCAATTTGTTCTCTTTGTGCACCTCTAAAATGCTACTGGTATTTATTTTGCCACTATGAAGCATGGCAGGTGCTGGCAGAAAACAGAGCCCTGAAGAATTTTGAGTTTAAGGTCCCATTCCTGTAGGTGATCCATGTAGGCTTAAAGACTAAGCCTGAAGGCCTACGTTTTTAAAGGCCCAGAGACTTTGGTGACGTTTGCTGGGGCCTGCATTTCAGTAATACAGCATGTGAGAGTTATGAAGAAGACTGGACTGGGCTGAGGCAAAATGGAGAGTAACAGAAATACCTTAGCATGACACTTAGGATAGGCCTGTCAGAAGGGTCCATGCAAGCATTTCTATATAGAAGTAAGGATGGATGTAAGTGAATATTCTCAACTTATTTACCATGATTATCAAAGAAGAAATGAACATTCAGGAGCGAGATGACTGGAAAAAGGGTAGACAAGTCAAAAGAGGCAAAGAGGCATTTGTGGAAGAAACAGAGGAACAGGGTAATGTGGCTGTATTACTGGCTGAGCTGAGGGTTAGAAGTTGTTGCAGTAGAAGATATGGGGACAAATCCTCACCTCAAGTGAATCATCATAGCTTCATTGACAATTTATACCAGCTAAGGATCTGCTTTAGGATGGACAAGAGGGAAGAGAGCAGTGACACAGTGCCCAGAGAGCAAGGATATTAAGCTTCAGTGTGATGGAGAATAGGGACCTGACGGCAATCAGACTGATAGGCCAGAAAGGTAATTTTAGTAGCAGTTCTGTGAAGGGAGTGAGGTGACAGCAAAATGCCTTCAGGGAAAGTTTATGCATTTTGCTTCCTCACCACTGTTTCTGACCTCTTACTTGCAGTCAGAAAAATCTTCCTCTTGCTTTTCTGTGCTGTGAGAAGCAAGCAAAAGTATTTATATAGATCATTATCTCTCTTTGCTTAGCCAGTTTGGGGAATTTCCCTCCCTGTATAAAGTAACTTGTAAATCTGGGTATTATTATCTGTATTTTTGTGTGCAATTTACTAGCATCCACAGGACCTGATCAAGGACTGGGACTCCATTCGATTGACTATTCAATAGCAAATGTTACAGCTCTGAACCAGACTTGTGTGATTATTTTGGAGCCACTTTTAATCCCTTAGCAGGTCACGCAGTGCATGACCTGTGGCAGTTTCTCTGTAGAAAGTGAGGGTGGAGGAGGGAGAGCCTCTGGAGATATTTTACTTTAGAGTTTAGAAGCATTTACTTTCTTCCCCTGCTCTTCATCTTCCTCTTCCCTTTGTGTGTTTTTTCATCCCTCTTGGATGTGGTTGTGAATACTAATGAAATAATACTTGGCCCAACCCCCAGAGAAAGTTATATTCAGACTGAATGGGGGGCTTGAGAGGGGGACTAGTTATTTCAGCAGGTCTGATAACCCTAACACCCAAGATGCTTTTGTTTTGTGTGGGAGCAGGTAGTTGAATCTAGCTATTTCCTACTGTTAGCTGATCGTTTCCCTGATTAAGAAACATCACTTCAGAAGAAATGTATCCAACATCTCCTTCTTTAGACACTGAAATAATTGACTACATTGTTCAGATGGCTTAAAAAATAAAATAACCAATAACCTTACTTCAGAGTAGCCACTATTTATAATTCCTTTCCACTTCTGGTACAAACCAATCCAACTTGACAGGCACTTGCACATCAATATTACCTCCAGGTATAAGCCAGGTTGCAAGCATAGTGTCAGACCAATTACGGTGTCTCACTACAGCTCTGTAGGTGTGAGTTCAAGTTTTGTTCTGGACTATATGAAAATATTGTCCCCAGCTGACCCATCTGTAAATGGGCACCTAGTCATTTACGCTGGGGAGTTAAAGGCAGCCAGATGTGATGCTGGCCACATCACTCCCTTGTGGCCCAGTACCTGCAGAAACTGGTGAGCCTTAACCATCCTAGTCAGATGAGTTGTTAAGCTCAGGAGGCCCCTTGAATTGATAAATCAGTTTAGATACTTACTGTTATTACCGTGGTTCCTGTGCATATCAACAGGGAATAAACTGATCTCCAACTACAGAGCCAGAAAGGAGTTTTGTGCAGGGCAGATAGGAAAGAAGGGCCGAGCTTCTGTTTAATTTTTCATTCTGAATATGATTCTTGTTAGCTTGCTAACAGCAGTAAGCATGAATGGTGAATGAGGATTGAAGGGTGTAGGCACCAGCCTCCTAAGTCAATGTTGTACCATGGCAATGGGAAGTATTGACAGAATTCTCTTTGTTGCCATATAGCATTTCTTTGACAAATACTTTGCTTTATCCCAGTGTAACATTCCTGCAGTTCTAGCGCCCTCTGTTGTTTAAGCTGATCCAAAATAATGGGCATAATTGCAGAATGGAAAGTGCACAAAGGTATATAGAAGACATCTGTAAAAACCCAGATGCATAAAGTATTGGAACTAATCAAAGCTGTCAAGAGACCCTCACACTTCAGAAAACTGCAAAAAGAAAAATATATAGTCCAGAGCTTAATGTAATACCTGTACTATTGGGAGGACGATGCAGAATATGCATATGGAGCTGTTACTGTTTAGTTTTAATTATGGTTGTAATTCAATTTTATTACCTATAAATGTGAGTTTCTGAAGGAAAAACCAAGGTGAAAGGATGGGCAGATTAGCAGCAGGTCAATATGAGCGTTTCTTCTGTCTCATAAACATCCACCAAAACTAAACTGTATGTAATATATGATGCCTTGATTAGGGTGTCATTTTTACCAATTCAGATATTCATAGAAATTAAGGCCAGTGACTGTGCAGCTGGCCAGTGACTGTCACCCATCCCTGAGGTCTCTTCCAATCCCAGCGCTCTAGGGGAGGGATGGAAAAACTGCATAAAAGGCAGCATTGTTTCAACTGCCTGCTTTCTGCCTTGGTGTCAGTTAGTGAGCTGTGTCTTCCAGTTTTGCCTGTCAGCAGCTAGGGGTGCAGGGCCCCAGAACCCAGACTCCCCCTGCACTGATCTCCTTGACAGCTGGCTGTCTTCATGGCCACAGCAGGGTCTAGCAGGCCTGCAGCTTTCGCCCTGCTGCACCTTAACACACACACAATGTCACCCTTATCACAAATTTTGCTTGTCCGCAGCTTGAGGTACAGTTTCCACAAAAACCTTGCACCTCTCTCCTTGAAACTTGGCAGGCTTTGTGGCCTTAGCAGGGGTTACCACCCCGCTGTGGAGGGCTTTTTCATTCTAAGCATGTCATGTTGCTAAAGCTGTTTAATTTGAGGGAAAGGCCTCTTCTATTTAAGCCTTTTCCTCTGCAAGGACTCTTCATTGCATAGCATCTCCTGTGGTAACTTTCAGGCTACACATCAACCCAGCCCTTCTCGTAACATGTCTGACCCTACTCACAGTTCTACCACTGTAAGGACTTATCATCATGGCCCAGGGCAGGGAAGAATGGTGCCATAGGTCTGGCTGACAATACCCTAATCCACCCTAAGAGCAAACAGTGAGGTCCATTTCTAGAAATGACCATCCAGAATCCAATCCCAGAGGAAGATCATCCACAGTCCAGTCCCAGGGGGATGATCAAACCCAGGTTCTTATGCCTTTTCCTCATGTCAAAAACTAAGATGCTGGTAACAGTGTACATTTATACAGCATGTTGCTGGAAAGGATCTATAAGTGCTTTAAAAATGTGAAGGAAATAAGTCTCCTGGCACCTCCATGTGGTCAGTATAGTAAAGTTACCTTATTTTTATACCTGGAAGACCTGAGGTATGGCACCCTTGCCTATGCTACTCCAGCTCTGGGTGAAGGGGTGGAGATGTCATCCCTTCTCCTGGTGTCAGTTCTTATAGTGGCATTTTACAACATCTCTAGGGAGTTCGGTGGCACAAGGATTCTATATTTAGGGAATATTATTTATTCTGTAAATTATTTAGGAATAGATTATTTATGAAATAACTACCTTAAGCTTTTCCTGCTCATTTTTCCAGGTGATGAAATTATTCCATCTGAGGGAATGAATAATGCCAGCCAGCTAGGAAATTACGGCACAGCAAAATGGTATCTGCTTATTACTTCAGGCCATATTTATTCAGCATGCATTGACCCTCAGCTGGAGATGACAGCTCATGGCCCAATGAATGACAGAACTGGGCCATGGCAAATTGAACTTTCAGAACCTCTAGCAGACTGATAGCGTGGAGGAAGTTCTGCATTAAAAATAAAGACTCGTGTTATATTCTTGGAGCAAAAAATAATGTAGGGCAGGCCCTAGGCATTATCTTTTAACCATTTCCCATTTCATTTTAGGCAAGTTTTTTTTTCCAGTTATGAGGTTTTTCTTCTCCTTCTCAGCAGTCTTCTTTCAAAGCCCAGGTGACAGCTGGTATTATTTCTGCTAAGAGTTAAAGAAGGTTTAATTTATTGCAATTTTAGGAAAATGTAGGGGTTATTCATAAATTCAATATGTAGCCTTGTAGTCAGATCAGTGTTACATCTGTGCTTTAGCATGGTCAGAATGAGTACCATACTGCTGGAGGTACTGCACCAAATCCAATAAAGGATTTAAGTGTGTAATGCAGTATTTAATTTGAAGCCTTGCAAAAAGTGAATGCAATAGAAAATAAAAGTAAGCAGCTTTTAGAGACCTGATACTAACGGAACTTGCACAGCTACGCAATTTGGCCTGAGAGCTATAGATTTCTCTTTCAACAGACTATTTCCTTCTCCTGAGAGGAAGTTTTTAATGGGCTGCTCAAAGGCTCTTGCAGCAACCAGTAAACTGAAAATGTCACTCTGGCTTGCACTGTTAGAACCTGCATTCAACACAGAACAGCGTAACGTGAAAGCTTCAGTGCAGTGATTGTGAAGTCCATTCTTTATATAGTCCTTGAAAGGAATACAGCTGTTACTGTCTGCTTTGAGTATTATTTAAAAAAAGGAAAGTATTATGTGTACATTTGATTAGTGTGCATAAAATACGAGTTACTGTTCTGGACCTCACTTTATCAAAATTGGGTGGTTGTGTAATTTATTAAGGCTTGTTTCAATCAAGCCCTTGGCAGATGTTAACTAATTAATCATGTCTTAAATCA
>NW_017728886.1:154694808-154702694 GCF_001723895.1 Crocodylus porosus
GGCCAGATACAATTTGGTGGGCCAGATCCAGCCCGCAGGCCATATTTTGCCCACTCCTGTCTTAAGTAGTACCCCACCCACACATTCATGCAATTAATGTCATGCTAAAACAGGGACTAAGCCACAAAAAAGGCTGCTGACAGACATGAAGAAAAAGGGTGCTTTACCAGAAGAAGCAGACTTTGTAGCATTTGTATAAATTGTACACTTCAGCAGGGCTTTTTTTTGGCACTTGTATCTAATAAACGATTCAATAAGCTATTACATAAAAGTGCCAAAAAAGCTCTGCTGAAGCACCCAATCTATACAGACATTGGGTAAGCCATGTCCAGCTAACGCAATGCCTCTTCTAGGCATGCACTGGGCTTGGTGCAGGGTTGTGCCAAGTTTAAACTAAAGAATGAGGGGGTTTTTTTACATCTGTAAGCAGCCATCCTTATTACATGAAATATATGTAGTAACTGTGGGTAGTTACGACTTCAACTGGATGTGACTTAAACTGAATGTGTGTCCAGGCTGATCAACTGATCTGCCAATCGGGGCGCTCAGCCTGAGGAGCGCATTGGAGCCTTTGACTCCAATGGCTCTCAAGGCTGGGACCACTGATCAGCTGAGTGCTTCTCCCAGCCTAGGGGACCTACCAAAGCCTTGGCTTTGATGCATCTCTGAGGCTGGGAGCAGCAGTCAGCTGATTGGGGCTCCCCACCCTGAGGACACATTGGGGCCCTTGATTCTGATGTGTTCCAGAGGCTGGGAGCCTTGATCAGCTGACTGGCTTGCTACTTGCCCAGGATCGTGATCCCAGGATCCTACTGCACTGGCAATATAGTGCAATTAGGATCTGATCCCCAATCCCAGTTACACTTCCTGCCATGCATGTGTAACATTGCAGAACGCGCAATTGTTGGGATCGCAGATCAGAACCCATTGCGCCCGTAACTGAATGTCTGCCAGGGGCCTAAGAGAAACGCAACTGCCTCCCCAAAAGTGTTTCGATATAAAAAAAACCTGAATAGTAGTTAAATATCACTGTAGAATATGACCAAAGGTCATACTAGTCTATACAGTTCTAGCATATTACTAATAAAAATGTTATAGAAAATTCTAATGAATCTTCAATTTATGATTGTTTTTCCTTATATACTCCTTTCCTTTTTCCATTGGAATCCTCAAATGACAGGGCTGGAAGAAACCTCTAGACATCAGCTAGTCCCTCCTCCCCCACATCCAGACAGGTTCATTATATCTAAACCATGCCTGAGAGATGTTTGTTCGGCTTGCTTGTCAAAATTTCCAGTGATGCAGGCAACTCAGCCACCGTAGGTAATCTGTTCCAGAGCATAAAAACGTAAGTACCAAATTGAGTCAGACCAATGGTCCATCTATCCCTGTATCTTGGTCTCAATCAATGGCAGTAGTGGATGCTATACAGGGACAGCATTGAACCAGATATCCCCAATGGCCATGGAAAATAATTTATAACCGTTTCTTCTTTATAACAACAATTTACGTATTTGAAATAGGTTCTTTTTTTCCCCTTAGACATGATCCTGCAGAGCCAACATGGCATCAATTGTACAAGCAGACAGAAGCAAAGGTTTAAATTGATAGGGCAGTAACCCAGGGTCAGGGACAGGCGTTTTACCTGTGCCAGGAAAAAGGACTTTTTCCTGGCACAAAAAGCTAGTGTACAAGTGTTAAAAGAGTTTTTTCCAAAGAAAACCAGCTCTTCTGCAAAAAAAAGTCAAGCCTTCCCACCAACACATTTCCCAGAAAGTTTTTTGGTGCCACCTATAATGAATGTACACTATTTTGGGGGCACAAGAAATCCACTGTCCCATAGTCCTCTGCTCACCCCAATAGCCTACCAAATGGCAAGCTGTCAAGGAGCTCCGCAGAGACCATGCTGCCAGGTGCTTCAACAGTGCCAAAAATGTTCAAGCCTTAGCACTGATTTCCACCCTTCAAACAGCACTAAGGCTCCCTGATAAAAGGACAGCAAGACTTCCTGCCACTTGAACCACCCAGAGAACCCCACGATGGTCCAAGCAGTGGCTGTGTTGCTTCCCAACCCCTTCTAGGTCTGCCTGGGACTGTCCAAAAAGAGAAGGCATTTCCTCACAGCTTGAATCAGCCCCAGGAAACCCAGGACAACTTCCCCCACCTCTTGCATGGGTCCAGGATTGTGCAAGGAGTGGGGAGAATGCCTGGGGGTTCGGAAGGGATGAGGACAGCAATTCTCCCTGCCAGCCCTGCAGGACAGGGGAGCTGTCCTTGGAAGCTGCTATTTTTCAGCAGCTGCCAGCTGATCATTGACAGCCTGCCCCCTTCACCAGCATGCGAGACCATTAGTAGCAGTAGTGTTATTGTCCAATGCTACTTTACTAAGATTTCCTAGCATGGGCAGAATATTTATCTGTTACATGAGGAGATGCTATAAATGCCTGTAGATTCTAATCCCAATTATGCCTTTAAAACCAGATCTATACAATTTAAATTCTAATTAGAAATGAATATTCAAATGACTATATTTTAGACTCATTTCAATGGTTCATGAACCGAAGCACAGCTTATTTAAATAATCTACTATAGAGGCTTCCTCTTACTGAGGCTTTAATGCAGTGTTAACAGAGTACACATACTCCATTCCATCTCCTCCTCCGCTTAAAGAGGTGAGTCTTTTACATGTGATCGAGGACTGCATGTGGATAACTATGCATTGGAAAGACACAAGGAAGAAGCCAAACAAAACAGACACAACATTACCCAATCAGAAAGAGTTTTGCAACACTAATCCTCAGTTTTTCCTAGTACAAAAATAATAATAATAAAATCAGTCTCCTTAAATGTCACTTTGCTTAACATACTTTTGCAATAAAATTTGAAGAAAAATATTTATCTGTGTTATACAGACACATTCTTATCCATGCTCTGGGTACTCTTTATGAAAGAAGACATATATGTGGACTGCGTTGTATTTGGGCAAGTACTCCTTCTGGCCTAATGTGGGTATTTTCTTTATGATTACATTGGCTCCAAGTTTCCCTTCCTTCTAAAATGTTGCAATACATTTTCTGAGTGACAAACAAAGTGGGAGGGTTACATTGCAAAAAGTATTAGCAAAATTAAATTAACACTAACTCAGTTTCTTAGCATGCAATAGAGATTATTGACTGACTCGATATAAATGACATTTTGTATATAAAAAATCCCTCCAATCAATTTTCTTAGTACAAAAAAAGAGTAATTAAAAAATCACATTATTATTTGATATTAGAAATGGGTTCATATTCTCTGTTCATTTTGTGTAGTATCTTCAGGCAGCTGCGCTTTCACACTTTCTATACACATATCAGGTCACATCATATGCAAAGTTATTCATCGTTTGGTTTTTCCATCATCTTCAGACCAAGTCTCCCAACCATTAACAGACTGTTTAAAGGAAAATATAGTGAATTTACTGAATTAAAGAAATAAAATAAAAACACAAAACAAATGTATGTACTTTCTTCCAGAAAGTAGCAAACTGAAATAATTTGTTTAAACCAAAATTAAACCTTCCTATTTTCTTGTTCATTTAGACTCTTAGAAAATGTAGTCTCAATTTAATTAAAGAAGATTGAGTCAAGCAGATGGGGTAGGATCAGAAACAGCATCATGTGTAGTACCTGGCACCAGCAATTAATCCTGCAGGAATGAATTTTCCAGAGTTCAAAAATCTCATTCCCATAACTGCAGTCAATGTTCCAGATGCAACTAAGTAAAAGATAAAAAGAACCCAGGTTAGCAGGTGAGGGGACATGTGAGGGACATTAATTCAGAGCTAGCAGAAAAAGAGCTATAATTAACAGCACTGATTACAATATGAAACCTATTTCTATCACATAACAGGCAGAAAAGTCAAGAAATCTGCCCCTTTTTTTACTAAAAGATCTGAAGCTCCTGCTAAAACTGAACTTTGTAACATATTCTGATTGTGTTGCAGCTACTGCTGCACCATATAATAGATGTTTTAAATCTAATAAAACATTAGTCTATGTTTTGCATATATATTTAAATCGAGACTTACCCAGGGAAAGCCACACATTCTTTGGATCCTGAGATAGCTGGTAAGCGCCTAGTCCAGCTAAACTGCCAAAGAGAAGACCAGCAGCTAGTGATGGGACACTACCTTGAATAAAACAAACGGCATTATTAGAAGAGCAGACATGAATATGGTTCATAAAGCAGTCAAACAAAAAAATCATTATTCACTCTTCTGAGTCAGACTACAGCTTAGATCAGGGATTTCAACACTCACCTGGGGCCCTGGACTGAATCTGGACCTGGTAGCTGCAGCACCAGGCTTAATGCAGCCAAGCCCCAGTTCATCACCTCATCCCCTGGCCCCATTAGGAACCCTGTGGTCCAGGTGAAATGGTTCCATAGGCCATATCTGGCCTGCAAGCCACATCTTTGACATTCTGGTTAAATCAAAGGATCTTAAGTGAGCCTGAATTTTACAAACATAGCCATTATTCATACCTAACACGGCACCATGCTTAAATAATCCTGCAGACAATGTTACTGTCTTTTAACGTGCAAATAAAGCATTGGTTGCCTTAACAATACAATGTAAAACTAGAAAAGTAAAGGGATCAAAGTTGAGACCCATGATAAATAAAGGAGATTTGGGGGGTTTTTCCAGTTCAATGTTCCCATACTTCCTAGAGAGGCAGTACCATAAAAGATGGGGATTAATCAAACAGTAGTGGCTTGAGACTCAAAAAAAAAAGAAATTTACACTAAACTAGACAGCAAGAGCAGTTAGACAATGGAATGGCTTAGTAGAGAAGGGCTCTGAGGCATTGATGATAAAAATAAATTACAAAAGGTTAAACACACACAAGACCTGATTCAGAGCCCACTGGAGATGTTGGCAAGGGATTATTGGGACTTTGGATCAAGTCTTTAGTGAAAAGGACAGCCCCTGATTGTCAAAGGAGGTGGAGGCAGGCTGCTGTTTCCAGTCTTGTCCTCAGGGATTTACAAATGACTGCTGTGTACATGGGACTGACAAAATGCCTCCACCTATGGTAAGTGCAGAATGTCTCCAGGAGCCAGGCAAAGGCTACATTCAGCACCTGTTGCGGCTGGGGCAGTACTTTGTCTTTTCTATTTGCAGGTCACCTTTAGACTGGAAATTGCCAGAGCAGTTGGCAAACATCAGCTCTCCAAGTTTACCAGGATGATAAGCACTTAGCGCTATAGGAAACCAAATCAGTGTCAATTCTGCTTGTGCCCTTCACCACCCACATGCTCTGGCCTGGTCTGTAACTCTGACTAGGTATTTTATTATCAGTGCCAGCTCAATGGGGGCCCTTTTATGTGACACTAGCTCACTTGACTTGGCATATATTTGGTTGTAGAGGTAGATACTTAGCAGGATTAACAGACTCTGAAAGCTCCATTGGGAAAAGTATCAATAGCTCAGCTACAAACTGGTTCCAATCTGGCAGGAGGGATAAACAAGGGAAATAATGGGCAGGGTTGATGCTGGATATGTGTACTGAGGGGGTGAGGTGTGGGGACTGAGATATAGAATCATAGATAAATCAGGCTGGAAGGGCACTCAGGATCATCCAATCCAACTCCCAGCTCAAGGCAGGACCATCCCTGTCTCAGCCTTGCCAGACAAGTGTTTGTCTATACTGCTCTTAAGACTTTCCAAGAATGCAAATTTTACAGCTTCTCTAAGTAATCTGTTTTAATGCTTCACCACTCTTACAAATTAAAAAGTTTCTCCTAATATCCAACCTAAATTTCCCTTGTTCTAGTTTAAGACAGTTATTTCTTGCCCTGTCTCCTGCAGCCACAGAGAATAATCTATCATTATTTTTGGCCTTCAGGTACTTTAAAACTAATTAACTTCCTCTCCAGTCTTCTTTTCTCAAGACTAAATAATCACCATTCTTTTAACCTTTCCATATAAATCATGCTTCCTAGGACTCTAATCATTTTTGTCACTTTCTATTGGACTCTTTCCAATCTGGCCACATCTTTTTTGAAGTGTGGGGCCAAAACACAGCACTTCAGGTGAGGCCTTACTATTGCCAAATTGAGTGGAAAATAGGCATCTCCTTTTTGCTGGGATATTGGAATGGTCTGTGGATTCTATGACCTGACTGGTTCAGTATCTTCAGCTGTACATTTAAAATACAGATGATGATACAGAAGAGTCAAGTAAATTATACCCAAGGACAGAGCCATGCACTTAGCTACCATTCTTCCATTTCTAGCATGCTTATCTAATATTCTTACTGTCACAGGCTAGTCTTACTTATTGGCAGGGACATAACAGTCTCCTTTTTTCTCTGAGTTACCTTATTCACTTTTACTATTCCTTTCAAAAAGCTTAGGACTGGGAGTCAGAACATGTGGGTGCTATTCCTGACTCTGCTACTGACTTGACACATGACCTTGGGCAACTCTGTCTCAGTTGTGTCAGCAGTGATGAGAGGATAATAATACTTATTATTTTGCAATGCCCTCCTCACCACACATCTCCACTCACAGTGCAAAGGATGAAGAAAGTCAGCAGAAAACACACTAGTAAGCTCTCCTAAGTGCCAATTTAATCACATTTATGGGCACAATTCCTGCCGATTCCAATTGTGTGGGAAGAGGTCTTCAGGGAACAGCATATATCTCAAGACCACATTAAACATCAACCTGTCCTAAAGAACTCATGAGGATTTCAAGATGAATCAAGGGCCTCCCTACAAGCACTTTCAAACTGAAGATTTACTTATCTGCATGAAGGAGATAAACTAAGAAAGCAAACAGGAAATGGAACAACAAATGAGAGAATACAGTTCCAAGCCCCACCACGTTCAGTCATGTCTAGCAAAGCAACATGGCAGAGTAATTCAGAGCTAGCGCAAACATAATGCAGGTCGGACTTCCTACAGAAAAGTTACCCTTGAAAAATCAGCTCTCTGAGCAGCAGTAGTCACCAGCTTAAACGTACCATTTTCTGAAGTGGTAAGAGAACTAAGTGTAGTGTGTAAGATGGAGCTAGTATGATTTATGAATAATAAAAATAATTACTGTCTTAAGGAAAAAAGCATTGAAGATTTTGTCTTATATATTATTGGGTAATATACAATTGTATAGGTCATTGATGTTCAAGACAGCAGCACTAAAGCCTCTCTGAAGCAAGCTTACATGGAGTCACCCGAAGAATAAAAAAGCATAAAGCCAAATGTTGGTAAGGAGTAGGTGCCTGATAGGGAATTTATCATTCAAAAACTGGAAGTCAAATAAAACAGCGCCCCCCACACCCAAAACTACAGAGAGTTATCAGCATACAGCACTAACTGTCAAACTTAACAACAGCACAAAGTTAGAGATAATTGCTGTACAGAAAATTGCTGTACTCTCTCCTTTACTTTTACATATGAGATATCATTCATTAACATTTTAAGCAATTATGTATCAGAAAATGTAAGGGTTTACCAATACCATACCTGCTTTAATATAACCAGTTATTCCTCCTGATGCAACCAGCGCTGCATAGCCAAAACCAATCCAGTCCCAAGCCATTCTGGAATACAAAGAGAACATCAACACTTATTTACTGTTTTAATTTCCTCTCCTTCTCCACCCATCCAGTTTTCTTTTACAATGAACTTTATCGTTTATGAAGGAACCAATGAATTAAACTTGTAGATGAAATCACAAGTTAGTAGGGAGAGAAAGACTGCAGCAAGACCTGGATAGGTTACAGGGGTGGGTTAGCAAAAACAGGATGCGTTTCAATACCAACAAGTGCAGGGTGCTGCACTTGGGCAGTAGTAACCAGCAGCACACTTATAAGATGGGAAACTCCCTTCTTGAGAGCATGG
>NW_017728886.1:154703184-154714756 GCF_001723895.1 Crocodylus porosus
CAAGGGAAGTGGTGCTGGCTCCTACCCTGGGGGTCTTTAAGAAGAGGCTTGATGCCTACCTGGCTGGAGTTATTTGAGCCCAGTTTTTCTCCTGCTCAGGCAGGGGGTCGGACTTGAAGATCTACAAGGTCCCTTCCGACCTGACTTCTATGATTCTATGATCCCTGACACTTCTTTTTTCATATAATGGGAAGTTGCAACACGAGCTTCCTTATACTTCTCTTCCAATCCACCCACAACCAAACATTGGCAAAGCAGGAACAAATGAACCTCACAAACATAAAATCCCAATAAATCCCATAATCCCATAAAAGCCGATCCATGATCTCACCAAAGCAGAAACAGCCCTGGGCTGGATCCAACACGGTAAAGCCTAAAACCTTAGGAAGGATTTTTAAAAGGTTAGACGAAAGTTAGGTCTAAAGCACTAGAAAGCACTGATGTGCTGAGGGAGGGGCAGTGTCTAAGGCAGTGGTTCTCAACCCTTTTAGGTGTTAATTCAAGCCCCCCCCCCCCAAAAGTGCAGGCTCTTAGTTCTCACTGAATTTTTTCACTGCACAAAAAGAACAGAGTCATTCATCTGCTGCAAAGAACTCAGAAAGGCCTCAGCACGGCAGAATGGCTTTGACACCATAGATCCCCTCCGCGTTTATCCTGCTCATCCTGGCAGTGCACCTCGCAGGGCTAACCTTGCCTGAAAGGATCCCGAGGCAGCCCTGGAAGAGAATCTCTGCTCTAAGGCAGCCAGACTCAACAGAAGCCCCTGGGGCTGGTTCCCCACTAAACCCCAGCCCTGATGACAGTGTGAAATGTGGCCACCTCTGATGGCTCTGTGGTCGCTCCAGCCCAGGAGTTTTGGCCAAGGCAGAGGTTGGGTTGGATGGAGTCAGCCCCAGACCCAGATCTTGATCCGGATCCAGACCCAGACCTGATCCAATCCAATTCAGATCTAGACCCCACCTCCCTCTTACCCCCATGACCCCATTGCAATTTCAGACCCAGATCTAGACCCCATCTCCCTTACTCCCCCAGTCCAGACCCAGACCCAGACCTGCATCCAGATCTGGACCCAATCCCATACAATCCAGATCTAGAGCCCACATCCCTCTCCTCTCCAGATCCGGATTCAGACCCAGTTCTAGAGCCCAACTCCCCTACTCCCCCCTTCTGACCCGGTCCAGACCCAGACCCGACCCGACCCAATCCAGATCTAGAGCCCACATCCCTCTCCTCTCCAGATCCGGATTCAGACCCAGTTCTAGAGCCCGACTCCCTTACTCCCCACTCCCGACCCGACCCAATCCAGATCTAGAGCCCACCTCCCGGTGTCGCCCCGCTCAGCGACCTGCCCCAGCCCCAGGCGCGCGGCGCGGCGCGGGGATCGCGGAGCAGCCCGGCCCCGGCCCGCACTGACCTGCAGTCGCGGCGCCTGCGGCCGGCCCGAGCCCGCCCCCGGGCGGGGCCAGGGGGCCGGAGCAGAGCCGCGGGGTCCCCACCCCCGGCGGGATGGGAGGGGCAGGGGGCTGAGCACCGGCAGGGCTGCGGGGCATTCCCTTTCCCCCTCTCCACCCCGCCCCCCCGTCCTCTTTCTGAAACTATCCCCCATTGTTTCTGCAGCCGATCCCACCCACATCCACTGCTTGGGAGTTTCAGGTGCACACCCCTGCGGATTCAGACGCTTAAACGTAACACCAGTGTTGGGCTGGGTAGCACAAGCCAAGAGGGTGGGTGTAAAAGCGTGGGTGCCTGTGCAGATGAGGGGAGAGCCCCCCTTCCAAGGTCAGCGGGGTGCAGGGTGGTTCCTTTAAGTTCAGCTGTTTCGGGCTGAAATGGACTTCCTGGCTCTTGCTGCAAATGACACATTCCCAGAAATGGAAGCTCAGAGGGCCAACCAAGTCTTTCTTGTTCATTTCAAACTACTGCGTATATAGTTTGATGCACATTGTTTCTCTTCTACAGTCAGGGTTCCTTCTTTTATCTGCTCTGAGCTCTCCTCCTTAACAAGTCTCATCTTGCAGGATGCGTCCTAGGATAGCTCACTCCTAGGAGGGCAGGTCTATGACGGCTGTGACATGGTGATAGAACTGCCTCAGAGGACAGCTAGAGCGCAAGCCCAGAGCCTTCCCCTTATCTCACATCCACACAGCCCAGGGCCCCACCTAACATGAAGACCTGCTGACAGTGCAGAAATTGATCTTCATCCTCTTTATGAGGACAAATTCTTCACAATAGTCTGCCCCTTTCCCTCTGCCTGCAAGAAAGAGCAGCCTGGTTCCACATCAAAGAACGTGGAGCGGAATGTCTTTTTGGTTAGATGAACATTTTCCTTTAAGGAAGACTGCAGTAGCTAAGCTACAAACCAAGCCCAGCGGCCATGACTGCAATTTTCCCTTAAGGCCATTTTGTCAAGAGTTTTTGATCTTTCGGAGAGTGTCTGTGTTATCAGAAGCCAGTCTGCTGGATTTGCGAAGCATGATACCAACAAATATTTTACTATGGAGCTAACCTAGACCTTATCTAATAAATACAGATGTCCACAGACACTTTCTATTAGTTTACCCTACAAGGCACGTGTCAGCTAAAATGTTTGCCATCTTAAAAAAAGGACAACTTTTGTGTGTTCCTCAGGGCCCAAGTTTGTCATTACCACGTCACATGCTAAAAATACCCAAAAAGGAACATGGTGCATACACAACTCAATAATATTGGGCTTCAACCTAAAGCAAATATGAAAAATATTTCTGAGACAGTTATAACTTAGTAATAAGACTGACCTAGGATAGCTGCCAGCATGGCTGAAGGCCAATCTTATGGACATTGTATCACAGTAACATTCACAATGTTGAGGCTGCTGTTAGCAGAAAATAATGTATATACCCCTCTAGTTAGAGGAGAAAACTGAAAATGGGCTTAAGCAGAAATGCCAGTTTCAAACCCCACAGTTTCAAACTCACAGGAAAATCCAGATGCTGATGATAAATCGATTCCTGGACTCATGTCTAATAAATAGTACTATAATCACTAACTCAGTTTGTATCAGACCGCTACATTTAACATATTCGTGATTAGCACTGTTTTCAATTGTTGTCTACCATTTACCAGAAAGCCTGTATACAAAGCATTTTCAACCCTTAATAATATTCATAGCAGCATGAATTAGAACAGCACCCTCTCCCAACACCAATTATGGCAGAAGGAATGTGTTTTGAGAAGGAAGTGTTTCGCACTGATATTTTGTTGTCAAAGGCTTGTGCACCAAGATAAAATATATCCCCAGAGTGGTGCTAAAACTATCAAAGAATTAAACTTTTATCCACATGGCTGCTTAAAACTAGCTTGCCACTGCTTTTTCAATTAAATGGCAGTGTGCAATTCAATGTGAACAGCTCAGTGCTTATTCCCTCCTAAGCGTGACTGGGACACACAAAACAGGCCTTCTTCTACCTGAGTCCCAAGAGTGACCAATATAGTAGTTACTCTCAGTAAACAACAAACTCACTACTAAACATAGGTGTACTATCTCAAGTTTCTTTCCACTGATGTATGAAGGGCTTTCCCCTGATGTATGAAGCAGTCAGAGTTTTCAGATGTAAAGGATAGCATAGTAGGATTGCCTAAAACTAACTGGCAATGAAGGCAGAAAATACGTTGAGTAAGAAAAATCTATTGTTTTCTCGTGGGTGTGAAAACAGTCAATTGCAGGTATTTTTAATATATATTTCATTTAAACAGGGTTTTGGTGTTTTGGTTTCACAGTTAAAGAGAAAACATACCAATCCAGAGCTACAGAAATCCTTGTAGTTTTCAACTGAATGTTAAGACCCATTCAAAGAGATAATTTATGTTATATTTGGTATATATGAAAATATAAATGAAATATTCTACATTATGTATTCATTTCACCATGATAGGGTTCAAGAGAAGTTGGTACCATCTGTTTCACCATCTTCCAAAACAGTTCAGTATTTACCAGTTCAAAAGAAAAAAAAAAAAAATCACCACTTCTGAAAACAAAGAGAGTTTTATACCTTGGGAAGGAAAAATATCATTAGCAGAAGTAAGAGGTATAAAAAGAAAAAGAGTGGTAACAAATTTACTAATATCAGCTTATTATGTGAGTGGGAAATATACACTTATGTTCAGCTCTGCAGATTTTTTTTCTTCTTTTGTTGTGCACCTCCCAATTTTTGTTTCTTGGGCGTCACATGCTTTTCTACTTTTGTTGATTTATCAGAAGTATCAGACCAACAAACTTTCCTTTTCCTGGTAATCAGTGGCTGCTCATCTTCATTTGCTAAAACAAACAGAAAAGTATTCATATAGGTTTATTTGTACAGTCAACATATTGAATCTACATTGTGTCTGTTAGCACAATGTGCATATTTACATCACCCCATTTTGACATAAACCGAAACTGCATGAGCTACATACTGTATTTACTTGCATACCACACATGGACCCCAATTTTGGACAGGTAGTTTTTACAAAAAGGTGAGTTTTAGGTAAGGAAGCTGATTGCATACTGGGAAGGATGCATGGGAATCCTGGAATGGCTGCTGAGGTTGTGGTCCCTTCCCAGCCATATGTAGGAAGGATAGCGTTCACTCCTCAGGAATCATTCATCCTTTCCTTGCAGTTCCACAGCTAAAGGTTTAACTCTGTTAGAGCCACTGCCTTAGTGCCAGCAATTTTTGGCCGTGCCAATTCAGCAGTGCCCATAACAGGGGTAAATAAACTTTTAGGTGTGGAGCTGCAAGGAGAAGGTAAGTGACAAGTTCGTGTTGCATGTGGCTAGTAACCAGTCATGGTAAGCCCATGCTGTGGCACGTAAGATTCTGGAAACAACTTTTTCTCTTCATTCTGCCTTTCTAGAACAAGATGAATGTCCTACCTGGGGGCATATGGTATGCAAGGAAATACAGTCTTCAATTTTTGGGGGAGATGAGGAGTGGGCCAAATGCTCATTTTTCATGTAGTGTTCATACTTTTGAAGAGCAAACTAATGTATTTAAACAGATGATCACACATGAGAGCAGAATGAAAATATACTGGTCCATATTTTCTACACTAGGCCAATGCTTAGCTATAAAAGGTCTGTCTGCATGTAAGATATGCACACAACTGACAAGCTTGTGACCTAACAGACAGCCATCCTTAGCATCCCTCCAGTTAAGAGCAGTATCCTCAGAGCCTGAGCATTTTACTTTACATAAATGTCACTCTAATGATTCTTAGTTTAAAATGATTACAGTAGGATATAGAGAACTAATATGTTGCTCAGCTTGGAATATTTCAGTAATTAAGTCTGTAAGGATGTTGTTGTACCCTAAAAAGGTGTTATAGTCTAAGATAGAAATACTTTAAAGAATTATGTTTAAATGTCTACTTCTGTTTTGAAAGGTGATTTCTGCAAATGCCACTGTAGGAGTTATTTAATGGTCTCTGTCAACTCTACTCAGTTTACAAGCAAGGCTTTTTCTCTAGCTGCCAACCTAGGATCTGACAAGCACACAAAGCTCTTTTGTGCCCACTGCATCATCATAGTGATAAACATACTGCAGGCCAATGTTTGCTCCTTTCAATTGCTTTAAAGTCACAACTGATTGGAATTTGGTAAACAAATTCTGTTAACTCTTGCAAAAGAAAGAGAATAATCTAATTTACTCTCTCCAGTATGCTCTACTTCCTCACCAGTGAAAAATAAATAGGGTTATGAATAGAATAATTTCAGTTACCACAGGATGAGGTTTCAGCTTTGTCACAGTTTTCTTTAATTTCTGAAGCTCTGTCCAACCATACTGCCAGACATGTAAGCCTCGCTTTAGTATTGACTTCACACAGTAAAGATGGAGCATCCTGGATCTGAGAAAAAAAAATAGATTCATTCAGACTTATTCCAATATAGCTTAACATAGGCTTAGATTACTTTTTTTAAAAGGTATTTTATATGCCTAATTCCCACTGATATCACAGGAAGCTAAGGGCCTACACATGTAAGAAGTAAGCCCATAACTTGTACAACATCCTGCTCACAACTCAACTTTTACCTTTGGTTTTGTAAACTGTCAAGGAGAGAGTTCCTTTAGGGACAAGCCTCGACAAGCAAAATGTGCTTTTCATTAATATTAACTCAACTCAGGTAATTTAATGTTACTGAAGCACTGTTAGCTGAGCTAGTTGTTGTAGTGTAGAAACTTCAAAGTTAGATAATAGAGCTCCAAATGGTTAACCTTCATTTTAATGGGGCTTCTTAGCAGTGTCAAGCTAATTCAAGTGAACTAATTTTTCTACTAATGCAGTAACTGGTTAATTGTATCCTGCTTTCTTGGTGTTCCCTCAACAGCTTTCTACCATTATAAATGCATTGCTGTATCCACATCTTTCGTATGTCCTAAACGCAAGTTATTCTGCATCCTAGGAAAGTCTAGGCAAATATTCCAGCATACATCATTACAGCATAATGGATGTATCTACACATGCAATTAATCTGAAACAATAAACTCCAGAGCAGTTTGAGCTAGAGTAAACTACTCCCAGGTACAGCAGTTACATGTGCCCAGGACAGCAGCAATTTGAGTGGAGACAGAGCAGTTTATGCCAGGGCTGCTCAGCCCCAGGCTCTGGGTGGTGGTGGGACTGGCTGGGGCACAAGGATGCTGAAATGTGGAGCTGTGTGACTAAGCAGCAGGCAAAAGTCTAGCCCCCAGCTGGTTGGGCTGACTGGGTGCAATTTATGCTGTTGGTCAGTGCCTATATGTGCATTTAATTACAGTAAATTACCCTAACATAAGATAGTACTGTCCTAGAGAGTACTGTTTTAGTGTGGCATAAATTAACTTACTGCAGCCTACTACAATCTCATGTGTAGATGATGATGCTTTACTCTGCAGCTAATTAGTCTACTCGGCAGTAAAGCACATATGTATACATGGCCAATATGTCCTGAGGATGAACAGGGAACAGCAACAACTCAAGCCACATTGAGAATTAACTATGTGAATCACTGGCTACAGTTCTTCATCTGTATTGAAAAGTCATTAGCTTTGACAAACTAGCACTGCTAAAACTGTTCACCTTATACTTCATGGAAAAATGCAAGACATTTTCAAGCAGAGAATTTGCTTGCTATGTCAATAATAAAAGTTTGAAAATGCCAGAAAAGTGTTCAGGATGATATGGAAAGGCTCAGTGCTTTTTGAATTTTTCAAATCAAAGCAACATTTTTTCTTGCATGAAGTGTGTACACACACACACACACACACACACACACACAAACTCTTTATGTTTTGGGTGAAGTTTAGTCACCAGCATTGCTGAGGTTGATAGCAATTATTAATGCATATAAAGCCTTGTCTATATTGAGCTATGTTTCATCACTAGAAATTCTACGATGGCTGCTGTCTGCCAACCGAGCATTCATTGGTGCTTGCTGGTTCCTCTCAGTGGCAGTGCCAGCCAGGGCAAAGTATATCCTCAGAAGGCATCAGCTGCTGAAGGGACCACAGCAATAGGCTGGTGCGGGCTTGCCTATGCATACCTTCTGATGTTTTCCAAATGGCAGCAGAAGCCCCTAGTGCCTGGAGATGCACCATTATACTGCCAGCAAACAGAATGGGTTCCATCACCAGGTAAATAGTATTTACCTTTGCTAAAATGTATATAGAAGAACGTTAGGACCCTTATTTTTGAGTGTAAATACACTCATTCTTTTATTGGCAAAGAGGGAAGTGTTGTGCAAGCAGACATTAAACTGACAAGAAAGCTGTGAGCTTTGTCAGTTAATAATCAGAGAACAAAACCCAGAAGATGGGGAGTGAGATCTAAATCCATGGTTTTCAACCTTTTCCCATTTGTGGACCTCTAAAAAAGTAAGATGGAGGTGTGGAGCCCTTTGTAAGTGTGGGTATTCACATTCTTTTGACTGATCACAGTAATCTTTCACAGTCTCCTTAGATGTAGCCCACAGACCCAGTTGAAAACCACTGATCTAGATAATTTTACCAGATGTTTTATCATTACCAAAAATTTAAGAAGTTACAATAAGCAGTAATTCTCAACCTTTCTTGACTCAAGGCAACCCTGGACGGACTCACAGCACCCTCAGAAAATGATGGCTCTAGGTTTTTTGGGTTTTTTTGACTACAGAAAATAATACAGATATTTTCTGTTGCAAAGAACTCAGAAAGACCATAACTATGAATTTCTATTTGAAATCTACGGGCTTATCTTGTAAATCATGCTTGCAAACATAACAGGGGTAGGTAGCATTGTGTGGCACCCTTGAAAGGATCTCAAGGAATCCCAGAGTACCATGACATCTTAGTTGAGAATCACTGCAATAAAGAAACAATTAGCTGAAAGATCCATATGTATAAAAGAGTGCTGCTGAACATAGTACAAAAGTTATCCATGTCAAGATTACAACTAAATTTCTGCTGTTCTTTAGCATTAACCTATACACACATTCTAATATCTAAAATTCTGGAAATTTATTATCTGAAGTTTTTCCACAAGTTGTTAATCTGCTTACCTTATTGAGATCGAGACTCCACATTTTAATATATCCATCACTGGATGCAGTAACCATAACCTGTTGCCCTTCTCTTTCAAAGCTGTATATATCTTTAATTCTAGAACAAAATGAAATGATTATTTGCTTATTACAATGACAACTTGAAGCCAATAAGGACAAACAGTAAGAAGTGATAGAAACTGAAAAAAAAAAAAGGCAAAACTGAAAAAATAAATTGCATACAATGGATGTTGTATGTGGATACCTTTATTTAGGTGTGTAAGGTGCAGCTATACATGTAGGGGGTAAATTGTTTCATCTCTTGTGTTTCAAAAAGTAATATTTACCTTTGCTAAAATTTGTACTGAAGAATGTTAGGACCCTTATTTAGAAAAGCACTTAAATGCTTAGGTTCAGATTGGTTTTTATTAGTAAATGTTTAGGATTGGGAATCCAAAAAAAAGATGACATAGCCAATAGGGAAATGCAGATTGCCCAAGCGAGGGACTAACAATAGAGGGTTGGGGGTGAGGAAGGGAATGCAACTAGGTTACAGGAGATTACTACTATACTACTACACTTGATCTGAGCCATCAAGAGGCCGAGAAGCGATTGATATCAAAAGAACTTCAGCATATGCCTTTGTGAATTGGCACCTATTAGGACAGAATACCAGACCTGTATTTTAAGGGTAATACAGAATATACATGACTCCCCTGGTATTGTCTGGTATTGAGGTCAACTGTGTTATCTTATATGACCGTCTATTTAGTCATAGGGGTAAGCTATAAACAGGTAACAACATTTAATGAATGACCCTTTAGATTTAGTAAAAGGCAGATCCCCTGTATAAACTGTCAAATTAAAAAAATACAATCTTAAAATCTTAAAATGACTTCCAAAACTGGTGCATCATGACATGTTACACAGACTTTTTTTGTTTTGCTGGCTCCACTCAGCAATGGGATTTAAAATGGGAATTAAAATGTCTTGTTGTATTCCCCATAAATGGAACCTATAATCAAAACTAAGTTATAGCTGCTGTCACACTTTCACATCTAATCCATAAAATCCATTCTGTGTTGCATTCATGGGTTTTTTTCATTTTTATTGTTTAACATCTGGTATAAAACAAGATTCATACTACTTTGCAGGGAAGACCAGGGAAAACACACTAATGCAACTAGATTTTGATGCTTTTTTGTTTTGGTCCATAAAAATCCTATCTAGTTCTCACTTGAAGTTAACGGGAGCTTTGTCCCTGATACAAACAGCAGCAAGACTGAAGCCAAGTGATGGTTTAAGAAAGTAACATGCTCTTCCACTGTAATATTTTCCATCCCTGCCTCCACCCTATTTGGCAATCTCTGTTTCAAACACAACTCATTCCACATTTTTATATACTCTAATCATCGGAGAAATATTCAGTAAGGTAAATATTTAAATCATAACAATTGGGCATTTGAATTAATACCATTTGGAAAAACAAGGCAGTTCATACCTATCAGAGCTATGGTTTCCACTTTTTGTAGATGCATGCCGGTATTCCTATATTGTTTCACTTTTTATAGATTCTATTACTTTCACTTTATAAAGATTTTCTCCTCAACCAGAAGAGCCACAGGCTTTTATTTAACGACAAAATGAGATGAAGCCTTGCTTATGTTACAGAGTTTTTTTCTGGCAGAGCTACCACATTTAGGCCCCTGGCACACATTACACTCAAGAGATGATTAACCAGTTAAAAATGTCTTAAGTTGTTGCCTGGCCATACATTAATATAGGGGTGGGCAAAATACAGCCCGCAGGCCAGATCCAGCCCACAGAAGGGCTTTATCCAGCCTGTGGTTGGTCCTTGGTCCAGCCTGGTTCAGGTGTCGCCCAGCTACGGCATGTCCTGCTGCCTCCTGGGCACACATTGGGGCTAGGGTGGCTCCACAGATAGACTGCCTTTCTAGGCAGCAGCAACTCCTTCTGGCTGCTGCCGCTGCTGGCCCCGGCCCAGTGGTACTGGTGGGGACCCACGTGCACAGCCCCAACCCAGCATACTCAACACCTACTCTAGACTCACCCATCCAGGCTCAGCAGCGGCAGCAGAAACAGCTACTGGACAGAAACTGTTGCTTAGCATGAGGGAAAAGCAGCCTCTCCCCCTTGCTGTTGCTGGGCAGTTCTTGGTGCAGCCACCTGGAGCCTATACCGCACCAGGCTGCCCTGCAGCTGCACTTCACTGTTACCGCTGCCACGCTGGTGGCCCAGAGGTGGTGGTGATGGCAGTAGAGCTGCAAGGCAGCTCAGCGCAGCACAAGCTCTGGGCAGCTGCACCAAGAACTGTCCAGCAACGGTGAGGGTGAGGGGCCACTTTTCCTCTGTGCCAAGCAAGTTTCTGCCCAGCAGCCACCTCTGCTGTCACTGCTGAGCCTGCCTGGATGAGTCCAGAGCAGGCGTGGACCACGCTGGGTCATGGCCACATGCGCAGGTCCCTATTGGTACTGCAGGGCTGGAGCTAGTGGCGGCGGCAGCAGTCTGAAGGAGCTGCCCCAGCTCCGCTGTGGCTGAGGGGGTGGCAGGATGTGCCACACCCAAGCAGTATGAAGTAGGCACAGGGTGGGCTGGGGCTGCATGCTGTTGGTGGTGGTGGGGAGGCACTGCAGGGCACGCAGGCTCCATACCTCTCACCCTCCACAATATATAAGAGTAAGACTTCATTTTGAGCTATTATGCAATCACCTCTATATACACACAACACAAATGCCCACAAATCAGGACAAAATATTTTTTAAAATAAAATTAAAATACGTTATTGTCAATTTTGATTTTTAGTATATAATTTGTTTTTTTTTCCAGTTCCAAGATGGCAAACCCCGTTCTGAAAAAGAGTACTTCTGGGGGCAAGGGGAGGGACTTATGGTGGCAAAGGTCATCGATCAGGGGCGGGACTTCCAGTCCTAAGATGGTGACCAGGGCAGGGGCACTTGTGAAGTGAGGGATGTGGACAGCATGGAGAGGGTCCAGAGGAGGGCCACTCGTATGATCAGGGGACAACAGGGCAGGCCCTAT
>NW_017728886.1:154714866-154720051 GCF_001723895.1 Crocodylus porosus
TCTTTCCTGCCATGGCAGGGGGTCGGACTAGATGATCTGCTCAGGTCCCTTCCGACCCTACAAACTATGAAACTATTATAACACAGACACCGTAGTTAAAGCAGCAGCAGATCTATAGCCTAGACTAAGACTACTGTGCCAGATGACAGAATCAAAAAATGCAGTCCTTAACTAGACCCACTCTGAGGCCTGGTGCCAGGGGTTCACTGACCACAGAACCTCCATTTTTTATCACTAGTAAAAACTATTTGACATGTACTCCAAAGGAAAAATTAAAGAAGATGTAATTTGTTGCAACTCTGGATAAAAATCCTGAGAAATGTAGCACTGTTTAGAAAACAGGTGCAAGCTGACGCTTCTGTGTATAAACACTGGCATATAAGTGTATGGGTAAAAAAAACCTGTACCAGAATAAAAAAAATTAAGTGATTCCCTAGCACTTTTTCTCTTTGCTTCCCTCCCACTCTGTAAGGCGTTATCAGGAAAGGGTTGAGCTTCTTTCATTACAAGAGTTAGATGAATAAATTAATTCAAATTCTCAAGAGCACAAAAAATGCCATACTAGGTCAAGCCACAGTTTCAGCTAGTCCACTAACCTCCTGTATTTCACAGCGGCACAGCACAGATGCTAAGACTAAGAGTACAGTATACATACAGGACCTAGCCAGGCTGATCTGTCCCCTGAAGAGGTGTAACCAGTATTTTCTACACTCTGGGCAGCAGAGCCATGTCTGGCAATGGGGCTCCAGGATCTGCCTGGTTAACAGTGAGTGATAGGAAGTGGCCCAGCATCCCTGGGGTGCAGGCAGGAGGGATCCAGAGTATTACTGGCGACCATTCTGAACAATACAAAACACCTAGTTCAGCAGCAGGATTAATCCCCTTGGCTGCAGGCATGCGTGTACACACACACTTCTCCACTCCTGTTCCAGCACCCCTGCTTAGACAGCATCCTGGATTCATGTCCCCTCACCCACTGCTAAAGTTAGGTACTAGTCCCTTGTAGCTTCAGCTTCCAGCATTCAGAGGCCTAGCTGCACTCTTTATTATCATGTTTAGCACTTACTAATGAACCTGTCCTCCATGAATTTGCCCAAATCCTTTTTGGAACTTGGTTAAGATTATCAGCCTCTACAACATCTTGCGGCAGTAAGTTCCACAAGTTAATTACCGGCTGTGGGGAAAAGAATTTCTTCCAAGTTTATCATATATCCAATACTGAGCTATTAATATTAATTGCACAAAACCATGTCTCTGCAATTCATATGAAAGTGTGTGCACATCCATATTCATAGTGAGAATACAGAAGTATGCAAACCGAATCTGCAACTCAGTACATTGAAACCATTCAATACTCTTTTCTTTCTTAAAAATAAACTTCTACAGCTGATGTGCAGAACATTGCCATTAAACGGGCTAGTATAAGTAGTGCCACGACTTTTAAAGGAATACAAGAGGACAAATACCTGTTTTCATGAGCTTTAAATTCACAAAGGCACTTTTGGGATTCACAGTTGTACAACCTTACAACTTCATCATCTCCAGCAATAGCGAGAACAGAATCCTTAAAAAGGGTAGGAAGAAATACATTCACTTAAAATCACTGAAGAAATGTTTAAACAAGTTAGCTTCCCAACACCTCCCTTTTTGTACTTACTGTTATAAATCGAACTGAGGAAATTCTCTTTTCAGCTGAGATGGTACCAATGATAGATGCAGTGTCAAGTTTGTAGACATCCATTTTATTAGATATCACCACCACATACTTCTCTCCACTGGGGGACCATTTGATTATGTGCGCATCTAAATAATTACGAGTAAAAAAAAATTAAATATTTCAATAGTATTAATAACCAGTCTCTCCACAATTTCATGTTAGACATCCTCACCATACTCTTTAACACATTCTTCATATGACTCGGTCCTGCAAACACCTATGCAAGTGCTTTGATTTTACCTTTGGATTTCAATGGTATATTTGGTAGCAAGTATAAGCATATTATTAAGCCTTTACAGGAATGAAACCTATATGCCTAGCTGGAAGAAGAAAGCTTATCAGACTCTGATATTAAATTGGATTTATTCCAGTAGTAACCAAATAGATTTTTAAAAGGGAGACTGCTAGGTCTAAGTATTTAGGTCTTGTTAAAAAAAAAAAAAATTACAAAATTAACAAAATTTCTAGTAAATTATATTTGTAAATAAGCAAATTTTCTTCTACAATGTTTGCAATCCATGTGGTTAACAATACCTGAAATGAAAATCCTTTGAAAATAAGCTAACAAGTTCTTGTGTACAAACTGAGAGAAAAGCTCGAAACAAGTAATAAAATATAAAATAGAATGAATAGTAAAAATCAAATTGCTTTCCTAAAAAAAAATTCTGTTTGGGTAATCTGAAGTGTTATAATAGTTAAAGAATTAAATTAAAATTGCCTGGCAAGGAACCTTTCTAGCAGTTAATGAGATTTTTATTTTAGCATCATTACAGCCTGCTAACAGCAGAATTTCAATATTGCAGATACAGTTACAAATCTTTATTAAAAATGGAACAGAGTGAATTAGTCAAGTCAGAGTGAATAATTTAAAAATCAGTCATTTCTAAGTCACAGGTTACCCAATGTATATCATTTGCTAAGACTCTAATTCTACTAGAATGTAAATCCATGTTGATACTTACTTTGTTTCAGGTTTTTAATAAAGGCAGATCGTCCTTCTACAAGATTCCATGTTCTGTGAAACAACACAAACAATTTGAATGATGAAACTTAAAAATAGCTAAGATAAATTAAAGTATGTTACCAACTCCTGGCACTGAAGAGGAGCTTTTGAGTGGACTCCATTATACTATATCATATGATCAAGAAGATTTAAACACTAGACATTTTTGTTTCTGTACAGTTAAATTTGCATCGCTTATTTTAAAAGCTACTCTTTTCCAGTGATTTCCTCTTCAAATTGATGCCTACGCATTTGTTTAGACTAAGAATGTGACTTACATAAACGTACTTATGTAAAACACAATATATAGTTTTTGCTTACAGAACAAGACATAAACCAGGGATGTTAAAGATCTGGCCTGACAGCCAGATCTGACCCACAAACCCATATCATCCAGCCCACAGCGATGCCTACTGCAATGCAGCATGTGCTAGAACCAATCCTGTGTGCAGCATACAGCACACAGAACCTTTCAGTTAGAGCTGTACATGGCACAAGGCTGGACCAGCCCTGCATGCTGGATCCAGGGCCTGACTGGATCAGGGCCACAGTCGGGTTCTGTGTCAGATCCAGTGTGCCACTGGATCAGAGGTGTGGGCTATGTCTGGCATGCGGGGCTGGTCTGAAGGCTTGATTCAGCCCAGAGACTGGCCCTGTGCCCTTCGTCCAGCCCACAAATCTGGATGAGTTTTACACCTTTGATGTAAATTGAACTAACAGGGTCAAGTAGTTCTGACTTACCTTAATGTTTTGTCTGTTCCTACTGACAAAGCTAATTTTCCAGAAGGGTGAATAGACAGGGATGTCACATGCCCCCTAATGAAAGTCAATACAACAATAAGAAATTAGCCATGTTTTCTGTGTCTGTGTATATGTATAATATAAAATTAATGCAAATAAGCAAATTCAAAACACTCACTTATGTGCTTTAATGGATTTAAGACATTCCCATTTCTTTGTGTTCCAAATATAAATTAGTCCATCTTCAGCTCCACTCAATAAGTGTACATTACCATAGAACTCCAGACAAGTCACTGTGCCTGCAGATCAAGATTAGCAACAGTACACTTTGAATAGCCAGGTACAGACTGAAAATGTTAGCTTCATAACCCTCGGTATTTCAATTATAAACTTCAAAGCATCTAAGAGCACCACATATAACATTATATTTTGAAGTGCAAGAAAAGAATGACTTGAGGTTGACTTAATTTTTGGATGACACCAGTAATGCATGTATATCTTCATACAATTCTTGTTGGTTGTACCTAGGAGATATAAGATTGCAAGTACACAGCACTCAGTGTTGGCAAGAATAATGAAAGACATAAAGTATACAGTAATACATAAATAGCTGTGAAGAACAGCTTACCCCTAGCATCCAAACAGGCCAGCCAGGCATTTGTTCTACTCATTAGAATAATACTAGTTGATTTATTACATTCTTCTTTCTGTAAGTTAGTTTTATCACAATATTAAAATAACTGTTGTCTTTCTATTGTTTTCCTCTGAAGCAAAGGAGCAGCATTTCCCTCTGAATTCTATCTGAACCCTCATTCTCTCAGGTAAGTCTCATTTACTTACCTACGCACACTTTGGTTTCATTCGCATTTTTCTTTGGTAAAAACCTATTAAAATTGACAGTGCTTTGGTACATAGCTTACTGGTGATGAGGAATTTGTCATTAATACCTGTAAGATAAATTTCCTTACCATTATGTTGCAGCAATGCCCCATACTCTGTCTTCTTTTTCATGTCATAGATTTGGATTGTCTCATCCCTACTACCAGTAACTACATATCTGTTATTCACAGCAACTGCTGATAATGAGGCAGTGTGGGCATGATGGGTAAAGTCAGGAACAGCTGTCCAGTTCTGAAAATTAAATACAAAATAAACAAGCTTGTTTTCTGAAGCACACACAAAGTAATGTGCTCTAGCTGTCTGCGGTTAACCCACTGGTAACAGCACCTATCTGAAGACTCACATTTACAGTACAACAAAACAATTATGAATGTTTTGCCAATTATACAAAATAGTTATAAGTGACTGAAGTGACACTCCACGTTTCCTACTACTTACAGTATCACAAGTTGCAGAAAGTATAATACTAGTGGTTAGACCAGTGAATCTCAACTAGAGTGCCACGACACAGTGAGCTGCTGCGAGAACTTTTTAAGGGTGCCACATAATATTAGCACTGTTAGGTGTGCAAACAGGTTAGCGAGGATTTAGTTAGGGAGCTTCTGGAGGGGTTGGACATATTCAAGTCACCCGGTCCGGATGATCTCCACCCTAGAGCTCTAAAGGAACTGGCCCAGGTCATTCCAAGTCCCCTGGCACGGCTTTACGAGCACTCGTGGTGCTCTGGTGAGGTACTGGAGGACTGGAAGAGGGCCAACGTGGTTCCCATCTTCAAAAAAGGCAGGAAGGAGGACCCGGGAAACTATAGGCCAGTTAGTCTTACC
>NW_017728886.1:154720834-154741707 GCF_001723895.1 Crocodylus porosus
CGGACTAGACGATCTGCTCAGGTCCCTTCCGACCCTACAAACTATGAAACTATGTGATTCACAACATAAACTCAGGAGATTTCAAATCAGAATCCATAGTGTGAAAACCATCCAGACCTGTTGTGCTCTGAGCTCTTTACAACAGAAGAACAGCTCTATTATCTTCCTGTGGTCAGGAAGTGAGTGAAAGCTAAGAGTGGGCATTTTTTGAGGGGTGACTTGAGTCTAACAAGGTTGTTAGTTCCCAGAATTTCTCATGCATGATGACAGAGATAGGTTGGTATTATCCTGAAAAGACCATATAGGGCCTTTGGAAAAGACAGTCAAATACGTACTGTTATGGAAACCCAAACTTAGTCTCATCTTTCCCACCAAGCCTTTTGGATAAGTCACAATATAAATCTACAATAATAAATCTGATCATGTATGGCCCCCACTTGCTGGAGAATCCAGACAATTCTCTGGGGACCTCGTATGACCCATGTTCACAGCTTGGGTCTCTCTGCCCCTCCACTGGTGGGTGGGAAAGAGAGATGTAGGACTAACACATTTCTCTTACTTGGTTACAACTCCATTGCCCCACTTTTTGTACTTGAGAGAGATCTGAGTTGGTCTAATAAAAGACACTGGATTTACCCAAAGAACTCTGCTTGCCTATGGCCTTAGATCAACACAGCTACAACTTACACCCCTAAACACACTGGCATGCATTCCAAGAACAAGCTATAGTGTAAAGGGCTGTGTGACTCTTCTTGGCTAGAAACAGATGATCAGTTTATCCCAGGACAAAGCCTTCTACCCTGGAACCCTACAAGCTCCTTGTTCCACTTCAAGTACATGTGAAATACCTGAACGTAAGGTAGAAGGGAGTAGAATCAAAGCTAATTCAGGGTAATTTTCATTAAAGCTGCCTGTGTAGTGTTCAATTTTTTTGGCCCCAGAGGCCAGAAGAGTGGCATGGGGCTGATCTGTGGGACAGATTGGAAACAAGTGCCCTGTACTGCCCTCTCCCACTAGGATTGTGTCCTGGGGCCCTGGCACTGTGTAATCCCACCTCCAAGTGCTGGGATTGGGTCCTGGGAACCTGGTGCTGCCCCTGCCTGGCCTTGTGCTCTGGGACTGGGATACAGTACACAAGGACCACCCAGCTATAAAGCGAGGGAAGTAGCTACGGAGTTAATGCTTGGAAAGGTGTAAGTGCACTAGAGCCAGACTCTGTGCAGCTGTCATTTGGGCGTGTAGCAGGGCCCATAGACCTACAGGGCCTGGGACTTCCCCTGGGTCTGAAGACTTGGCAGTAGGGGAGTGGTGATGCCACCAAATTTCCAGACCTGTGAAGAGCCCCATGGGCAGAATGACAGTGCTGCAGGCTAGATCTGGCCTGCAGGATGGAGGTTGATAACTGGTATAAGCAGTTATCCTGGCCTGTTTAATCAAAACCTGGGACAAATGGCCCTGGATTAAACTGGTTGCGTGGGCTCAGATAAAACATAGTCTTATGCTTGCTTGGCAAGGGAAACACTGTGATCACTAAGGTGGTCTTCCTAGTCGCACCTGGGGAAGACTGCTCTCCTGGCACGGGTATAGTACTGTACCTGCCAAGGTAATGTATAGTAAACCTCCCACTTAGCTTTGGAGCAGGAAGGTCTTGGCCTTATACCCACTTTATGGAAAGGGGAGATTCATCCCTAGCTTCCTCCTGGGGCCTTATGGCTGAGGGCAAGCAAAACTCAGGGGCATCCAAACCCCAAGCCTCCAAGCTCGGGCCTGCAAGTAGGATACCACCAAAAGTTCTGGAAACATCTGAAGCCCAAGATGGGGGTAGAGGATGTTTGCCGGTAGCAGGGCTACTTGTGGTTCTGGACCGACTCACGGATTTGGAATTTGTTTTGGCCAATTTGGCTTGGAATACAGAAAATTTAAATAAAAAGCAAAACAATTCGGTTCTCTAGTTTTAGGCCTTTTGTCCCGATTTTAACCTGGATCAATCAGAACTGCCCGAGACGCCCCATCTGCATCCTGATGAGGAGTGGGGGGCAGGAAGAGGCTGCAGTGAACATAGGCAGGTCACTGATCTCAGACAGCAGACTCTGGATCTGCAGCCCTGTAGGTCTATGGGCCCTGCTACACGCCCAAATGACAGCTGCACAGGGTCTGGCTCTAGCGCACTTACACCTTTCCAAGCATTAACTCCGTAGCTACTTCCCTCGCTTTATAGCCGGGCGGTCCTTTTGTGGCGCGCTAATTCCTTTGCGCACGTGGCCGCTCGAAACGTGCTGCGCGGTCCCCCAGCGAACCGCATGAGAACCCTCTTGCACGTTGGCTGCGTGACTCCCCAGTGACCCAGTTGCACGGGCCGCCGCCCTAAACGCACGGCGCGATCCCCCAGTGACAGTGGTTTTGCACGTGGGCCGCCCCCTGTATTTCCGGCGCAAGGCACCAGTCAGCTGCGCAACGTACGTAAGGCTGATCAGGGGCCTACACAAACTCCTCCTGCAGTGAAATCACTGAGCGGGCCGACAAAACGCGGGGGTGGGAGGGGCCAGCACTGCCTGGGCTTTAAATGGCCGCTCGGCAAGCACAGCGCCAGGCGCCTCCCAGCCAGGTAAGTGAGCAGGCAGGCTTCAGCGCTGTCGCGGGGCGGGGCGAGAAAAGAAGAACGCGGGAGGGTTACGTCATAGCCAGTGGCCGTTGCTCACCCTCGAAATAGAACGTCAGCTCCCCTTGCCCCCCGCCCCACTTCCACTATGGAATCGCCCCCCCGCCTTACCTCTGCCGGCCGCACCGCGAAGCCGAACAGAACCTGCTCGTAGCAGCCGCTCACCAACTCCATTGGCCTCGTGGGGTCCTTCCGCCCGCCCCGTCTCAGGGGCTGCCCGCCGCGCTGCCTGAGCCGGGGAGCTCCCCCCTTCCCCCGTCGCCTCGTACGAAGAACTGCTCCACCCCTTCCCCGGCGGAGGAGGGAGGGGAGGTGCTTTTCTCGCTCGATTTGGGTGGGGTGACAGGCGTGGGCGGGACAGTCCGGGCGCGAGGTCCTGGGCGGGGGCGGAAGCAGAATCCTCACTGCTCTTCGACTGCGACGCGGCGGACGCAGGACGTTAGTGCTGGGAGCGGGCCGGGGGTGCGGGCCGGGGAGGGCAGCGGCGCGCGCTACTGCCCTGCTACCGCCCCTCGCGCGGGGGAAGGCGGTTGGGCCCCGGCCCGTGAGGAGGGGGGGAGGGGAATCCATCTCCCAAAAGGTCGATCGCCGTTGGGGGGGAGGGGCGGAATGCCCCCCCGGGCAACCGCCACCCTTAGGATTCCAGCCGGCCCCGAGCGGTGCGGGGGGGGGCCTGGTCCTGCCCTGGACTCGGGGCCGCGGTGCGGGCCCAGCTGCAGGCGTGCTCGCGGCCTAGCCGCGCGGGCGCCGCCAGCTTCCGGGCCTGAACCCCTAACGGCGGCTGCCGCCCCCGCCCCTACAAAATGTGCACCACAGGCATCCCCTACGGGCGCACATGTGTGTAGCGGCAACCCAAGTTCCTGTTGCTGACTTGGCAAATTTGGCTGGTCTCCATTTATTGCGTGGTTCACCGATGAATTGTGCCACGATGGCTTTGTACATGTGACTGGCCCACATGTACTGCACAGTTCACCAGTGAATTCAAAACTTGTAGCAGGGTTCTGAGCTGTGCTCAGCTTTGCTGTGGCTGCACAAAGGCTTGAAGTTCTCGTCCTGGATCTTTCTGAAGATTGAAGTTTTAACCACCAAGTGGTAAATGGTTTCTGCAGCGATGAAGGGGGCTTTTATTAGGCAACATTCTAACTTTTGAAAATGCATTTGAATTGTAGTGAACAGATCCAGTGACAAGAGTCAAGCTCAGAGGATAGAAGTACCTGAACTGCTGTAGTCTAGAAGCCTGTGATCACTTCAAACAAGACCTCACTGCACCCCTTTATTCTGATACTTGCAATTTTTCTGCAGTCAAACTCATTTTTATTGTGCAGCATCTTGCGTTGAATGCGCACATAGTGGTAAGTCCAAAAATGGATAGTAGTATGTAAATGAGAGAAGCCTTAAAGCAATGATTCTCAACCAGGGTGCTTTGATCCTTTCAAGGTGCTGTGTATTGCTGTGCTAATTCACAAGATAAACCAAGAGACTTCACACGGGAATCCATAATGTTAAAAACATTCTAACCTGCTGTGTCTTCCTAAATTCTTTGCAACAGATTGCTGTATTCTTCAATAATTGAAGAAAAGGAATGGAAAACTAAGCTGGCATTTTAGGTGGGAGGCCTGAATCTAAGAAGGGGTAATTTGATTTTGAAAAGATTGAGAACCTTTGCCTTAAAGTCAAAGAAATAAAATTTTATAATGAATTAAGTGGAAATCTTGACAGCTTCCCACTAAATGGCAAAATTGGTACCAGAATTAACCTTATAAAGCATAATTTTTTTTAAATCTATGCATTAGTTACTAATTCCCCTTAACTCTGAGTAATCGCAGGGATTTAAAAAATAAAAACAAAACCTACTTTTTTTTTTTTTTTTTTAAATCTAAAAATTAATTCCAAATGGACACTTCCATGATTAAAATGAAATGCCACTAATATATATATCCTGGCTTTCTTCATCCCAAATCCACTATATATGTATATGAGTATGGATTTGGAGTTAAGAAAACCAGGATCTCTGGTAATTGGCAGAGTACTCTCATGGATCTCATTGTTAAAAATTAATTGCTTCTATGGGATAGTATATGGACTGATGTATTGCCCTGACTTCAAACTTGTAATGATTTTTTCAGGATCAACATCTACGTATGTGAATTTATTTGAGGAATCCCAATGAACTGCTAACCTTCTTCATAAACTTACTATTGTTTAAAGACTTGCCTGTTGTTATAAAAGTAACTTGAATGAGGGGAGGGCATGGAATGAAGGAGGGGTATGGATTTGGAATGAAGTAGATACTCCTGGAAAACTCTGAATGATCATATTCTGATGTAAAGATACTTTTGTCCTGTTTAACTTAGCCCACTTTTAGAGAAATATTAACGAATAATTCCATCTATAATGCTGTATAGAATTTTTTTTTGTTTTTGGTGATTAATAGTTCCTTCCAAGACTGAGGCCACTGTTGTACTATGTATTTTGCTTTCTGAATCCACTTCAGAATAACGTGTTACAATCTTTCTTATGTGGAACTATGCAAGGATTTAAATTTAATCAACTGGGTATTTATTACAGGAGGGAGAACATTGAACAAAAAAATCACTTGCAGTAGAGCAATAGGGAGCACTGTAGGGGGAAAATGATATTTGCAATGACTTGCTCTTATCCTCCCAGTGTTTTACTAGTTGGATAACAGAAAATAAATTACCAAATGAATAACTCGTTTCTAATCTTCTTTTAGAAACTGAAACGAACAGGTGAGAGTTGAGTGAGGAAGGGTACAACTAGCTGTACAAAGTCAAGTACTTTTGTTTGCTGATGTAGTGCACAATAGAGAAACCAAAATTTCAGAAATTCTACATAGTGGTTTAAGTTGCATGTCACAAGGAGTGTGGAAATTGCATGCTTCAGTGACAGGAGGAGGAACATAAGAATATACATACTGACATATTGGGTCATGCCAGAGGTCTACCTAGCACAGTGTCTTGTCTCTGGCAGTGGTAAGTAGTAGTTGTTTCAGAGAGAATATCAGAAATCAGGCATGTGGGGGGGGGGGGGGAAAGAGTTCTACCTTCCCGGTTAACATCAGAGAGATGTAGGGATGTCCAGAACCTGAGGTTATGTGCCTGACTGCTAATGTTTCATAGTCCCTGATGGACAAAGCCTTTTGAAACGTTTCTTGTCCATCCTTTAATTCTGTTTATGCCATTGGCTTCTAGAATGTCTAATGGGAAAGAGTTCAACATGTTTAATTATGTATTGTACAAAAGTAATGTTTCTTGCTTTTAAATGTGCCTCCTGACAATTTCATTGGGTAGCCTAGTTCTTGTATTCTGAGACACGGCAAATAATTGTTCCCTGTTCACTTTCATTTCCATACCGCTCGGAATGAGCAAGATCTATAAAATCCTAAGTTTCTCTTCCAGCCTGAAGAATTGCACCCATTTTAGATTCTTCTCTGATAAAATCCATTTCATACCCCTCATCTTTGTAATATTTTTAACATTACTATATTGTTTTTGAGCAGATCTCCACATGGTATTCAGGATGTGGACACACTGTAGACTTTAATGGCATGATCAGAGTTTCTTGTTGTGTTTTGTTTTTTTTAATATTGGTACAATATGCAAAATTCAAACAGACAAATATATTTTTAAATAATTAGGGAAGGGATTCAAACAAAAAGGACCCTCAGTGACTCAAAGATGCTTCCTGAATGATAATGGCTCATTTGGGAGGTAATGGCACTCCCCCATGTGCTTGATCTACCACTTTGCCTACTCAGTTTTATGATAACTCTCTAATTCAGTGGTCTCCGAAGTGGGGTGTGCAAGACAATCCATTGGGGTGCAGGAAGAAAATATTAGAACTTATAGAAATAGAAATATACTTATATTGGGGATGCATGCTCAGTTTTTACTGATAAGGGTGTGCGAATATAAATGTATGTATATTGAGGGTGCATGCTCAGATTTTTTTTTTTTTAACTGATAGGGTTACGCAATCAAAAAAGTTTAGAGACCGCTGCTCTAAATCATCACATTCAACTTTGTATTTGACTAGCTGTAACTTTTTTACCATCTGGATACTTTGCCATCTTGGGATCTACTCCTTTTTCAAGCTTACTTGTGAATGTTGAACAGCACAGATCCTGTGGTTTCCCACAAGGAAGAAGTAGCTAGAGGTGTAGAAGGGCAGGAACTTCTCTGCTTTAGTTTCTTTTGCCCTATTGAGCATTTCTACTCAATTTACCCCTTAACACTTTATTTTATTGATGGGTTACGTATACCAGCAGCTTTTAATTTTGCCCCCAAAAAGAACTGGAAATATCCAAAACATATCTAGTTCTGTACTGGCTTCACTGCAGGGAAAAAAATATTATTTCTTAAATGTTAAATGAAGGATCTTGCCCTTCTCACCTCAGGAAGAGAAATTGCAATTGGATGCGAGATGAGGAGGTGCTGTGTAAAGCAATAAGGCAGTTGGAGACTATAGACAAATTTCCCAACACCCCAAATAGGATGAAGAAAGAAACAAAGATAACTAGTGTTCTTGGTAAATAAAAAGTGTGGCTATTTTACATCATGTTTATGTCAGTGTCATAATATGATCTGCAAGGGTTCAGTAACTGCACAACCATAAGCATATTGAGGTGAGACTTCTGCAAAGATGAGTCTGAACATGGAATCTTTCTAAATTTTTCCCCGAGTTAAATCTCTTGAATCGGATCCAAGGCAATGGAACAAGTTCACAGCTGTGTAGCAACAAGTATTTTAGTTCAAGATTAGTTTATTTTCATAGAAACTTCTTCCCCTTCTCTTTTTCTTACTTTAAATAGAGGATCAGAACCAGTTGTGAGACAGCACACCAGCTTACCTTTTGTCGAGACAACTTCACCTTTTGTGAAGACAACTTTTTGAACCCTGGCGAACCAGGTAAGATCATTTGGTGAGAACAAGTCCAGGTTCACAGGTTCTCGGTGCTGAAGAGGGATACAGAGCCATCCCAGAATCCCTGGCAAATGTAAAACTAAAATAGTTTGTCTGAATGGGTTTCTCTGAGTGCTTCAGGTAATCTGCTAACTGATTGCTCACCTCTGCTCTGGAAACCTGATCTTGATAACTGAAACAGGTTGAGGGACGTGGCACAAAGCTTTTTCATCCCTATTACTTGTGAGTTCTTCTGGAAGGGCTTGATTGTAATGCTCCACAAATGAGATGCACTGGAGGCAGATTATTAATGCCTACTGAAGTGGAATTTATTGAGAAATACCAGCTGTACTTGAGCCCCAAAGACAAGAACCCTCATTCTTATTGAGGTGAGGGATGTGACCTTTAATTTGGCTGTTGTCTCCCTCCTCTTCCTAGTTGTCATCCCACCTCCTCCTCTTCCTTCTCTTTGAGTGAGGCAGTCCTTCCTGTTTCTTCCTGACCTGTGCATCTGGGTCTGAGTTCCCTTTGGCTCCAAGCTAGTGTCTGTTCCTGGTCTGCTTTCCCCTTGCATTCTATCTATTACTTTCTCTCTCACACGCACACACTCTTGGTTCCTGGCTTGGGAGAGTGCCTGACAACTAATAGTGAGGAGAGGCACCTTACAGCAGAGGTGAAGAGTTCCAAGGTGAGGGAAGGCAGGGCCAATTGAGGCTCACTCTAGGTGAAAGTGATGATTTGGATCAATCTCCTTCACCAGAAAAATTCTTCTACAGAGTCTCCTAGCAAGTCCCAAAGATTACTTAGTTGCAATCCAGTCCTTAAAATGATCAGCAGGACTGGCTAGCACCTAAGGGCTAACTGCAACTTTTTTTAATTCCAAGAAGAAGCTGTCAATCCTTTAGCCAGCTTGACAAGTCAGGGGAATATGGCTGTTCATACAATCCTTTGGCTCTGTTATTTTTGCCAGGCGTTTTCAGAGGCTGCTTTCCCTCATGGGAGGCGGAGGGAGAAATGGGACCCCAGGCTTCTTTCAAGGGCAAGGTGAATATGGGGAAATCACCTGTGGTGATGGGGAGTGGGAGGGAGGAATTTAAATGAGACTAACTACTATGAAGCTGCTTTTTTTTTCCCCCCCCAACAGGACCTTATGGGAAAACACAAGAGCGAGTGTCTACCGGCCTATAGTTGGTGGAGAGGACCCCAGAAGAAGCGGAAGAAAAAGAAATCTAAGTCTGCTAGAGTTGAATATGTCAGTAGTCCTGGCAGGTAAAACATTGTGAAATAGGCAGAATTGGCTTTTGTCCATAACAACCAATCTAAATTAAAACTAGTGATTGGAGTACTTTGTGATCCTTAATGGAGGATGTGAGTGCCAAATATTTATTCTGGATATTATGTAAGAGTAATAACTCTTTGCAACAAGACTTCATTACAATTTTCTTCTATTTTTGCTGAGAAGCAGGTAACAACATGTGTTCTGTGGAAACTAACTGGGTTGGATAGCTATTTATATGGCACTTTGAAGTACAAATGGTTTATGGATCTATTTGTTACTGGGGTTTTTATGACTTGCCTTATTTCCTGGTACTGACATGTATAGCAAAACTTAAAATTAAAGTTGAAGAGACTTGATGCATTGTTTTTAAAATTATTTCAGTGCACTACACTGAGTGTCATGTAATGTGTCATGCTAGAGAAAATGGTTATTGTCTAATGTTGTTTTGATTTTTCTGTTGCTAATGAAGTCTGCAAAAATTTAATTGTTTTTCTTTTTAGACCAGATTATTCAATATTTGTAGGAGAGCTAACTCCTGAAGTGGATGACTTCCAGCTGTATGACTATTTTCTGAAGAGGTACCCTTCATGCATTGACTGCAAAATAGCCACAGATCTGTTGGGATACTCCAGGTAATATCTATACAGAATCAGAATGCTGATAGAAGTGATGTTGACTGTTTTAAAAGCTCTAAAACTTTTATATATGTCATTTCTGCATTTGTTTTTTCAATAGTTGGTAGAAGGCAGACAAATTAGAATCTTAATATAAAGATCTTCTAGCATTACTTTCTATTGCTATTTCAATTCTGTCTGGATTTGACATTTGTATATGGGTAGATTCTGACTCTACTATAGGCATATTTTTAAAAAAGGGAGGATGGCTCTGCATTGTGGTTGGTACTCTTCTGTTCAATGCATGGCAGCTGCCCTATTGTATAGTAAGCTCTAGTGCTGATGACCAAGTATTACCCACATTTTACAACAGAAGATGAACATGAGACCTCAAAAATGAGGAGGAGATTGAGATCCACAAACTTCAACTAGGAGCAGATATGATCTAAAGGAAGTTCTGACTTGACTTGACTTGTCACCTAGTGACCTTAGTGTTATGCCCCCATTTCCCTGTTCAGCCCATATACTTCATTTGACAAGAAATACAAGCTACTGAGAGAGTGAACTTGTCTCTTCCCTCCTTTTTAAATACTGTAAATTGAAGTCCTGGTTCACACTAGTTAAGAACATAGCAAATCTTTTGCCATGCATATACATGGAATTTGACTAGATAAAGAATGAATCAGAGCAATTCATTCTTTAGTTGAAAACCAGCATAAACTTTCGTTTAATCCATCTGTAATCATAGTCACTTCTGATAGAAGTCTGTTCTGACAAAGTGTGTACAGACAGTATGTATAATACACGTCAAAACACAAGGGTGGTGGACAAATACGTAACCTAAAAGTAGAATGACTACAGTCTTTAAATAAGAGCACTTGTCCTGCAAGGAAAATGTTCAGCTAATCAGCTGTAGTATATTGTGGCTGATGAATTACTAAAATCTTTGTTTTGGAATTTGCAGAGGATATGCCTTTGTCAGGTTTGGTGAACAAGGTGATCAGATGAGAGCTCTGCAAGACTGCCAAAATGCAGCAGGTCTAGGGGGAAAACGAATCCGACTGAGTATAGGAATTTCTAAAAGGTAATGAATTGATCTTGTATTCGTACAGGAATGAAAGATGCCATTAGATATTCATAGCTCTACTTTATCAGTGCCTATTACTGCAAAGATTGTCTTTTCACCTTTCATGACAGTATGACACTGGGTCTAGTTTGGTTTTTGGTTTGTTGTTTTTGTGTGGTGTATGATACCGCTCATTCTTAATCTGCATTTTGGTAATTCTGAGCCTTAGTGAGGGTGTGGAGTCAAATTTTTCATAAGTATTTAGGTAAGTGTATATCTGATGTCAGTAAGATTGTTCAGATTAGTACATCTTTTTTCATTGGGGTTGCTCATAGTAGCAAAAAAGAGAAGTGTTTTCTGATGAAATTTAGCACATTTTATTTTTACAGCAGTGTGAAATGGAGGAAAAATCAGAAAAAACATAATGGTGTAAAAGGTAAAAACAAACCAATATACTGAGTACAAAAAAAATTTCTAGCTTCTGGCACAGTCCCCTTTTAATCTGGAGTTTTGGAGGCAGAAACGGGACCCTCCAAAGAGAAGTTTGGTACTCACTTTTTTTTTTTATGGTAAAAGTTTGAATTGAAGGAACAACTAATAAAACACTTTTGAAGCAGCCGTCGTGTTCTATGAGCAAGTGGGTGTAGGATTCTTTGAATATCAAGTTACTATGCTGTGAAGTCAACTACAGGGGTGGGGGGAGACATGATCTTTATTTCTTTTGTTTATCCTAAGATTTTTTTTTTTTCTTTTGCTTTCCATTCCTGTTTTAATATTAGTATGGAATACACTAAACAATCCCTTTCATCAGACCTTAGAAATACTACTGCTTCCCCTTTCTGTGGGGAGAGGGTGCGGGGTAGAAAGATCTAAACTAGTCTGGTAAGAGTTGGGTTTTTGTTTTTTGTTTTTGTTTTTTTTTTAACTTTGGCTTATGAACACAAATGTTCATGCAGGTTTTAAAGCTTTTGTGTATTTTGTCCTACACCCCAAACAGGATCATTCAGAGTGGTCATTTCCAGTCTGCTCTGGACATGTCTGTGCCCATTCTGCCCACCTGCCCCTTTTTTTTTTTTTTTATTTGGTAAAATTGACTCTTTTTGTCTTGTATAAAATATGAGCAATAATAACTTGGCTTCTGTTTCTTTTCACTTATTGTAAAAATCGTAAAGCAATAATGTGATTTTTGTATTTGTGTTGATCCTTAGAAATATGAATTGCTATCTCGTTTCAGTGATGGTGTTGTTGACTTCAGGGTCTTAAATTTTGGAGGATCTCACTCTCTCTCAGATGCATCTGTCTTGTGAACAATTTAAAATGTTGGCTTGACCTAGAAACTTCTGCTTTTTACTTTGGGAAACCACTTGCGCTTGCTAGATTTAGGGCCTGATTTTGGCAATAAGCTTGTCTTTACCTATGCAGAGACCCATAAAGGCAAACTGGATCCCGCAAGTGTGAGTGGGATACATAACCTTTTGCAGTTGGCTGTGGAATTCGGGCCTAAATATAGTTACCTGTTTTTATCTCCTCTCCACCCCCAGCAATTATGCACTCAAGTCCACTGGCTTTTTAGAGCAGTGGTTCTCAATCAGGGTGCTGGGGCACTCTTGGGTACACTTGAGATCCTTTCTGAAGGGTGCCACAGGAAGTATGAGGAGATAACAGATAAAGGCAGGCTTGTGACATCTTCCACCGCGGCCCCCCCCCAACACACGCACGCACACAGACACCCTCCTCCCAGTCTGGCTCCTCTATACTATAATAAATTAGTTTGTGAAATAGTTAATGGAGGGGTGTGTCGAGTCTAAAAGGTTGAGGGGGAAAAATTGGTCTAGTGTATATTAATACAGTGTCCAATTAACTAAAAATTATTGCCTAACATCTTACTTGAAAGATCATGTGCACTTTTTCTGCCATTTTTAAAGGGCTGAGGCTGAAGCTGCTTCAAAAGAAATCTTTCCATTCTCATAATGGCTTGCTACGAGTTGAGTATAATGTCACAAGGAGTATGGAGTCCAGCTGCTGGACTCCTAACCAGTCTTGTCTGTACAGTTTGTTTTTTTGTTTGTTTTTTTTTAAGTGGAAGGGAACTTTTAGTTTTGTGGTTCTGTGGTACAGAGAAATTGGAATTTCCCTCTCTTAAAAGTTGTGGGCAGTGTCGTCTACTCCTTAAAACTATGGGATGTGTATTTACTACTGGAATAAGAATATTTAGCAATTAGCCAAGTGAAATAAAGGACTAATTGAGAGAGTGGGTGAAGCATCTGTGCTTGCATATTCAGTAAGTACTAATCAGCCAGTCTTTAGCAGAGCACAAAAAGATTTGGCTGCAAAAGCTGTACTTATTTTGACCCTAAAATTTGCTTTGTTGGAAATAAGTGCTATGGGTTTGGATTTAATCCAGGAAAGTTATTGGTATTGGCAGAGGTGAGAGCATTTGCTTGTGTATAAATACGAAGTACTGTGCTGTCTTGTCTTGTCTTGTGCTCAGTTTTTTCAATGAAATGTTCGTCTTCAAAACTTGACATGCAGAAACGAACTGCCTAAAATCAGTTTTGCAGCCAGCTTGTCTCAATTTTCTCTCTTAATGTTTTAGACTGAAAGCAGAATTCCAGCGGTACCAGTCTTATAACTACAACGATTATTACCAGGACTATCAAAACTACTACTCGCAATGGGGTTATGATCCTTACCCTGACTACAACTATAGCTATTCCTCCTATGACAACATGCATCATGTTGCAGACACTGCTATGAGTGACCAAGTTATGACTCCAGCTCAATTTGAGGTATTGATATTTACTGAACTTGCATCTCGAAGAGAACTTACCAAAATGAAGGAGTTAGTTATTATGTAATTTAAACCAAGCAGACTTGGACCCAGTTTTCTCTCTGAAGTTTTAAAGTTGAAGTCATGCTTAAAGTTGGACCTAGATTTTGAGTCTGCTACTCTCTCAAGTACTGTAAGCCTCCTGGGGTTTTTTAAATGTTTACCATGTGTGTTGCATCTTGGTTCTGATAGCTATATATGCATATATTTTTATCTTCATCATTCAGTTCCATAATACCCCTACTTTAATTGCTTTTATTTTGTCATATTAATCAGATGACTTCTTCTGAAATGTCTGGTTTTTTTTTAAGAAGGTAATAGATTTAGATGTTGAGACAAGAACTCTTTAAAATACTGATGTCCTCCTTTCAGTCATGTTCATGAACACATTGAGTCCTTTTTTTTTTTTTTTAAATATATATGAAATTTCTCTGAAGAGCATAGTTTCTCTCTAGAAGTGGAAAAGCTTTGTCTCTAACCTGAATATGCTTTTGTTTGTTGTATTAGGAGCCTGCAGCAGTGGCTGAAATCAATGATGATCTGATAACCGAAGGTAATGCTAATGCTGTTCTACTTATCAACTGAATTTGGTTCTAATGTCCTTTGGCATCTTCAAGTTCTTAAACCAGAGTGGTGCTAGTTCACTATGAAGAAAGTTTAGGACATTGGCACAATGTAAGAACTCAAAGTAGGAGACTTGTTTACACAGGTTTTTGATGCTGCCTGACTTGTTTAAATCTGAGGCAACATTTTCTAACCATTTATAAATGAATAGATCAAGAGACTTTTTATAAAATTAAGAGCCCCCCCCCCCCAAATGAATTCACAAAGTGAAGATTACTTTGCTAGTAGGGTTATACAAGTATATTTTTTGAGTTTATGCACAAAGTACTCTGCCCTGAAGTGTCCCTTGGGACCACTTCTGCTGATTTGGCCTACAGCTGCCTTTTGTGCAGCCGTGTGTCTTTCTGCCAATTGGTGGGGTGGGGTATCCCTCAACCAATCAGCAACAAGGGGGTGGGGACAGGAGGCTTACCATGAAAAAACTAATAAAAAGGCTGGGTGCCAAAAATAGTCCACTATATTTTAACTTCCCCTCCAGGTGCTTAAGTAGATTCCTAGTTATGTTTTAGGTATTTGGCAAACAAACTGGTTCAAACGTTTCAGTGTTTCATGACTATGACTAGATGTGTGATGCATTAAGTTGTTTTCTTTTTGTTTGTTTTTTAAATTGGAACCAACAAGTATGACCACTTACCAGGCTAACTTTTGCAGATCCACAGCTTTTCCTGGATGTTGATGAAATGAACAAACAATTTATGGAAAGAAGTGAAGAACTGTACGATGCACTCATGAATTGTCACTGGCAACCTCTGGATGTCACCTGTGAAATCCCTTTTGCTTTCTAAGTGTCTTTATATAGCATGATCGTTATGACCGAGGTGCTAAAACTACATTTCTTCTATGTTTTACTTTAGACCATAAGTTTTTAAAGCACAATGATAGGTTGTATTTTCTGTTTGTTTTGTTTTTTGCTATGCTTTGGACAGCCTTTGTAACTTTTGTTCACCACCATACTCTATGAAGCATCTTGAAATCATGTAAATATTCTAGAAATGTAAAGAGTTAATTAGGGTCTAAAGGATAGACTTGCTTGTGTAAATAAAATCTTGTTTCTGCAAACCTGCCAGTACAATTGCACTCATTCACTTGTGTGGAGTACCTGCTGTCTTCTGGCTTTACAAAATCCAAATGGTAGTTTTAATTCCATAATAATCTGCCTTCCGTTCTGGGGTAGCTTCTTCTATTGAATGACTGGAGCTTGTGGATGCTAGGTTTCATGTCAAGGAAATAAATGTGAATATACTGTGCAAACTCTGTTTCCATTGGTAACAAATGCCTTTTGACATAGAGGTTGTACCTTTCTGTCTCTGGAGCTCTCAGTTGAACATGGAGCACTTGTTCTCGTGATTTGTCTTGCAAACTGCTGATGGTGACTTTCTGAAAGAGCAGTTGTATAGAAGCTTGCTGCACTACATTTAAAACAAAGTAGCTTTACACTTGGGGTACATAGAACAACTAATTGGAGCTTGGCAGTTGAAATCTATTTAATGTATTCTATTCAACTTCAAAGTCCTTGAAACCTTATCTTTGTGGCAGGAGGGTGGTTTTCCCCTCTCCCGCCAGCTTCTCTGTCACTTATCCTGGTTGCTGGATACTACAATATTCATTGATCCAGACTTTTAAGAAAAAGGAAAAAAACTAGTTCCTGCATCTGATTTACTGAGTCAGGTCTTGAAAGGGTTTAAAGATCAGTGTGGCTTTTGATTTTATTCATGTCAATCAAAGCTCTAAAACTTTTACTTCTCTAACTGGGGACAGACAGCTGTTATGGTAACTTAATGTAGGTTTTGGGATTTATATTTTGTGGACCTTGCAATAGCAAGCAAACAAGCTGATTGCATAATCCTAGAAGGGGTTCACATTTCCCTCCCGCTATTTTTAAGCAGCAGGAGTCTACAGCATTCACTCTCAGAACTGCTTCAAAATGGATAAGATCAATTAACAGTACAAGCTGCAAGTAAGGATTTGCCACAGGAACCCAATACTTGTGTCCTAGACTTGCCTTGTCTCCACCTTCCCCTCCCCACCCCCCAGTCTGCTCCCCTACTGCTTATTGCTTTTCTGGTTATTGACAAGAAACTTCCTTTTATTTCTGTCTTTGCTTTGTGCCTCCCTGCTTGAGGATGTTGTTCCAGCCCTATCACTGATGCATGATAGAAAGGGATTGGAGAGCTGCTTTCAAATGACCCCAGGGGTATGTCCATTGTTTCTGTGGAGTGTACCAGCTGTGACTGCATAAATTTGCATCTGTTCCAATGCTGATCCCAAACCTATCTGTCTTGAGCTGTGGTTAATGCCTTACAGACTCCACATCTCTTAAGTGGGCCTTGGTTTTTTTTTTGTTTGTTTTTTTTTTTTAACAATCCTGCACCAACTGTCTACTTGGTTTCACTTTTTACCCATTGGAAGTCTATTTTAGCTTGTCAAGGGTATTTTAGTAATATTATATTAGAATAATTAACTTTTATTTTGTACTACCAGGTGCTACCTGTACCCATCAACTGTTGGCTTCTTCTCTCCTTGTTACGCATTTCATCTTTCAATTTCAGATTTTTTTGCCCAAAGAAAATAGCAGTTTATACTATATTTTTAAACAAACATTTCCTACAGTGGGAAAGGGAACTGGATGAAAAGAGTAAATGGGTACTTGAGCTTTTTTCTCTAAGGGTAGCTAAGATCTTAGCTGGAAGAAAATTTGCGTGTCTTCTTGCACTTCTTGATGTACATGGACAAAAATCCTGGGTTAGATCTTCAGCTGGTATAAATCTACCTCATTCCATTGTCTTCAGTCTTTGACCCTTGTTTGTCACCTTAAGGAATAACTTCCTGTGCAGACATTCTGGAATAAGTAGTGTGTAAGAGCAATAGCTATTGTAGAATAACTCCTGGTATGGACGCTTAGTCTGATATGGGAGTACTTTTTCCCAACTTACTCTAAATTTGGAAAAAGGCACTCACTTCAGAATAAGGCTGCACATACCAAGAGCTAATCCACTTTTTTTTTTTTTTTTCCCTTCCCTCACCACTACCTCCTCCCTTGCTGCTGTGTATCCTTAACACCCAGACAGAATCTCTCCCTGTGCCTGACCTGTGGAGTTTATGCATCCAAGCTTGAAACATTACTTTCCTTTACTCGGAAACAGTGAGGCGCTATGCTGCTCCGTAATAGGGCTGTGCAACACTTTGGGTAGTGATTTTAGATTCGGCGCAACTTTTTTTTCTCTCTTCAGTGCCCAAATCTCTGAATCCAAATTTTGAATCGGGACCAATTAAAAGGTCCAAATCAACTCAAAGCTCTCCCCACTACCCCAAGCTGCATGCGGAACTCTGTCTGCAACAAACCCCTAACCCCTGCCCACCCAAGCTTCCAGCCCTCTAAACAACCTACCTTGGACTCACTGGCTCCTGCAGTGGCTTCACCACTAATGGGGGCTTGTGGAAGAGCCCCACACAGTGAGGGGGGGCAGCAGGGATTGCCCCCTGACAGGAAAGCAGGGTGAGTTGATTGGTTGGTTGTCTTTTAAAGGGCCAGGAACTGTGGCAGGCAGGGCAGCTGTGGAGGGACTAGGAGAGTGGCCAGTGGTGGGAGTGGGGGCTCACAACAGAGGGCTCCCCTCCCCCCAAATGGAGCATGGGCCAGTAGAGATTGACCCCTGCCTGGCAGCACTTGGTGGGTGCCAGGCTTTTTTTTCCCCAAAGAGCCAGGGGCTGGGTGGGGCAGCCACTGAGAGCGGGTGGAGAATGGGGCCTGTGTGATTCAGAGATTTGGCTGATTTGGCACCAGCCAAATTGATTCAGGACAGTGATTCAGATCACCAAATGGAATTGCTGCCCCCTGAATCTGCCAAATCTGAAGCGAATACTAGCCTTCTTGGTATACTAAAGGGAGGTTTTAGGAAAAACTTCTAGTTTTCTTGCAAAAAAAAAAAAAAAGCTGGAGGGAGAACTTTCAATTATAGTTTCTGCTTGAACTCAGTCTTTCATTTAAAAAAACAAAACCCACCAGCCTCTGATCTGAGCAATCAAATCACCACTATCCTTGGTGCTGCTTTCCCCTGGAATTGTCCCTGAGGCCCCTTACCATCCACAAACAAATTGGGGATGGGGAAAACAAAAGGAGTGAGAGAGAAATCTGCTAAGGCCTCTGCATGTGTAACCTAAGGTTAGTGCATGCCAGTCGGGGGGGGGAGGAGTGCACTGGTACACTTGTACCCTGACTTGATTTCTAGTCCATCCAAAGTTCAAAGTCAGCATTTCTATTCAGGCAGCAGTGAGGGAGTCCATTGACTTAATGGCTCATCAGGATTTGCTCAATTCCTTCTAAACTTTCCATTCAAATGGTCTTTAATGGTTCCTTTCCTCCAGCTCTCTCTTCTGCCATGCTGCTATTAGCTGCTCTTAGTCGCATAGCTCCTATTTCAGAGTCCTGCAGTGGTTTTCAGGTGTAGGAACACAAAATCAAGTGAACATTAGCTCAGGTGTAGAGATTAACTTTCAGTGAAGCACTTGGAGGAACTGTCTAGATTAGAAGTTAGTAACATTTTTGGGTGTTGTGCCAAAAACACCTACAACCTTGACTTGTAAGATGTGAGTATGCCAGAGGCAGACAGCAGTGCTGGGAGGAGCCTGATCCTTGTTGTGGTAATACAGGCCTAGCCCCTTCTCTGTCATCTGCCCTGAGGCCCAAGTGCACACCTGCTGCTAGCAACAAGCTGGGCCTAGGCTCCATGGATCCCAGTGCAGTTGTTTACAGACTCCTGGCTGTCTGCCACAGCAGGTCCCTGTTATTGTGGAGCCTGGGCTGCTTGCAGCAGATCGCAGGGAGGCTGCAAAAAGCTGAACTGAGGTCATTGGAGCCCTGGTCTGGCTCACTGCCAGTGGTGGGTGCATGCACTTCAGGGTGGGCAGCAGGGAAGCAGCTGGGGCTGCACTGCCACGACAAGGATTGGGCCCCTTGTGCCTCCCCTGCTGTCTGCCCCTAGGCACGCGTGCCAAGCAAAATGCCTTCACATGTCATGGTCTGGCATGTGCTGTGCCTAGATGCTCAAGGTGGCTTCGTTTTGTTTTAGGGATCTGAAAGAGAGACATGACTCTAACTATAATGATTCCAAGATGAACAAAACAACATTGGGTTATTTTTTGCCTAGTTAGTTGTTGTAATTGAGTAAATTTGTGCACGTTCCAGTAATGTGTTTTTGCTCTTTTTCTTTTTTGGCTTCAGTCTTAACTTGAATACTAGAGCTTTAGGCTACTATCTATCAAAAGAGCTTCTAGCTGCTTTTTCTCTGGACAAAACTGTGTGTTGTGATGATGCACCGTATCATCTGCACCTCCCCTTTTCAGAATCCTAGGTCCACCCATTGCTGTTGCCCAATGCAGAAATCAGGCCCAGGAAAGAGCTTTTCAGGTTGCCTTTAAAGTGTGTGTGTGTGTGTGTGTGTGTGTGTGTGTGTGTGTGTAAGACTACCATCACCCCTGGTTTAAAATTTTATACATATATATAATGACTACTCTCAACCCTGACACAACACAGACCTAACACCTGAACCTGCTGCAGGCCAGGGGAGTTTCTCAGCATGAGAGAAACAAAAGCTCTCTTCATAAAGGGTATAAACATATATAGAGCCTTTTGTTTCCCTCATGCTGAAGAACTCCACTGTCTTGCAGCAGGTTGTAGGTGTGAGGTTCATGTTATGTCAGGGTTGAGGGCAAGTCTTTTGAAGGGTTTGAATTGCAGGGGAGCTGGGGGTGGAGGGAGGTTGAGTCCCCTCTTAAGAGCTGAGAGCCCTCCTGTAAGATTTGAAAATCATAACTGGGAGGGGGTGTCAAAATTTTACAGATTCACAGAAGTTTAGGCTGGAAGGGATCTTATGAGATCATTGGGTCCAGCTCTCCTGCTCTGGGCAGGAAAGACTGCTGAGGTCAAATAACCCCAGCAAGGTGTGCATCTGGTGTCCTTTTGAAGATCTCCAGGGTAGATTTTAGGGGATTTTATTAGGCATTGTGATGGGCAACCCAACTTTTTGTTGCAGACTGTCCCCCCAGAGTCAAAGTGTAATTCAAACCCTGGTCTTTCATAGGGGTTGGTCTGTCAAGGGCTGATCCTGCTTCAGGCAGGGAGTTGACTAGACCTCTGGAGGCTGCTTCCAGCCCCACTTCTCTATGACTCTGTGAGGCTCCTCTGAGGCAGTGTTGCTAGGTCTGAAATATTAAATTACTGAAATTATTATATTTTCTGCAAAATGATTGGACACTGAAAAAACCGTATGCAAATAATTATGTGAATCAGCCTCATTTACTTTCTATTGCTCCCTGTAACCCTCTAGTGAGTGAGAACTGCGGCATCCACGTTGAAGCATCTCTTCAATTCAAGCCAAGCTTTTAGGAGAAAGTGCTGATAGCAAATCCGGAATTTGGTTAAGACCGTCTTGTGAGTGACTTGGGGGTTTTTTGGCATGTGCTGCACTAATGAGCTGCCCGGAGAATGATCGCCCATTTTGACTGCTTTTAGTATTATCCATCTACTAGGGGTATATTGTGCAAGGGTTGAACTTGCGCCAGAAAGGCGATCATTACGGTAATTAAGCCCAGTGAATCACGGAGTTGGGGGCTTGAGGGCGGGGCTACGCCACAGCCTTGATCTGGCGCTGCCACCTTCCTTCCCTCCCTCCCTCTTTCCGCTCTGCTCTGTCCTGCCGCCCCCCCACTCGCGCAGAAACTACCCTTCCCAGGAGGCCTCGGGGCGGAGCGCGAGGGCTGCCGGGTAAGGCGCCCAGTGGGATGACGCAAAGGGTAGGGCGCGGGGTAGTGACGATCCGCTGCCCGGGCGGGCGCTCGCGTGGTTGGCTGCTGGGCCGGACGGGGGAGGGTGGGGGGGGG
>NW_017728886.1:154742179-154759273 GCF_001723895.1 Crocodylus porosus
GTTGCAGTTGCGTGTGCCTTTGTGGGGGGTAGTATATTTTTTCCTGATTACTTTTTTTTTCCCTGATATTTTTTTTTTTTTTTTTTTTTTTTTTTTACTTCATTCCATTGATGTTTCAGATTTTTGCTGCTTTGAACCTTTGTTTCTGTCCATCTCAGTCCAGCTTGGAAAGCCTCCCCCCAGGTGCTTCCACTGAGGGCTCCTGCATCACAGTCACCTTCCCTGCCTCATTCCTCTGAAGTTTTTCAAGAGTGGTCCCCTGCACATGGCTTTTGCCTGGAACGTCCTGGGTGTGATAGAATACGAGGGGGGAAGCAGGAAATCTTGCTTCATAAGCTGTTCTCCTGCCTCCCCCTTCTTTGCCTTGCCTTCCTGGGTAAAGAGAGAATGAGTTTTGGTTAACAAATTGCTACTCTTCCCTTAGGGAGCTGTCTTGGGTGCCTAGCCCAAGCTGCTGGAGGCAGGCAGGAGGGAAGGGTCTGCTCTGTTAATGTCTCAGCTTGCCATCTGTTTGAGATGTGCTCGTGGCAGCTTGCTTAAGGGTCCGTTCCCCTGTGTACTTTGCGAGCATCACTTCGGGAACATTTAGGGGATGTGTTGAAGGCGACAGTCTAAGTCACTGCTTTTTTTAATTAGTAACTTGAGCTAGAAGACTGTATAAATGAGGATTTGCGTGTATGTGTATGTGTGTAGATACAGGTTGTGGGAGGTGTACCTTCACTGAGGGTGCCATGGTATCCTGGGGTGCCTTGAGATCCTTTCTAGGGTGCTGCAGGGTGCCATGCAGTGTTGGAAATGCTAGGTATGCAGCCATGATTCACAAAGTACACCTAGAGACTTCATATAATCCACAGAATCAAAACCATTCTGACCTGTTGTGGTCTTTCTGAGTTCCTTGCAACCAAAGAGTTGCTCCGTTAATTTTCCAGTCAAAAATGAGTGAAAGCTAAGAGATGACGTTTTCCAAGGAGTGCTTTAGTTTATCATGGGGTGTCTCGAGTCTAAGAAGTTTAAAACCCCCTGATCCAGATAGATGTTGATATATGCTCAGACGCAGATACACACAGACATATATATAATGTCATATTTCCTTTCAAAATAATTAACATGGAGTTATAATTTGTGTACAGCCTTAAGCACAAGATTGTTTTATACAGCATGATATGTGCGTTCGTCTCGGAAATTCTGGTGTGGCCTAATAACACAGACATCTAACTGTTGAAAGTAAGTTGCTACTCTTTCAGATCAAGTATTGACATACTTTTGTAAAAGGTGAAGCAGAACTGAAAAATCAGGTAATGTGCATGATGATGAGACCTAGTTAAAGAATGACTGATAAAGCTGTAAAGATAGATACTGAAGCCAAAATATACCAATCAAATTTAAGCTAAGATAGGGTAAAATATCAGAGGAAAGTTTCTTTTCCTTATTGTAATAATTTTAAATTCCATTGTCTCGTTGGTTTATTAAATTGTGCATGTTTTGTTGGATATTTCAAAAAGCACTTTTCCAGGTTGAGCTTGTAAACTTGCAGAACATTCTGCAATATTTATTTCTGGGCAGCTAATTTTAAGTAGTAGGCTTAAATTTTCCAGATGTGTGGTAATAGTCTAGACTAGGGCCCAAAACATGCAGTCTTCCAGTGTGATCCCTGTGGCCCTCCATAATTTATTAAATTAGAAGATTTGAACAGCAGCAAAACAGTGAGTCCTGTGTCCTTGTTGTGTGGTAGTTTGCTAATCTGCATGCATGCCTACATGTACAGTCCAGTTTTCTGCTTGTAGCCATGACAGGGCTGATGTCCAGTCAGAGTAGATCCCACTAGGGACAGCCTCCTTTTGGAAAATGTATCTTGCAAGAGGGCCTCAATAAAGTTTAAATTGTTGGCCTTTAGTTTTTTTTAATGACCTTTGAAAGAATTTAGGCACTCAGGTCAAAAAAATTGCAATCCTAAAACCTCCTGAATCAGACCTGTCCCTTGAGGCATCTCCTCAATACATGCTACAGTCTGTAACCTTAAAATTCCTTCTCCTTTTTTTTGCCTGAAATTTCTATTTCTGCATGTACCCAGAAGCACCTTGGTGCTAACCTACTCAGTCTTGTTGAAACCCAGTTCAGACGTATTCCTCAATCAGGATCTAAAAAGTAGGCATTGATCCAGCTAAGTCTTTAGAGGGATTTGGTCCAGTAGACATTCTTCAAGCATACTCAGCATTTACCAGTGGAATCAGACCTCATATAGCAGGATGTGAGGCTTTGGCAGCCCACCTGTCTCCCAGCCAGGGTTGGGTCATTCTGGCCTGCAGCTGCAAAAAGTTGGCTACCTCTGACCTGTAGGATACATTGGCAGCTTTAGAGGTAGCTGGAGGAAGGGGTTTGAGCAGTGGGATGTCTCGGGTCTGTATAATGATCAAGGAGTTGTTGGCTCTGTTTTGTGAAAGCTTAATGATTTTGCACTTGCTCAGAATATGGGGCCTCAGTCGGTTTCCTCTTCTGTCTGAGATGATTTAGACCCATATCTCCTGTCTTACAGAGCATGATATTCTAGAGCGGGGTGGGCAAAATATGGCTCATGGGCCAGATCCAGGCTATCAGTTGACTGGATCCAGCCTATGGCTGCCCCTGTAGTGCTCCACATGGGGCCAGGCTCCACCCGCACGTGCCTGGGTCCCAACTTGTGTCTGGGCACACAGCTTCCAATGGGGGTGTTCTCAGTGCTGCTCTGCTCTTCTCATCTCCAGCTGGAGCTGCCCGGCTGAAGCTTCCGCCTCCCCACCTGCTTGCCCGCCTGGAGTGGCACAGTAGGAGCTGGAGGTCTGAGCTGCTGCTGAAATCAAGGGGAGCAGAGAAGCACCCGATTGGCTACCATTGCACTGGGAATAGCCCCACCAGAAGCTGTGGGTGCTGGCCAGGGCCCAGGCCAATAGGGCTGCTCTGGTCTAACCCCCAGCTGTGGCTCCTTTCACCCATGCTGCAACACTTTGGGCAGGGGGTGCTTCTGCCCTAGAGTGCAGGGCTCTGCCTCCAGCTCCTGGCTAACTTTCACCTGCTTCCCCCACCTGGTTCGATGAGCTGTCACCTGCGGGCAGGCAGAGTGGGTGGAAATTGGCCAGAAGCTGGAGTCGGAGGCAACTGGCTGAAGCTCACCTGGGCCCAACAGGGCTATTCCCAGTATGGCTGCAGCCTGCAGGGTACTTACTGCTCTGCTCCCCTTGCCTCCAGCAGCAGTTGTTCCTCCTGCTTGGGGCAGGTGGGAGGAAGCTTTAGCCAGGCAGATCTGGCGGGGGGTGAGGGGAGCAGAATAACACCTGGCCAGCTACAGCCACACTGGGAGCAGTCCTACCAGAAGCTGCATGATAGCTGGGGCCATGACCAAGGCTGGGCTGGCAGGTGTGGAGAGGAGCATGGTATGGCCTGTCATGGGCAGGGTTGAGCCCCATACAGAGCACTGCAGGGGCAGTTGAAGCCACATCCCCTAAGGGAGATCTGCTGCATGCACCTCCTGCCTCCCCCCACTTTGCTTCTCATGCTTATGCCCTCCCCACAGTTCTGTGCACCTGGCTGCCAAACACTGCTCCCTGCCTGGCCAGAGCCTCATAGGGAGTTTTGATGAGTTGATGGTGGAGGAACAGATACTGACCCTGTCCACAATAGCTCATCAAAACTCCCTGTGTGGTCCCCAGGGCCCAAATAATTGCCCTGTCTATTCTAGAGCGTATGGTCTCCACTCCTGTTGAAGCTGGGCCACTGTGCAGAGAGGAATCCAGAATTAGTTGAGCTAGAGAGAGAAGGATGACTTACCCAGTGGTTAAGGGTATTGACCTAATATATTAAGTAGAGCTTGGAGCAGGGACTAGAATCCACGTTTAACTTTCCATTGGGTTTCTTAATTGCTGGGCTTTGCACTTGGTTCCCCTTTGCACACTTTCTGGCCATATGATACCTTGTGTTCTTTTTTTACATAGTGGTATGGCTTTGAACACAGCAGTGAAATGTGGATGTGAATACATGCAGGCAGAAGAGAGAATTGAGCTGTGTTTTCTTACCTGGGCAAGTGGTGTTAACCATTAGCCTTCCTTTAGGAAGGGGGTGGCATTACCATGAACTTTCTTGCTGACTTCATTTAAAAAAAAAAAAAAAAAGTAATCCTGGTATGATTCTATGATGAAATAGTACTAGGCTAGTTCTAGGTAAGTTCATCATGAGGGTAGGGACCTTTAACATCTCCCTGCTGCTTGGATTCCTCTTTAGGAGCCAAAAAGTTAGTTGTTGCAGCAGCAGACTTCAAATCCTGTTATTTGAGCTAGCTGTCATAGTTTCTACTGCATTTACTTCAGTGAAATTGCTTGAGTTATTAAAATAACATGTATTTGGTTGTGGAATTAGGTCTTGTTTTACATTAGTGGGCCCACAGGCTGAATCTGGCCCATGGAACCATTGGATCTGGCCTGCATACATGGGGCTTTGACAGCATTCAGTGGTAGAGGGCTTGGATGGCTGTTGCTGTCCATGCTGCCTCAGGGACAAACCCAGCAGTGGACCTGGGCGGATCTTAGTGCCTGTCTGACCATCTGTCTCTGACCTGGCCGGGTTATTCCAGCCTTCAGCCAGAAAAGGTTGCCTACCCCATATTACTGTCTTTGCAGGTTTTCATATTCCTGGCATTGATGTTGTGCCATTTGCTTTATACTGGGTTACCTTGGAAAACTGTTCTTAGTACGGAGGCCATAACATGCAAGCTAGTTTGAACAGTCATCCTAAGACAAGAAGAGGTAGAGCAAAAATTCTTATACATAAAAAAGTGATTCTGTTTTTTCCTGTGTTTAAGCTTTCACACTGGCAAGTCTTTCTAAGCGTGGCACTGTAACCTGGTACATTTTGTTTTAAGGTTCAGATTAGTGGTTGTAATCTTAAGGCTGTGGCATTGATAGTCAAAGTTTCCTTTTTGCACTGTGTAGTTGTACCATTGCAAATTCCGTGTGTGTGTGTGTCTGTATCAACCTATCATTATATAGATGGGCCAGTGTGCCAAAGTAATATGATTCACACTTCTGCTTACAACCAGATAAGCTACACCCCTGCCACTTCTTTACTCTTGGGATTTGTGTTGGTATTACTGTGGTATTCCAGAAGGAGAATTACAGTAGAAAAGTTATCTGGAAGTCTTCTGGTCCTTATGATTCAAGCATCTCTGGGTAGTTAGCTTCCTCTTAAAGTCAGTGAGGCACAGTGGAGGAGTCTGCCCCAGCAGAGCAGGTGTAGGATTAGGACTCAAACAGTATGTTGTAACTTCTAAATTAATCAATTTTTCACTTGACTTTTTAAAATGTTTTTTATTTCTGATTTCCAGTTTGTTCTGCTTTTGAGTACAGTAGTTTTTGAATATCGTGAGTTGGGGAAGGTGAGCATTATGATTTAGATCAGGGTAACTTTTATTCTCTTCTTTGAGAGGCACCTTCTGATTGCTTGCTGTTGATATCCCGTGAGTAGGCATAATTTGCAGAATGTTATGGTTCTCAGTGTAATGTTGACGTGAAGTAGGTATCTCTTAGTTTAAATATAACATTCATTAGAGGAACACCTACGTACAAAATTATGTCAGCATAACTATACTGATATAACTATCAAAGAATTACATTAGTTTGAATAGTCACGCATGTCCAACTGTTTGCTTAAGTTCAATAGCTAGTTGGCCTCATTAACTACTAATTAGTTTTAAAAGCTCATAGAATATGTGCTAAAGGCTTATCTGCCCATCTTTTAAGTACAGAGCTATAAGATCACTACATCTTAGGTTTTATCTCTGGCATCATCTGTATCTGTTTACTAGAATCTATTAGGACTTAAAATTATTCTCTTTTCTTCTGTAAGTAGGTTAGCAGTGGTGTCAGCATTGCTTGAAATGCCAATACGGATTGGGTCCAGGCATGTTCACTAATGTTTCATATGTTCCAGTTCAGCTTAGATGTAGCTTAGCATAGTTTTATGAAAAGTTTGTAGAAGGGCTCATCACTGTTAATAGCCAGGGAATGTGTATTAATATAAACTTCCAGAATACATGTTGAGAAGGTTGTAGAATCATAGTTGTCTGTACGGGTAAATATTCTAACCTACTCCTTATGAAAGAATAACTTCCTTTACCGAGAAAGCTTTTTCTGAAGAAGGGAAGTAACATATCCTGATGTAGCACTTTACACTATTATAACAAATGTATCAATTTAAATTGTGAGCTTCCCACAGAGGAGGAATACATTTAAGCTATTTTGGTGATATTATATTTTCAAAACTTGTTTGTAGACCACCATGTTTTCAGATGCTACATCATGCAAAAGGACAACTACAGTAAATAAATTAGTGTTACTTTGTAAGCAGCTGGTGTATTTGTTGCATGAAGATTGGGCAACTACAAATTATGGAATGGAAATATTGCACGGTCATGATGGAGGAGGAAGTGGTTCCCACTATGAACTTTCTATTACTATGTGTCCTATGGAAAAGTTCGGACTTTCCTGGATGGTACTATATTTTGTGAAACATTATAGACCTCTAGTGCTATACAAATAAATTGCACTGAGTACTTTAAAGCAGTGCGTCTCAGAAACTTACTAACGAAGTTCTGAAATCTGACTCATTAGAACAGAACTCTGGCATAATTCCTTAGTTTGTCCCCTCATTTGATAGTTCTTCAAAGCAGAGCCATGCAGGATTGGACAACGTATGTCTTTTACAGAAATAATCACTCACTGCTCTCAAACATCTCCTAGTCTTCTCTATCACCTGCTGTGATTTTTTTTTTTTTTCTTTCTTTCTGTTTCTTCTAAAATTCAACTGCATTGCATTGTCTGAACCCTTATGGCTTATCTGCATGAGAAAGTTGCATTGATTTAACTGAAGCTGTTATTTAAACCGGCTTTGTTAAACAGGTGCATCCTATGCTTTTATTTTGGTTTTAGAGGAGGTGTGCATACATGTGGTTTTATCCAGTTTGACTTGCATTGATTGGGAACAGGGTTAAGATAAAACTCTTAACCCAGAATAAGATAGCAAAGTGTGGACAAACAGTTAAACTGGAGTTAACTAAAAATGAACAGGGACTTATTGCAGAGTAAATGGCACATGATAACTGTCTGTAATTACTATATAGTAAGTGAAAGCTAAACTGGGACAGCTCTAACCCCAGTTGAATTTAAGGGTAAGCTGCTGCAAGTCAGCTTTCACTTACTGGAGTGGGAGAGGACAGAGTAGGTAACTGCATAAATAGTTACTGTACCTCAGCTGTTGTATGGAAAATCCCTACCTCCCTTTCACTTGCTGAAGATTGAACACGCTAAAGATACAGTGCTATAAACTAAGCTGTGAATATGAACAGTTAGGTTTAACAATATTGATGCAGCTCCTGCATGTGGGCAGGCTTATTCTGATGCAAGAGCTGTATCAATATTGCCTCTAGAACAGGGTTGGGTTTTTTTAATTCAGCTTTCTTCATTTTGGAAGAGGTTTAAGCTGAAATGAAAATCAGTGCTCTTACTGGCAAGGTGGTCTGAAGGCCTTAACTGTACTGATATAATAAAAGCGGTATAACTGGGACAACTTTCTTGAGTTTTTAGGCTTTAAAAGATACAGCAGTATAACTATCCTATGTAGACAAGGCATAATTCTTCTATATTCTCCAGCCTTTACTTCTCGTTTAATTATTTCCGCTACTTAAAAATGCTGCTGCAAAAATCAAAAAACTACAGTTAACTCTATTTGTTTGCTGTATTATTGTCTTTTGAGCACCAGCATGTATATTTAGTCTATAAATTGTTCATAAAACATGCCACCATGATCCCCCAATACTGTCTTTTTTTAAAAACAAACAAGCAACAACACAAAAAATACCAGGAAATTGCATCCAGTTAAGCATGAGCGTCATTAAACTCAATGACCAGTGAGGGAAAGGGAAGAAAAGTAATGAGTTTGTAAGAGGTAAAATTCTTAGTGTCTCAAGATTCTTGTGCTGTGAAAATTCTTTCTAAACAGGGGAGGGAATACTAATATTTTCAAGAATGGGGTCATCGTTGGTTTTCTGTAGTTCAGCCTGTAGTTGCTTAGCTTATTTAGTTAAAATGAAGTGTTAGTGATGTTATAGCCATGATGGTTCAGGAATTATGCAAGAGGCAGGGATTTCTTTGGATGATATCGAGGGGTGCACCGATTGAAGATTTTTTTGGCCAATAACTAATCAGCCATATCGGCCAGTACTCATCCCATAGCCAGTATGCAGCCCAGCAGCTTGGAGATCAGTGTCTGGCCAGTAGGTCTGTGGGAGGGGAGGGGAATGGGGATGGAGGGGGCAGATGGAGACCCCCATGGTGAAGGAGGGAATGGGTCAGGGGCAGGTGCTGCCCAACTTGGGTAGGCAGGGCATGAGGGGGTGGGAATGAGGGATGGGCCCCCCTGGATTTGTGTGCTGGGTGGGGGCCGGTGCCTGCCTCTTCCTGGCAGGGGCTGGGCCAGAGCTGTTCTCGGGGTGGGGCAGGGCAGCACCAGTGGCACTGGGAGGGGGAGCTACAGTGAATTTTGGGGTGGCAGTAGCCTACCCTGTAGCCCCTCTGCCCCCACAAGTGTTGCTGCCTCCCACCCCAGGCTCAGTCCCAGCCCAGCACCTGCTGGGAAGAGGCCACTGGAGCCGCTGGCCCCAAGCCTGCAGCAGGCAGCCTACACTCGCTCCACACACAAATTCGGAGGTCACGTGCCCCCCAAGCCCCTCCCCCTGGGGTGTATGCAATGGTGGGAGCTGCGTCCCCCCTGCGCTCCCCAGACAAGCTGCCCATGGCTCCATCCCATGCCGTACTTGATTCTGGCTAGGCAGCACCTGCCCCATTCCTTTCCTTACTATGGGGGCCTCAGTCTGCCTTCCCCATGCCCCTTCCCCCCAACTCCACAGACTTACCAACAGGATGCTGCTCTCCAAGCTGTCAGGCTACATTCCTAGCCGCGTGTATGCTGCAGCTCTGCACATGCACACGGCATTTATCAGTTATGTTATCGGATACACTGGCCCAAAAAAACAGACTGCCAATGATGTCAATTTTCCTTTTATCATGCCAAACTGATATGGTCCAATATATCGGTGTACCTCTAGTGATATCTTTTACTGGACCAACTGCATAGTTATGCTAGACTTAAACAGGCGTTTGAATGTACAGCATTTTTCTGATGACCTAAAAAAGAGTTTTTGAGACCTGGAGAAGAATGTCAGGCATTCAAAAGCTTGTCTAACTCTGTCCAAGCTATTTCGTTTGTCCGGACACAAGTTACACAACTTATTTAAGTGATCAGAAACTGGTTTAGACCTGTAACAGAACAGAAGTTTAGTACACATCAACCAGTTTCAAAGTGGTCGAAACTGGTTCAAGATAAACCTGGCTGAATGTAGGTTGAATCAGCTAAGCCCTATCAGAGTTAGCTGATTTAGATCAAACTGATTTATGAAACTTCTGTCCCAGACTCCTTCCTGGTTTTATTTAAATTGCAGGCACCCAGCATCCCAGGATACTTTGCAGCCCTTGCCTGGGCTGTGCTGTCTGCTGTAGAGAGCAGGGTTGGCCCACCCCTTCTGCTCCCTAGCCAGAGCAGAGAGGGCTGGCTGACAGGGGGGTGAGGTGGGAAACCCAACTGGGGACAGCCCTGTCTTCCTCTGGCAGGGGAGGAGGGCAGCCACTGCCAGGCCCCTGCCCCCTGCCTGAGCTCACAGACTGAGTAGGGGAGGCCCCAGACCACAGCAGAGTTTGCCTGGGGGGCAGTCCCTCCCAGGCTCCCCCCACTCAAGCAGTATGGGGGGTGTGGCTAGATGCTGGTTGCATGGGGGAATTAAGGGGGCCCAGGCTCTTCTCTCCCCACCCCCCCCTTGCTGTTTGAGTGATGGGGGTTTGGCCAGATATTGACTCTGGGCTGGTTGCCTGAGGTGAAGGTGGAGGAAGGGTTGAATCCTGGATACCCCAGCTGGGGACCTTGCAGGCTAGGGTGTGGGATTTAAACCCCTCCCCACTCGTGCTCCGTGGCTTGCTGTGGCCTGCCCAGGCTCCCCCGCCCTCCCTTAGCTCAGCTTCCCTCCAGCCTTCTGGCCACTGCAGAAGGGAAGGGAGGGCTCTCTCTAGTGCTCCTGGCTTTTAGCCTGAGTCATTGCAGGCATGTGACTGCATTTCCAGAATTAAAAGTAAATGTCTGTTCACTGGTTTCTTAGTCCAGTCTACACAGGTTAGACTAACCTGCAAAGATTGAATCAGTTCATGCTTGAGCTTTTTGAATGTCTGTACTTGGCCTAAAAGCTGCACCCAAGGTATTTATCTCTGATTATTTTCTGAGCTAAGTGCTGACTCACAAATGTATTGGGCCTTGTTTTTATTAGGAAAAATACTGTATTTTAAGCCCTGATAATCGATGCATGTTAAAATCTTAAAAGAAAAGGCATTTATAGTTTTAGTGTGTTCAGAGGAGTAAGAGTTAAAACTAGGACTAGTTTCCTTCAGGCACTGAACTGCTTGCTGTCAGTCTGGGCTGGATTTGAACCAGTGACCTAGAAGAGAGAGCCTCTGTCTGCCATTATTAGTCCCCTGAGTCATGCAGAGTCTGCCTGGAAGCTGATTAAGATTCATGGTTGAAGCCTTCTGTTGAAATAAAAGGTGTTTAAAAGTGTTAGTTTCTTGCTCTGTCCTTAAAAACAGTCCCAGTTTTTCTAAGTAGGCTTTCTAAGTAAATAGCTCATTCTAATGTCTTGGTTCTTATGACTTTTTTTCTGTTTATTATAAGTACTATTCTTAGTGCTTTAAAATACAGAAATTTAGTTTGCTTTTTTTGGTTTATAAATATATTGAGAGAAAACCAATATAATTGGCATACATTTTTTAAATAGTTGGGTTAAATGTATTTTGAACTTCCTGCAGTTTTTCTGTTTCTTTGTAGGGGGGGAAATATATTAACTGCTTTTTATAACTGATTGGAAGGCATTATCTGTGTGGTGTTGTTTTAAATCAATCTCCTTCAAATTGATTTATGCTAACTATTTAGTAGCTATTGTCATTAAAATGCTGTCCTTTATATAATGGAGTGTGTAGACGGGTGATATGCTCTACTTGGCCACTTTTATTGGAACATTTTTATTGTGGCATCAACATGGCGTTTGAGATTGGTCTACATTTAAAAGTTTTATTGGTTTAAATAGATCAGTTTTAAGTCAATCTTGTTAACTTGGTGTGAATCCCTAATGGAGATGTACATAATCTGATTTAACTCTTACTCAAATCATTTCATCTTAATTTGATAAGGGTCAAACAATTTTAAGTGTTTCTGTTTTGCTAAGTTTCACTAGTTTTTTTAATAGATGTTATTAAACGAACAGAGGACTTTTTTCCAATGTAGACAAATCCTCTGTGCCTTCCAGTAGTGTCTTCAGTGAAATAATTGCAGTCTAGGCTGAATGTTTAGGAAACAAACGGCCTGTGTCCTGGAGTACAAGGTCCTGAATCCATACAGTATACAGTGTTTCAGGATACTCGCCCAATGTAAAATAAAATTAAAACTGTTTATGCTGTCCTCAATTTACAAATATAACTACACAAGAAGTTTTATCTTCCCTATTAATGATAATAACTTTCCTGTTTTATAGTTTACACATGTTGCATTTATAATCTTAACTCTGTTAGATATTTCTTTTTGTCTTGTTTTCTGAGACCAGGATTGAGGTCGTACTTACTGGTTTAATACACTGATGGAAATTACACTAAGAGCTGGAGCAGACTGGTTTGCTCTCCTACACTAGCTGCTTGAATTAGGCATTATTATAGTACCATTATTACAGTATTAGTTTGTTTTGTCTCTGTTATGCAGTTTTCAGAGGGATTTGGTGCATGTTAACCAGTACATTTAGCCTTCCTCAAGCAAATGGTTCATGCAGTACTGCTTGCATGCGTCAAGCTGAGCAGAGTGAATGTGCAGCAAGGTTAAATTATCTGCAGCTTCCAGTGTTGTGGGTTAATTGTGGTTTCTAATTTTTTTTGACAAAACTACTGCAGTATACATGAGTGTTGGCAGGGCTTCCTTGAGCCCTGTTAAAATTTAGATAGCCTTACCATCTAATTTAGAGTTACTTTTTAAAAATTAATTTTATTTAGCTTTTCCTACTATCCTTAGTTCTTGGTTAGGGCTGTGTGTATACCAGATCTCAAACATTGGTCTTTTTGGATCTTTTGAAGTGTCTTGATTTTTCTAATGGTAATTTTTTTTTCCTATTTAAATCTAGCTCAGAAATGATGTCACAGGAAAGGCTATTGTGAATAAGATAACAGGTTTAATATCTAATGGGACTGGTACATTACATTTTTGGAATCCCAATAGCACATCCTATTATCAGCTCAATTTGTGATTAAAGACATGATAGCACTGATTCTTGAGTAGTATGCATCTTGAACAAATCCTGGTAAATCATATGCTTGATGACTAAACATCAACAATCCCATGTAAACACTGTTATATTTACCACCGCACAAAGGTATTTTAAACGTGCATGTATGTAAGATGACTTGACCATCTTTTAAAAAAAATTTAACCTACTAAAATTACCAAGGCTAATTAGTATGATTTTTCTGAGTTAATTAAAACTCTGACGATACAAAAAGAAGTTTCTTTGAAAATGTTGTATATATCTTTTTTTATTGTGTTTGATATTTAAGAAGCTAGCTCCACCCTTGTTGATACAAAGCAGGTGATTCTAAGTAATCCTGCAATCCTCCTCTAGTCCTTTGTATTTAACACCAAATTGTGCTTAATGAGCTGCTACACTACTCCAGAGTGGCAAGAGTGAATTTTTGTAATGAGGAGGATTTCACTAGTGAAGCAGGATACATTATATAATGATACCAACAGTATGGGTGCTTCTAATAGTGGCAAATGATGCTAAGCAGTTCTTAGCCATTGTTTCAGGAATAATTCTGAATGTGGCTTGTCCTTGTGGACACTTACAACCATGCTTAGCACTAGCTCAACTTCTGATAACAATTAATAGTAGTTTTTCTAGTATAGATGAAGCTAAAGTGTTGAAAGTGATTATAACAGTCTGAGCAGAGTTGGATGATGTAGTAATCAAAATGATGATTGGTTTAACTAGTGTTCCCACTGGTTTTGCTACAACAGTGGCAAGTAAAGGTGAGAAATTATGTCAATTTAGTCTCCTAAATAAACTAATTTTCCTACAGGTTAATGGGAAAGGGGTAGGAAGAGGTGGCATGTTTTTTGGAGATCTCTATTTCAGATACTCTAGATATATGACCACTTTCATATTGGTATTTGAGCATAAGTAACGTTATTTTGAATTGGACACCTTATGCACCCAGAGTATTCTAAATGAAATATAGGCATGTTAAAATGAGCAGATTTAGCAAAATAGTATGTGCCTGTTAACACGTGTCTTAAGGCATCAGGCAGTTGTGGAAAATGCTGTTAATTCTACCCCAGTAGATTCTGTACATGGAAAATGTATAATGTATTATAATTTTCCACATACAGTATCTGATTAGTGGAAAGTCATCTTAAATTTGCTCCCCTCCCACTCTTGTGGTGGGGAAAACAGCAGCTGGAGAGTGAGGGCCAGAACCCTGACCCTTGTCCCCTGTGCCTGTTCCCCTAGTACAGGGGTGGGCAAAATATGGCCTGTGGGCCGGATGCGGCCCACCAAGCACTTCTCTCCAGCCTGCGGAGTCCCTTCAAAACCATGTAATGGTGGCTGCCTCTCTAAAAGGCTCTAGTGGCACCAGCTGCTGGCTGCAGGACCTCAGGGTGTTTCCTTGGGTTCTGGTTGTGAGGCAACCAGCCCTGACCACAACCTGACCCAGCTGGTGTTGCTCTGCCCCTGGCTCAGGCCACATTTGCAGCTTGAGAGGGGGTGGAGGCTGGGCCAGAACCTGTGGTGCTGGTGAGGGGAAACAGTATATGGGCCGGGTTCTTCTTTGCTGCATGGGACTGGAAAGAGCCCTGCCCTGCAGGTAAGCCCAGGAAAGTGACTGCTGGACTGGCTTTCCCTGTGCCGTGCCGTGCTGTGCCGTGCCAGCCATGCAGGGTTGGGCTGGGCCAGCACTGGGGAGGGGAAGCAGCAGCTGGGCCACAGCTCCAGCCCAGTCATCACCGGGGAGGAGAGGTGGTGGCAGAGCTGTGTGCTGCTTGGGACAGGATGAGCCCAGCTGGAGCGGCAGGGGCTCAGCTGCATTTTCCCCCTATCTACGCTGGTCAGCCCTGAGCGGCACGTGGCTCCACCGCTGTTTTGCTGGCTGGTGCAGGCCTGGCTGGGCTCGCCCCATCCCCAACAGCACGTGGGAAGCCAACTTCAGCAGCATGCCACATTTCCTGGCTGGTGCAGACCTGGCCCGGTATGCCCCATCTGGAGCAGCATGCGGCTGAAGCCAGCTTCCCAGGTGCTGCTGGGGGCAGGGCAAGCCTGACTGAGTTGGCACTGGCCAGCAGAAGCGGAGGTGGAGCCTTCTCCTACCCATGCGGCCCTTGACAGCTTGCCAAAACTCATCAAGCGGCCCTCCACCCAAAATAATTGCTGGTCCCTCCCCTAGTACCTACTTCCCCACACTCCCTGCCCTCCTCCCACCCTTTGCCTTTTGCTGCAGCTCTGTTCCTCTGAGGCAGTCAGCAGCAGTGGTGGCCCTGGTCCAGCACAACCCAGCCTGGCCAGGGAGAGGTGGTAGCAGCTCCTGGTTGGGCCAGGTCAAGGCTGGAGGGACTGGAGCTAGAGCAGAAAGTAAAGGGGGAGAAAGCAACTGGGGTGGGGGGGACCCACTGGTGGGGCACCAGGCTGTAAGAGGGAGCAGGGAGTGGGGAAAGCAAGCACAGGCACAAGGGAGGCAGGCTGTAGGACCCCCTTCCTTCAACCTTGCAGCCTCTCCAATGTGCTTCTAGCCATGGGGGCTATCTATCCCTTGCCAAATGAGCCATTCCAGCTCAGGGGGGTGGAGGGGGTGTCAACAACTCAGCTGTGACTTCAGCCCATAGTTAGGGGTCAAACCCAGAGCTGAGCTGGCACCTATCCCCAGCCATACTTGAATCCAAGACAAAGCTTCTTTCCTTCCATGCTCTTTGGGATTTGAGTAAATACTGTGTATACTTGGATAAAAGTACTTGTTCAGAGAGTTATGCCCTACTATGCCATCCTAATATTATGCATTGTTTTGCCTGCTGTTGTGCTTTTGACCTGAAACAAGCTTTATTTATAAAAAGCAAACCATTTAGAGCTGGGTGTCCATCAATATAGTACAGAAATTTAGAAGTATTTACAGAATGTACATCTAGTAATCTTACAAATAAAATATGTAATTAACTGAATCCCCAGGTTCTGTTCTCAGGCTGAACAAGAACTAACTTTTCCTTTCTGATTTAGTGTAACACCTTCAGTGAAACTTGAGGAGGCACATGTGTACACAGGAGTATTTTCACACTAAAGTTTTTCTTTCCCTTTTTGGAGTTGGTTGATTGCTATCTGAACGCAGCATGTGCCCTGATGTAACACCCATTGTTCTCCAACTTGGGAGGACAAACCATTGTTGATCAGTATTATTAAAACAGTGAACAGAATCATTCAGTATTAGAGGAGTGAGGTTGGAAACAGGATTGAATTTATTGGAGTTTGAATTCTTTGGGACCGGTTGGGGGTAGGCACAATGTCTCCAACAGAGTGTAATGCTGGCTTCTTGCATTATGATGAAATAGGTAATTATAGGCTAACTGAACTTTGTAGATTTCCAGGCAATATTAAAATGCACAATAGGGCTTTGCTGTCTTTGAGATGTTACCTTTAAAGTAGCTAGATTTTTTTTTAAATTATTATCAGATTTCATTTTAAAGAGTGAAAGGAAAATATGTGGGAATGTAGAAACAATCTTTCCTTCAAGATTCTACAAAACAAATTGTGGGAAGTGTTCCAGTTGCCCTAAATGAAGTCCTTTCCAAAAGATTATGTAATTGGTGGCATGCCAGTAACACGCTGTTCAGAGCAAACTAAGTTCCAGTAAACTTCTGATTCAATATCAGTAATTTACAAAATAAAAGCAAATGTGCAGTTCTGCCCTACTCCCACATCACTTTGGTTACTTAGCTTCAGCAGTTTGTCAGTTTTCATTTTGATTATGCTGATGATTCATGCATTTTAAGAAGGTAAACTGTGTGACAGGAAGAAGAGAAACCCATGAGAACTGGGCTAGATATGAAAACTTACACTCCGTTAAAAGATGCTTATTGATGGCTAATTTCCCATTACTGCCTGCTTTAATGTGCGCTGCTGAACATTTGAAGCTGTTATATGAACCTCATGTGTGGTCTTTTAGTCATTTTATAAGGTAGACTTGTTCTGTAGCTGAAGTTTCTTAATCCTTTCAGCCTGAAATAAATCAATATTTTAAAAAAGATATTAAAAAGCAGAAAGTAGTTTCAGGTAGTACATTTGTTTTGAGTTTTCCTGCCTATTCTTGTGGTTTCAGAATCACATTTTCTTAATTTTTATAAACGTTTCTTCCTGTTGCTATGTGAAAGGTCTATATGAATTGAGAGACTGTCACTTATAGGTTGTTTTCAGATGCAGGAAGTAAGCTTATCAAGGTAGATTTTTTTTTAACAGCTTGGAAATTGAAGCAAGATTATAATCAAACACTCATGACTTTTATATTCATGCTTTTCTCTGTTTTTTAATTCTTTTTGAAGTATGCATATTTTTAAAACAACTCATTGCAGCAGTTACTTTATATTGGTAATGGCCATTAATCAGGTCATTGTGCTAAGTAGAACCCTAACTGAACTTCAGATCTGCATCCTTCTATGTACAGAGCAACCCTTTCAAAACTTAAGGATATGTCTGAAAGGTTTAACCAGCCAACACCTGTAGTACTGCCATTTCTCTGCATGCAGGGCTAGATTTGAAGCTCTCTGATGGAGTTGCTGGACACAGTGTGATCAAAGAAGTATATATAGGTAGAAGACACTAAACTTTGGGGCAAAGCATCCACGCCAGAAGATAGGCGGGTGATCCAGGCTGACCTGGACAAGCTCAGCAAATGGGCAGAC
>NW_017728886.1:154759723-154768061 GCF_001723895.1 Crocodylus porosus
GGTGGTTCAAGCACCTACATTGAACACCTTCAAGAGTAAATTGGATGCTTATCTTTCTGGGATCCTATGACCCCAGCTGACTTCCTGGGGCAGGGGGCTGGACTCGATGATCTCCCGAGGTCCCTTCCAGCCCTAATGTCTATGAAATCTATGAAGAAAGCTCCTCTGTCTCATTTCAGTTCTAAATTCTGTAGCTTGTCAACAGCAATGAACAAGGATTGTCAGTAGGACTGCAGATTGTCAACAGGGAGGTAGGATTTGAGAATGGTCTGTGGGTTTAATGATGGGTAAGTGAAAGTAGAACCTAGATTAAATCCTGAGGGTGAGAGTTTTTAATAGATTTTTAAAAGGAGATTAAAGGGCCGTTTTCTGAGGAGTAGGCTCTGTTTGTGTGAAACAGGTGTAGGTAGCTTCTATTTAGTATAGATCACTTAAGCCAGGGATACTCAGCCTCCAACCTGTGGGCCAGATCCAGCCTGTGGTGCCATGTGATTTGTCCTGTGGGGCTCCCCACAAAGCCAGAAATTCGGTGGTGGATAGCACTGCACTGATACGTTGGGGTGGGCTGCCGCTGAGGGCTGGGGCCAGGGCTAATGTGGGGGGGTGGGCTGGGGCTGTGCTTGAGGCAGGTGTCAGGGGGGCTATGGCAAACTTTGGGGTGGCTACAGCCCTTCCCCCCCACACACCCCATAGTTGCCTGGCCCAGCCCCTACTGGAAAGAGCCTGTTGCCATCTCAGCCCCAACCTGCAGCCCACCCCACCCTTGCCCCGCATGGAGATCATGGAGCATGCGCCCCACCTCCCATGCCCTCCTGGGGAGCATGCAGCAGCGGGAGCTGCCCCCTCTTCCCCACGCCCCCCAGACAAGCTGGGGCTTTGATCCCTCCCCACTTCCCTTCCACCACAATAGACTTACCAGCTGCATGCAGCTCTTCAAGCTGCCGGGCTGTGCATCGGGAATTGGATGGGTATCGGTCAATATGCCTCCTTAAAAATAGGCTATCTGTATCAGCCTCCTAAATTTCTATCCATTCCCCTCTGGTGGTGGAGGACCAGTGGTACTGCTGTCCAGCTGCCAAATCTCTGAACCCATGGAGAGCCTCAGGCCCTGCACATTTGATCTGGTGCCTTATCTCAGCACGTAGGGCTGGGAGGGAGCAGTGCCAGGCCTCTATGACCCAATCCTGACATACAGGGGCTGCAAGGAGTTGGCTCTAAGCTGCTGGGACCTAATCCTCTGGCCTGCAGGGGACACAAGGGCATGGCTTCTGGCCCCTGGGATCCAGTTCCCTTTGGTGCAGGGGGCAGCTTCAGGACCCAATTCAAATAGGCCCCAGGTTGCTCATCTGGTTTGCAAGGTCAAAGGATTGAGCACTGCTGACCTAAACCTAAGTTTTACATTATCAACAAGACAGTGTTACACTTTGTTAGAATTGGTGTCTTGAATGTTGTACACTGTGCCTTCAAGGGAGAAGTGTATGTACATGCATTAATGGGTACATTGGACTTTTTTTCAAAGAAGGCCCGAGTTAAAGTTGCATTGGTATGTTATATAATGCTTTGTTTCTTGGTTTATGTGTTTGAGTGACAATGAACTCAATGGTCTGGAAGGGCAGGAGGAACCTTCAGGCAAACTTAACTAAGTGCTAAAAAATTTTTATCAGTTAATTTCCTGCTGTTTTCTTATATACATAGAAAGAGACAAGTTCTTGTATGGCTAAGCACTAATGATAATGCCTGCCTCCTACGTGGTGTTCCTCATCAGTATTTTTCAAAGCATTTGACAGTATTGTCTTTATTTTACAGATGGGGGAACCTGAGGCACAGGGGTAAATGGATTTGCCTGAAGTCACTTAGCAGACTATTGATGGAGCTAGGGATAGAACTGGAGTTCAGGGTTTGCATCCTTAGGCTACACAGTTACTGTATGTTTCTTAAGTGCTGCTCCAGCACCTCCTTACACTTTCCTATAGTGAAATGTTTGCTGTGTGTAGCCGTTGACAGACCTGGTGAGAGAAATCCCATACAGTGGTCTGGCCTGGCTAGGTCCCTTGCGGGGCTGGACCCCTCCCTGGCTGCAGCTGCTGAGCGGCCCTGCCTGCCCGCCCCGAGGAGCCAGTGCCTGCCTGGACAGCTCCAGCCGGTGCCACAGGCTCGGGGCAGGCGCAGGACAGAGCCTTCATGTGAGAACTTTGCCGCCAGGTGGCGGAGGAGCGGCTCTGCTCACGGGCCTGGGACACACCAGTTGCTGGCAGGGAGGCTGCACGTCTGGGAGTGTCTGTGCTCCCGCCTCCCCACCCTGACACGAGCCCGTGCCCAGGCTCTGTGCCCCCAGAGCGGCCCCGCGCAGGAAGCCAAGCACTGCCAGCCCACACCTGCCTCCTCACCTACCCGGGCACTGTGTCTCTTCGGGTCTGGCTGCCCATGTGCAAGGCCCCGAGTCCTGAGGGGGCTGCTTCTCATGTGCTGCTAGGGACGGGAGGCGGTGCAGGTACATGCAGCCACTGGGGCAGCAAGATGGGCAGCGGTGGAGCGGAGGGCGCCTTTCCTGCACATCCCAGGGAGGCTGTAGCTGGGAAGATGAGGAGCCCGGACTGGGGCTCCTGTGTGTGGCAGCAGCTCTCCCTGACCCGCTTCACTCCATGCCCGGCTGCAGCTGTGCCCAGCTGAGCCGCAAGTCTCTCTTGCAGCCTCTCGGATGCACTGATGAGCCCCTCCTCCCTCCCCTCCCACCTGCCCCTTGCAAGGCAGTGAGTGACGGAGGCTGCAAGGCGCCGTGCAGGTGTCTCCCGCCAAGACACATCCCTCCACCTTTGATTAGTTTCTACTTTGGCTGATAACTTTTCCACATTTTATCTGTCAACTTGCATTATGCTTCTTTCATTGTGCAACAGTGTATATTTTAGTCAAGTGTTTGGTATTATTTCATTGTTGCTTTTATATTTTTCTTATTTTGGATTTTAAACCACATTTCCAGGCCCATTTCATTGTCCCTTCCTGCAACTTCATTGGTGTCAAAGGTCACGTGATATCACTTCCTGATGTGATACCACTTTCTGTGAGGTCTTTGAATATGGCTCGCCGGCCCACTGGGTGATAAAAAGTTTGTGATTCAGCCCCACATTCAAAAACATTGTACATCTGGAGTACAGTGTCGTGTATAGTATAGGGTGATGTCCTGCTTACCACGTAAATGGCTTCCTTCTATGCTGTTTCCAGCTTCTGATCTGATTTAAGATGTTATTCCATACTGGGTGGATTGCAGTAGTCAGTGTCTTGAAGAGATGAATAATCGCAACAAGATCAGAATCTGAAAGCATAGGCAATACTGTTCTGTCTAGCTGTAGTAGGTAAAATGTCATCTTGTCTAATATCCAAGTTGTAGTTGTATTGGTCTAGAGGAAAAAGCAATCTGGGCTCATGGTAGAGGTGATGTTTTTTTATTAGACCAGCAAGATTTTTGCAAAATAAAGAATTTTTTTTTGCAGAAATCTTGTTGGTCTAATAAAAGATATCACCTCTACCATGAGCCCAGATCTTGACTAATACTGATTTTTCTAAGGACAGAAATAACAGATAGAGTTCCTACTCACTAGCTAAGAAGGACATGGCCTTCATAGTCCAGGTTGTGGCCTAATACTTTTCCAGTATTCCGTGATATGCAAAACCTCAGTAAATTACTCTGACTCTCTCTAAAACAATCATAAGAGATATGATGGTTGTTCCTGCATGTCCTTTAAAAATGTAGATAGTTCTGCCCAAATAGGAACAATATTCTGTCAAAAAAAAAATATATCCAACAGCATTTGGTAACGGAATGGATTTGAATTGGCTGTAGAATGGAAAGAATCTGCCTTACTCAGGCTGCCCATCAGAAACCCCTTTTGAGAGAGGTTTTGCAGATGCTCTAATGCAGGCAAAAGTATCTTCACTTTGATCAGATGTACAGCTGAAGCTTTCAAGAACAAATTGATACAATTGCTCAGTTTCAGTAGTGGACTTTCACTGCTACTGATTGAAAAATGTGTTATCTGTCATGACACATTTTTCTAACATGACTTTGTTTATACTGGGAAAATAAAGTTGTTATTTAAGTTATTACATCTTTACTTAATTATAAAATTAATTGGCACAGCATTATACTTGTGTAACCAGCTCATTTGGAAGCTGTTGATTTTTGGGGCTGTCCACACTGCATAGTTAACAACAATGATTGATATCTGCACTTGAGTGCTAGCCTTGTTTGGGAGTGAGCCTTCCCATATCAAAGCTGTAATAGTGTTACTGCATCCTCAGTGTTTCTATTTTCCTATGGATTGTGTTAAGGGCATGTCCTGTTGTTCTTTGTAATGAGACTTTTTTTAGTACCCTTTTCCACTCTTTTCACTTGTGGGAGAACTTGTCTGTCTGTCAGAGGGGACTTGTGACAAGAACTATAAACACTCTTTTATTTTTTTTGCCTGCATTCCCATTTGCAGAGTGGGCATTGTCCACCCTAAGTGAAAACAGCCCAGGTTCTGACCCATGTTTCTGCTGAGTTAGCTAGCATGAACTTAAAGTATCGCCAAGGCCAGGTCAAAACCATTTTCTGTGTGGGTGTGGGAGAAATGTAGCATTAGACCTAATAAGAATCCTATATAGTAAACCATCTAACAAAGATTCACCTAGACAGCCAAACCTTGGCCATGTCCCCATGAGGAATGATTACTGATTAGGAATATTGATATAGTATTTCAGCAAAGAACTGGTAGCTGCAGCTATACCTGTAAAACTGCATTGTATTTGAACAGTAAAACTCCCCCCTATGGATGAAATGAGTTAAAGCAGTAAAGCTCCTCGTCCACTTGGAGCTTTTGTAGCGTAGATGCAGGCTTTTTCAGCTGTTTCCATGTAAACTGGGAAGTGATTAGTTCATATATGCAACCTTCTGTATCTAACTACCAATATTTACTAGATAATTGTGGAAAGACTCACTTCAGCCAGAACTACAGGGAGACCAGCCATCTGTTGTAAATCTGGCTTTCGTTCTGGTTCTCAAAACTAAATAAATTTTGAAACTTCCCAGGTGATTTTTGTCAAGATACATTTTTTATGGAGGAAAGGTTTCTTCCACTTTATTTGTTACTTTCTTCTCACTGTGGAACTGTCTATATGGCTGCTTGAACTATATAATCTCTGAAACCTACTGCTTCAGTTGACTTCCACTTCCACTTGGACCGTGATAGCAGAGGATTCCCTGACAGGACCCTCAGTGCTGCTTTGTTCCATTAGGATAAAACAAAGATATTTGAAATGCCTCAGACCTCATAGGAGAACTTGAGGTTGGATTTTCAGCTGACTCATTTGACTATTTCTAGCACAATATTAAAATCTTTCACAGTACATGTATGGTTGAGTTTTGTTTGCTTTAGAGTGTTAATGAATATTCTCCGTAACGTCTTGGTACAAGTCTGATTGGTATGGATGAAATAAATAATTTTAGGGATTTAAAAACAAACAAAATACCAAAGGGAAACGTGCTAGTTCTGGTTTTGGTTCTACTACATCAGCTGTGCATGAGTGATAGGCTGCCATGCCCCAAGTGTTTTAAAGTGCTTTCTAATTGCATACCAGATTACATTTGTCTTGATTAAAAAAGGGAATAAATGGTCAGCTGGGCTGTTTGTGTTATGAATTGTATTTTACTTCTTTGATGATTTAATCAGCTGTCCCTGTAGGGAGGCTGAAGTTTGTTGCTTGTCTGGGACAAGATGCAAAGTGCTATCTTAGTTTTGTATCCTGTTTATGTCATATCCAGTTTAGTGTGTTTGTGATGATCTTTTGCTTTTTATCTATATACAGCATCAAAGTAGAGTAATCTTAACTCCTTTTCTACCCCCTTCAGTGGGGGCTAGGGTGTCATTCCTGTCCAACTTAAGCTATAGCTGAGGTCATGAACAGGCATTATAGTGCTTAGTTGAGGGGACAGGCATACACATCCCCTGTAGAATTACAGCATGTTGGAAGCACTACAGAAAAGTTCCTGGATGAAAGTTCCTGTAGCACTGTTGTAGTGCTACATGTAACATCTGTGCAGTACACCATAGCACTGTGAGAGGGTGTGTGTGTATTTGGGGAGGGGGGGTCTCAATCTGTTCCCCAGCCTCCCATAGTGCTGTGCTCTCCCTCCCTCCTTACTTAGGGGAGGGGAGGAAAAGAACAGGGTGGACAGTCATTATAAGTGTAGTCTTAGGGGAGCAGAGCTCAGTTTCATGTGTATATGTGCATAGCTGTCAAGGAATGTGGGATCGGAACTGTGTGCCCACAGTGGGCAGGGTTGCAGGCTAGTCAGAATTGGGGGCTGCAGCTGTCTTCACTTGCAGTTCACTTCACCTGGATTCACTTGCAGTTTGGCAGCACTTGGGGCAAGCATAGTTGCAACCCAGCTGGGACCAAGGGCTGGAGCTGGGCTTACTATTGTCCTGGTCCCATGTTTTACTGATAGCCTGAGAGGGAAGGTAGGAAGGCTGCAGCTTTGCTCATTATGCTCAAAATAAGGCACATACTTCAATTTCTTCTGGTGCCTGAAAGGAAGGGATGGAAGTTTTGAGATGAGAGCATGGCTAGTGGGCAGAATGGACTGGAGAGGAATACAGGAATTGAGATGGATGGAATTCTAAAGTTTTTAGAGGGATCATGCAGCTCTCATATTATGGTTTTACATATATCTGTTTAGTTGCTTTATTTTTCAGTTTTCAAACTACTGAATTTAATTTTCATTTTAACTGTAGTAAATGCGAAAGATATTATTCAGTATTACAAATGATTGCCTAACATGTCTAAAGTTACATTTAGACATGCCAACATTTGAAGGAAAGGCAGGGAACAAATTTACAAAAACACAGGTATTCTAAAGTAAAACATAAACTTTGCTAAGAATTGTTAATTGGCAGGATGGAATTTGTTAGAATGGGTTAGAATGGGCTTGTATCCAGTTTTGAAAGTATGGAAAAGTAGGATTTGAAGATTCTTAAAGAACAAATATGCCACTGAGGGAAATTTGATTTGGGTGGATGAGCAGTATTTTGGTTGTTTGACAGTCCCAATTTTGAAAATGATGAAAGATTGTGATTACATCTGTTGTCTGTGCAGTCTGTCTTCAGCTTTCCAAGAAATCTCTGACCAGTGGTAAAAAAAATCAGTTAACATTAGTAAGGCCCCCTCTACAAGTTGCAGGTAGTAGTAGGCAACCATTGATCCTTCTGGATCATGGTATACATGTAAGGGGTCACCAGTAGTATTTGACAGGTTGTGAGACAACAGAACGATGTTGAAAAATGCTCCAAGCATACGATTTTGATGTTTGTGATTATAGCAAGTAAGCTATCTCTGTAGATAGTTGTTGACTAAGTACTTGCAATCCATGGAATTGTTTACCAGTGACACCATGGGAAGTCTCTCTTTCCATGGAATAAGTGCCCATAATTGCAGTTGTGCATGAACAGTTGTTACTGAATAACAGCATATATTAGACAATCCCTTTGTGAACTGTCACCTGAATATTAGAGTTTTGAGAATTAAGTGAGGGAAGTGTAGGTACTCTAATGCAAAGTAATAAATCAGTGAGTCAGATGAATAGTCATCATATTTGTCCTTGTTGTAAGTAATATTTATTTCCAAAGTGGAATCAGATTCCTTTGTCATTCCTTTTCTTTTTTTCAATAGGTTTTCTGTGAGACATTTCATGAGTCAGGAATGTTGCACATCAAAATATATTTTGAGTTTATGCACATAGTTAACCTCAAATATTTTCTCTTTCAAGCAGGGAATCATTAGTAGAGTGACGGAGTCGGTGAAGAACATTGTACCAGGGTGGTTACAAAAGTACTTCAATAAAAGCGAAGAGGAGCATGTAGATACAAGTGAACCTAGAAACCAGGGTGAGAATCCATTAAGCTACCATCATGATTATACAGAGGAAGACACCACTGTGATTGATGGAAGAGTCACTCCTGAGTCTACCAGAATTATTTTGGAAGGTATGTGGAAGACTACAGCTAGTTGAATAAGATTAATACATTTAGACTTCAGAGATTTTATGAATACTAAAATTCATAGATTTTAGCCTTCTGGATTTATTACATTTTTAAAGGAAATTGGAAAGAAAGGTTTGATGAAATATAATACAGTTGTTTAATTTTTTTTTTCCCCCCCAACATTTGAAAAGGTTTTCCTTCTGGTGTTCTCTAGGTTGTCCTTTAGGGATAGAGACTGTTGATCAGTTTTCCCTAGTCCATTAAATAGCTGTAACATGGCTGTAATTTTTGCTTAAAAAGTGAGCAAGGTGATTTCTGCCGCC
>NW_017728886.1:154768236-154784496 GCF_001723895.1 Crocodylus porosus
GGGGGGGGGAAAAAAAGCCTATGCTATTATGCCTATGTTTTAAATGGTAATTAATATTTGTTCTTAGTCTAGAAATTAAATTGTATATTGTTACATCTCATCACTTTCAATGTCATTTTAGAAGCACAGAAACACACATCATGCTTTATAAATTGATGTAGGCTTTGTATGATAACTATTCTATAATGGGGCCTTTGAGCTTGAGGTAGGTTAGAATTTAAACCTTTGATGCTGAATTTCCTGACTTCTTTGTAGTTTAACAATTTCATATTTAATGTTGCACTAACTTAAGTACTTGCATGTTGTTGTTCTGCTAACAGACAGTTAAGTGAAACCCTATATGGGTGAGGAAGAAGTTAAAATTGGCTTATCTCTATTTTTGTACATGAAACTTGGCAGTAGAAAAAGAGTGTTGATAGAAAACAGCTTTTGACTTATGCTCCCACACACTCCTTACCTGCTAATTGTATTATCTTATTCTAGAACCATCCACAAGTAGATCTGCATTAAACTTCTCAGATGTGTTAACAAGGCCCTCTCTTCATCGAAGTCATCTGAATTGCACCATGTTGGATTCCCCAGCACCACACTGTCAACCTTCCACATCCTCTGCTCTTGGCATTGGCAGTTCTGGACTCTCCTTAGTAAAAGAAATAAAAGATTCTACCTCTCAGCATGATGATGATAACATCTCAACTACCAGTGGTTTCTCTTCTAGGGCATCTGATAAAGGTAGCATTTATTTTACTGGGATCATTCGTTTGCCCAATTCTGTTCATAACAGATGCATTGCATTTTTTACATGTTTGATCTGTCACCTTGGAAAACAGAAATTTGTCTGTTACTTGGGTATAAGCTTCTGATATGCAAGAGTTAGATACCAAAATGTAAAATTAAGTATCATGTTGTAACTTTTTTATAGATATACTAAAAGATACTGTCATAAATGGAAAGTAAAGCTTATTGTTTAGGTTATATTCAGTTCAAAGGTTGGAGAGTAGCTACTAAGGGTGCAGACAGATGTAATATTTGAAATATTTTATTGGGTAACAGGGTTTGAAACATCTTAAAAAATGGAGTTTTTCAGCCATAGACAGACTCCTGGCACATCCCACCACTGGAGCACTTCAGAATCTTTGGGCTGGCCCTCAGTGTTCTGCAGCTGGGGTGGGGGGTGTGGATAGCAAGTCCATCCAGCCTGTAGCTCTGCTCCTACCTTGCCTCTGCAACAAAGTGCAGGAAGAGCATATAGTGGACACTCAGTGAGTGCTCCTAGTTACTTTAGCATTCCATCCTTTTTCTCTTCTGTGAAATATGAAACGTCATAACCAGAAGAAAATATGACTACATCCTGCTTGCCACCAAACAAACAATGTTGAAGTAAACAGACTGTTTCAATTTTTTTCTGAGCCTAACCTGCATAAATCGAGCTGTGTCAAACAGGAGATTTTACCACACCTTTAACTCTCCTATGAAATATGAACTTTCATTTCTACCTGTAAGAAATTTTTATAATCTTTTCTCTTATGCCTGAAGAAGAGTATTTGTACCCAAAAGAGCTTGCAATTAAAGCTTTTTTTGCAAAAATCTATTTGTTCTAATAAAAGATATCACCTCTACCACAAGGTCAGATTCCTAGCTGCTTTGGGGAGATGAGGCAGGAATGCAGCATTGTGGAATGCCAGAGAAGACACCATATACACTTGTTCCAGAACGAAATAGCACAAAATTAGTACCTGCTTCCTCTAGGCACATTTTCTGTCATGCTTTGGAGCGTTTTTATCAGGTGTTTTATTTCTACACGTTCTCTTTTTTGACACATTTGAAATGTTACATCTGTCCACAGCATAAAGCTTGTTTGCTGTGGACTTTCAAATATTTGGTTTGCACATGGGCTGGGTTACTGCTCTTAGGGTAGCTAGTAGGCAAGCTTCTACTGTTTATGCTTTATCTTTTGCAGATGGAGGATTTCAGTTCTCAGTTCTATCAAGCCTGTCATCTTTCTTGAATATAAAATTCACTAGGGCAAATGTTATCTTGACGTTTTTATTTAACATCTTATTGACTAAGACTTTTGGAAACTTAAGCCCTTTCACTACAGAATAATTGCCAGATAGAACAGACAACAGTAGCGCAGGCTTCCACAGACTGTGGAAGCAGGTTTCTGTTTACCATGCCTCCCCCTTATTTTAAGGGGGAGGCTGTCCTTGGAGTCCACAGTAGTTGTCTGTATACTTCTGCTTTTTATTAGCAGGCTCAGGACAAACAAGAAAATGCTTGTGGCTTTCAGTGGAGTGGACAGTTTGTTAGAAATTTAAATAAGAACATTAACTGCAGAAGAACCAGATTTAAGACCCACCAGTTCTACCCTGGGTTGAACTCAAGTGATTAATCTGCTTATGAGAATTTTGTATGCCATTAGTAATGCAAGTGTTACTATAATTTCTGTCCTTCTGAAAGAGTTTCCTAGTAAAACCATCAGTCTGAGCTTTGTTTAGTGCTTATAATTTCCAATACAAAGGCTGGTTCTGTATTGATTTACATGACTAGGACCTGGGTTCATGAATTATGTGAGACTTTGCACTTTCTGATGCAGATTGTTAACAGAATATTGTAAGATTAATCTGTTCAGAGAACTCTGAAACTAGGTGTTGAATGACTTGGGACCTAATGTGGCATTTTATTATGTGTTTCTTTAATGCAAATTTATATTTAGTTTTCTGTGTACATCAACTTTGCTTTAAATTTATAACTTTTATAATGCAACTAAGGCCCTAACCCACTCAAGGTATTTATGCATACCATACATCTTTTTGTCAGATATAGCAGTTTCAAAAAATACTGTACCACCTCTCTGGTCCGCAGAAGCAGAACGATCTCATTCCCTCTCACAACATACACCTACCAGCTCTAAAAAACCTGCATTCAACTTATCAGCTTTTGGAGCTCTCTCCCCTGTAAGTACAGCACGATGTTGTGGGATTTGGTGGGGTTTTTTATTTTTTTTTAATTGTGTTATTTTTATCCATTTTGCTGACTTTCTCAATGTGTCTTTCTTCAGTCATTTGGTAACACTTCTGTCCTTAAGACAAGCCAGCTTGGGGATTCTCCATTTTATCCTGGAAAAACCACTTATGGTGGGGCAGCTGCAGCCGCCAGGCAGTCTAAAGCACGAATTACTCCTTATCAGGTAAGAGAAACTGGAGCGAGGTGGGTAGTAAAGAGCAACTGAAATGTAATACTTGTGCCACAGGTTAGCCATCCCCATTCAAGTATGTGATGTGGTATGAGAGTGATCAGTGAATTATTGCAAAATGCATCTTCTTGTTTGTAAAAGAACATCTAAGCTGTGGTACATAACTTAGGGCTGTCAACCTGCTATAGTTACAGTTGCATAAAGTTTTACATTCATAAACTTTGTGCTTGCACACAGCGTATGCATATGCAAAAATAACTAAGCATCCTTAACTGTAACAAAAACTGCTGCTCCTGGTTATTTTTTTATTTTTTATTTAGAGGTGTATTTAGTGGTATACTTACAAAAAACGCATCTGTGCTGATCCTTTTCTTTGCACTCCACTCCAGCAGAGATTAAGGTACAATGTTAAATGCAATACATGTTTCCTTTGCTTTATATGGGTCCTGTATGTGCAAATTCAGTCTTATCCGATGACCCTTTGTATACCAAAAATTCATTATATGCTAAAGGGTGTAGGTTGTATGTAGGTTATATGCTACGTACATTCACTCTGATGCGATTGGTGTGGTGGAAGCCCACAGTCAGCTGCTTTGTGCAGTGCATTGTGGGAGTGATGTGCACCAAAACATAGTCTCCTGTGGATCTGTGCTCCTCGCTCATTATCTGTGAAATGTGTTTCTGTAGTTGCAATCCCACTGTGAGAGTGCCTTGTGCTTGTGTGTATTGTCTGCTGTTGGTGAGTACCAAAACTGTCTTGTAAAAGTGCTACAAATGGGCCTGGGGGTCAGTACATTCAAGGCCTTGGAGCATATCCCTATTTGTTATATAGTAAAGTGTGTTCCCTTTATGTGAATTCAAGTTATGCGCTGTTTTCCAGGGACACGTGTACAGCATAAAACGAGAGAAACCTATATTAAGATAGACACCAAAAAGCAAAATCCATTTCAACGTACTTAACTTGACTAGCTGTGCATGGCACTATCAAAGCAATGTTATCCACCCCACGAAATAGATAACAAAATCTAACCTAATTAATGTTGAAAACAGCCAATAGGGATTGATTGGTAGGACTGGCTGAAAAAAAATGCCTGTTCGTAGAACTCTTATTGTTTCATTCAGAACATCTTGGGCTTGATGCACTTTTACCAGGTCATGGAAGTGCAGGATCTGTGGTCCCTAGACAGAGTCTACCTGTCAATTCTGTTCCAGAGCAGGGGAACACTGGGGGCCCCTGCAGCTACCTAGTGAAACTGATATTCTTTAGCTGTTAGTTGTGAAATAAATGGAGCAGGAGGTAAGTTTCATTAAACAAATGCAGGATCCTAGGAGCTCCTTATTCTCTGAAACATTTGAAACATGTTGGTGCTGTTTGGTCTGAAACCTCATTTTAAAACAAACCCAAAAACAAACAAACCCTAATACTTCTGTTTTTTCCTTACCTCTATTGATTATATTTTTAAAAAACTTAAGTCAAAACTAAAATTCAGTGGTTCTAGGAAAAGAAAGTCCTGCTTCCTTTAAAGTAAATCCTACTTCTTGTAGTGCTAATAAAATGTAATGAGGATTACACCCAGTATCATTTACTTATTCTGTTTTGCTTCCTGCCTGGGCATACCAGCAATGTGGTAAAATTAGTTTGTGGTTACATAGTGGCGATGCAAGACAAATAATAAATTAATATTTAGGTAAGTTAATGGAATGTTATTTTAGGCTTCCTGTTGCTCATTTAGCATAACCGATTACTGTTTGCTAATTTTACTTTATTTTTACCCCTTTACAATTTCGTATCTGTCCTCTTAAACAAGTTGTATGGTACTGTCATTGCCAAAGTATAGGCTGTGAGAATAAATTAATGAAAAAGTGAAAACTGGAATTCCTGAGGATGATGTAATCTGGTTAAGATGCTTTATTTACATACTACCATGTAAATCTGATGTTGCTTACCCACTTAACGTTTATAATCTCTGTGTAATATCAGTCTCAACTTTACATTCTTTTTTTCTACCCTACTTTAAAAAAGATATGTTATTGTCTTCACAGCTTTCTTAAATATTGACTAAAATTTATATGAATTTTAGATTCTTCATATTTGTCCTACACCTGTCTTTCAGGCATGTGGAGAATATGATTCAATTCTTACTGGAAAGTAAATAGGTTCCCATTTACTTCAGTAGGTCTCTAGGTTTTGGTTGTCAGTAGTAATTCCCCTGCCCTCCTCCCCCTGTCTGTCCTAGAATAATGGGATCTAACACAAGACATGAGTGTTAAATCCAGTGCAGTTAAGTGTGCAATGCTAACTTTTTCAGATGCCGGTAAGAAGACAAATGAAAGCAAAGCAAGCAAATGTGCAGTCCTATGGAGTGACAAGTTCCACGGCACGGCGCATCTTGCAGTCTTTGGAGAAGATGTCAAGTCCTTTAGCGGTAAATGGCTTTTATTACTCCATTCTATGTTGTTTCATGAGCACATGGAACCCTCTAAGCACATTTGTATCAGATAAGCTTTAAACAAGGTTTTCATACTTTTCATAGTGTAACTTTATTGTAATGTTTATTCAACAGGATGCTAAAAGGATTCCATCCTCTGTTTCTTCTCCACACTCTTCTGTAAGTTGATCTCTGAACTGTTTTCTCTGTTTTGTTACATAGAAACCTGTAGACCAGTTTTCTTTTTAAATGTTTCTGCTTGCTTTCTTTTTTTTCTCAGCCTATGGACAGGAGTGTGCTGGATATTACTGGCTTCCATTCAAAAAGAAAACGGGTAAGAATTACTGTCATCCCATAACAGCAGATAGCTAATTTAAATAGCGGATTTTCAATCTTTCTTGGTTGGTGAACTGACAGGGGTGGTTCCGCCGTGCACACCAGTGAAACCAGAAGTGCTTGTGGGAAAACCAGACGTGCCCCCTGCTTCTCTGTGCCACTGCCATGTTACCCCCTGGGGGCTTCCCAAGTACCCCCAGGGATATGCGTACCCCTGATTTAAATTTAAATGTTTTTGTTACTTTGGAGATCTAGGGGGATAATTGGCAGTAGGGTACAAATTGGTAATGCTGTGTGACTTGTTTAGGTGTGTGTTCAGTTTTCAAGTATGTCTCCATGTATTAGTTGGGAGGGTTGTGGAGACTGTCCACTCCACTTCGGGGGCATTAGCCAGGTAGGTTAGCTCTTTGTGTCTTGTGTTTTGTAAATGCTTACTCAGGGAAGCATATATGGAACTTGGACTTAAACTCTACCCCTTTCTGCCACTTGGAGGTAAGTAAGCTGTGGCTATGCTAGGCAGTTGTGTTTAGAGAGACCTTGTACAGCCAAATTGAGGAAATGCCATTAAAAAAATGGTGAAAATGGCTCTGCCAGACTTGCATATTTAAATGAATGATAAAATGTGTTGCCTAAACAAGCCAGTCTAAACTACTGATAATGCTGTAGTCAAGAAATGAAAGATGTTAATAGAGATTTTTTTCAAGATTTTTAGATACTTTTTAACATTGGACTCGTATATGGAGCAAATGAATCCAAATACCCTCAAGTTTAGTCCAACAGTGCTTTACCAAGAAGCTAGTCTAAGAATGAAAAGATTGCCTTCCTTCCATGGTGTTCCATTGCATGAGGCTTACATGGGGAGTAGAGTGTGTTCTTTGTATTGCTCCCTTTGTTGAAAGTATTACTGCATTTGAAAATTTACCTGAAAAATCTCAATCTTTAGTATATACTGAAAAGAAGGTATAAGAACGCCACAAAGTGTAGGATGTCCTTTTGTAAATGTAAAGTGTCATGTAAACAGACTGCAAACAAAACAGCAAGTGCTCTCAGCTTAAATTGTAGAACTGCACCTGTGATGAGGCATTAGAAAACATTTGTCAGTTATGTAACGGAGATCCTGGGGATGTGAAGCTAAACAAATGTAGTACACAGCTGTTTCTATGTGAAAAGGGAAGAATTGTCTATTCATAAAGTTTAAATGTTTGGCAAGAAATAGAAAGTCCTTGACAGTAGTAATAGTTGCCCAAGAAAAGAGGGTTTTTGTGGTGTTAGAGTAGACTGCTTACAGAACACTTGTGCACTTAAGTAAAACTGTTATAGTGAGATCAGTAGGGTGATACATTTTTAATTCCAGTATCCTTCAGTATAGGCCAGTGACATTAGTGCTCTACAACCATAAACTAGTTTTCATTTTAGTGTTTGAGTAATGTATATTTAAAAATGCATTGAAAAGTTCACAACGGGCTAGTAAAACTATACAAAGTTTTACATAAACATGCAGTTTTTAAAAGAATTCAAAAACCATGCTTTTCTCTTAAGTAGTTAGTCTTGGAAATGGCTTGCATTAAATGGAAAAAAATCAGTAGGATCGACTTTTAAATCATTCTAGACCACTTCTTTACTCCATATTAATAACAAAACTTTAGATGAGATTAGTGCAAGGTAAGCATTTCTATCAAATTCAGCTTGCTTTCACTATTTTTGTTTTATCCATCATTTTTGTCAGTTTAAACAAATCGGGGAAGTCTGTTTAATACTTTAGTACAGCTGTGTATAAACTTCAAATATTGTGCAGCAGATACTGATTTTTTTTTTTTTTAAACAAATACTTCCCATTAAAATATTTTAAAATGGAAAATAAATGAATCTATCCTTAGCTGTTTCTGTTCTGTAAAAGAGTGGTCTGTGTGAAATAGACATTTTGGGTTATAGTTGACTTGAGAGTATTCTTTTTTTTGGAATGCTGCTTGAGAATTAAATTGGGTAAAATTTTCAAATGTATTCAAAGAGTTTGGGGGCTTGCTTAACTATAATGTTGTTGTAGCTTTCTGGTGTTGAACTTGTTGGAATAATCAACATCAGAAGTTTGACTACCTATCTGTAAGCATTTTAATGTAGAAATCTGTTTCTGGTTTATACAGAGTATAAATCTAACCGTATGTGTGTAGTACAAGAAAATACTATGATGATTTAAGTGAATTATGGTGCCCCTAACAGAGTAAAATTAGTTGAGGAATCTGGGTGTGTTAGGTTTAGGCATGTCTAGACTACCCTTCTTGACTTTCTTAACTTTCCCGCGCAAGTTGAATACCTTTCTAGCACATTAAGCATTTTCACTGAATGTAGTGATTGGGTTAGGAATAGGTAACTAATTTAATTCATGTTTTTTAAATAAAAGCACTTTTAAAATAAACACACTTCCTACCTTCAAAACCAAATTAACTGTGTTGATTAATCCTGGTCCTAAAGGTGGAATCCCAACTCCCACCGGTCCAGAAACTTGTAACACCGAAGACCGTTTCTTTGTCAATGAGCCGGTCCCAGTATTTTAAACCATCTCTGACTCCTACTGCTGAGTCAGGCAAAGCTCGACAGAGAGTAGACATAAAGCACAAAGTAAGTATGCTTTCTGGTTCATATTTGCACAGCTTACCATTGGAATGTCTATAAATATTATCATAGTATGTTATACCTACACTGTATAGAGAATGCAAGGTAATACTTAGGACAGTAGCAATCTTTGTGCAAAGAACATTTCAATTTGTTTGTATTGCACTGTATTTATGAAACAGTATGTGGTTGGTAGGTTGTATACACAGTGTAATAATATACTGTTGGCTTGGACTGTTTTTGAGCTGAAATAATAAAATAATTGTGTAGTGATGTTCAGGCCTATTTATGAGTACTTCTCTGACAGCCTGGCTAGAAATTTCTGCTGATAAAATGATCCAGCACAGTTTGGATTATTTGTATATTAAATCTGCATTTAAGCTATCCCTGTTTAAATTGTACATCCCAGGTGATTTCATTTGTGAGTTTCTACAAGGTAATTCGGTGTTGGTGTGTTTCATCATGGACTCAGGAATAAGCTTTTGCAGTGTCCCCTCATTTGCCAAAGTTCTTGCATGAGATTTGTACTTCCACTTTGGATAATCCCATCCATGATTTAAATCTTCAGGATTTGTTTACAATAAGATATTTGAATATCATTTCCACTTTGGGTTAGGGTAGATTTAGTTGTTGCTATTTCTGTTGACCATCCTGTCTTTGTTGCCATGTTTACCTTCCTTCTTACTAAAAACTAAGGCAAAATGTTTTTGTTTGTTTTTAAGTTTGGAACCATAATTAGCTTATCTTTACTCTCTACCTCTTCCTCCTATAGGAATAATATATGTGGTATTACTGATATTTTTATAGGGGATTGGTGAGTTGATGTCTGTTTCAAAATTAGGAAACTTGGGTACAAAAGAATGATTTGAAATTTGGAAAACTTACAGTGGGCAATTTTAAGAAGCTCAATCTATTTAGATTATCCAAGAGAAGGTTAAGGGGTGACTTGTTTAGTCCATAAGTACTTGCATGGTGGGAATATTTTTGATAAAGAGTTTTTATAATCTGGCAGACAAAGGCATTCAAGGTCCAAAGCCTAGACGGTGAAGCTAGACCATTCAGATTAGAAATAAGGATAAAAGCTTACTTAAGTATGTGAGAGATGTTCTGTCACTCCATCTTGAATCAAGATGGACATTTTTCTTTAAGAGACAAATACTATAACTCTAAATTATGAGCTTGATTTAGAATTTAGTGAAATTCTACAAGATATTTTTTGTAGGAGGTTAGACTAGGTCAGGAGTGGCCAACCTGCACAATATGTACCACAAATGGCATAGGCAGCCTCTTTTGTGTGGCACACTGTAGATTGGGAGGTGGCAAGCAAGTACTACAATAGACAGGACAAAGCAGAGGAGCAGGTTAGGCAGGGGAAGGGCATTGGAGTAGCACTCGGGGAGAATACGAAGCTTAATTGGTGGTATGCTTGCCAGAAGGGTTGGCCCCCACTAGACAAGATAATCACACTGTTCCCTTGTGATGCTAACATCTATGAATCTGTTAGTTTAGCGTGCACAATCTGTCTTTTGCACTGAAAGAAAATTCAGTTAAGAGTGATAGCAGTTGTGTTTTTTTTCCTTTGGTAAGTGGAATGCTTAAAATGGCATGGTTTTTAATTAAAAAGTTTCACTGTGAGTCTGGCACAGATGATTGTCAATAAGTACTAGTTCTTGAATTGCCTGTGTGGTAAGTCATCACAGTTTTAGGTCAATATAATTTATTATATAATTTGCAGTCAGGTGTTTGTCATAATTAGTACTTATTAGGTTTGGGGTACAGGCCAAGGTAGTAAAATTTGTTTAATATGAAGAATTTACTCTGTCCTAAGTTTAATACGCAAAAGGAATAGATGGCTGTTAATTTATTCTACTTTAATTGAAGTTAATATACTAGTGAATTAACTTGTGCGTCTAAATGGATACAGTGACGTGGAATTCTAGTTATTATAGTGACTGCTACAAATAAAAGAAGCAGGATTAACATAAGATTTCCAACAGAGCAATTTAGCTTTGTTTTTAAAATAATTTCTCCATATTTGCAATTAACTAAAATCTCAAATTTTATTATCTTATATTTGCAGGGAATGAGGGAGAAAAATCTAGCTATAGAACTGCGAACAGAACCACCTGAAAGGTATGTCAAATCTAGAGTTATCCTAAACCACGTATTAGGATGGAGTGGTGATGCATACCTTTGTGATTTATTAAATGTAATCTACACGTTCAGGCTTTTGAACAGAGTATAACAAATAGTTCTTGTTCCTACAACAGGATGGACGATGGGTTTTGTTTGTTTTTTTTAAGATTTGTAACCTGGGAATGAGGTGGGAAATATCTAATGTTTTGATACAAGCTATGCATATAAATAGGAAATAAGAGAAACGGAAGGAGGATATAAAAATAAAACTATATATCAGCAAACCTTTTGGACTAGATACGTGTTCTTACCAGCAAATAAAACAGGGAAGAAAATGAATACAATGTCACTCCTGCAGAGGGGGCTCTGTGGCTTCTGAAGCTCAGTTCTTTTCCCTTGTACAGTTTTCTAGCTGGCTAAACAAGATTTCAGGAATTACCAGAACTGTTTTAGCAATTCTGTCCATACGTATTTTTAACAGGATTAGATGATGCAGAAATAAACCATTTCACAATTGAATTATTTTTCCTCATTCATCTTAATGTTCTGTAGATTACAGCCCCATTTTTCCTAATTGGCTGAGACCTAAAACCTTGGTCTAACATAACCCAGGGTAACACTCTACTTCCCAGAACTTAAAATTAAAACCCCAGTGCAATAGACTGTCATTTAACTTGTCCTGCAGTGCCTCACCTTCTCCTCTTTTATGATACTGAAGAATGTATAAACTCAACAGCCAGATGCTACATTAGTTGCTTGTAGGCATGATGCTTATGGTATAAGATGGTACATCTTTGCAAGACATTTTTCTGCATGTAAGTCGTATCATTTTTTTAGCTGTGTTTTCTGTGGAAAAGGACATGACTTCTCAGACAAAACACAAACCTCTTTAGGTGATACTTTTCTGCCTGTCTGCATACTGGACAAATTGCAGCTTTGTTTTTGTAGACTGAAGGCGCTTGTACAGTCTGATGTGACCATGAGTATCATCTGGCCAGTTCATCTTGAAAAGCAAAAGCTTCATGCTTACAACATTTTCATGTAGAGTTATTGGGTCCACAACAGCCTCTCCTGAAAAAGGGTTTTGAGATCTTTCTAAGGTTTTGCCACAGCATGTTAGTGTAGCCATCATTAAATACAGGCAGTCCTTGAATTACAACATTTCGAGCTACAACATTTTGCACTTACAGTGTTTATAAATTGACACCCTACTTCAGCTTTATGACATCAGTTTCAACTCAACAACGCTTGATCCAATGCAACACTACGCCAGTGAACAAGTTTGTTGCATTGCTTATCTCCTAAAGAACATCTGTCCAAACTTCCTTGGACACTTTCTTTAAGAAAGCAGACAAGACTCCAGAAAAACCTGCAGCCAGGACTCCTGAGGAGACTCCAGCCAACAACCCTTCAAAAAGTCCAACCAAGAGCCTTTCAAAATTCCGGCAAAGTCACCACAAAGAAGTCCTTCCAAATCAATATGATTGCTATTTACAATATAAATACATTAAAGTAGCTATATTACTCATCTATAATTGATCGAGTACAAAATTCTGGGGTATTTCTAGTGAAAATAGGGTGTCAGGTCTTGCTTCTGGAACCAATCCCCCATTTATAACATTGTTTCTTATGAGAAAATTGGTTTCGAGTTGCAACATTTTGACTTAAGATGTGGTTTTCAGGAACCGTTGTGTCATAAATCTGAGGACTGCCTGCACAATGTTACTCTGAGTTTGCCTTGGCTCTCTGCTTTCTCTGATTCCTTTCTTTTGCAAAGGACCTCCTTAAGGGAAATTCCAGGAAATGAAGATGAAATTGAATTGGTAATACAGATGGTGCTTTCTAAAGCAGGGTACACAAAACTTTGTAGTTTCTGGACTGTGGTTCTTGGATTTAATCCACTGCAACTGGTAAATCTCTTGTTTGGTTGGCCCACCACAAATTTCCTAGCTCTTAACTCTAGATAAGAACTTCTAGATTTCACTCTTTCCCAGAGGGATAGAAGTGTGATTCTGCATAAACAATTCATAGGTGTATATAAAAAAAAAAAAAAAGGGGGGCTACATATTTTGCATGGAGGTGCATACCTTCTTTCTTCAGAAATCTGGGTTGGGCTCTGCTGTATTATACTAGAGTATCTCAGAAGCATAAGCCTATGCCATGCCTTCAGTCTCATGGGGAACTTGACCTAGTGCCTAGATTTAAGTATATGTGAAAGCTTCTGTTTCAACAGTCATGTGTTTGGCCAGGAGAGGAGCTTCTATATATAAGTCTGTTCGTTGGGTATTTGGGTGTTGTACCCACTTCTTCTTTCTCTGATGAGGGTTTTGCTTAATCACATTCCCTACTTCATTCATTTTGTCTGCTGGCTTTTCTCTTTTACACTTGAGTTAGGAAGTCTTTCTTTTTGCTGTTCTGCCCAAGCTTTTGGCAGAAAAAGGAAAAGTGCTGATTTGTATAAGGGGTTTATCAGTCAGTGTAATGAAAAGAACTCTGGAATGCAGACCAGCAAATGCTGCCTTTGTTCAGCGGAAAGCCCTGTGAAAGAAGTAACAGCTTCTAAGGCTTCTGTTAAGCTGCGCAAGCTGGAGTTTCTGCCTTGAGCTGTGGACAGTCATCCGGACCTCCTTGAATCCCTTTCTCTTTCACGAAGGCTTTGTTTGACGGTGTTAGCACATAGGACCTTCCTCTTTTCCATCACCAAAGGTTCACTGCTGAAGTAAAGACCAACTTGAGTGGCTGTATTGAAGGTCCCATTAGGGATGTAGGAAAATAGTTACTTAATTCTCCTGTTTTCTGTCTTTTGGCTCAGACTTAAGTTTGTGTTGAGCATGGGGACAGTCTGCTTAACTTAACTTATTTTCAACTTTTTTTGTAACTGTTTGTGTTTTAGAAGAATTCTTATTCCTTGGGAAATCTAGTTGAACAGCATCAGACAACTTGCACAGAGCTTTGCGTTTCACTTTGTTCGTTAACACAGGACATTTTTCTCTGCAAGGGGAACAGATCCAGTAAATCGCAGAGCTTGATGCAAGTAGGTAATAAAAAGCTTGCTCTGATCATACATTGTTTATCTCTGTGCCAGCAATTCTACATACCCCAAATTCAGTAGTCCTGCCTCTAATGGACTGTCTTCAGGAGGAGGAGGCGGCGGTGGCGGCAAAATGAGAAGAGAAAGAGGCCTACACTATATATTGAAACCTGGACAAGAACAGGTTGGTGAATTTACTCCAGTTGTGCTACTGCATCACAAATATATGTATACTTGGCTCATTAGAGGCTCCAGATAGAATTAATGGTTACAAAACAGTTAGCTTTTTGAACTACATAGGCTGGAATGGTTAAAACCCTCTCTGTGCACCTTCATTTTGGGAGCAGTTTGATTGGGGGGGGGGCTATTTTCACAAGTGCTTAGTTACTCCACTGTCCCATTGAGCTGAATTTAGTAGAAGTTGCAGGTGATCCTTGCTTCTGAATAGGAGGCCTATATTTCTCAAGTTAGTGTATCAGTTCTCACACCCCAAAAATATAGACTACTTTTGGAAATTTTGGACATATTTGGGGATTATGACTTGTAAAGCTACTTTATTAACAGTGGAATGAATAAGTCCTCATACAAGAAAGCTGGGAAAGTAGAGTTTTCAGGTTTGTATGTATAGTAGTTGCAAAGATTTGACATGGGCAATAACTACCAGTAAGCAAATTAAGTATTCTTTAAATTAATAATAATATCCTTCTATATGGTGTAACGCTGTATGGAACAAACCAAGATTTGAAAATGGAATAAAATATGACAGCACTCTAGGTCAAAGTATTAAATGAGTTTGTCTTTAAGGGTATAAACAGATGTGTCCCTCCACAGCTGATCTGCTTCATTGGGCAAAAGACGTTGCCAGTTTTTCCACATCGTACAGAGGCCTGATCCTGTGGAACTACAGGCAGTGTGTTCTCTGCTGACAGAGATGTTCCTGGGAGATTCTCTGGGGCATGTCTCTTTAAGTGGGGCAAGCCAGAGAGGTGCTCCTGGGGCTTGTGGGGGAAAGAGGCAAGCCCAGCCAGACAACACAGACCACCTGTGCTGAGGGAGGGAGGGAGCACCTGTGAACAAGCAGCTAATTGCTTAATTGATTAATATTTCAGCCACTGGCTCTTTCCCTCTTAGGCTATGAGTACTAGTCCCCCTTGCCCCTGCCCCTTCCCCTTCCCCTTCTCACTCCTCCCTCCTGCCTGCCTTGCTGCCTTCCAATTCCTGCTGGGGCACCATGAGGCTTCCTACCCCACCTTCCCTGCCAGATTGTGCCTGCCCCAAGCTAAAGGATAACTGGTAAGCTAACCAGCTATCACTTTGCTTATCAATTAAATGATTAACTGTTTAACGTTTCACATCCTTATTCAACCCCTGGGATCACCTACCCCAGGCAGGTGGTAAGAGCATGGACAGCTCTATCCTGCTGTAAACTTAACGTACATCTCCTGAAATAGTGGCACAAATTGATACCATCTGTGGCATGAGAAGGGAACAGGATGTCTCTTTTTGCTTGGCCTTCGTGCTACCATAATGATGTTTTTGGTGGCACAAAGGCTATAGCTGCTTCTACCCTGGGTATTATTCACAGATTTCCAGTGTAGTAGTTCTCAGCCTTTTTAGATTCAAAGCACCCCTTGGAAAGCGGTGGGTCTTAGCTTTCACTGACCTTTTTCTACAGTCAGAGTTAAATAAGTATTAGAGCAATTTTGTTGCAGAAAACCTCAAAAGACCACAACAGGTCAAAGTGTTTGACACTGGGTTCCTATTTGAAATCTCAGGCAAGGTTCTTTGGGTACATGATTAGACTAACTCAGTAGCTGGAAAACAGTTCTTAGCAAGCTTTTGGGTGCAGTCACCCTTTGTCAGGCATAGGGAATCTCTGCTGGTCTGAGACTCCAAGGAATGATGGAAGCTAAAAGTGTGGAAGGATGTCAGTGAAAATGTAAATAGTTAGAGATAAGCAAGACAAAAGGAAAAGCAGGGAAGGGAGGGGGAAGAGAGGGGGAAGGAAAAGTCATTTATCTTGTGACTCATACTAAAGCACCCTGGTTGAGAATCACTGCTTTTGGGGGGGAGGGTAGGCAAACCCAGGCAAAGTTACCAGTGTGGCACATAAAGGCACTTTCCTTGGCATGCAAGTCTCAGGGTAGATGGTGGGGAAAGGGCTAGGGGCTGCACTGCCACAACAAGGATTTGGGCCTCTTGCAACTCCCTTGTTGACTTGCCAGGGGCAGATGACATCTTACAGGTCAAGGTTGTGAGTGTTTTTGGCACTCTGCCCAAAGATATTGCTAACCCCTGCTGTAGTGTTTACCAAGTTCCCTTCTTAATTGAAAACATTAAAAAAAAAATTAATTAAAAAAAAAACCCCAAACAAACCATAAGTGATGTGCATGGACAGAGAAGATCATATTTGTGAGGAGGGTTGGTGACAAATATGTGCCTTCCAAAGTATGGGCTCCTTATTCAATTGTTTTCTTATGTATAGTGTTATGAGTTCTTAGACTATTCTGTTGGTTCTACTG
>NW_017728886.1:154784596-154800669 GCF_001723895.1 Crocodylus porosus
TGCCCCTTCCCCTTCCCCTTCTCACTCCTCCCTCCTGCCTGCCTTGCTGCCTTCCAATTCCTGCTGGGGCACCATGAGGCTTCCTACCCCACCTTCCCTGCCAGATTGTGCCTGCCCCAAGCTAAAGGATAACTGGTAAGCTAACCAGCTATCACTTTGCTTATCAATTAAATGATTAACTGTTTAACGTTTCACATCCTTATTCAACCCCTGGGATCACCTACCCCAGGCAGGTGGTAAGAGCATGGACAGCTCTATCCTGCTGTAAACTTAACGTACATCTCCTGAAATAGTGGCACAAATTGATACCATCTGTGGCATGAGAAGGGAACAGGATGTCTCTTTTTGCTTGGCCTTCGTGCTACCATAATGATGTTTTTGGTGGCACAAAGGCTATAGCTGCTTCTACCCTGGGTATTATTCACAGATTTCCAGTGTAGTAGTTCTCAGCCTTTTTAGATTCAAAGCACCCCTTGGAAAGCGGTGGGTCTTAGCTTTCACTGACCTTTTTCTACAGTCAGAGTTAAATAAGTATTAGAGCAATTTTGTTGCAGAAAACCTCAAAAGACCACAACAGGTCAAAGTGTTTGACACTGGGTTCCTATTTGAAATCTCAGGCAAGGTTCTTTGGGTACATGATTAGACTAACTCAGTAGCTGGAAAACAGTTCTTAGCAAGCTTTTGGGTGCAGTCACCCTTTGTCAGGCATAGGGAATCTCTGCTGGTCTGAGACTCCAAGGAATGATGGAAGCTAAAAGTGTGGAAGGATGTCAGTGAAAATGTAAATAGTTAGAGATAAGCAAGACAAAAGGAAAAGCAGGGAAGGGAGGGGGAAGAGAGGGGGAAGGAAAAGTCATTTATCTTGTGACTCATACTAAAGCACCCTGGTTGAGAATCACTGCTTTTGGGGGGGAGGGTAGGCAAACCCAGGCAAAGTTACCAGTGTGGCACATAAAGGCACTTTCCTTGGCATGCAAGTCTCAGGGTAGATGGTGGGGAAAGGGCTAGGGGCTGCACTGCCACAACAAGGATTTGGGCCTCTTGCAACTCCCTTGTTGACTTGCCAGGGGCAGATGACATCTTACAGGTCAAGGTTGTGAGTGTTTTTGGCACTCTGCCCAAAGATATTGCTAACCCCTGCTGTAGTGTTTACCAAGTTCCCTTCTTAATTGAAAACATTAAAAAAAAAATTAATTAAAAAAAAAACCCCAAACAAACCATAAGTGATGTGCATGGACAGAGAAGATCATATTTGTGAGGAGGGTTGGTGACAAATATGTGCCTTCCAAAGTATGGGCTCCTTATTCAATTGTTTTCTTATGTATAGTGTTATGAGTTCTTAGACTATTCTGTTGGTTCTACTGATTGAAAGAAAACCAACATAAATACAGGAGATCTTGCAGAATATTGCTGTAGCATAAATAAAAGATCTAACTGAATGTAAGGCCCATCAATTTTTTTTTTCCCCCTTAATTTTGATTAGCACATAAATAAAAGTAGGCATTGGGAGAGGGCAAAAAAGTTATGCCTTAATTTACTTACACTTAATGGCTTCTACCCATAGCAAAGGGCTTTACTATCAGTTGTCAGTACAGTAAGTCTTTAGAATAGCCAGTGTAGTTTCAGCAGCTAATTCCAATAAATAATAATAAATATATTTTGCTTAGGTTTCTGTAGCTTCAGCATTTTTTACTTAATTGTTTTGTAGGGTTTCTTGCAGTTTATCCTAAGGGATCTTCCTGTGTCCCTAAATTTTGCTTCACCAGGCCTGATTGGCTGGTGTGTATTTGAAAAAAAAAAAAAAAAAAAAGTTGCATCTCCCCCCCCCACACCTTTTAAATATCACCTTAAAAATATCAGACTTCAAATTTTATAGTTTTGCAACAGAACCTCTTAGCACGTGTTGCAAGACCTCCTCCTATTTTTTACGGAAGTAGTAGGAAGATTAGTGGGGGTCCTGGTTTTTTGTTTAAAAATCATAAAAGCTCTGATGACCCTTGCAAGTTCTCTGATTTAAAAAAAAAAAAAATCTGTATTTTTCTGTGGGTGGGACCCAGTGCACGATGGAATGCTGTGCCACCATGGTGAGGTGCGGAAGCTGTAGTGGTGGCAGCACGGAGTTGGTACCCCTCACTGCTGCTTCGTGGGCAGGGGGCGCCTCACTTTGGCAGCAGTGTCTGCAATGGTGGCTCCTATCCAGAACTGGGTGCAGCCCAGTTGCAGTCTGGTGCCCTGCTGTGGTATAGAAATCTTGAGGGTGTACGTGCACTTCCTGCCCCACTGTTGTGTGGCCTGTGTGCCTCTCTTATCCCTTCTCCCTGCCCCCAGTAGGTTTACCTGGAGGGAGCTGGTCTCTACCGCTGCCTGGCTTCTACGTGCATGTATGTGTGCATGTGCACATGGTGCTCCCTGTCTCCAGTCACCCTCCTCTTGTCCGTACAGCCCCTTGCATGCTGGAACTTGGCCAGCCTGCAAAGGGAAACCCATGATTGCCTGTGCTTTTCTCCTTTAAAGGTAAAAATCCACACTTTTCTCTGTTAAAGGAGAAAATCCATGTTTTTCCATAATGAACAGAAAACCTGGATCCCTGGAGATCAGTAAGCAGAAGCATCCTTTTTCCAAATTTTAATCAGTAACATTAATTACAAAAAAAAAATCCAATTTTCTCTCCTTGTTTATTACTTTGTATTACTTGTGTGTGTGTGTGTCCTTGAGAATTAATGAGGAAAGGTGGGTTAGCAGGTTCAAGCAAATCCTTACTCTGCAGACGATTGGTGTAGCTATGAGAAGGGCCAGCAAAAAATATGCTCTAGTGGACTTCCAATAGGCAATTGGATAATTTTTTAATCACTCAAATGGCATTGTTTTACATTTGGTTTTGGTACTTATAATTTTGTATAGAAATAAGAACAGATGTATTGTAGAAAGAAAAGAATAACCATATAAATGTATAATTTCAGGAGGTGGAGGAGCCAGTACTTCCAAAAATATCTTTACCCATCAGTACTATGTCATTGCCTCAGTTCAGCTTTGGTTCCCTTGCTGCTACTACTACTACTGTCTCATCATCATCAATCACTCCGACACAACCAGTGATTAACAAGGTAACTTTTTGGACAGCATATCTCCATAATACTGTACAGGATTAACATGTTTACCTTGCTACAAATCAAATATTTTTTGAGCATCTTTGCAATGAATTATATTAATTTATGTCTAAGTGAATTAAGACCATCACATTCTGATTTAGAATGAGGTTATAGGATGATTTTTAATCTAGTTTCACAGAGTTTTAGGTGGAGATAGTTAGTGGACAAGGCAGCTGTAAAGTTCCTGGTAATTTTGTTATGGTAACAGTAAGCTGAGGTACTTCACAATTTAGAAGTAGCATAAAGTGATAGAAGTACTAATAGGCAGGAATTGTCATCACCATACTTGGTTTATCACTACAATAAAGTAAACATGAAAAATGCATCAAGTCATTCTCATATTTGTCTACAGTTTAAAGAAACACAGATTTCCATTTCTAATGGAGGTGCCAGGAGCAGCTGCTTGGTTAAAATTTTGTTTAGGTATCTTTTATTATATTTGCATATCTTTAATTGTACTTAGACTTGACTTAACCATTATCTTAAATTAGAATTTCCTGGGTTTATAATACTTGGCTTTAGAGGTAATTACAACATCTGGAGAATATTCACCCAGCGATTACTTAAATTCTCTCAAATTTAATTCTTTGTAGTTGGGTACATTTCAAAATCAAATTTTCTAAATTCACTGCAGAATTTTGTTTTCTAACTTTCAATAGTTACTTTTTGTTCCAGCATTTTTCTTTTAAATTCAGTCTTGATTCTTTTAAAAACTTAGGTGCCGCCAGCAAGTAATGCTAGCAGCCCTGTGTTCAGATTTTCATCTCCAATTGTAAAATCTACTGAGGCAGAAGTGCTACCTCCGTTGTCTGTAAGTAACAATGCATAGAGAAGCTCAGTTCTTTTCAAAGCTCTTCCTGTCATTTTTGTAAAATATTTCAGAACAAGTGGCAGTAATGGCAAAGTGAACATAAGTTTTAGTATTCATGTTGTATGCCAGCAAGTTGAAACTTGGATTTCAGGCTTGTCTTTGTATGTTAAATCAAATAAAAGTTTCTTCCATTGGGAATTTAAAAAGTATCTCTTCCTCCTTCTTCAGATTGGGTTTACATTTAGTGTTCCTGTTGTGAAATCAGCAGAGCCTTCTGGATCCAGTGATAGTCCAGTGCCACATCTGTTTAGCCCAGGTAACTAAAAATTTAGCACATCAGCTCCCAAAAAAATTCTTTGGCTTTAGATCTGTTTTGTTGGTGTATGAAAATGGATATCCTTTCAACCAGATGTTGGATCTGGATGAATTTCTAGAGCATTCTGCTCCCCTTCCAGTCTTTCACCTTATCTTGCATTCAAGTACAAGTGGGGCTAGAGTGGGGCAGAGGTGGTGGCAGGGAGGGCAAGTGATGAGGGGGCAGGGACTAGGGCATGTAGGCAGAGGAGGAAGCCGTGACTCGTGTGCTACCTACTTCCTCTACCAATATTTGCCCTGCTGCAGTGTTGGGGAGGGACAAATTTAAAACAACCCTCCAATAATTGCGTTCTGTACGTGCAGAATTGTAACATTTATAAGTTTTCTGTGCATGGAATCTAATGGGAGGCTCTTCATAAATTTGAAATCAACTTGGATTCAGGTAAACATAGTAGTAATTCCCAACTAAAGCCTTCATTTTGATGTACAGATACGTTTTTAACTACATAGCTAAAATTGTCTTATTGTAGTATGCTTCTTGGAAAATGTCACTGAAGTATTATACTTGCAAATACTGCGGAAGCTTCCATATAGTAGAGCAAGGTTTGAGTCATATACTAATACTAAAAGGGTAGGTTAAAGGGAAACTTTAAACTTCAACTTTGCAGTGCTTGGAAGTTTTATGTTTTACTAGTACAAGAGTGTCTAATTACTGTAATGAAATATTACGAAAAAATTCCTTCAAGTTTTTACTTTCTACCCTTGATGTTATTTTCTCATTTGTTCACTTTCCATCTTGTTTCACAAAGCAGCATGATTTTAAAAGATGGGGAAAATGTAGTTGTAAAACAGATTTAGAGGCCTAAAACTACTTAATTGTGACTCTCACTAATTATATTTAAAAGTACAGTTGTTTGCTTAAGATCATGTCTTTCAAATTCAGGTCTTCTTGCTTGCTTATTTGATTTCTGTACCACCCTTCCTAACCAAAGTTATGGCCAGCTTATAAGAAAAGGACAGAATAACTTAGAAAGCAGGAGTGACAAGAGAACAAAGCAACTTTAATAGGGAACTAGAATAGCAAGGTATAAAGAGAGCCCCTCAGCTTAGCTTTCTATGCTAAATACTTGCCCAAATAGGACTGTTTTGCAGCACTTCCAAAAAATGTATAGGCCCAGACTCTAATAGGGCTTTGCGGGGGGCGTTCCAAGCCTGAAGAGCAACTGCTGGGAACACCCTTCTATGCGTTTTGCCAAACAGACATGGCGTACTGATGGTACTAGTGCTTATAGAAGGCTGCCGTTGGTTGCAGTGATGCATGAGGAGAAGGTAGTCCCTTAGGTATATAAGGCCCATTTTGTTTAGGGCCTTACAGGTCAAAAACAGCACCCTGAATTGTGCCTGGAAAGGTAATGGGAGCTCATGCAAACTCTGAAGCACTTGAGTTATATGCCCACCCCCATCAGAAGACAGGCCACTATGTTTTGTATCAGCTACAACTTCCTGATGGTTTTCAAGGGCAGCCCTGCATCGAGCATGTTGCAGTACTCAAATCTTGGGGTTACAAAGGCAGGGATGATGGTGGCCAAATGTGAATTTGAAAGAAAGGGTCACAGCCTTCTCATCAGATGGAGTCTGTGAAAGGTGTTCCTAGCCACTGCTGCCACCTAGAGATCCAAGCGTGGCAGAGTACATAGTACTTGCACACTATAGACTTACAAAACATTTCCTGTGTAGTGATTTAGTACAGGAAAGTCTTACTATTGACACATTTCCCTTCTGAATCTTAGCAGATGTACATGTGTTCCTGGGATAACTACTCAGATCACTTAGGAACTTGTTCTAAACTTTGTTTATTGGAACTTCATGTTTGTGCCACAAACAGGAGTTGTTTAGTAATATCTTGTATTGGACTGGGGCTCTGTTCCTCTTAAGAATGAAGTAGCCCAGCGAGGGAGCAGTGCAGGCCAGGCAAGGTGCAGCAGCTGCAGTTCAGTGGCCACGGAGCAATGAGGCAATTAGCAGGCATCTGCAGGCAGCCCGGGATAGTTGGCTGACCGGAGGGATGGAGAGGCCTAGGAGTATATACGTTTGAGTTGGGAAGCTAGTTTACTCCTGCAAGCCGCTGGGTAGGAGCTTCTGCCGAGGAGAGCTACCTGGGGACGCTAGACGGAGTGCTATGCTGCCTGTGGGAACAGTGAGGCTCAGGGAGCTCATAAGGAGCCCAGGGCTGGGAGGTATTCCAGCACAAGGAGCAAGGGAAGGTTTCGCCTCTTCGAGAGAGGGCTGCTTCCCCATTAAGCTTGTTACAGCCCAGGAGCTTAGTGTTGGGGTTAGGACTGTAGTGGCATGTATTTGCCTTGAGCCCTGCCAGGTGCAGGCTTAAGGCTCAAATGACTGTTGAGCCCAGAGAAGGGCAGAGTGTGAAGCCACAGAGCCAGACAGGGGCCCGGTGTCCGAGAAGGGTGCAGCCAGATGGGCCTGGGGCCCAGCAAAGAGGGGCCCAGTTCCCAGAAAGGCCAAACCAGAGAGAATGCCTTAAAGCCAGGTCCAATACAGTGGGCCTGAGCTAGAAGGCATATCTAGAATAAAGGGGCAGAAGCCAAGGAGGCCAAAGCCCCAACAGGAGAACAACAGTACAGAACAGCCATGTAGGACATGGTATAGGGGAGGAATGGAGCCATGCAATTAACCCTTAAGCCTGTAGGTGCCCCAGTCTAGAGAGGCCCAGTGAGGGGCCTGGGAGCAGTGCAGTAGAGGCTAGTAAGGTGCTAGGGAACCTCAGTGGGGGGATTCATCTAGACTGGGGCCCATGCAAGGGCCTGTAGGCAGCCTCCCTAATGATGATGATAATAATGATGATGATTATCATTATGATAATCATAATAGTTTCATAGTTTCTAGGGTCGGAAGGGACCTGAGTAGATCATCTAGTCCGACACCCCCGCCATGGCAGGAAACAATACTGGGGTCATACAACCCCAGCAAGATGTTCATCCAACCTCCTCTTAAAAACCCCCAGGGTAGGAGCCAGGACCACCTCTCATGGAAGTTGGTTCCAGATCCTAGCCACCCTGACTGTGAAGTAGTGCTTCCTGATATCTAGCCTCAACCTGCCCTCTGCCAGCTTGTGACCATTATTCCTGGTCACTCCTGGCAGTGCACGGGGGAAGTGACTCCCCCAATGCCCGCTGATCCCCCCTAACTAGTATTCCATCAAGGTGTGGTGGGTGAGAAGGGAAGGCACCTTAGGGACAGAGCAAAGCACGGTCAGGGAGCTACCCATTTGGGGGGTGGGGGTGCGTCACAGCTGCCCTTGGGACCCTGATGTGCAAGATGGACCAACTATTTATAGTTGGGAGAGAAGCTTAGTTAGACATGCTTTCAGGCTCAAAATGCCCTTCAGGGCACTGCAGCTTAGGTTCAGGTGATCCCACCCTTTGAATTATCATTGGGTACTTATAATTTATTTAACTTATAAGCTATTGGAACTGTCATGCTGGAATTTAGGCAAATGCAGTTTCTGTCTGGTAGTACCAAAGCAAAAAATAGTAACTTGATTAAATTAAATCATGTAGCATTTCTTTAAAAGTGAGTAGATTAGAAGAATTCAGGATGCACTTTATTAGATCAGTCCATAGAAGCGTTTATGGACAATCTGCACAGAAAGCCTCACTTCTCATGCAGTGGTAGTATGACAGATTGTTCTGATAAATTTGAGGGCTTGAAAGGCAGTTTTGCTTTGCTTCCTCTGACCATCCTTTCCCATTCCTGCTCAGTTGTAGCCCCAAGTGATTTTGTTTTCAGTAATACATTTTCTTTCTAATGCAAAAATGGGTGATACTGCCATTGCACATAACAAGGGCTGGGTGAAACAAAATCCATCCTACAAGAAATTGTATTTAATGTAATAAATAATTGGATTTGATAGCAGCCTTCAACTACCTGAAGTGTGGTTCCAAAGAGGATGGAGCTAGTCTGGTCTCAGTGGTGGCGGATAAGAAGACAAGGAGCAGTGGTCTCAAGTTGCAGCAAGGGAAGTTTAGGTTAGATATTGGAAGGAACTCTCTCAGGAGGAGGGTAGTTAAGCACTGGAACAGGCTACTTAGGTTGTAGAATCTCCATCCGTGGAGGTTTTTAACACCTGGCTAGACAAAGCTTTGGTTGGGATAATGTAGTTGGGGATGGCCCTCTTTGAGCAGGGGGTTGGACTAGCTGTCCTTGTGAGGACCTTTCTAACCCAAATTTTCTATGATTCCGTGAACTGCGTACTTCAGCAGCACTTTGTCTTCAATTCCAATTGGGAAGAAAAATTAGGTGGAAATATCAATAATTTAGTTAGAGCAAAAAGTTGTGAAAATAGTTGATTCAGAAATGGCAAGAAGTTATCTTGCAGTATTTTGAATCAAAATTCAATATTGTGTAACCTCTCCAAATGGTTTATTTTAGGGTAGTTGAAAATATTTCAATGCCATCCCCTTGTAATGGTGCCTACGTTGGCTTGTAGCTTGGACATCCTATGTTCCCATTCTCCTGTCAGTCCTTTGGCCAAAATAAAATTTTCATGTTCCATGCAGCCCAACATAATGTGACTGATTCATGGAAGGAAGAGTCTGTTCCTTATGGAAAACAGGGAATAGGAACATGAGGCAACAGGACACCTGAGGATGATGTTGAACCAACTCGAAACAAAATGTTTGGGTTTATTTCAACAAATTGAAATACTCTGATTTATATTGAACCAATCTCAGTTCAAATTTCATTTTTTAATGGAAATTTGAAACTCAACAAAATATTTTCCTATGGGAAGTTTTTTTTGTTTTTGTTTGTTTTTTGAAACAAAATCATGTGTGTCCAAAAAACCCAAACATTTATATATATATTTTTAGATAGCTTTTTTCTATACGCAACCTGGTGAGGGGGGGGAAAAAAACCTATTCTACAAGAAATTGTATTTAATATAATGAATTAATATGGACAAGCACCTAGCTCTTTCCTGCCTAGGACAGGGGGTTGGACTTGATGACCTACTGAGGTCCCTTCCGACCCCAACATCTATGAATCTATAGCTTTCTTCATAGCTGTCTCGGTATGAATTTTATTTTGACAGTTGAGTTTAAAATGGGGAATTTGCTTGAAGTTAAAAAGCAATTTTGAAACTAAATAAAATGTTGATTATACCTCTGTGATGCTTACGGTAACACACATTTCTATCTTTTTGTGAACATAACATTTTAGAATCAGATATTAGAAAGTAGAAAGACCACATCTGTACCTTTGAGAGGTCTGGATATCTTTGAGATCTTTGGTTTCAGCAAATATGATTTTTTGTCTTCAGTATATTCAACATGTTACTCCATGAAAGTTTGTTTGGTTTTTGTTGTTGTTTTTTTAAGGTACCACCCCTTTAAATAGCACCAGCAATAAGAAGAAAGGAAATGATGACTATGATGGCCCCTTCAAGCCTGCAAAAGTCTTGAAAGAGGGGAGTGTGCTGGATGTTTTGAAAGGCCCTGGTGAGACAATGTATTCAGTTTAAATAGACCCTGTAGAAAAACATGTATTTGGATTCAGCCTCTTGTATATGGGCACTTAAATAATTAATCTAAGATTTAAGTTTTGCTAATTTAACTTGAAAATGTATACTCTTTTAAATATTGACTGGCTTTCACTGCAGTCTAAGGGTTTGCATTAGCTGCACAGATAAATGTAGGGACGGACTGCAATATAAATCTACTCTTTCTGTTGTGTGTCCCTTTATGCCAAACTAGAGACTTTTCTTGTGTAGTGGGACGCTAGTAGAACTGAGGACCAAAAAGGGTTTGTCAAAGTGAATAGTCAGTATTCCATTTCAGTTAAGTAGCAGTGTGTTAACAGTAGGGTTGTCAGGAAATTGTTTTCCTATCCTGGGAAAATGGTTTAGATTTCATAATAGAAACAAGTCAAAACCTTAATAATTTTTAAGAACCAAAAAACCCCCTGACTTGATAAACGCATGTTAGTTTCAAAGCATTTGGGCTTATTTAGCATTCCATGTTTTTCAAAACTTTTTTTATTTCAGTGGTAGAAAAAGATGGTTTAATTTTTCAAAACAGGAGATTTGTCAAAATTTACCTTTTCTCATGTAAGGTTTTGATGAACTGACATTTATTGATGAATAAAACATTTGATCATAAAATTCCTAACCTTACTCTAGTCAAGAGGATAGCATTTTTGTGTATAGGAATGAGCTGCATGCAAGCGAATAAAATAATTTGCCTGTTCAGCTTAAGGGACAATCTCCAAAATTAATCGCATGGAATTATCCCTTTTTGTGTGTATGAGAGTCTGAGGCAGGCAGGCATTCGAACAAGCCACATTGTTGGGAAATTTCAGTTTAAACAATATACCCCTTAATTTCAAGCTTTACCTGTATTTTTTATGGACTAAGGCAAACAGCTTCTTTCTGTATGTGAGCTGGCAATTTTTAAAATAAGGAGTTGGCTTATGGTAGTACTTTTTTTAGGGGCAATTATGGAATGCTAGAGGGTTAATTGTTCTGACCAGTGTACGTCTACTGCTTAATGTTCAACTGCCCTGGTAAGAATAGCATGTGGATGGCTATACAAGGTACAAACCGCTATACAGCTGCTAAAGTAAATATACATCAGCAGTGACAGTATAAACAGCTTGAGAAATGTGGTCTAATTGGATATAACTTCTTAAAATTAAAGTGTGTGGTTTTCACATGGGAGGAAGCGCTGATAAGAGATAACTCCTGCACTTTGTTCACAACTATTTCCTGGCAGCAAAAGCTTCTGTACGCAGTATTTCCTTTTAACTAAGGTTCTGTGTCAGATTAAGCTGGGGTAGTCATTTTGTTACAGCGAAACCTTGGCGTTTTACCCCTTTACACAGGATACTATGGAGCTGTCACTGACAGAGCCTTTCATAATGTACATAACTGTAACCCCCTGGTGTACTATAGGTTTAATTTAACATCTGCTTTTCATTTATAAGCTTGGTTACATGTAAGTGAGCATTAAGACTTTATTTCATGAACGTTCAGGCCTTGTTTCTGGTTTGTTCTTTTCTAGGATTTACTTCTCCAAAAACCCACTCTCCTGCAGCTGAGCAACCAGTTACAACAAGCACAGTGGTTTATACAAGGCCTGCAATAAATGTTATTTCTGCAGGTGCTTCAGGAGCTAAAGAGACTTCTAAACTGACTTCATTATATTGGCAGTCTGACGCATGCAATACGTGTCTTCTACAAAACAAGACTGCAGATGACAAATGTATAACTTGTCCAGCTGAAACAGTGTCAGCAGTAGATACTACTAAACAGACTGGAACTTCACCTCTAAACAACACTGTTAAGTCAGCTGTATCTGCAACAGGGACACTGGGCTTCGGAGACAAATTTAAACCAGCAGCAGGAACATGGGATTGTGATACATGTTTAGTTCAAAATAAACCTGATGCTACCAAATGTGTGGCCTGTGAGACACCAAAGCCTGGAACAGGAGTCATGCCTGTTATGACATTACCAGTAGTCATAGAAAATGCAGTAGCAGTGACTTCCTCTTCTAGCTGCACTGAAACAACAGTCACTTTGGGGTTTGGAGACAAATTCAAAAAGCCGAAGGGTTCTTGGGACTGTACAGTGTGCCTTGTGTCAAATAAGGCAGAGGACAGCAAATGCGTAGCCTGTCAGTCTGAGAAGCCAGGTAAGTCATGGGGCTTTAATTTTATCTCTCCTTTCAGCTTCTGTCAATTATTTCTTCATTGTTACTAGCTAATCTTTTTGTCCAGACAGCTGTCAACTCTGTGTCCACTAAAACCGTATATCTATACTAGTGGTTTTCAACCTGTGGTCTGCAGACCCCTGGGAGTCCACAGACTAAGGGGCCCACAGAATATGATTCTGATCAATCAGAAGTATGTGAATAACCACACTTAAAATTCAAAGGGGTCTGCACTTCCATTCAGAACTTCCATAGGGGTCTCCACTGCCATTTAAAATGTAGGGGTCCATATATGAAAAAAGGTTGAAAACTACTGATCTGTACTGTCACTTTCTTATCCCCATGGAATACTGGGGGGAGGAGAGGTAGGCATTTAGATGCATTTAACTGTGACTTTGGAGTTGTGTTAGATGAGGATGACTGTGGCTGCTGACTGTAAATTGATGCGAGAATGCCCAGTACTTTACTGGCAGGTTCCTCCATGAGGAACGTTAGTACATTTGTGTGGGAAGCATGTGTTTGTAGTGCTGCACTTGTTTGAGGCTTGGAAAAGGAATGTTTTTACTCTAGAAATAGAGCATCTGTTTGCAGGCAGTTCCCGTCACAGGTCTAGGAGTTTTGCTTTTCCTTCTTGCATGGAATTTGGTAGCTCTGTCCCAAAGGATGCTCTTCTGTACACTCATCTTTCAACCCAGATGACAGGTTGGGTAAAACTACTATTAATTTTATAAATTGATCTCTAGGAAAATGTACTTTAATTTCCCAGGAGGAGTTTTTACATTAGTGGTTCTCTTCCAGTCCCAAAATGGAAACTTTCATAAGTTGGGGCTTAGAGGCTTTTTCCAATTTTGGAGACCCACTGATCTCTTCCTGCTCAATTGCTCTCTTGAACTGTACTTCCAATTAGTCTTCTTTAAAAAAAAGAAAAATTAAAAGTGCCTATTTTCAGAAGTGCCAGTGTCTCCTCTTCAGTGAACTAGAGTATCATTACACCAGGAGTGTTGCGACACTGGCTGTGTTTAGCACACAGCAGATCAGGGAGGGGACAGGCAGCACAGCAACAGATAGGGAAGAAGCAGAAGGCATGGTGGGAGATCAGGCAGAGAACAGAGGGTGGGACAGAAGCCAGAGCAGTGATCTGGCTGGGGAATGGGATCAGAGTGGCACTCAGGCAGGGTACAGAGCTAATTGGTGGCATGCATACTCCATGGCAAATCCCTTCCAGGCTCTTTTTCTGTCTAAGTAATGCCCAGCCCTCATGAAAGGCTGCTTGACTCCCAAAGGGTAAGGGAGGATTTCAGGGCGGGGTAGGGGTGTCCCTTTCAGTAAACACATAACTAGAAACCACCTACAGATATGCCTGTTTTCACTTGTTGACTGCTGAAAATAACCACTCCTACTTGCAGAGCCTTGAGTTCATTATAAACATAGTGTTATGGCCCCAACTGGGTCCTTCTGTGTGTGGTATGATCAGGGTGATCCAATTATTTACATGCAGCATATGACACGTTATGCAGTTGACTGCCACATGGCTTCAATTCTACCCCTGCTTCACTTTCCTGAGGCAGCAGAGATAACTGGGCTCTTTTCCCTCGTTGAAAGCTATAGCATATGTTAGGACCTGTAAATTTAAGAGGTTCCCCGTAAGATTGGACACCTTATGACTGTAAGCAGGCTTTTAACACCTTCCTTTGCCTCCTAGGGGGTTCAGTGCATGTGACCAGTAGCAGTACTTCCTCGTTCTTTGTTCCTTCTGGAGGATTTATGGGATTAGACAAATTCAAGAAGCCGGAAGGAAGCTGGGACTGTGAAATCTGCTTGGTACAAAACAAAGCAGAGGCCACAAAGTGTGTAGCTTGTGAGAGTGCAAAACCAGGCACCAAAGCTGAGCTCAAAGGTAATACTTGATGAAGTAAAGTAGTCACACTTTTTGGTTTTTTTTCTCCTGATTAAATTTGCTTGAATCCTGTCTAGAAAAATTATTGAAACAAGGTAACTCTTGTAAACATCTACAGGCTATCCCGAATTGAGTGTGGGCATGAGTTTTATTTAAAACAAAGGCACCTTGTGTTAGGGCTCAAAACGGTGCCTTTGTGTCTAAGTGAATATCACTTATCTGGGGAGGAAGGAATATAATCTTGTTCTTACAGTATACAGTAACACAAAACTGGTCATGTGGAGTATATACAAAAATGGAGAACTGCTAAATGACTTCTCTGATCTTGCTTGGGGGTAGAGGATTGCCACCCCCAGAAAGGGCTTTGAATTCTAAATAGCTGACCATGGACAAACAAGAAGACAATTCTAGTGAGATAACTGGATCCAGTTAACATAGTTGAAGGTTATAGAACTGGTTGTAGATGAGGACTCGCATGTGCTTTGCATTATGAATACAAGATATTCTTCCTTTCTGCAGGTTTTGATAATGCAGCTGTGTCCTCAGGTGTTCCTGACCCATCATTTACATTTGGTATTCAGATGTCGTCCTCAGAGTCTTTGCAGACGTTAGGAAGCACAGGAGGTTTTAAGCTTGGAGAGCAAGGGGGTTTCAAGTTCGGCATTACATCAGAAGTGGGATCCTCAAGCATTGTAACAGGGGGGTTTAAGTTTCCTAAAACTTCAGGGGACTTCACATTTGGAGTCTCTTCTTCAGACTCTAAATCAGAGGAGAGTAAAAAAGACAGTAAGAGTAACAACAATAATTTTACCTTTGGACTTCCCTCGGGTACAAGCAATCCATCTACTTCAGTTTGTCAGTTTGGAACGTCAACCCTGGGACAGCAGGAAAAGAAGGACGAACCTACCTTAGGAGGTTTCAGTTTCGGCACAAGTTCCACTGCCTCCTTAGCTCCAGCTGAGAATAAAACTGGAGCAAGTGGCTTTGGTTTTGGCACCAAGGAAGACAAAGATATTGCAACAACTCCCTTTGCATTTAAGAAATCGGATGAGAAAAAAGATGAGACTCCTTCTACAAAGGGAGGCTTCTCTTTTGGCAATGTGGAGTCTGTGCCTGTACCTGCACCTGCCTCACAGTTTGTTTTGGGAAGGACAGAAGAGAACCCGGACTCTGTCACCTCCACTGCTACTTCATTAGTGTTTGGGAAGAAAGTGGAGAATGAGGAAACCAAGACACAACCCATGTTTTCGTTTGGAAAGTCTGAGCAAACCAAAGAAGAGAGTACAGCGAAACCCACTTTCAGTTTTAGTTTGGCAAAACCAGCAGAGAAGGAAACTGAACAAACAAAGCCAACATTTGCATTTGGGGCACAAGCCAATACTGCAGGTAAGATGACATTCTCTTTAGTTGTTTGCTCAAGTCTGTGAGGCAACACATTTTATAAGTCTGTGCAGCCAAATTTAATATTTCTGACTGGTTTTGTGTGTTGGAGCTTTGAAAGCTGTATTTGTCCCATTAGGGGGCATTTACTGTTCTAGGTCTTGGGAGGGTAGATGAATTATATTACCATTCCTCTCTAGATTTCGATAGAGTTGGACCCTGTTGTTTTAAAACAGTGTGCAGTATTTCTTGGTCATAATAAACATTCTTTTAGGCCTTGTCAAACACAAAAGTTGCATTGCATCAATCCTGGTTTAATTAATTATTTGCATAAAGGGAGAGGAGAGGGAAGAATAAGCTATAAATTGCATTCAAGTTCTGCAGACTGTCACTGTAATTTCTACCCCTCAATGCAGTAAATAGTGTAAGATTTATATGTTGACTAGGCCTTAGTGTTGTGCAGTAGTCGAGGTAGTGGGTAAGGCCATCTACTGAGAGATTGAAGAAGAATATGGAAACTTTGTGACAGCACTAACAAAGGTTTCAGTGGTTACCTTTTATTTGCCAGCATTTTTAAAACCCACTTTTTTCTTGGATTCTAGCAAAGAATTCTGTCAGTAGCCCCAAACAGAAAAAAATGGTTTTTAATTAGGCTCTTGCACAGAATAGTGCTGTTTTGAATCTCTATGGCAGGGTTGTTAGTGAACAAACAGTATATGGATAGTTATGTTTTTTCAGAGTTCTGTAACTGGAATGCCATGGTAAGTGTTTACAGAGCTGTTTTCATTTCCAGC
>NW_017728886.1:154800994-154826129 GCF_001723895.1 Crocodylus porosus
TCTCCCATGATCTCTAGTCCTCACTGCCCTGCATTTGCGTTTTCATAGACCTGCGTTTTGCATATTGGCTTCTGTCCCATCCAGGAGAACACACAACAAACACCAGAAGACTCTCCCTTTGCCTCAAGAGAAGGATGTCTGCCCGCAGGCTTGCAAAGAACAATTTGTCCATTCTGTAGTGGTCTAGTTGTAAAGATCTGAGGCAAGAGAGCAAAAAGAAAATTTAGTTAAGTTTTAGTTAAATTGTAGTTAAGCTGGCTAAACTAAGAATTCAACTAAAATTTAGTTACATTTTTAAGGGACCTCCTGAGGTCTCTTCCAACACTAATTTTCTGTGATTCCAAGTGATCTTCACAGTGGTACAGTCTCTGTTCCTTAAGCATGGGGTAGATGAAACAAAGGCCTAAATATTAGAAAAACGGAAATTAGAGGAATTGAGACTGAATGCATATAGCTTAAGGGACAGGTTTTAACCCGATGAGAAACTGCTTCTGAAAAGTGGCCTTGTATCCACACTGTAAATTCACAATTTAGTGTTCTTTAAGTAAAGAAGATTTAGGAGAATATAGACTTGAGTTTGTTTGGGTTTTTTTTAGCAGAATCTAAATACACACATTTAATTAAATACACACATATGGGTACTTCTACCAGATCATTTTGAACAGGGGTGCACCAATTTTGGGGGCCGTCCCAGTAGCCGATATTTAAGGAGGCATATCAGTGGGTACCGATCCAATTTCTGATGCATCTGCCTCCAGCTGGTAAGTCTGGTATGATGCGAGGGAAGGGGCATGGGGGTGGAAGGGCCAGTCAACACCCCTCCGGGTTAGGGAGGGGGCAGGGAAAGGCTCTGCCTAGGCAAGCGTGGGGTGGGGACTGGAGCCACGACTCATGGGGGGGGAGGTGGTTCCTGCTGTAGTTTGCATGGGGGTGGGGCGTGTGCTCATGGATCTGCACAGGGCCGGGTGGGCTGCAGCCAGAGGTGCACAGTGCTCTTCTTGGCAGGGGCTGGGCTTGGAGCAGGCACTGGGGGGGATGCTGCATCCACCCCAAATTTTGCTGCCGCTCCACGCCTAGCGTCTTGGCTGCCAGCTCTCTGGCACAGCCCCGTCTCTTCCTGGCATATGGGTGGAGGCAGGACATCAAGTCAGGGCTGCACCGGGCAGCTGGTGGCGCTGGGAGCGGAGCAGCAGCAAAATTTGGGGTGGATACAGCATCTTCCCAGCACTGCCAGCACCCGCTCCGAGCCCAGCCCCTGTGAGAAGAGCCCTGTGCAGATCCAGGGGGCACACGTGCTCCCCATGCCCTCCCAGGGTGCAAGCAACAGCGGAAGCTGTGGCTCTGCAGGGCCTGCCCCTGCCTCCTCCCTCACCACAGAGGGTCTTGATCTGCCTCCTCCCCTTCCCTCCCTCCTCCCCTTCCACCACACCAGACTTACTCAGTTGGAGGCAGCTCTCTATGTTTCTGGCTCTGCTTCTCTCTGCCTGAGTGCTGTGCTGCAGCTGTGCTTGTCCCATCAGGCCAATATCCAATACAGCCAGTTTTCTTTTATGTTGGTACCAATCTGATATCGGACCAATGTGGTGGCGCACCTCTAATTTTGAACTATTTTCCAAACTTCTCAGATGCTAATTAATAAACTTATTCAAAATCTCACAGTCTGAGGACAGGCAGGGCAGGGGTACCTTCAGTTCTGCAGAAGTAGACATTTTTAGCTGCAGGCTCCCAGTTTTGTGAGTTTTGTCTGACTTGTGGTTGAAAGAGCAAGACTTTCTCAGAGCAAGAAATGATATTTTTTGGAAGGAATAATATATCTGAATCAGTTTTTGTCTTGCAAAGTAGGATCTATTTAGCTTAACCAGAAGGCTTTTGGGGTTTTTGCACTATTAATGCCTGAAGTGCGTGTTGGCCAGCTGTTCCAAGAGAGAGCAAAGTACTTGTGCATATGTTATACTAGTTCAGATGTTCATAACTAATCCTTTTGATCTTCAAAAGCCACAACTAGACTCAGTCTGGAGTCTCTTTCCTCTCCTTCACAGCTCCCTTCCACCCCTGCATCTGTGTCCTTCCTGGGAAAGAAAGATCAGTTGGTGTGCCCCTTTTGGTTTGCATAAGTGCTGCAGGAGCCTTGATAATCAGCTGTCATTCAGCATGGTGCTCGTTTTCAGATGGCGCAGTGTATATACTGTTATCGTGCTCTTGAAAATTGCCTGCTGTTCTTGAAGTAGTTTTAATTGCTTCCTCTCCCCAGATCAAGGAGCAGCAAAGCCAACTTTCAGTTTCTTAAGTTCTGGTTCCTCCAGCACAGCTGTACCAAGCACTTCAGCAAACGGCACTGGTGTGTTCGGAAGCTCCACCTCTGCCTCGAATCCACCACCGGTTCCCACTCCCTTTGTGTTTGGACAAGCCAGCAACACTGTGAGCAACTCTGCATTTGGCAGTTCTGCAGAGTCTACTGCATCGCAGTCATTTGGGTTCTCTCAAGAAAACAAACCAGCAACATCCAGCACAGGGGCAGCTGTTGCTCCATTTGTCTTTGGTTCAGGAGCTAGCAGTAACAATACGGCAAACCCTGGTTTCGCTTTTGGAGCCACAACTACATCAAGCTCTACAGGTACATTTAAAATGATCTGAGTTTTGCTACTGCCAGTACATATAGGACCAAGAAAATGTATATATCCATCAGTGTTTTACTGTGGAGAACGTGCAAACAAAATACCTGGCATGAGTGCATGCAATGCTTTGCATTATTGCTGTTAACAAATGTGTGAATATAAATATTATTTACTGGGGCTGTCTTGTTACAGGTGTCAGAGGGAAAAGTCACAAATAGAGTGGAAAAGGAGAACAGAATATGGGTGCCTTGTATTAAACAACACAGTCCCCATTTGTAGCTTTTAGTTCCCATAGCTATACTTCTACTTGCAGGATAAGACAGAAGCTAGATGCAAAGAAGAACTGCAAAACTCTAGAACTCTTTTGGTTCAGAGATACCTTTTATTAGACCAACTAAGAAACCGCAAAAAAATTACCGTTTTCTGCAAACTTTCAGGCACACGTGCCCTTCCTCAGGCTCAGGGAAAATTAAAGATGGTAAAAAGTCCCCATAGGTAGAAAATAAACTTCATTTTTGCACAGAGGAAGCTGAAGGTGGAAGTCTGTTCCTCTGGGTCCGTGAGAGTGTCTTTGTGAGTTGCTCTTAGATGTGTGGATAAGGCAGGATTTCTACCGTGGTGGTGTCAGAAGGCAGGAAGGCGTAGAAATCTTTCTTGTTGTTCAGCAATGACATTTAAATCCAAAACAGTTTAAATGCAGCTAGATGCAGTTGTTGATGAATACTGTTCTACCAGGGCCAGTTTTTGAAAACCAAACCTAACTTTTCAAAGCATTTTAAACATGAAGGGGCAAACCAAAAACTCTTGGAAGAGGGTAAGGCCCTTCACTACACAGACACAGCAGGCCTGCTGCTTTGTTGCCACATCAGTGTTGCAGAGCCCTTTCTCAGTTTGCTACCTCAGCTGTTTTGGATCTGCTGTACAGTGCTCCTGTTCTCTGAGGAATGGTTCCTTTGTTTGCCACCTTTCACCCTTTCCTGCATAAACATGCCAAGGGTTGGGAAGATTTCCTTAAAAGTACAAGTCTTCCTGACCACAGTGCGGCCTTTTTCATGGGTGCATAATTTGCACACTAGCTCCAAACGCAACATACCAGTGTTGCTGCTGCCCTTCTTGTGGCCTCCTCTTAAGAAGAGATTTTTTTTTCCTCCTGAATTGATGAGTTATGGCTAGTGGCTCCATTTGTGTATCCCACTCCTTCAATGCAGTTTGAAGACTGAAGTCCAATCCTGGTCTTATCTTAAATGTGTCATCTTATTTGGGTGGGAATCCAGCTTGAACTTGCATATGTACTGAGCAGCTTTGCCTTGTACCTTCAGCATTTGCACTATTAAACTGTGCAGGGATCTGATTCTGCAAATGCAGAATTAAACTTAGTCAATGATTTAGTTTGCTACAGTTCCTTGCTAAGAGAGAGGATTTAAATTTATCTGATCGTCTTGCTCTAAGGAGCTGAATTAAAGAACCCTTCTCTACCTGAAGCAATAGTTCAGAAGGTGGACCTGGAATTACCATCTGAAGACTTTCATGCTTTTAAAAATTGCAATAAAAGTTTAAGTCCTAATTCTGAATTATATCTTCCTTCCCAGTTTGTTACTTCAGTCAGTCAGGCTTGAAAAATTTGATTGAGAGAGAAATGACATTAGGAGTCATTATAATATAAGCAACTTACCTTCCAAATTTAAAAATCCAGAATGCAGCGGAACACTCTTTTCCTCATAAACTTAAGTGCTGGGACATTCTAGGTTACAAGACAGTAGTTCATAATATGTTGTGACTGCTGCGTGATGTTAAAACGAGGAAGGTGGTACCTTCTTACTCAGCAAGTGCGTTCCCTTTCATTGTCACATCTGCTTATGCTGGTCCTGTGTTTCCATTGCATTTTACTTCTGTATACCTACAGAGCCAAGATAAGGGGAACTAGAAAGGGGCACAATTGTTTGACTGAACTGCAGTCTTTAGCCAGTCAGTAGGGGTTGCCCAGGTGCAACTAAGAGCAGGTCTGACTTGTAGAACTTCAGCTACTGGTAAGTAATAGCTGCAAATAGGAGGAATCTGGTTGTTGGACTCCTCCAATTTTCAGGTTGAGCATACAGGACTGGCAGTCCATGGGGAGGGGACAACTCAGCAAGCACATTTGGTGTGGAATCATTTAGGTGACAAACTTGAGCCCTGTTCCCATTTTAGAACTGCAAGGAGAACCACACATCAAGAAATCTGACAAAAATAATGGTACAAAGAAGCTGTACTCTTTCCAAGGTATAAGTAGGCTTGGCAGAATTCGATTTTTATTTATTTACTTTTTATAATTTCAACAGCTAAAATCTATTTTTATTTTTAAGCATTTATTTCAATTTTTCATTTCCTTGCCCCTGTGCACAGCACCACTGAGCTCAGCACCCACTTTCCTTCTGTCCCATAGTGGTTGCTGCCCACCCTTTCCTGCTCTGTACCTCCCCAGCAAGGAAACATCAGGCTGGGGTGGGGACATATGCAGAGATACAGTGGCCACCCTTGGCCCCTCTCCTCCACCTCTAGCTGCTGTTCAGCAAGAGCCTGCCTGGACACTGCAGCAGCAGCCTGTTCTTCCTTTCTCTTTCTATAAATTTTACTTGGTAATGATGGAAATATTTTTTGTGAGTTTGAACGTGGTGAAATTTACTGATGAAAAACCGAATTGTGCCAACCAGAGTTGTAAGGAATTCTTACGTGCAAATCAGGTTCCCATTGATGGTATTTGCTTGTAGAATGTGAAAGTAAAACGAATTTGAAATCGAGATCAGCTGGTTCTGGGCATGTGACTGTGGTGTGAATGTATATGATGCATGTAGTGTTCTGCAGGCCAGGCCTCTCTTGGTCTGCTATCCAGTGCCATGTAAACCAGTACAGCCTGTTCTGTGATTGGGTTGCCAGCAGCTAAACCAGCACCCACACCTGGGCTTGCCTGGACATTCAGCAGGACTAAAAACAAGACCTTGCAGATAAGCTCCCTGTGAGCCAACGACCATCCGTACCTGGAGAGGAGATGGGTGCTATCAGGGCACTTTGCCTGAAGAATCACCAATGATGCAACAGCATCTAAGGCTCCCCAGCTTTCACAGAGGCCTTGGGACTGACTTGACCTGAATGCTGTGCAGCTGTTCAGGTTGAAAGTGAATGTTCTGAGAGGCAGTTGTTTCTAATGTGGCTTTCATTGTCACTTACCATATACAATAGTATGTACTTCACTTATCTCCTGTGGGGGAGCTAACATTTTCTGTTCATGCACTCTGCTGAAGGGTGTATCTAAGCCACCTCAGATTTCTTTTGAGAATAAATGTGCCATTCATTTAACAACTGTGATAATGTTAGGCTCCAAATACAAAAGCTTCCTTGTTTCTCTCAAGCAGGTTTGTCCCTGTGACGCTCACTATTGTACTCAAATTTCTGTTCTGCTTTGCTTTTTCTAGGTTCCACCTCTTCATTTGTATTTGGCTCTGGGTCTTCAGCACCTGCTGCTGGTCCAGCATTTGGTGTCAGCCAGACACCAGCATTTGGTCAGAGTCAAGGCTCCAGCCAGCCAAATGCTCCAACCTTTGGATCCTTATCATCAACCGCTTTATTTTCAGCTGGCTCTCAGCCTGCCGCTCCAGCCTTTGGGTCTGGATCAAGCAGTAGTCAAGCTCCTGCATTTGGACAGCAAGCAAATCAACAGCCTGGCTTTGGCTCTGGTACACCCAATTCTGGTGAGTACAGAATGTCTGCCCTCTGCTTGTCGAAATCATAGAGATGTTTCAAGAAACAAGCTCTCCTTTCAGCATTCAGTAGAGAAGGCTGCATGGGGTATGCAACCAGCTTTCAGATAAACCCCTTTTTCCCTTCTTAAATGTTTAGTTTCCTTTCACAAAGTGCATCCACTAACAGATTTATTGAGTAATCTGTCTTTGTTTTGGGCAGAAACGGCATAAAAATTCATTAAGATGTAATAATGCGGCTGGCACATCATTAAAGACCTACTGAATTCATGGCGGGAGTGGAATGCACTGCGGCTGCTTTAATCTTGCAGGTTCCCCCTGCACTCCCACCCTGCTGACTAGTGGAGGGGCTTTGCTTGCAAGGTTCACATGGGGGGAACATGCAAGATTAAAGGAGCTGCCGCACACTCTGCTTCCACCATGGATTTGGTAGGTCCCTACATAACATTAAGTAGCTTATTCTCTTTCAAGAATGTTAGTGTTATAACCAAAGTTAAATTTAAACCACAAGCTAGTTATTTCTGAGTTTTGTGAACACTTACACATTGGATATTATGGTTTAAGACAGCATTTCTTAACCCATGGGTTACAAGAATATATGAAATGATTGTGAACAAACTTTAAAAATGGATTCTCCTTTAAAGGAAAAAAAAATGTGGAAAACTGGTGGCTTTTCCCTTGCAGGCTGACAGAGTTTCAGCCTGCAAAGGGCTGCTTGGAGCCTCCTATACTGCACACACTGGGAGGGCTGGGGGGCAGTGGGTCATGAGGGATACTGGTTCTGGACTGGCGATCAATGTTTACAAATGGGTCCTGGTACAAAAAAGGTTGAGAACCACTGGTCTAAGAGACTGGATGGGCAAACTGTTACACTGCTGTGAGCAGCTAGTGCATCCTTTAGTGGTAATGGTTTCATCCGCCTGCTCCTATTCCATTGTAAAGCTAAACCGTGGTAACAGCCCTGTTTCTTTCCAGGGTAAGCTGCCCTAGGTTAACTCCCACTTGAGGATAGGAATGCACAAACAAAGGCACTTACTGTGGAATCAGTTAAACCAGTGGTTCTTAATCTTTTTAGACTGAAGGCACCCCTCCATAGCTCTCTTGAATTTGGCAGCACTTCAGTTGAGGACAACTGTTGTGCTGACTCAGTGTATTTCAGTGGTACACAAGCTAGGTGCTGCTGTCGCAGCCGGATGGAGATCTCCCCTCCCATGCACATTGTGCAGAGTCCAGTTGGAAAGCAGCTACAGCAGGAGCACATGCTCCTATTGCTGCCCTACCCTACAGTTCCTCCCCGAACAGAGGTGTGCCTGTCCCCTGTGCAGGGCTGGATGATGAAGGACTGCAGTAAGGGTGCATGCTTCTGCCTGTTTTAGGCTTATCAAGTGACCATGATGCAGGCTGGAGTCCATACTTATGCTGCAGCTGCTTCCTAGTGCAGCTCTGCAGGAGGTGCACTGTGCGGTTGTGGTGACTACCTAGTCGTGGTGACACCACCCACAGTGTGGCATCCCTGCAAGTCTTGTGGCACCCCAGTTGAGAACCACCGAGTTAAACTCTGACACATCCTCACTTTATTTACCACACTATAATTAATTTCTCAGTCCATACCATCTAAATAAGTCTTGGTATGCATCAGGATCCTCTGCTGCCTTCTTCATTTTTTTGTTTGATTATGGAAGCCTAAGTAATAGTCAGAAAATTATGCACATTTGTCATTGAAGGTAAAAAAAACCAAAAAACCAAAAAAACCCTTCTTCCCTGTAATACAGAAAGCCTCATTTTAAATGAGGGGTGAACACAGGAATTTTATATAGATAATAAATATCACCCAGAAAAATAAGTGACATTTCTCAGTAATAATCAGTTAAGTCTGGTTATACATAGAAAGATACTAAGTTAATCACTCATCCATTATACCACCTTGGATCTGGAGGCATTTTGAAGACCAGAGTTTTCTGATTTTTCCTTGTCTGTGCAATTTAAAAAAAAAGTAGAGTGCTTAAATGCCAACCAGGTGATGACTCCACTGTGTTGGGTGTAGTACAAACATAATGAGCCTCAGAGCCTTCAGGACTATACATTTTACAAAACTGATGATACTGATGGTACATGAGTGCTTAAATACCACAGCTCTATCACTTAAGTTTGTCATTTCAGATTTTATTTATAGCCAGGAAGTTTAACAGTGAACAGTTTTTGAAGGGTATTTAAGGGAGAACTCCAATTTTCTTACCTTTTAATGCTGTAAATATATTAATTTGGACTCTTTTTAATTTTTTCATCATCTTTGTATTATTGTTTGTATTCTATTTATGTTGGACAGGAACAGTACAAAAGTTTTGTTTAGCACATTTCTCTTGTTCTTCTGCACTGACCCAATGACTGCAAATTCTGTTAAGGGAGTGTTCAAATGCAAATCCAAACTTTGCAGAGAGGCGTATCCATGTGCTGCAGTGATACATATGAGGAGGGAGGGTGAAGTCTAATTAATAATGAAAACATTCTATTTAGAAGGACACTATGAGCTTGAAAACTAGGCAAATTTTAAAAAGAGCTGAGAGTAACATACAGGTAGCTTTAGACAGAATGCCCATTGCTGAATCTTTGTATTTTTTTTATATAAAATTTAAAATGGAAAACCCCCCCCCACCAAAATGTTAAGTACTTTTGGTGCCTAAGGAGCCTCAGAAGTGCTGTTAAATGGGTAAGAGCGTGAATTTAAACACCAATAAAATTGTGGCTATTAACTTGAGGGGTTTAAGTTAAGTGCAGTAAAAGGTTTAGAACGAGCACCAGCATTCTGGGCTTCATTTGTGTTGATTTGAAGTCCCAATGCTTGGTTAACAAAAGCCTGGCTGTGGTCCTTACTTGGGGAGGAACTCGGAGCAATTTAGTCTATGACAGCAAATAACCCTTGAACAGAATTCCTACTTCAGAAACCTCTGTGGGTATAGATTAATGGTGCAGGACTAGATGAAGTTCATAATGACTGAGACCAGGTATAGTGTATTCAAGTGTAAGCCCTCAGTTTCTCTTTTGGGAAGTGCTGTCAGTTACTGTATTGCTAAACCTGCTGACAAGGCCATTCCTTCTACACAGCAGCAATGCTGCAGTAACTCTTAGCTTAGGAAACTGCCGCACTAGAGAGAGCGAGCGCACACACACATATGTATTTATTTAAAGTAGGTCTTTTGGAATACCATTTTTACTGTCACTGCTCTGTGAAGCACATTGTCTGATTCTAAACTGGTATGTTACAATGGCAAAGTGGCATTTTTTTTCATACTGGAGGAGCTAAATGGAGACTTTTGATTGTTTTTAGGTTCGATATTCCAGTTTGGAAGTAATCCTACTAATTTCAACTTCGGAAATAGCAACCCGGGAGTATTTACCTTTGGTGCAAATCCCAATGCACCAGCAGCACCAGCCCAACCCTCTGGCTCTTCAGGATTTTCATTTAACCAGCCTCCAACTTTTACAGTGGGGTAAGACTATTTTTAAAACAGACTAAAGGTAGGGAGGGGCTTGATTGTGTGGATACTAATCAAAATGTCATAGTTGTTAATGAACCAGTGTTGGGCTTCAGCAGCTTTTAACTCACAAAACGGCTTTTATGTGAACATTAGGAATTCTGCTGAACATGCTGTACATACCTATGTACTTCAGCCTACATTTTAAAGTGATTTTTGGATGCCTGACCTCCCACTTCTCTCAAGTGGCTGTATTTTCAGAAAATGCTGAACAGGCAAGTTCAGAATAATGCAGGACTGATATGTGACTCAAAGGCTATATTCATGTTCGCACATAGCACATACTTGAGAGATTTGTTGCTTATCAACCATGTTCTATGTGATCTGCTTAATACAGCGAATGTGGTTATTCTTTTTTGTTTCTGGGAACCCTTCTCTGGCAATATATCTTAGTTTGGTCCAGTGTTCAGATACCTATCTGAATACATATTATTGGAGGAAATGACTGGACTGAACTGAACCTCGCAGCTACATCGTGCTAGAGTTTGATTACTTCTAACTTTTTTTAACAGGAGTAATGGGAAAAATGTTTTCTCTGCTTCGGGATCTTCAGTTTCTGGTCGGAAGATAAAGACTGCGGTTAGACGTAGAAAATAATTGTCAATGATTGTTACAGACAGCAACTTTCACAACAGCTGATGCCCTGCATTGTTCAATTGTTGGGATTGTACCTCATGCTGGGTTCAGCTGAAGTCAGATCTGCCTACAGAAATTTAAAACTCTGCTGTCTTTTCCCCCTATTTAGTTTTTTGGTAATAAGTAGAGTTGGCGACAGGGAGGTTCTCAAGCAAAACTATTTTAGAATCCAGCAGTTTCTTTATTCACTGACTTGGCATGGTCTGGCTATAGACATGAATATAGCCTGCACAGCGAATGGCTTTGTATAATACCTCTTCATCTGCACCACTATGTGCGCTCATCTGCGTTTACTGACGCCTCAAAATTGTAATTATATCAGTGAGGGATTCTGTATAGAGTAGAGAATGTTGATAATGAATGATTTCTATGCTGAGTTTGTGCCGGTGTATGTGTGAAGTGAGTGAGTTGGGTGTATTGTGCACTAAAATTTTCTGATAGAGGAAGACTGATTTAAAGGATGGTCCATGCTAAGGACTTGTTAGACCTGTAGTTCTCCATTTAATAATTATACGCTATTTCTATTCTTTCATTCTTACAGCCCTTTATCACCTGTCTCGCCTTTTTGTTATTTTATTATGGAACATGTGTAAATACAATTTTGTTTCTCTATGTACTTTTTTGGCATAACAAATCTGTGAACTTGAAATTTTAATTTTGTGTGTTATGGCAATTTTTGTTTAGTATTGTCTCAGATTTTATTATGTAAATTCCATTATTCAAAGTTGCCTAAATCCATTTAGAAAATCTTTAAAATTGGGAATTCTTAAAGTGAGTTTATTGGCTTTTCTGATCCATTTTTGTTTGGACCAAAAACCAGTATTGTACAAAGTATTAAGTATATATTTTTATATTTACTGAAATGGACTGTGGTGACTTTGGATAATAAGGAAAAGTTTAATATTAAAGCCATGTTTATTACAGTATAATTAACATGTTAAACCATGGGATAAATGCCATCAATAAAAATTATGAAATATTGGTTGTGGTAGTTTTAACTAACCTAAAGTCACACAGTGGAACCAATGTATGCAAGCTGCACACTTGCATGTTATCTGGAGGACCTACCTCTTCTGCAGCATTTCTGCTTTTAACAGAAATGTTGAGTTAGTAAAAATAAATATGCGCCCTGCTACTTAATGATTTCCCCATAACCATGAGAATCGTACCCAAACGTATCAGTCCAAAGGGGCTGTTAGCTGCTTGCCTACATACCTGCATACACTTAAAAGAAAAACATGTACATAACTTGATAATTAAATCAAATACAAGTATAAGCATTACAAGTGCTGCTTGGAGCTATAAACCAACATGGCAGAATTCTTGCCAGTGATCTGTAGAGAACTGATGTGGGCAGTGGAGTTCCCCAAGGCTCAGTCCTCAGGCCTGTGCTATTCAACATCTTTATCAGTGACTTGGAAGTGGGTCTGGAAAGTATGCTGTCCAAGTTTGCTGATGACATAAGTGTGAGGTGAGGTGGACACACTGGAGGGGAGGGATGAAATCCAATTAGATCTAGACAGGTTACAGAGGTGGGCGGATGATATTAAGATGGAATTCAAGGCAGATAAGTGCAAGGTGCTGCATCTAGGGAGAAGGAACCTGCAACATACCTATAAGCTGGGGAACACCCTTTTTAACAGCACAGTGAATGAAAGGGATCTTGGAGTCATTGTTGACTTTAAGATGGACGTGAGCTGTCTGTAAGGCTAACTGCACCTTGTTGTTGCATCACAAGATGCATGGCAAGCAGGTCCAGGGAGGTGATCCTTCCCCTTCAACTGTGGCCTGACCAGTGCCACATGGAGTACTGCATCCAGTTCTGGCTGCTAACCTTGAGAGGGTCAGCAGGCCAGGCCCTACAAGGATAGACTAAAGGGCCTGAATCTATTCAGCTTCCACAAGAGAAGACGGAGGGATCTGGTGGCCATCTATAAACACACCAGGGGTAATCAGTGGAAAATTATGTGAGGCTCTGTTCCCCTAGGCAGCACCTGGGATAACAAAGAATAGCAGCCACCAATTGAGAGCAGGTTTAGGCTTGATATCCGGAGGTGTTACCTTACAGTTAGGGCTGCCAGGCTCTGGAAAAGGCTCCTAAGGGCAATGGTACTCTCCCCTACCTTGGGGGTCTTCAAGAGGAGGTTGGATAGATATCCGGCTGGGGTATTATGATCCCAGCACTTGTCCCTGCCCAGGGCAGGGGGTCAGACTTGATGATCTGTTCAGGTCCCTTCTGACCCTAGAAACTATTATCACCAGCATAGATTCATCCTGATTCTCAATATTAAGTGATTTAAGACAGAAAACAATACACATGTTCTTCTACCTAAGCATTTGCAAGTGAGATTCTATATGGCAACAAATCAGGTTAAGAGAATTGCTAATCTCTAATTTTTTTTTCACAGGCTCATACCCTCCCTGAGGGGCTAGTACTTCCTACTAAGTGACCATGCATGAGAGATTAACATTCAGTAGCAGAATCCTCTGGCAACAACAGATACTTCACTTTGTTTCTCTCTATAATGTACCCTCTATACTGCCAAAGCAGTTGATAGGCTGGAAAAAGTCTTGTGAGGTATAAACACAGGAAGTATAGCATGAAAAAAGCAAGGGAAATGGATTATCAGATAAACCCACTTTGGAAGAGGTTGCATTACATCATTTGAGATTTGGTTTTTAATTCCTTAATGAAGTTATATTTAAATACAAGAACGAGAAGCAGCAGCAGAAGTGCACTAAGCTCTAAAGCAATTGGCAGTGTCTGTCCAATATGTAATGCACATTCAGAGCTTGAGTACCAGACTGACATGTTTTTCTTTACTCTTATTCTTGACTTTTGCATCTGCATGAATTAATGCTGTGCTTTAAAATAAGTGACATTTCTTTTCATGCAGAAGAAACTGGACCACTCAAATCACCTTTGGGGAAAAAGTTTCATACAGACAATCTTTAGAATAAGTGGTTGATGCAGGTGGTTCTTTGAACATGGTAAGTAATATAACGTGCTCTGATGAATAAAAATTAAAAGGAAAAAAAAAAGCTATTCTGTAGAGTTTATGGAATACTTAGCCCTGCAGTTTCCTTCAGTACTCTTCTTTTTTTAAGCCACCTAGAACCACCACTGACTCAACTCAATTTTTTGGTTGCCCAAAGAGACAAAGGCCCGCTGGTTTTATTTATTTTATTATTACCCAATTATTTTACTTCAACTGTAACTTCTTTGGCAGAGGTTCACTTTACTGTGACAAAGCCCTTGCAGGTGCCACTGTGATGGTTCTAGTTAAGTTATGCTTAACCTCTGAACTGATATAGTTCAGAACTATTTTGACATGCGGTGAGCCCTCTATTAAACTACTTTTACAGGCAACGAGATGCGCAACAAAACCTGCGTCAATAAAGGGAGGTAGACACCCTCTTAACTGGAGGAAAACAACAACCTCTAAATCCTCTAACAAACAGTAGTGCCTTAGTTTTTGTCTTAGTACAACTGGAAGAAGCTGTGACAAGGAACAGAGAATACACTTGATAGAATTCCACAGCATTTATAAAAACAACCACTTCCTGGAAGCTCATACTTGAGTAGTGACTAGCAAAAAGGGTAGCTTTTATTTGTCTGTCTATGAAGACTAGGCAATACTTTACAATTATTTATATAGACAAAGTTGACAAGCAGCAACAATTTCACACTTTAAAAACCCACTCAGGCAAATAAATAAACTTCCACTTCAGAGAAAGATTTGTTTGCAACTGGTAACCAAAAAAGATTAGATACAGCTGTAAGTAGAATGTCAACATATATCAGTTTTAAGAAGCATGTTGGTACTTACCCTAATGAAGGTCATTCCAAATAAAATACTGTGCTATTATGCAAGAAAGTGTGACAGAAGCTAAACTTAATCTTTTTAGCTTTTGATTAACTCACTATGTTTTAAAAGAGGCATCTTAATCCTCATACTTTCCAACATAATAGTGGACAGCAAGAGTAACTGCTATAACCTCAGAACAGTATTTACTCCTAATCGGACATGTTAACCTAGAGAATGCTGACACAGTGTTTGTAAGCTGTTTCCCAGCCACTGTTACACACTGGAAGAATAAACAGACATTATCAAATCTGTGTAGCAGTCTAATGCAAAATAACTAGCTTTCTTTATTCAGAGGTTGTCTTGAAGTTTTTTTGAATATAGCACTGAATAGTTAGGTAGAATTTTAGAATATAACAGTAAATACTCAATTTTTAACTTCTGTGAAGTTAAAACCATAACACTATCTGGTTAATATTTTCTGCATGCTGAATACAAACTCCTTCAATTGCTTTATATGGTCTTGTATGCAAAAACTTGACAGACTCCCCCCCACATCAAAAGGAAAAAACAAGTCAGCTTGTTACCATGATCTGTACTGTTCCTGTTACAACTCTGAAGTTATTTACATACATCTAATTCACTAAATACCACAGTGTAACTTGCCCTTCCCACAGAAAAAGCAGCTACTAGTTCACCTCTTCATTAGGTCTGACACAAAGTAAATGACTTAATGCTTAAGACTTAATCATGCAAAACCTTGCCACAATACATGTTTAGGTAAAACATTTTAAAAGTGGTAACGGAATACAGGTCCTGGAGTAAAGTAATTTATTGCAACACTTTCAGGAAAATGATTAATACCTGGCTCCCCCACACACACTTCAGAAATTCAAGGGAACCTGATTTACTGTACTTCTGCTGCCTCCTTGCACAGAAATACTGTGATCCCCTAAAGGGGATATTTTCTGTTATGTGACTTATGCAGATGTTACCACCAAACAGGTGCATTCTCCAACTTAGTTCTCTAACTTTTTATGGCAGAAAAATCAGCATTTCTTTTGAAATGACAAAATTTTAGGCAACCACTTTATGTTCTGACAGAAACAGTCTTTGTCTTTCCTGCTAAACTAATGTTAATACTTCTACATTTAAAACAATACTTCCAGATTTTAACTTCTTTGGCATTCATGGAAAAGAAAAAACACTCTCAAAGTAGTTGCTGGCACCATACTGAAGTGATGCATTTTGTTTAACTCTCTATCCCCAGATACTTGGGCAATGTCATTTATTTTAGGGGTATTTTTTAAAGGAGTTCAAAGTGTGTGGAAATCTGTTTTTTTCTTGGTATCATCTGACTCCATTCCTTTTTACCACAATAGTTCCTGCCACAATATCATAGGCTGTTCTGTTATGCTGAAAAAATAGTAGAGTAATAAAAGCTGGAAAAAATGAAGCAATAGAAAAGTTCTTGATCAATGCTCTTATTGTAGACCTGGAATGATAAGAGAAAAAGCTTATTTTAAGTTTACTAGTCTATACAGAAAAGCAGTTTTGCCAGACACAAATTATATTCAACAGGATTTGGAAATCAAGTACTGTATCATTTAAAGCTGGAGCAAACCCTTTAACTGATTCCTGCATCACAGAATTACAATGGACAATAGGATCTTGCCCAACAGAACCAATACTAGGTCATTTGGAATAATGATAAGTCTTTCACTCAAATTAGAAGATTTTAGCAATAATTTGCTAGTGACAAAAGTTAAGACTACTTACGTTGTTATGCTGACATTAGAGGATGGAATCACTAACACGCGACTTGGTGCAATAAGTACAGATGTATCACATGTCACAACTCGCAGTCCAAGCAGAAACTTGCCTGGGGTTGCCCCACCTGCTCCCCAAATACAGATAATCTACAAGAGAAGTCACTTATTTTAATTCTGCAGTCAAATACTGTTGATTCTCCAGCAAGCATATGTCCTTCACAAAGAAAAGCAATCAGAATGGCACAGAAGCACTATGTTTTAAGCAATCTTAATACAGAAAAAAGGACTTTGCTTTACATGTAGTAAGTTTATGCAGTAATTTTACTTTATCAGGCAAAGCCTCCAACCACTGGTAGCATTAGAGCACATACTTAATAAGATCAGGTAACTCAATAATTTGATGCATCTGGTAGTTGCACATTTCTGACAAACTTAATTAGAGTTAATGCTAATACTATTTACCTCATAGAAGCAGACTAACATCCTGTAGATAAGAGCCACTATCATCATTTTTTGCAAGTCTTCCATGGATGTGTCTTCATCTATTTCTTCTATTATATAATGCATAGCAAACTTGGAGATGTCCCTGTATAAAACAAGACTCCTTTAATAAGAAAGCTATTCCACTCTTATCATATTATTGCTAAGTTTGTAAATTCCGTATGCATAACTGGAATGCTCTCTCATCACTTGGTACTTTAAGGGTTTTATTTTCTGGATCCTCAACAAAAAAACAGAGTCAATCAACCATTATTAAGCAGACTTGCAGATTTGCTACACAGTGTAATATTATCCTCCCTAGCTCATCTCCTCTATTTGAGGCCTTCTGCAAAACTGCCTTAACATCTCTGGTGGGAGATGCACATAGGATTTGTGCAAGAGGAAACATCCCTGCATAACCTGATAGAAGCCCACCCCTCTCCCTATCACCACCATCACCTCACCTTTTCTGGTACCAGGGAGAGCACATACTTCAGGCTGGATTCTTCCTGTGTTCTAGCTTTCCTTGGAATTAGGTACTCTCAAGCAGCACAGCTGGTTTAGCATATGTAACTTCACTTTGTCCCAGGAACCACTGACACTCTGCCAGGACCATGTGGAACTCCTGACCAGTCAAACTGGAGGCACTACACAGGTCAGGCAAGCATAGCTGTCTTTCCACTAAAAGGGGGATGCTTGGATGTTCCAGCCTCATCTGTTTCTTGGTGCCTAAAGCCTGATTCTCAAACAGCACAGAGACTAGTCTAAGGTCCTCTGAGACAAAATCCAAAACATGTATTACCATTCCAGGCTCAGTATTATTTATCCAAGACTGCAATTTCATTAACATTAAACTGGGAGCAAATCCCTTACCCAGTAGCACCAGTGGCACCTAAATCAAAAGCAGCTTGGAAGACCAAGCCAGTCTTGCCTACTAAGACCTCAGTAGCTTTGGCAACAATGCAAAAACAACTCTGGCTGGCATCTAGTCATTTGGCACTAACCTCTGGTGCCAACACCTCTGCAGTGGCTGAGAGTCTTAGCAGATGCTCATCAGGATACAAAAACAAGTGCACCTTCCTACAAGAGAAGCACAAGCAGAAGAAAGACTATCCTTTTCCTTTACATTCTGCCCCACCTGGACTTCAGACTGCTTGGCACTTAACTGCCATGCTCCTCTGGAGCCCAGTACCTTTACACTCAAAAGGGAGGTTTTTGAACCTCTCTGCATCCAAATAGCAAAAATTAAGTGTACTGCACAAAACTTCAGAAGTGTTCAGATTTATTAGAAACAAAATTTTCTACACACCCAGCCTCCCACTTCTGGGCATTCAGAGCAGAACTGTGAGCAGTAATATGAGCCTAACTGCTCCAAGTATCTTCATCTCCCACAATTTACCCAGGAAACCATTTTAGCTAATGTCTTTGTCAGCAAGTAAGGATTCAGCCTCCCAAGCAGAGATGCTACTTTTCTGTATAAAGGGCAACCTTGGACTATTTCCATCATAAGGGTGACATCTTCTGAAAGTCCAAAAAAAGAAAAGGTCCATCTAAAATGTTACTGAAAACAGGAACGGTCATTTCCCAGCACCCTGCACAGTAAGGTAGAGTCCCCACAGTTCTGCATCTTAAATTGCAGGGCTTAGCTTAAGCTTCCTTCAGAGTCTATGTTCATCAGTATTTGCTCAGTTAGATTAAGGACCAGCCCATCCTCTCTCATCCTACAGCAAGACATGTTAAATATACCATGGTAAGTACAGCATCCCCAAAACAATTTGCAAATCCCTACTTACAAGCTTCTGGTGCAAGCCTTAAAATTTGTTAACAAAAACAGCTTTTTCTACATGGCAATTATATTTGTTAGGAGAGTGAACATGTACTGCTCTCCAGATGCCAATACCGTGGTCTGCAAAGGCAAAGTCATCATAATGCCCCATCTTGGCAAATGTGTGAGGTGCTCTCAGATAGCAGTGTACCTATGGCAGGATGACAAGGGCAACTACCACTGCCCCCATGCCCCAGGCTCCTGGCTGTGTGGCTATGATCTTGCTCTCAGATTTCTACCTGTGGAATATTTCCTTCCACATGCCCACCCAAAGCAAACTCATCTCCATAACCTACACATAAGAAATATTTTTACATAGGAAGACCAAACCTTTTTGAAAATCCAGTAGGTCAACTGAAGCACACATGAAGAGAGGCTAGGGACAACACATCATTAACATTTAATGAATAAGGTGTAGCAGTATTTCACACATTGTAGGAAACCAGCTCTTCTCGATTCAAATATCCATTCCCTAAGAGGCATTACAGCACAGTAACATTCATTTCTTAAGCTGGCTCTCCCGGCTATGAAGCACAACTTTGGAGTTTAGAGCCTGCTTTCACTAGGCACGCATGCTGGGATACAACATATGGACCAATGCCCATGCACAGAAGCAGCGTAGCAATCCATATTTATCTAACCATCTTTTACACACCCTCATCCTGACATAGTACTGGTTTACTAATCCACCCCATGCAGGATTACACAGAGACCTTCCAGAGAGAAGTTACATAACATTTACTTGTTTTTCAAGGGCTGCCTTCGGGCATTCACCATGACTTGCCCACACACCCCTGTATTTAACATCAGGGCTCTGCAATTAGAGCTGAGGCACTACTGGTGGTAGTGGCAGATGGGGCATATGCTCCCTTAGAAAACACAAAACACCCAGGACATGAATTTTCAGGAAAGTTCCTCAACTTATCATTTGATTTGAAAACAGGCAACTCTTTTTGAAGATTGTTATACATGGTAAGCAACTTCCCTCCCCTCAAAAAAGGCATAAGATCATTAAAAAATAATGATTCCCTTAGATTATCCATAACACATACTCTCCTTGCCCCTCTCCCTCAAGAGGCCAACTCTACAGGGATGAATGAGGAAAAGAATACCACAGGCCAATCTATCACTTTACATGCTAAATAACTGATACAAATTTTCATAAGTATGGCTGGAAGTTTTGGCAGCTGGTAGATAGATGATAGAACTCTGGACCAGGAACTTTAGTTGGACATTTCTGCTGAAGTGCTCAGTAATAAAATGTCAATGGAAACATCAACATTTGCCATACATTTTTGGACTATTCCAACACGAGAACTACCAACACATTTTTTCTTAGGCTGTTTTGGCAAAAATGTGAACTCAAGACAGCCTCTAAAGCACAATTCTGTAGCTGGTGCATTGGCCTCTGCTGAAAAAAATCTCACACCACTCCAGTATGACACCATGGTGGCAGAGAACTGAGACAGGCCTTAGTTTGTCCTGCTATCTCCTACCCCAGGGTCGCAACAGCATAGCAGCCTTGGCATGCACACGATAACACACTAATAAGCCGAGATAGTGCCTACTATCATGCCTACAGAAGCTGAGCCTTGTGTTTGTTCCATGGTGCTACACCAGGGCAATGCAGACCTCCTCAAGTCACAGACAGAAGTAGAATAAGGTAGGGTTACAAAGCTTCAAAATTTAAAGGTTTCAAAGATTTAAGCTCCATTAATTGAAAGGTTGGCAGACATCTTCAATCACAGAACCAAGAGGTTCTGAAGAAAAGAGAACAAAAGCCTCTGGGCTTAAACAGTGTATGGGAATAAACATTTAAAATGAAAGATCTCTGAGTGGAATACAGCTTATGCATACTATATTTTGTTGGTATTTTCTAATCAAGTCTCATATAAATCCAACTCATGATCAGTGAAGATGGAAGCGTAAGACTACTAGTCAATGAGTCATATTTTTAAACATTTATACAGACAGCATATAATTGCATATAACATTTAAGTTCAAGTTGTACTAACCAATAAGGAAGGGACCAGTCAAGTTTGGTAGGTTCCATATTTGTCCTGCATTACCACACCTAGTCACAGTCCTTCAGACTTATTTTAAATAAATATTGTTTGATCTTCTTGTTGAAGCATATGCAATGCATGCAACCCTTAAAAGTTCTTGTATTTGTAGAGCACAACTGACAGAGAGAAAGAAATTCTAGTTCAAGTTTTAAAGGTTTCTATTCTCTCCCCTTGCCCCCCTCAAAAGGTAGACTCAGGATTTCTGGAAAGCCTTGGCAATATCTTTTTAAAGAGGAGCCATAAAACTAGTTTCAAATGGTTTCTTCCCACTACTCATTCTCTCCTATTCAAATTAACTTTCTAAAATAAGTTGTCCTTGCCACGATAAAAATTGTTTGATCAAACAAAATTATTTTTAGGCAGACAAAATAATGTTTGGAACACCTACAGTATGTAGCTATATTTTGAAAAGAAAAACCCTGTTAACCCATGAAAGGAGCTACATAACAATTCTTAAGCATGTTCCACAAGTCATCCTAACATTTAGAAAGGAAGAACTGGTATAAAGGTCAATCGTTAGCTGCTCTAAAATGTAAAATATGCTTCCAAATGTCAGAAGAGTGACAATGCTTTATATAATAAATGCCTTAAATTGATAACTTACTTTATTCCACTGAGGTGCATAATACTTAAGACAATGGTTGCTTTTATAAAGAACAAAATAAAGAAATCCACCATCTCTGCTATAAACCTGTGCGCCAAGGATGGAATAATGAACTCCTGACCTGTAATAAAAATAAACTGAGATTATGCAAACTTTTATTTCAACAAAGCAAAGTTTACAATTTAAACATTCTGTACACTGCAAACCAATTTACAAGAAACACATTAAAAGGGTATTCAATATTTAAGAAACATTTTAAAATCCTTGTTCTGATCTACCAAGCCCATCTCTTTCATTCAAGCACCTCCTTAAAATACTCTTCACAATTCTGATCAGAATTACATTCAAATTAGAAAAGTTAGTTGAACCAACTACAAACTCATGTTTTAACTGAGTTATAGGTCTTTGCTGATGCTCATTCTTCCTTATTGTTTTGAGTCTTATCATATTTCAGTTTTTCATGTTAAAAGGTCACTTCTTTGTAACATGCCTAGGACACATCTACACCTATCCATTTTTTCATTCTATAGTTTACAATTATTTTGGTACAGAATGATTTCCTTCAGCTTTTTTTCTTTAAATCTGGATACTTCGATTAGGGGTAAAACTTGTTGCCCCTTCAGTTTAGAATGGTGGGAATTCAATAAAGAAAGATAAAATAACTGTTAAACTGCTTTTAAATAAATTCTGATAATGTTACTAACAAAAATAAGATTTAAAAAAAATTCTTTTGAACAGTTCCCCAGAAAAAAAAGTGCTATAGAGAACAATCTAGAGACTGATACAGCAGTCCCATATTGGATTAGCACCAATATAAGGAAAATTGACAGTATCAGCAGTTGGCTTTTTTTGGCTGATGTGGCCAATGTCACCAATAAATGCCCCTGTGCATACGCGCAGCCACAGCAACATGCAGACAGCAAAGAGCACAGCCCAGCAGCATCCAACTGGTAAGTCTGCTGTGTGGGGGAAGGGGTACGTGGGGGGCGTGTTCTGCCAGCTGTGTGCGTGGGGCAAGCAGGCTGGGGTTGGGCTCTTCCCAGTGGGGGGCCTGGGCCAGGCTGTGCTCAGAGCAGGCAGCAGCACAGAGGGGAGCTATAGCAAATTCTGGGGTGGCTGCAGCCCTCACCCTGTAGCCCCGCTCTCCGTGCTGCCACTGCCTACCCCGAGCACAGCCCACCCCAACCCCCTGCTGGGAAAAGCCCAGTGCTGCCCTGGCCCAAGCCTGCCCTTGCCCCCTGCACAGATCTGGGGGCACACGCAACCCCCTCCCCCACATGCCCTCCTGGGGTGCACACAGTGGTGGGAGCCGTCCCCTTCTCCACACCCCCTAGATGAGCTGCTTGCAGCTTCATCCTGTCCTCCAACCCGGCTGGGCAGCAGCTGCCCCAGCCCCAGTCCTTCCCTCACTATGGGGGCCTCGATCTGCTCTCCCCCCACCACAGACTTAGCAGCTGGATGCTTCTCTTCAAGCTGCCAGGCTGCATATTAGCAATTGGATTGTATTGGCTGATACAGCTCCTTAAAAAGCCATTGGTATCAGCCCAAAAAATTTCTATTGGTGCACCCTTAGAAAAATCCTAGATGGTATATATTTTACCAGTAGCATATACAGAGTAACTTCCCTGAAACTAATGAACATCCTCCTAATTGAATTCTAATTAAGGACACACACACCCCTGACTTAAGATATCAGTCCACTGTTTGCAATGGTTATATACCCGAGTGTCTGTCTGTTCTGAAGGAGCCAAGGATGGCATTTACTATCCTCTACCTAGCACCCCACCCCCCCAAAAACATTTCACCATGGTAACCTCATTTACAGAAAAAAAGCTGCACAAACGCTGCTGTAAATATGTGGTACGCTGAAGGAGTTCCTTGAAGCCTCAGGTGCTCAGTCTTTTTTTTTTTTTTTGGTCTGTTCTTTCTTTCAAAAAGGCTAGTTTGTGACAGGAGAGTGAATGGATAAGAGCACCTTCTTATTAATATATCCCCTTCTTTGCATCTTCCTCCTATCTCACTTAAAAGTTTTCATTAGCACTGCAGAAGACCAAAATGGATTCAATTCCCATTTATGTAGTACCAAAGCTGTCAATAAAATTCCCATCACAGACAGTTTATCTAATGGTGAAGAGAGCCAGAACAACCCAGCTAAGTTTCCTGATCCCAGCTTGGCTGTGCATAGCCATTAGTTACAAATCATAAAGTTCCCAAGTGAGGCTATTTATTCAGCAGGAAACAAACTAAAGTATTATTGTGACTACAGTCACAATAAAATTACACTCCAATTTGATTCTACAGAGACTTACAACTAAATAAGGAGCAAGACATTGCATCACAAGAGACAGGGAGAATTCACCTGAGACTTATCAGTGTCTCCACTTAGTCTATGGCAGTAGTTCTCAACTCAGGTGGCCCAAGGCCCCCTTAAGGGTGCCATGACAGTGTTCCAAGCTGCTGCAGTACCTGCAAGCAATCCTGCCTGCACTGGGGGGCTCTCTGATCAGCTTAAAGTGGGAAGGAGAGAAGGTTTGCGCTACAGCCCTTCCCAGTCTGTCCCCTGAATGCTCCACCGGGAAACAAAGACAGGACAATTCCACCTGCCCAAAATGCCTCTGTTTCCAGGAGATGCCATGCAGAGTTGGACCAGGACAGGCTGTAGCACAAGCCAGGTATCCTGCACACTTCAGGCTGAGCAGAGACCTCTAATGCATGTACTGCAGCTTTCCCGGACTGCCTGTACACAGAGTATTCTCACTGCTGAGGTAGCAGCTTTCAGTCTGGAGGAGCCATGCAACGTAACTGATTTCTGTATAAATCTCCTTCTGTCACTGAAACATTAGAATAACTGCATAAACTCTCTAAACAGATACAATTAGCTCACTGTCTAAACAGGCACTGCTACAGACATTATTCCAGATTTAATATGGATTTTTTTTTTAACTGGTCAAAGATCACTATAGTGGTTTTCAGAAAAATAAAAGACTTTTATTGTGTGTCTTAACTCTTCAATGTCCACCTCCCCCTTTCAACACAGGAAGGTTTTTTCATGGTCCCTCTATGCCTCTTCTAAGCACTGTCCATACAAAACACATGAAGTAGATTGCAACAGTTCAGTGGTTCTCAACTGGAGATGCTTCCACATTCAAAAAGTTGTGGACAAGTGCCTCCAAATAACTTGTGCCCAATTCTAAAAACATTAAGGTTCACTCATCTACGCTATACCATGGAACTGCTACTGCCTTAATTTTAGTGTCTACACCAGGTGTGTCATGGAGCCAGTCCACAGGCCAGGCAGGACCCACAGACCAGCCCCGCATTCTGGATCTGGAGTGGGTACTGTGCGTGGCATGCCTCTGCTTCAGCAACTCTGGAGCTCTGCAGCATGGCCCTGGAGCTGACCAGGTGCGGGACTGCATGCAGCGTGGCCCTAGAACCCCAGAGCACCACGCTGCCTGCAACACCCACTCCAGGATATGAGCTGGAACATCTGTTCAAAGCTCACAACTGGGGGAAAAAAGTAAAACCTGGAAGCAATCAGATTTCACTCATTTTCGCTGGTCTCCTCCCCTTGACCTGCCATGTAGGTCCAAAGAGAAGTTACTGATCTGTAGCGTGGGGGGTCACTCTAGAACAGCGGCTGTCACCCGTCCAAGACTCAAAATGAGCCCTGCAAAGATTCAGGGCCCCCTCAGAAGATGCCAACTTGCCTTTTTCTGGCTACAAAAAAACAGCCATTCCGGTGCTGCAGGGCAGAACAATGCCAACACCAGGGACGCCTGGCAGAAATCTCCAGGTCCGTCTTGTGAATCATGCGTGTGTGGCGCTGACAGCGCACGGCACCCCGGGGAGGACCTCAGGGTAGCGTGGGGGAGGGCGGACAATCCCTGCTCCAGTGCGAAGGGCCGCTCAGCTTTCTGGGGCCTGCCCCAAGGGCCCCCTCATTTTGATCTGCCAGGCTGGGGGCTGACAAAAGAAGTGCGCATGGGGCAGTTCGTCCCCCCACCCGAACCGCGGCTCACCTGCCGGGCGGGCGCTGTCGCGCGGGGCGCTGCTGGCGCGGG
>NW_017728886.1:154826229-154832304 GCF_001723895.1 Crocodylus porosus
CGTAGCCGCAGTACGAATCCCACAGCCACTGGTGCACGCGCCGCGCGTACTCCGCCGCGCTCGGGGTGGGGGCTGGCGGGCCCGTTCCCGGGCTGCCCCCCGCGCCACCTTCCCCCTCCTTGACCCCGGCCGCGGCCGCAGCCGCGGGCTCCGGCTCTGCCATGGCCCCGGTCTGCTCGCGCCACACGCCCCTCCTCCACTGCGCATGCGCGACCCGACAACCTCGCTCCGCCTCACCCACCTGCCAGGTGGGAGGGGGTCAGAGCGGGAGCGACCAAGTGAGTGAGGAGGTGGGGGGGGCAACACCGCTCCAGCGCGAGAGGCTCTCGCCCGCCCCCCCAGGAGATGGTATCGTCGTCACGCCAGCCGGAGGCTGGATGGAGCCTGAGGAGTGACAGGGAGGAGCTGGGCCGCGGGGGTCGGGGCTTCCGTTGCCAGAATGATTGGTGTTGCGCAGCTCGGCTCGTGGCACGGTGACGTCCTTCCTCCAGGGCTGCTGTCATAGCTACCGGACCGGGGTTACCAGATATGGGCGGGCGGCAGCTTCCACCCCGCGGTGGCTCAGGGGGTGCCTGTCTACTCTCGGGGGTAATACCGTAACAACCCCAGGGCCAGGGGGTAATCCCGCAGTGTCACACTTGGGGTAATCCCTGAGCACCACAAAGCCGTGCTCAGTGGTAATCCCCTAACACCACGCGTGGGGTAATTCTGCCACACTCAGCAATCCCTTGCAGTCCAGGATGACAGCCTTATATGTGTATCCTGAAATTGCTGCTGAGGCGAGGCCTATCCAAGACTGACAAGACTCCGCTGTGCCTCGGGCACACGTTTCCATGGGGGCGGGTGGTGCTGCGTTCTGACTCATGTTGTTGCGAAGTTTCAAAGTACTGAGATTCAGCAGAGTCCTCCATTTGTGGCGGCCCTGGGCAATGGTCTCCCACCACGATGTCAATGTTACGTTTTTTTCAAATTGGCCTTGAGGACATCCTCTAGGTGCTTTCTCTGCCCTCCTCTGGAGTGTACCCCTGGACAGAGCTGGGAGAATAAGACCCGCTTCGGGATTCTCCAGTCTGGTGATGTGGCAGGCCCAGCAAAGATGATACCAGATGATCATTGCCTCAGTGCTCATGGTGTTTGCTTGCGAGAGGATGCTAATGTTGGCTTGCCAATCTTCCCTCTGGATTCAAAGGATCTTCTGCCAGCAGAGGTGATGGTACTCTCATCCTGTCACACTCAAGGCATAATTCCATAGTATCACATTCAAGGGGTAGTGGTATGCTCAAGGCACAATCCTATAGTGTCATGCCTGGGGGACAATCTCACAGTATCATGCTCAGGATGCAATTTTGTAGTGTTATCTTGGTGCCAAGAGCACAAGTTCAGCTGCTAACAGAGAAATGACCTCAGGAGTTCTGCTGTAAAGCATCTGAGAGGACAAAATAATGCCACAAATGCTGGTTAGAGCCACTAGCACAGTAGAGTGTTGCGGAAATGTTTCCTATTGAAAATAGGTGTATTTCGGGACATTCTGTCTTTAGCAAATGCTTTAGTGTAAAGTGTTTCTGAGAGACACAAGTTCATGCCCCATGTTCCTTTAAACAAGTTCTCAGATGACTACATGGGCTGCCTTCATCATATTGCAGATACCACATACAGAAAGATTTTATGTTGGATGCAAGGGGAATGTTAACATCCAGGTGGAACACACGTAATCAAATCCTTCAATCCCAAACACCCTCAGTTTTATTTCTTTATTAAAATGTGTCCCTTTCTAATAAAAAAGAGAGGCTTTGGGGGTTGGTCCTTTGGTAAGCAACTTTTATTGTTCCTGTCACTTCCCATACTCTTGTACATGACAGTCCCAAAAGCTGTTCAATGTTATGCTCATGTAACACAGGGTGGATAAATATCAATCATTTGAAAAAAAAATCAAATTTTTTAAAATCAGATTTTTTTATTTAATCGCATTTTTATTTTTTGTTAAGATGTTTTTTTATAAAATAAATTTATATAGTTTTAATTCAATATATGTTAAAGCTCAAAGATATCACCATGGAGTAGGGATTATAACTTCTAAATATATAGTATTTGAGACAATATATTCATGTAACCTTTTTAGAAGTGTTATAAATAGGTCACAATAGGCCATGGACTGTATTAGGGGCCCAATCTTATGGGGTTCCAGATGCTCCTCAATAGATTAGTAAAGATTAAAGAAAACCATCTACCCAATGGGACTCAGTGCTCAGTCTAGAAGATCCCATTAAACTTAGTGATGCTTAGTTTCAGTTCTCAAACTGGATTTTTGTCTCCAGAGATCACAGGCAGACAAGGTTCTTTGGGGAGATGTGATATCTTTTATTAGGCCAACTAAATAGTTAGAGAAATTGTTCTTTGCAAGCTTTTGGGCACAAACACCTTTCTTCAGGCATAGGGAGAGTTTGTTGTGTCCAGAGATATTAGCATCCTTGTTAACAGCAGTACATGGAGATGAGAGATAATAGACCTGATTCCCATCATCCCTCTCGTCTCTCTGCAAGTTTGTGTACACACAGTCAAGCCCTTACCTTTCTCAACAAGAATGCACTTTTTGTAGAAAACTATGATTAAACCAAGGCTTCCTGACCAGTGATTTAAATCATGATTCAAATTGATTTGATTTAAATCAACTCCACTCTGGTGTAGTATTGATTTCAGCAGTATTGCACGTAACATTATAAAGTTAAGATCAAGTGAATCTTTTGTCTGAAACTCTTACTAAGGTGAAATGACATTCTGAATTCAAACTCAAATTTAAACTGGTATAACAGGTTGTAGTTTACACTAAACATCTGCAGATTCCCTTAAACTCGCTTGTAAATTTGGCCAAGATCACTGCTATATTAGTCTTAACGTGCCCTGTCAATAAAGTTGTCACTATTTTTGCTGCCACTTGCTGTCTACATTTCTAAGTTCATGTAACTGGATAAATTTAATTTTCCGTTTTTGTTCTTGCTCTCAGCTGCAGATAGTGACCTCTGGTTCCTTGCAAATCGCCTTCTGTTCTGAAAACAAAATTAGGCTTGTAATTGTGAGTTTTCAAATAAGAAAGGAGTTAAAATAAACTAGAGGCTACATATTGAAATATATATCAGGGCACAAAGGGAAGGTGTTAGCTTAAAACTGCGACTTTGCTGTTTCCCCTAGTTGTTTCTAACTCATTGGTCATTTTGGTAGCTATAGCCAAGTACCTTTTTCCTTCACTTTCTGTCTCTGTTTCTTTTCCTGTCTCCTTTTTTACCTCTGGGCAAAACTTTCAAGTTTAAGAAACTGAACTGAGAGTTTTAAGGCAACTTCCAACTCAGCAGTCCAAAAGTATCTTTAGGCTAGGTGGCTTCTGAGCAATATAACCAGACCACAAGTTGTGTGATACAGTTCCATTAGTCTCATGATGTGCAGATAGATAGATCTAGTGATTACAGACAGGTACTGCAATACTTAGGTTTTCCTCTGAACACCCCCTTTAGCAGAGCTGATAATGGTATCAGAAGACAAAACCACAGCTTCCCTTCATTGCCAAATTATGGTGCCCATAACTCACGAACCATGTCCATAATGGAATTCTCTCTCTCTCTCTCTCTCTGTGGGGACTACTGCCACTGCTGGCCCACTGAGCAGCCCTTGCAAAGCCAGCAGACCAAGGCACATAAGGGATCCCACCCTAGCCCCAGCCATGGAACAAAATGTAGGCAGAGCAAGGGCCCCCAAGGAGACACTTGCATGCCTAAACACAAATGCCAGGATCCTGGGGAATAAACAGGAGGAACTTGTTCTCCTGCTAAATACAAATAATTATGATGTCATTGGGATAATGGAGACCTGGTGGGACTCCACCCATGACTGGACTATGGGTATAGATGGCTATACACTGTACAGGAGGGATCAAGTGGACAAAAGGGGTGGGGGCGTAGCTCTATGTCAGGGAAAACTACACGTCCCTGCAAGCTGACATTGGCACCCATGATGGGCTACTTAAGACCCTCTGGTTTAAAATCCATGGGGAACATGGCACAAGGGAAACTATGGTGGGGGTCAACTACAGACCCCTTACCCAGGGTCAAGACCTTGACCAAGAGTTCACCAGGGAATTGGCTGAGGCCGCACACTCCCGGTGTATGGTTGTCATGGGAGACTTTAACTACCCAGACAGCTTGTGGGAGGAGCACTCAGCCAAATCCAAGTGGTTGCAAAGCTTTCTCTTGTGTGTGGACCTCTATATGACGCAGGAAGTCTATGGGCTGACAAGAGGTAAAGTGCTGCTTGACCTCATACTGGCAACCAGGGACGACCTAATCAGTGACCTAACGATCGAAGGGAAGCTGGGTGACAGTGACCATGAGCTGATCACCTTCACCATCTGCTGTAAAGCTAGCAAATCAGTCAGTAATACAGAAGTTCTTGACTTCAGGAAAGCTGACTTTGACAAGCTAAGGAGGCTTGTGAGAGAGGCCCTAACAGGCCACAACCCAATGGACAGGGGAGTTCAGGATGAGTGGTTGCTCCTCAAGGGAGCAATCCTGGATGCGCAAGCAAAGTCTATTCCCTCTCAGAGGAAAGGCAGCAAAAGGGCACAGCAGCCCCCTTGGCTCTCCAGGGAACTGGCGGACCTCCTGCGTCTTAAAAGGAAGACCTACAAAGGATGGAGGACTGGAACTGCCACCAAAGAGGAATACTCTGCTCTGGTCTGGACCTGCAGAGAGCAAACCAGGAAAGCCAAGGCTGCGACGGAACTCCAGCTAGCTACAAATATCAAGGACAATAAAAAGTCCTTTTTTAGATATGCGGGGAACCGGGGGAAAAGCAAGGGCAACACTAGACCCCTACTAAACCAGATGGGGCAACTGACAACTGATGCCCAGGAAAAAGCGAACTTGCTAAATGGGTACTTTGCATCAGTTTTTCACCAGTCCCATGCGACAGCCCTGCCCACTATGGGTCAGGGAGGCCCAGGTGAGGGAGATTCCTCAGCATGCATTGAAGCTGACCTTGTGAAGGAATACCTTGACAGGTTGGATATCTTCAAGTCAGCCGGACCTGATGGGTTACACCCAAGGGTACTCAGGGAGCTGATGAGCATCATAGCTCAGCCCCTGGCACAGATCTTTGAGAGCTCTTGGCGGTCTGATGAAGTGCCCGATGATTGGAAGAAGGCCAATGTCGTGCCTATCTTCAAGGAAGGGAGGAAAGTAGATCTGGCTAACTTCAGGCCCATCAGCCTGACCTCTATCCTGGGGAAGGTCTTGGAAAAGATTATCAAAGAGGCCATCCTTAACAGACTAGCTGAAGGCAATATCCTGAGGGATACCAGCATGGGTTTGTTGCGGGTAGGTCTTGCTTGAGCAATCTCATTTCCTTTTATGACCAGGTGACATGTCTCCTGGACAAGGGGGAAGAGATCAACGTTGTATATCGTGACTTTAAAAAAGTCTTTGATCTGGTATCCCATGATCACCTCTTGGCTAAACTGGCCAATTGTGGCCTTGACCTCACCACGATCCTCTGGCTGGGGAACTGGCTCCGTGGTAGGACCCAGAGGGTGGTGGTTGATGGGAACCAATCGTCTTGATGCGCTGTGACCAGTGGGGTCCCACAAGGCTCTGTCCTAGGGCCTATACTATTTAACATCTTCATCAGTGATGTGGACATTGGTGTCAGAAGTGGACTGGCCAAGTTTGCCAACGACACCAAACTCTGGGTGGCTTCTGAGCACTATAACCAGACCACAAGTTGTGTGATACAGTTCTATTAGTCTCATGATGTGCAGATAGATAGATCTAGTGATTACAGACAGGTACTGCAATACTTAGGTTTTCCTCTGAACACCCCTTTTAGCAGAGCTGAAGAAAGCCAATGCCATGCCTATCTTGGGGGTAAAGCATCTACACCTGAGGACAGGAGGGTGATCCAGGCAGATCTTGACAGGCTCATGAAATGGGTGGACAAGAACCTGATGGTGTTTAACACCGAAAACTGCAAGGCTCTCCACCTTGGGAGGAAAAACCTGCACCATGCTTATAGGCTCAGTAGTGCTATGCT
>NW_017728886.1:154834242-154835777 GCF_001723895.1 Crocodylus porosus
TACACATGCCTGTAAGTCTGGATCCAGCCTCTGGGTTTATTGTGTGAATCATATTTGCATACCTAACAGTGCTAGCATTGCGCAGCACACTGCAACACCCTTGAAAAGATCTTAGGGCACCACAGGAAGCCACAGCATCCTGGCTGAGAACAATGGGTTTAGGTAAATGAACTAAGTATTTCTTACACTGTACAGACTGGCATGATGGAGAAAAATACAGGAGGAGAACAGAAAAGAGAAGGGAAGGTGACAGGCAAAGGGAGAATAGAGTACTGGACAGAAGAAAACTACATAACATGAAATAGCTGAAATAATCTTTTAAATGAGAGACTAGAAAGTCTTACAGAAGAGGAAAGAAATGTCCCACTGGTGAATGACTTCTACAATTGCATTGATGGGGGGTTTTAAGAACTCCAGAAAAACAGTATTTTAAAATGACTATTTACTCATAAAAGAAGACATCTTTAGAAAAGAACTATAAAAGTGCTACAATTAAACTCCTAATTCATTATATTCAACAGGTTTCTATATATTGAGTTCTACTGAAAATAAAAAAACAGGTTTGTATTCTACCAGCCATTCAAACTTACTGGCTTTCAGTCAGTTTAATTTTTCATGTGATTGTTACCAGTAAAAAGAAACCTTAATGCCAGCTGAGACCCTCAGTTACATCTGTACTATGTCATAGGCTTTGAACTAATCCATCAGTGGTTTTATACAGATGCAATGGATTGCAAATTGGAACACAATTCTTCTATCAAGGCAAAGAGGAATGCAGTTGTACTTTTAAATAGGAAATCAATTCGGTTTGTAAACATATAGCTCTTATGTATTCTCTTATTAATAACAAAGTTTGAAATTGTGTGCATAGCTTTCTGCCACCTGCTGGATATATAGGGTTAATACCTCAACACTTCCAATTATATTTTGCTATATTTCTAATAGTATAACTGATTAAATGGAGGTGTTTACAGACCCTCTGTTTTAAGATAATATGAAACCAAACAGTGGCTATTCCATCTTTTTTTTTAAACAACAGCTAAAGAATTATTATTTAATTTACTCCTTGTATTTTTTCCTTCAGGGATTGTAGCAGGACACCAGGGTGCCTGCTACTAGATAATGGTGTGTAGCAGGGCACTAGGTTGCCTGCTACCGAATAGTAGTAAATGGGTTTAGCTGCCATTCATTAGGGCAGCAGGTGCCAGTTGCTATGGCTACTAATTGGGTCAGCTGACCACCGGGGGCAGGGCTTGGCCTTTATAAATAGAGAAGGCTAAGGCCAGAGCCAATTCCCCTCTGGTAGCTGGAAGAGCAACAGTTCTGCTGTGGAGCAGAACACGGCACGGCCGTCTGACTGAGAGCCTACGTGGTGAGACTGGGGGCGGGGGAGAGAACCCTGATAGGAGTGTACGTTCTAGCTGGTAGGCTTATTGTTATGTTACAGCCGTGTAGCTTGTGGTTCTGTTTAGTGATTATTACACCGGAGGACTGGGTGAGGCTGTAGGGGTGGAGGAGGCCTCAAGGGAGCTCCC
>NW_017728886.1:154835877-154848286 GCF_001723895.1 Crocodylus porosus
GTATATTGGACATTGGGCAGGCCCCGGGAGAGGGTGTGTATATTGGACATTGGTCAGGCCCAGTGGGGCACTGCCTGTGAAGGGGGCAAGCCCAGTGGAAAGCCCTGGAGAGAAGGGCGAGTCTACTAGGAAGCCCGAAGAGAGAGAGCGGGCTGCTTAGGGCGGTCACAGAGACAGGCTGGCGAGGGCCGGCATAGGGAGTGGCCCTGGAATCATGGTAAAGCAAGACCGGCCCCATGCCAAGGGGGCAAGAAGGCAGCCTCCCATTGATAATAATAAGATCAAAGATGTGGCGGGCGAGAGAGGGTGCATTCAGGACCCAGACTTGGCACAGTGGGGCAAGGGTGCTAGGGGAGGTCACGGCACCCTTAGGGACAGTCCTGCCACAGGGATATTTCCTGTAATCAGTCTGTATACGGTTTGGTTCAAATATTATGTAAGGTTGGAGCTTATCTAGAACTAGGGATTATTTCTAAACCCCTTCATGTATGATGGCCTGCTCACATTAAAACCAATGCCAAAACTGATGTTGGCTTTCGATCTAGGGAACCTACCCTTGTCAAACCCTACTCAAGGTGCACAACAGTGGGGAAGAAAAGGTCCAGTATTTGCAAAAGAGCTGAACTTCATCTAGGATCCATCCAGGATGTTCCTGCCACAGCATTAAGCAGCAGAATCTTTACTGTGTTGCTTTCTACAAACTGGGTCATTTTACAAACTATTATTTAAACAGGTGCACACCTTATGGGGGGATGAAAATTATCACATTGTTGATGAAGAATCGCACATTCAGCTAAGTCTGATGTTCATTTAATGTTGCAGCTATTTTAATAGTACTATCATGGAATATACCCATTTGAATTGTACTGCCCTTCTCATTTTTCTTGTCAGTATCAGTGGGCACATCTACACGTGCAATTAATGTGTCTGACTTTTTCTGTGCATGCACATTAATGGGCCTGACTATTCTATGCAGAAAATAGCAGGCTCATTAACGTGCTCCCAGGTGTATGTCTACATGTACAACTGTCAGAAGCAAATTGCTCCTGACAGGAACAGGCCTGTCCAGGGCTGATTCTGCCTTGCTCTGCCCCCTGTAAGAGCCAGGAGGAGCTCCAAGCTCCCCTGGGTGTCAGCCCAGAGGGCTGGCAGGGGACACGGGAGCCAGTCCCAATCTCTGCGGGGCAGGGAGAGCTGTGCCGGCTGCAGGGGCAGCTGTCTTCCTGCTATATGGGGATTGGGATGGGTCCTGGTTCCCATGTGGCCAGGACAGTTGTGCCAGCTGCCCATGTCCATACGGCAGCTATCTCCCTGCCATGTGGACAGGGTGAAGACACAGCTGCCCCTGCAGCCAACACAGTTCCCCTCACAATGGTGCTTAGCAAGGCAGCAGCAGGCCCCTGCTGCCTGGGCTGACCAGGAACAAATTGCTCCCAATCTGTGTCTACACATGTGCTACAGCACATGTCTAGTACCTGTATGTGTTGGTACTAGGAAATGGTGTATTAGACTAATTTAATGTGCAGTAAGTCCTGCACATGTGTAGACAGTGATGGTTTACTGTGCATTAGATGAGTCTAATGTGCAGTAAGGTGTCTTGTGTAGATGCATCCTATATGTTTGTTTGCTAATAAAAAGTGATGGCAAGTTTGGCAAATGAAGGTAATGCCTTCATTATGTACTCCCCAATTGCAGTATTCACTGAAGTGGATTCTAAGTAGCATGATGTGGCTATCAGAACAGGGAATAATCTTGATAAGCAAAATAGGGGTGTTACTGGGAGTAGGTAAGCTGGAATCAGGAAGAAAACTAGTGAGGCAGTACTGGATAATAAAAAACAAGTCATAGCACATTATGGCTGCACAGAGTTCATTTGCTTATGTCTCATCTGAAATCACAATCTACTAGCTGTGGTATCAAACCTGGAGGCAGCATTAAATGAAGACCAAGGCAGCAGACTGCTTTAGTATTATCAGATCATTATTTTGCAGAACACTCAAACATGTAGACATTTACCCACATGATTTTCATGACAGGATTATTCTCCGGAGGCAACAACATAGAGATTATGTAAAGAGAAGTTAGAAGCTGTTTTTAAAATATGTTAAAAATGAGTTGTTGTCATAGGTGAAAAGGCAGTCCAACCTACTTGAGGACTGATGTCAAGGAAGTTTAACAACCGTTTTTTAAAAACGTATTAAAGGAACTCATGTCTGATATCAGCATCTAAGGAGATCATTTCTTCTGTGTCATTTCCACAGTATTTATGGAATATTTGCAGGAACATAATACAGCCACAGAAAGCTGCACCAGAGGGGTAAATACTCTCTATAAACATGTAGGAGAAGAGTTGTACAAGTATACATCTCTTCAAAGAGTAATCACCTCCGTCCCTAGAAATTTTCAAAAGTAGGTTAGACAGACACTTGACAAGGATGGTTTAAGTCAGGGATGACTCTATCTTGAGCAGGGGGCTGAATTTATGACCTTGTAGGCCATGTCCACACATGGCATGGACATTTGGTTTCCCAGGGACAGCTAACAGTGGCACACCTTGCACTGCCACTAGTTGTCCCTGGGGAACACCCATGCCACGCATACTCTGGCACACAGCAAGTTACCCCACACGGGTGGTAAGGGAGGCTGTGGCCAGCACTGGGCTGGCCCCAGCAGCCTTACCTGGGGTCCTCCTGTGGTTGCAGCAGTGGCGATTCTGCCATGCAGGGCTTGGCTGGCAGCTGCAGCGTGGCTCTGGGTGGCCCAGCTACACTTTTGAGCAGCACGTGCTGCCCGTGCATGTGCTGGTCTACTTTTTTTTTCTCCATAGGTTTTTTTTTGACTACTGGATATCCAGGGGTCAAAAAAAACCCTCCACATTGCTCACTTGCAGTGCAGAGACCAACTGAACATGCAGTATGTGGTGTTGCAAACATGTCTGTGGTGCCACATACTGCATAACTGCACTTGTCTGGATGCATCAAGCTCCCTTGCACCTCATTATTTCCTATGATCCTATTTGAGGTGAGAGCTGATACTACTAGCTCCTCTTAGGCATATGACTTGACTGAGTAATAAATTAAGGATGCATCTCTGCTTTTTGCTGATTGTTTAGCATTCACACCTTGTTTTGGGTCAGGAATTCAAAGGTTTAGTTGGTATTGTGCTGCTGAGGAATGATATTTATAATCTTAATATTGGATGCTAGATAAAAAGAGAATCCGTACTGTTCAGATTCAGAATGTTCCAATATGTAATTAGTTCATTGCAGAAATTATTATTGTGCCCTGAAGGTAAATAAAGCTGTTCTGCCATGCCAGTTATCCAGTTTATTCTACTAGTGGATCACTCCCTGCTGTACATCTCTGAAAATAAGACCCACAGCAACACACACACATTCATACAGCGAGTCAGTGGCACAGACAGATCCAGGATCACAGCAAAGAGGGGTGGTCCCACCTCCTTTGGCAGTGCAGCACATGTGCAGTGAGCTCTGAAGTCACTGGCATGTCAGTGCAGCTCCTACCTAAACTCTGCACAGGCCATGAGCTCTCTGGGCTCACCAACTGATTGGCATGGGCTCCAGTTGGAGCCGCTGCTTTTGCACTGACTGTAGAGTCCAAGAGGTGAGCACCATCACTGTTCACCCTCCCTTCTTCCTGTACTCCCTCATTGAATTCAGGAGTAAGGAAAAAGAGGGAATGAGTGGCAGCAGCAGCGCTCACCCCCATGGGTCCAGAGCTGTATGAAAGCCAGAGCTCCAGCCAGAGCCTGCATTGGTCAGGCTGCTGATGAGCTCAGAACTCATGGCACATGCAGGGATCTTGCAGAAGCCCTTCTTACATTTTGGTACATGTACCACACAGCTGAAGGTAGGGGGTAGGGGGCATGACTGTGCTGTCAGACCTCCCCCCTCCTCAAGAAACCTGCCTTTGGTCAGTCAGTAGCAAGGCTGAGAAAAGAAATCAATTCTCACTGTGTGCATCTACACAAAATGTTTACTGCAGAGCTGACCAATTAGCTCCACAGTGAAGTCTCCATGTCTGCATGTGCAACCCTATTAGGTTGTAGTAAACTAATAAACTCTACTGTAGGGTGGTACTTGTAAACACAAATTCTATCCTGTGGTGGAGATCATGTGCCTTAACCCACATGTAGACACAGATGGGGCTGGCTGGGGCACAAAGTGCTTCAGTGCAAGGGCTGCCTGCTGGCTAGCCCTGCACTGGAGCAGCCTCATGCCCCAGCCAGCTCTTCCGCAGCACATTGAGCTGGGTCAGAACAACTTCAGGCTGGCAAGCTAAGCCCCTGGGCCCTCTACCAGCCAAGGCTGCTCCAGTCCAGCTCAACACACTGGAGACCCAGGCACATGTTCCAATGTAGCACCTGGGAGCAATACACTCCGGTGTGAACTGCACCAGAGTTTATTGCTTCGAATTAACTGCATGTGTAGACGTGCCTGCTGACTCCCACTGGACCATGATCATTTCAGTATACGTGCCATTGGGTTTGTCTAGATGCACTAAAAAATGAGGAGGTTAAACCATGAATTACAGAAAGCAGAGGTTTCTGCTAAGGCTGTATGTATTAAATTATAAGTTTGTCTGTTGTCCCACGACAGAATACACACACTATTCTCTGGGAGAAGTGAGGTGGGATATGGTACAAAAGAGTCTCAGTCAACAGCAGGTAGAGCTGCCTCTGCTCCTTCCAACTTTCTCAAATGGCATTTAAGGAAATAGAAACCCATAGAAGGTAAACACTTTGAGGAAGTACACTCTGAACAAATCACTGTTTTTAAACACGTACAGTTTCCTTTTTTTTTTTTTAATTTCAGAATAGGTTTACTGTTGAAAAATGGTATGTACTAAAGCCACCACATTATACATATAGATAAAACATCAGATAGCAAAACCTTATTGTATGAGCAATTAGTTGTAGTACTGTATAGATAATACAATCAAAGATATTTAAAAAAACCTAAAGGAGTTATGTACTTTGAAAGGCGCATTAGGCACAATGTGTATCCTGTAACTAGCTTTGCAAGCATATAACCATGATTTCACTGTTACAAAGTATTACAAGTGATCAAAAACATGAGCTGATTGTTAGTACTATGTGCTGAAATTGTACAAATGTATACAACACTCCACCTTAGTGTTATAAAAGCATATACAGTAAGGACTACAAAGTAGAATCAAGGAGTTAAACTAAGAAATTATCCCTTTAATTTTGATTCAGAATTAATACGGAATAAATCTATGGCTTTACTTCATGGACACATGTGAAGATTAATATGCAAGTTTTTGCAAGTGGGGGAAGAAGCAAAACTTTATCCCCAACAAATATGACCTACTATATAATACTTAAATGAAATACAATTGGTAAGAAAACCAGTTCTAAGGCATCTGACAGATGGCATGTGCCCCAAATCACAAAATAACCCCCTCAGTCATCAGAGCTGGATGTGAGATTATGTATGTGTTAAGGGGGAAAAAACCACCAGAGAATATAGCAAGAGAATGAACCACAAATAGAGGAGACGACAGAAATCAGAGGAGTGAAGAACTTCTAAATGATGTCCCGAAAGGCTTTAGCTTAAGTAACATCTTCTAGAAAGGATTATAAATCTACAATTAGCAAAACAAAACAATTAGTCTGTGTAGAGTGAAATAAAAACTTGGCTGGTTGAAATTTGAGGGATATTCTACACAGACATATTAGAAAAACGTTTGATTAAAATATCCTGCTTTTATTTTCCACTAGCAAAATGTATTGCTGAGAGAGGTACTTTTTGCTGTTTTGAAATAAAAACCATGATGCTTAGGACAGAGCTACAAGAACCACACACTTTCTAGGGGTACATGTTCATCACATCAGACATGAGTCATTTAAAGGCAAAAATAAAAATCTTACTGCTTTAAATATTATTTTTGACTAGCAGAAACATAAAAAGGAATGCACTGGAACATGATTGTAACAGAGTGTACCATGCAGAATTTTGGCTTATTGTATGCCGTGTACAAGCCAATGATTTCAATGGAGTATTTTGTATTTTAATCCCTTGCATTTGCATGACATGAGATCAAATCAAAACTATAAATGAAGGCAAACTGTGTAGAAACTGAAAATATCAGAATACCTATGAAAAGCGTGCTGGACATGTTTATTGTTTTTAACATAAGGATCTGCTGCTTGAAGATCTACTACAGCAAGCATGCTGTACTGCTACTTCTAGTTCTTTATGCTGCTAAGCTGACCTTAGTCTGTGATCATGGCCAGCGGGTGCTGTATGGCATTAGGAAGTTAACACATAATCTCTGCAGGTTCAGTGACCAACTTGGAGCCATCCCATGCTGTCTTGAACTGTTCAGGAACAGGAAATTCTTTCTGGTAAAGGGCAGAATCAACAATGACAGTTAGATAAACACCGGACATCTTATGCAAACTGATGGAATACTATTAGTGCAGCACGATTCATAAGGCATTTATAACTCAGCCATGCTTGGATTATGGAGAGGCCTTCTTCATTACCCCAGGAAGCTGTTTCAGTGCCACAAAGAGAACAGACACATTATTACCATAGTTCATAGGGCTTTGTTAATGCACTGGCTTGTTACAGTGCCCCTCTCCCATTATTTGGAACAGCTAGGCAAATGAATCTTGTTTCAGAAAATATTCTAGATTCGGTAAACTGCCAGTCAAGCTAACTCAGTGGGAATGCAGTAAAAAAAATTTACATTTGACTATTTAGTGACAAAGCTAATAAGAATTTTAAAGAGGAAGATGATGTTCTGAAAAGCAAATGCCATGGCCAATCCCCAGGATTTGTGGAAGGTTTAATCCCTAATCTCTGGCTAACTGTTCAGCAATTTTTCCTTGATAGGCCACAGTGCCCATAAAAACACAACAGTGCTATTACTTTAAAAGTGAGGCATTCCAAAGGCTATAATATCCCCTGCAAAGCAACGTCAATAAAGCAGCACTTGACAGGAAACCTCCCTCTGCTTGTTCAGTGTGTATCTGTCAAGGCATGCAGGGACACTGCTGGAACCCTTGCCTCAATCCTAGCACATCTTGTATGGTAAAAACTATATGCCACTTCTAAAGTGGGGAGGAAAAAGTTCCTTCTTACAGACTTTATTAAGAGTATTTCAGTAGGCTTCCTTTTCTGAAGTAACTGGATGGTCATCCTAAAACACATTCATTAAAGGGTTCTGAATTTCAGAAAATGTTAAATACCCATTCTCTGGAAATTAGACACTTTATGGCATCTGAAATTGGGCTTCCAAAATATGCTTTCATTTTTTAAATATTTGAACATGGTGCCCTGTTTCTTTCTATTGTTCTTTCTCCTCCTTTACAAAAACAAAAATACATACATAAAAAATCCACTGAAGGAAATTTCAGTACAAAAAAGTTGTAAAATCATGAAAAATGCTTAGTTAACACTTGCACTCACAATTTTAAATCTGATCACTTGGGGGGGAGGGTGGGTGCAACAATGCAGTTCAACAATACAACCAATTTCTATTGTGTGTAGTGAATAATGCTAGCAGCAAAAGAAAATGCTGTGATACTGCAGACCTGACTGTAGTAGAAGAGCCTTAGCAGACACAAGTAGGAGCCCTTCAGGCAATGTACATCTTATATTTGAATGGCTTTCATGCATATATGTTATAATGTACTGTATTGTGTTTGTACACTAAATACATTTCCTAATGTTCAGCCTGAAACTATCTTCCAGGAGTTTGTGGCTGTTGTAGATACCTATTTCATTTAGGATAAAAACTCAATTGATATAGGAGGACAAAAAGGCTTTTTTAATGTAAGGAGTTACCTTTCAGCCTGGAAAAAGATATCCCTTGATGACTCATGGCTGAAACTACTGGTGTATAAAGGAGGCTATATTTCTGTGTATTTGAAGAGGCTGTATTTAAAGTTCACTATTTAAAAAATCTGGCACCTGTTGCTGGAAAGTATAAAAGGCCAATAAACTACAAAGACTACAAATGGGGGAAGAACTGTGACAGTCTTTAAAAATATCCCACTTACATAGTCACCATCTTGGGGGATAAGGATGTTCATTTCAGAGGACTTGGCACTCACAATCTCACAGTCTAAGGATTCTTCGCTGAGGTATATGTGGCAGCCTTCTGTCTTATTAATAGAAATAGTTGGCACTCTTCCCATCACCTGAGGGGGAAAAATATATCTAATACCCAATCCAGATTATTAATACTACTAGTAAAATAACAAAAAAACAAACCTTCTCCACCTGCCAGGGCTATCATTGTTCACTCATATCAGATGCATATCAGCTGTCTGTCTAATATTTGTATTTGGGAGCTTAAATATATTTATTCTGTCCCTTTAATATGCTAGTAGAAAGCTGCTATGTCAGTGGTTCTCAACCTTGTTAGACTTGAGTCAAGGCATAACTCAGAAAATGCTAGCTCCTAGGCCACCTATACACGTGCCAGATATCTGCTCTGATGCATGCTAATTAGCACACTCCAGCAGCCTCCAGGTCACGTGTATTCAGCATCTCCACGCTTCAAAATGGTGGCGGGGGTGCTTTACTTAAAGCTTGTCAAACAAGCTTTAGTTAAAGCATCCCTGTTGCCATTTTAAAGTGTGGGACACTGAATACATGTGGTGCTGTGGGTGCTTAAATTAGAGCAGCTCTTGGAGCCACTCTAATTAAAGCACCGCCACTTCAAGCCCAGAGCATATATAAAGGCACCCTTAATTTTCACTCCTCTTTTGACTACAGAAACATAACAGAGCACTTCTTCTGCTGCAAAGAACAAAGGAAGACCACAGCAGGGCAGAATGGGTTTACTACCATGAATTCCTATTTGAGATCTCTTGGTTTATCCTGTGAATCATGCCTGCACACCTAACAGTATTGATACTGTGCAGCTCCCCATGGCACCTTTGAAAGGATCTCAAGGCACCAGAGGGTGCTGTGGCACCCTGGGTGAGAAGCTATTGTGCTAAGATTTGCAACTATATTCAGTTTTTTCCTCCAGACCCCAAAGTTCTAAAATACCAAATATTAACTTAAACATACACACAGATTAAAATCCCCAACCCTAATTGTCTTTACCAAAGGGGAAAAATGTGACAGAATCCACGTACAGTCCTAGTGATGCATATGTGCAACTGCAAGGTTCCTCACTGAGATCCAGACTTCCTTACTTCCAGTGATGGCAAATACTCCTGAGCTAGAGAACCACTCCAAAAGTTTCTTGCTGCAGGCTGGAGGGGTCTCCAAGGTCTTAGGAAAGGGGTTTTCTCTCCAGCCACATTGCAGCTCTAAATGTATACTGAAATCAACTCTCATTAAAATGATAAAGGCACTTCTTTATATCCCTCTGAAAACAAGTGCACAGGCCTTCTTGAAGGGAGATGGGAAAACAAACCTGCTCTCGTTTACAATCCCACAGAACTCAATATCTCTACAGGACAGGCTGCCTGAGTCACCACTTGTCAATATTCCTACTCCTCTTCCCACCCCTTCATAGCTGAAACTAGAGATAGTGATATAGTCTGGTCAACAGATCAGCCCGGAAGAGGTAATTCAAAGTCATAACACAAAAACAGTGTGTGATCACTGATAAGTACAGAGGTCATCCAGTGCCTAATGGCCCATCGTTGCATCCAGCTATCTTTGACTTTCCAATCTGAATTACCAGTACCCATTTGCAGCTAGGTCAGCTGAGAGCAGCCCTTAGCCTAAGTGTAGAAGAAAGCTTGAACTCATGCCTCTAGAAGTGTAGCAAGGAGTCTTAACTGCTTTGCCACATGTGAACCCTATGCTAAGCACGTACATAACAATTTTAAAAAGTGTCCCCTTTTCATTCCTGTTAAGACTTCATTTTCAGCATCAGTCTCCTACTACAATGATGATCACAGAAGCATAGGAAGTGAGGGTTGGAAGGGACCTCAGGAGGTCACATTTAGTCCAATCTCTGCTCAAAGCAGGACCAGCCCTACTAGATCATCCCAGCTAAGGCTTTGTCTAGCCAGGTCCTAAAAACCTCCAAGGATGGAGAGTCCACAACCTCTCTGGGTAGCCTGTTCCACTGCTTTACTACCTTTCTAGTGAGAAGATAATATCTAATGAATAATATCTAACTAAACTTCCCTTGCTGAAATTTGAGACCACTGGTCCTTCTTCTATCATTTGCCACCACTGAGAAATGAACATAATCAAGGGTGCCTATACATCTAATTACAATGCATCAGAGCAGACTTGATTAATCAAGTCGGCTCTGACTCTCGATTAGTCAAGTCTGCTGGTGTGTTCTAATTAGGACACTCCAGCATGCTGCAATGTCTCGTGTTCAGCATCCCATTATTCAATATTCAAAATGGCAGCAGGGGTGCTTTAACTAAAACCTTGGGGGCGCTTTAGTTAAAGCACCCCATAGCCATTTTGAAATGCACATGACGCTGCAGCATTTTAATTAGAGTGGCTATCTGTGAGCTCCTTTTATTAAACCCTGGAGCACGTGTATAAACAACCCAAGTGTCCATGGTCACATATAGTCTCTTGTCTCATCTTTGCAATTAGACCATTGCATCTAGGTTGATTTTAATGTCAATCAATGGGTTGTATCATTTTAAGTAGAAGAATCAATTACTATCAGTGGGGAATGTTTGCCTAAAGATTGGCTTCAAGGTGGGAAATAATGCATTTCTCCTTCTGTCATACCAGCAAAAATGCTGGAATACTTACTGACCACATCTACACGAGAGCCACTCTATCTAACCTGAAATTAACTGAATAAGCTTTAGGTAAAGTGCCTGTGCCACCATTTTAAAGCACAGGGACACTGATACATTAGATGTGGACACTGGCTGGAGGCTAGTTAGCACACTCCAGCAGACTCTATTAATCAAATTGGCTCCAATGCGCTATAATTACAGCACTCTGGAGCAGCCTCCCAGCATGTTTACACACACCCACAAGCAAAAGTCACTCGCAACCCTTTTCTAGGCAAGTTGGAAGGATGTCATGAATCTTAAGGTAATTTCAATAGCATATGGTATACTCTAGATAGCATAAATAACCTCTAATAACTGAATGTTATTTTCTTCTTTTTTTTAATCTTTGTTTTCCAAATGGATATTTACCTGAATCTGAATATCTCTGGAATTGATCACTTCCACAATGCCCACGACATTGTCAAACACAAGGCCAAACTTTTTGCAGTTGTCTGAAGAAAAAACAAACAAATGAAGGAAAATAAAAACTGCTTCTTTAAAACAAACAAAAAATCATCTTACATTACAGCATTTATACTCATTCCTGCAAAAAGTTAGATATGTGAATAACTTTAAGCATGTAAGTAGTTCTATTAAGCAGAATTATTTGAATGCATAAAGTTTACTTGCACATGCCAGTTTTAACAGAATGATTTCAGATGACACTGTCCACTTACCAACTGTAATGGAATTTATTTTTCCTTTTATCTGTAGTGTAGATTTGTTGCACTTAAAAATGTATGCCACTTGCTTGAGTTCAGTGTCAGTAATGACAAGGTCATTCTTATCCTCTTGGTATTCCTGTTTTTTTTTTAAAAAAATGCATACGTTTGTTTAATTGATTATTGTCTTAAAGCATCAGTAAGACAGCAGATTTTAACATGACTCATCTTCCAATGACTGCACTTTCAATTCAAAGAGAAATATCCTAGAATCATAGAGTCACAGACAATGAGGGTTGGAAGGGACTTCAAGAGGTCATCTAGTCCAACCTCCTGCTCCAGGCAGGACCATCCACAACAAAAACATCCCAGCCAAGGCTTTATCTATCTAGGTCTTAAAAACCTCCAAGGAAGAAAATCCCACCACCTCTCTGAGCAACCTGTTCCAGTACTTACTAGCCTCCCAGTGAGACAGATTTTCCTAATATCTAACCTAAACTTCCCTTGCTGCAACTTGAGACCACTGTTCCTTGTTCTGTCATCTGCCACCACTGAAAACAGTCTGGCTCCATCCTCTTTGGAACCCTGCTTCAGCTAGTTGAAGGCTGCTATTAAATGCCTTCTCAGTCTTCTCTTCTTTCCAAACTAAATAAACTCAGTTCCTTCAGCCTCTCCTGAGGAGTCATGTATCCCTGCCCCCTAACCATTTTTGTGGCCCTCCACTGGACTCTCCCCAATTTGTCTGAATCCTTTCTGTAGTTGGAGGTCCAAGACTGTACATAGTACTCCAGATGTGGCCTCACCAGTGCCAAATAGAGAGTAAGAATCACTTTCCTCAATCTGCTGGCAACACTCCTACTAATGCAGCCTAGTATGCTGTTAACCTTCTTCCCAGCAAAGGCACACTGTTGGTTCATATTCCGCTTTCTGTCTTCTGTAACCCCCAGGTCCTTTTCTGAAGAGCTGCTGCCCAG
>NW_017728886.1:154851177-154893732 GCF_001723895.1 Crocodylus porosus
TCTCGATTAGTCAAGTCTGCTGGTGTGTTCTAATTAGGACACTCCAGCATGCTGCAATGTCTCATGTGTTCAGCATCCCATTATTCAATATTCAAAATGGCAGCAGGGGTGCTTTAACTAAAACCTTGGGGGCGCTTTAGTTAAAGCACCCCATAGCCATTTTGAAATGCACATGACGCTGCAGCATTTTAATTAGAGTGGCTATCTGTGAGCTCCTTTTATTAAACCCTGGAGCACGTGTATAAACAACCCAAGTGTCCATGGTCACATATAGTCTCTTGTCTCATCTTTGCAATTAGACCATTGCATCTAGGTTGATTTTAATGTCAATCAATGGGTTGTATCATTTTAAGTAGAAGAATCAATTACTATCAGTGGGGAATGTTTGCCTAAAGATTGGCTTCAAGGTGGGAAATAATGCATTTCTCCTTCTGTCATACCAGCAAAAATGCTGGAATACTTACTGACCACATCTACACGAGAGCCACTCTATCTAACCTGAAATTAACTGAATAAGCTTTAGGTAAAGTGCCTGTGCCACCATTTTAAAGCACAGGGACACTGATACATTAGATGTGGACACTGGCTGGAGGCTAGTTAGCACACTCCAGCAGACTCTATTAATCAAATTGGCTCCAATGCGCTATAATTACAGCACTCTGGAGCAGCCTCCCAGCATGTTTACACACACCCACAAGCAAAAGTCACTCGCAACCCTTTTCTAGGCAAGTTGGAAGGATGTCATGAATCTTAAGGTAATTTCAATAGCATATGGTATACTCTAGATAGCATAAATAACCTCTAATAACTGAATGTTATTTTCTTCTTTTTTTTAATCTTTGTTTTCCAAATGGATATTTACCTGAATCTGAATATCTCTGGAATTGATCACTTCCACAATGCCCACGACATTGTCAAACACAAGGCCAAACTTTTTGCAGTTGTCTGAAGAAAAAACAAACAAATGAAGGAAAATAAAAACTGCTTCTTTAAAACAAACAAAAAATCATCTTACATTACAGCATTTATACTCATTCCTGCAAAAAGTTAGATATGTGAATAACTTTAAGCATGTAAGTAGTTCTATTAAGCAGAATTATTTGAATGCATAAAGTTTACTTGCACATGCCAGTTTTAACAGAATGATTTCAGATGACACTGTCCACTTACCAACTGTAATGGAATTTATTTTTCCTTTTATCTGTAGTGTAGATTTGTTGCACTTAAAAATGTATGCCACTTGCTTGAGTTCAGTGTCAGTAATGACAAGGTCATTCTTATCCTCTTGGTATTCCTGTTTTTTTTTTAAAAAAATGCATACGTTTGTTTAATTGATTATTGTCTTAAAGCATCAGTAAGACAGCAGATTTTAACATGACTCATCTTCCAATGACTGCACTTTCAATTCAAAGAGAAATATCCTAGAATCATAGAGTCACAGACAATGAGGGTTGGAAGGGACTTCAAGAGGTCATCTAGTCCAACCTCCTGCTCCAGGCAGGACCATCCACAACAAAAACATCCCAGCCAAGGCTTTATCTATCTAGGTCTTAAAAACCTCCAAGGAAGAAAATCCCACCACCTCTCTGAGCAACCTGTTCCAGTACTTACTAGCCTCCCAGTGAGACAGATTTTCCTAATATCTAACCTAAACTTCCCTTGCTGCAACTTGAGACCACTGTTCCTTGTTCTGTCATCTGCCACCACTGAAAACAGTCTGGCTCCATCCTCTTTGGAACCCTGCTTCAGCTAGTTGAAGGCTGCTATTAAATGCCTTCTCAGTCTTCTCTTCTTTCCAAACTAAATAAACTCAGTTCCTTCAGCCTCTCCTGAGGAGTCATGTATCCCTGCCCCCTAACCATTTTTGTGGCCCTCCACTGGACTCTCCCCAATTTGTCTGAATCCTTTCTGTAGTTGGAGGTCCAAGACTGTACATAGTACTCCAGATGTGGCCTCACCAGTGCCAAATAGAGAGTAAGAATCACTTTCCTCAATCTGCTGGCAACACTCCTACTAATGCAGCCTAGTATGCTGTTAACCTTCTTCCCAGCAAAGGCACACTGTTGGTTCATATTCCGCTTTCTGTCTTCTGTAACCCCCAGGTCCTTTTCTGAAGAGCTGCTGCCCAGGCAGTCGGCCCCCAGCCTGTACTGGTGCATGGGATTGTTTTGTCCTAAGTGTAGAACTTTGCACTCGTCCTTAATGAACCTCATGAGATTTCTTTCAGTCTAATCCTCCAATTTGTTGAGGTCTCTCTGAATCCTAGCCTTACCCTACAGGATATCTACTAATCCCCCTAGCTTGGTGTCATCTGCAAACTTGCTGAGGGTCCACTCTGTCTTCACTGAAGGCTGACTGAAACTAACTGATGGTGCCCATGAGGAGACCTTGAGTGGCAGGTGTGCAGAGGGCTTAGTGCTGTGGAGTTCTGCATTTTGGAGAACTTAGTACAGATCAGGTCAAAAAGCCTGTTTGTTTTGGAATTAGGTATTTATACATACAACTATTTAAAGTTACACCAGTGCAGTTGCTTGGTTACCACTCAATTTTAGAATAAGTAGGCTCCTTCAGAAAGAACAATTTTTTGCCATACTATTACATAATGCATTGGTGTTAGGTGTGGGCAGCACTGTACACAACAATGATTAGAACATGAATACGTCTCCTTTCATTTGTAATGTACCAAGGGCTCAGGGACATCCTACTTCAATAAAAAGTCTCTGATTACACCAGCAGTTTCTAAGTGTTTTTAAACTAGCATAGGCAAGTTAATGCAAACACTGTCTATAATTTCATGTGAACTGCGATCCATGGAAACAAGAGCTCATGATATTCCAATGCAAACTTACAACTATCTAAACTACATTTTGTCTTTTCCTTCTTATAACCAGCACAGCCAAGCAGCCACATAATTTTCCCTGAATAACTTATTTGCATGTCCCTACAAAAACCAACACCAACATCTTTAAATCAATCAAACTATTTCTTCTACAGGCTGCGTAAGAAGATGGAGAACAAATATTTTCTCTGTTTTTAACTAATTAAATATGGGATGGTGATACTTAAAATATAAGTACTTAAGCAGCATATTCCCATCTGCTAATAGAGAGGCTAATCTGTGGCCAGACAGGGCAGCGCAGAACCACCCTGTCCTAGGAACAGCACTGAGATTGCCATCCCTCTGAGGATGTTGCCTGTGCAAGTGGTCGTTGTATGTGTGTAAGATGCCTGATAGACATGACCTGAACTTACCACTCTCCATTTTTTTCCTTCTAGTTCTAACACAGGTGAATGGCTCTGCTGAGGAGGCGTCTTGGGAGAAGTGGGGCTTGGCGTATGACTTTTTGTAGGAGAACGCACTGGTGGACCCTGGACACGTAGACTAGGATTCTTGTGAGTCTTCTGGTCATCAGAGACATGTCGGAGCCCTAAAGAATTAGAGGCACTCAAGTGAAAAAAAATCTCTTTTCCAGTGCTAAGCTCCTAAGAAGGTTGATGTGTAAACAGGGAAGAGAATATTTTAATTAGTTTGGTTATAGCGGTATTAAAAATTTCCCTACACTTTTACTTTAAGTATTTACCCATAAAGGTAACTATTTGCCCTCATACCTTTAAAAAAGTTTTAACTAAAGTTATTTTACTGTAGATGGCCTGTCACAAAGCAACTCAGCAATACCTACTGGCATCTATCCACACACAGATCTAAATACTTGTTATAGCTGCAATGAACCATGTACTGTGCCACTTCATTTTATAGTTTCATCTGTGACAATTAAATCATCTCTTTTACCCATATCTTGTATTGCAACCCCTCCCCATAAGACCTTGTGCTAAAAGTCTTATTTCATTGCATGTATTTCAACTCAAAGTCACATATTCTAAATAAGATTGTCTAGTCTTATTGGAAAAAGCTTAAAAGCTGTACCTACATGTACTGACAACGTTACAGACTGGTATAGTAATAGGCACCTCTTTATCTAACACAATAACATTTCAGTACAAATCAACACACTGTGTGTGAATTTGCAGAGTGGGCAAATTCTGGTTTACGTTACATCTGGACACTGCCACTGAAGTCAGCATGAACAAGAATCACAAACTTGAGTGTTCATAATCCTTTCCTTTCACTCCCATTCATCAGCTCAGCAGCAATGATGGGCTGAATGAAGCCTTATCATTCATTTGGTTTCTATGGACTACTATTTGCCAAGCATTCAGCCATAAGTCCTTGTCTTGTATTTACAGTGCCATAGTTTCAAGGTGGTCTCCAATCCAAGTGCTGGCTTGGCCCATGATACTTAAGACTTGAATCCTATTTTACCTTTATACACTTACATGACACTTACAGGGCTGCTTAAGTAAAATTTTGGGACTTATGGAGAATTTAGATAATCTTTCCACTTGTGTTCCACTTCCAATTCTACAGGGCTATTTTTGATGCCTGTAATATGGTGCCTAAATTCATACTGAGCCCTGAATTTCAAAAGTGCTGAGTACCTTCAGGTCCTACTTATTTCTATGGGAGTTACAGGTACAGAGTTCCGCTGAAAATTAAGCTATTTATTTGGGTACCTCAACCTGAATTTAATCATCAAATTTAGTATTCTGAGCTCAAAAATGCTGACCTGGCAATCTCTAGGTGTGACCACAGACAGAATTTGGTTAAGTACATGTAGCGGTAGCTCTCTCAGTTGGCCAAACAGTGACAGAATGAATTATTTTCCTCTGACCTCTGGTAATTGCCTCTCCCTGGTTAAGCTGGGCAAATAAGGCTGAGCGAGATGCAGTTGCTTCATCCTTGGGGCTTTCTGTGTCAAAGAGAGGAGGAGGTCCTGGTGGTGGTGGTGGAGGCGGAGGCAGTGAGACACACTGTCCACTTGTTAGAATGGATCGCATAGACATTGTTGATGCAACTGGTCCCTGTAAGGAAGAGATGGAAATTATTTTCAAAATAGAGTTTTAGGGAACACTTCGTCATTTCTTTCCATTCTTGGACTTAGATTTTGACCAGCAATAGACTCAGGAAGACTTCTGGAACCAATCAATGAACAATTATTCTCTCTCATATATAAGAGAAAAAGTGTTTTCTTTCCCCAAATACTCAGATAAAATAAAACAGAATGCTGTACATTTAGCAGAATCCAGACAGATACCGATTTTGTTTTTACATGCACACAACATACAACAGCCATCCAGGCACCGCTAAACCGTCTATGAACATTGTTTGGAGCTTGCATCTATCTTGCAAATATATAAATTACAACATGGTGAAAAATTATGTTAACTCCAGCTGGTGAAATTCAATACTGCACCTCAGAAATTACAATTTGGCTGTTTTTAATACTTCTAAAATTACAAGTGTTTCTATAGCAACAGCTGTCTGGATTATACTGTCTATGCACTACATTATCAAATAAGTTGTTTTGGTAAGGTTCTAACTAAGATTTAAGATTTCTAATCCGTATGACCAGTGGGGACCACAGAAAGAATCTAAAGAACTGTGATTTGTTTGTTTGGTCTTGCCACTGAGTGTCACTCTGACTCCAAGAATCATTCCTCTGGGCAGCACTCTATGGAGCAGGGCAAAGACTACTGTAAAATTTTAAGGACCCTCTGTGATAGATGAGATTGGCTCTTATCAGTATGGTTAGGGATACAGTCATTATGAGTGTATTTATCTATATATTCACTAGACAAACAAATACATGAAAAAATAAGATAAATTTACACAGTCTGAGCTGACGTAACTGGATTCCTTTTTTAAGAAGTTATGTCCAACTAGACATGCATGTTATGCTGATACTGAAAAGTTAAAAAGTTAGTATTCTTTGTTAGATTTAGAGGGTATTTAACCCTTTAAGGTGCTATATATTCCTGTACTCCATTAACATAAAAAGAACAAGTGACTGAATATCCCATTTTCTTCATGCTTTTGTCAAAAAAAATGAAAGTCGTATTGAATAATTTTTAAAAAGAGCTCACAGCACTGTAAAAAAATACTACCCTTTCATCCCCCAGTAACATTGATCAGGGGGAATACAGCGTTTTTTCTTGCTGTAAAAAAATACAGGCCTGGTCATCACGTGATCATATTCTAGTTTCATACCCCGACCCTCCCTGGGGTAACATTAAAAAACGAAGGCATAAAACCGCACTGGTTAAAGTTGTATCTTTGCCTATGGCATGTGGGAACAGAGTATATACTCATAATGGTGTTACATATTTGAGTTGAGAGACTGTTAGCATCCATAGCATGTTTTTCTGCTTAGCATATGGGAAGATGTTTTCATACAGATATTAAAATTGTACTGTCAACATCTGTGGAATACCATCTATATGTATAGAGAGACTGACACTTGGGTCAGTATCAACTGAGTAGGACACAATCATCTCTACAGGGATCAGAGCTCTCTTCTGGATACGATTCCTGCTTGCTGACAGTGTTGCTGATGCCTTTGGAGTGAATGTAACCATAGATTTCAGTTCCAACATTGTGCATGTCAGTGAGAACAATGCCCTCTAGAGCCAAGCAGCATGCACGTACGCAACAGAACTAATTCCAGATGTACATCACTGTTGTACACATTAAACTGTTGTTTGGACATGGGAATTATTAGTTAAGAAGAAGAACTCGATAAACTTGATGACTAAAATAACAGGAACAGCATGAAACTCAGCAGTACCAAGCAGAAGACTAACAAGAATTACTGCTATAAGCTGGGAGCTCATCAGTCGGAAATGACAGCAGAGGAAAAAAGATCTTAGCTGATAACAGGATGACTATGAACCACCAACGCGAAAAACGCAGATGCAATTCTACGATGTAACAGGTGAGGTATTTCCAGCAGACAGAGAAATATTAATGCCATTGTCTAAGGCATGGTGATCCTCATCTGGAATACTGCAATCTGATTACCCATGTTCAAAGAAATTAATTCAAACTTGGAACAGGTACAGAAAAGGGCTGCTAGGAAGATCAGGGGAATGGACAGGAGAGTCCTAACTCTCATGAACAGAGACCAAGAGTGCTCACCTTGTTTCATCTAGTAGAATGCCAAATGAGAAGGAGATATGACTCTATTCAATAACTTTGTCTGTGTACCAAACACCAGGGAGCAAGAGGCACTATTTCAGCTAGTGGACAACATTGGCAAAAGGGTAAATTGTATAAACTGTCCACGAATACATTTTGGCTAGGAATAGGAAGAAAGTTTCTAATCGTGTAAGCAGGGAGATTCTTGAATAACCTTCAAGTAAGTGTAAGTGAGCAACGGACTTGGATACATTCATGATTGGAATTACATCGTGTTGTTGATTGTAATGCCAGGTGACTGGACTCGATGATTCAGGAGATCTGTACCTCCTGTCCTATGTCTCTGTGAGGCTGAGTCCACACCAAAGCTGTATTACAGTCCACAGCCTCAGACAGTAGCCATTGCAGATAAAGTCTGCTCTGGACAACACAGTAGCCTAAAACATTGAGTTAAGAGATCCATTTCACTTCCATGGTTGCCCTACCTACACTAAGCACATATACTGCAGCCTTATACACACCCAGCGGATATCATCTGCAAATGACCATTTTTTCTTCAACATTTCTCCATGCTGCTGGACTGCTTTTCTATCCAATAACAGACCTGGTCCAGAATCCATTGGAGTCTACAGGAATCCTTTTATTAAGTTCAATAGGTTTTGGATCAGGCTCTATAGCACAGGAGAGCACAGTGACAATTCTGTCAGAAGCAGAAAATGTTGCATTAACTGCCCAAATTATGCTAATACTACTATATATTGGTCTATCCAACAATACATCTGAAATGTTCTTTTTAGCTCTTTTACTCTAGGATATTCTTACATACTGTATATTACGTTTCTTGCAGTAAGTAAAGGGTCAGAAAGCTAACCATTTAAAACCAGTGCAGCTTTGTATTCTTCCTATTCAGCAGTACAAGCAGACAATAGAGGTGACAAAAAACCTGCACTTCCACTACTTGTCTAGAATTGGCTGCAGTGCTCAATGATCAGGGATCAAAAGGGCAAATCTGTTGCAGTTTCTCTTCTCTTAACTAGCACATGTTTAGGTAGCCTGGGAAAGTGGAGCCAAGAATATGCCAGATCAAGGACACAAAATTTACAGTAAACCTCTGTGGTAAACTTTTATCCTGCCAACCCAGATTCTCTCCTCCTTCACAGCCATGAAACTCAAGAGCAGAACTTACTCCTGTCTTTTAGATTCTTGAAATCTAATTTCATGTTAGTGTTATTCCAGCTAGTTCCAGTTATAATTCAGGCCATTAGGACAACAGCAACAAATCTCAGGCACTGGGTTTGCTGATAATTAGCTCAGGACTGAGTTTGCTCCATTATGCAAGCACATCTCAGACCCCGGAGGGATAAGGAGTGTACACCAAATGCAGTAAAATCACAGTAGGGAAAGAATGGGAAGAAATAAAGCAGGCCCATTTAAATTAGGTGGCAAAGAGACCGTAAACTCTTTAAAAAAAAAACGTAAACTTTTTAAAAACACCGTAAACTCTTTTTAAAAAAAATATTTTACTTGACCAACTGATATGAAGCAAACTCTCCTAGTAGATAAAGTTCACACCAAGAAAAAGGGCTCATACAAGGCCCTCCACGCCTTAGAAATCCTGGATGTTTGTGAGCAAAGAGATGGGGGCATGCAAGCTGACAATGTTCAAGAAAGGTCTCATCCCTTGCATACCTGGCACACTGGCATACCTGGCATACTGGTGCTGTATTGCCACCAAGCAGGCAGCTTTGAAAGGGTCAGGGCCTGTCAGTCATGCTTATATTTAAGAAGACCTATGCAGGTATTAGCATGGGGGAGCTGTTCCTATAGGAGATGAAATATTAGCCATAGAGGGGGTTTATTATGGGAGTGATATCACCAAAATGGGAGTTGGAGGGGGAGGTGGAATTCTATAACTATCCAATTTCCCCTAAGTTCTCTTCACAAAGTCCTTTTTTGTGCTTGTATAAGGTGGTACACGCATGACCCTTTGGGAATAGGAAAAACAGCACATTATATACGCACAAAAGTTCATCTTTTCTAAGGCAGCAGGTGCTTAAAAGCTTTGCTATTTGCAAACAACTCTTGTAGATTAACTTTGAGCAGATGTTAACAACAATGTATCTTCACACAAAGAGTATTTAAAAGCCATTTGACTAGCAAGAACTGTTATCTGCAAGCCCCCTTTCTTCTAGGTTTATTTCAGCTGTTTGCCGTGGTAACAGCTGCTCCCCTCGGTGCTGTGGTTTATATACATCAACTCAAGTTGTACTTATGGATGCTTGTTCTCATTAACATCTTTGGGTGGTCAGTTTTCACCACTTACAAGTGCTTTCCTTGTTTTTAAAAAAATGTGAGGGAAATCAATTAGTTAAAATGACAATTTTATATAAACACGTGCTTCCTTTCAATATACTCCGGTCTCATTCACTTCAAAGCTAACCTCTCTTCATCAGACAGTAAAAGCAATACTGACATGATTTAAATCTCGCCTTCGAGAAACTTCATAATTGAACAAGGTGCTTGCGTAATGTCCTGTGAACAATGCAAGGTCTGGAAAAGTCCAAAGGGTCTCAAGCTTTTTGGATTTCAGGCACTCCTCCAAAACTTTTCTGAACACTGTACATACAATTTCAAAACATAATTGATATGCTACAGTGCTTACATCCTTGCAGAAGGTGCCAGCCAGTGGGAGTGGGGGAGCAAGCTTGAGGCGGAACTTATTTACTTATTTTCTCACACGTCCGGGCACCCTTCAAAGACTCTGGCATGGGGTGACTGATGCCTCTTGGCGGGTACAATTTGGGGGTGGGCCTGGGAGAGGGCCAAAAGCCCCACATTCACTCCTATACTTCTGTGCTGCGGCTTAGTGCCTCCCTGCAACACACCACCAGCCCGCACAGCAAAAAACCTGCCCCGTCCTGAGTGGTGCTGAGTTGGGGGTCAAACTCAGGGGGGGCATGTGCCCCTCTGTACCCCGCCAACAGTCACCTGTGATCTAGCAACACCCAAAGGTGATTCAGCATCTGAGTTAAGAATCACTGGTCTAGAACTTGCCTTTACATAGCTTTAACAGCCTGGTAAGGGACAGAAAACCTCCACATTTTCTTGTCCTGGAATTTCTTTGGCAGTTTTCTGTCAGGGGAACAGGACCAACAGCAAAAGACCTTGGGCCAGATTCTATTCCATGACTAGGTGCATAAGTGGACTCGGGCACCTGGGTGTGATTTTCTTCCATCCTGACTGAGTCCCAGAAAAACAGTTAATGAAAAATGCAAATTGCTCCTCCTCCTGCTTGATTTTTTCTTGTGACTGAATTGTAAAGTTAAGATGGCAGCATGTTAAAAAACTAAATGTGTTAATGGATTTTTAAGACTTGAACATGGTGGAATAGAACTGCACAGAAGTCAACTCAGGCGCCCAATAGGTAGAACAGAACCTGGCCCCTTACATCTTATATACTGACTCGGCATTCTCACATGCTTACAAGGCTCCTGCAGCTTATACCTCCCTAGGGGAGCTCATTCAAAGGGGGATATCACCCTCCTGGCCTGGCCGCAGGGGAAAGAATAGAAAGTTATATAGAGGCAGCTGACACCCCTACACTGTATCCGGGTGGGGGGGAGGGTATGAATTAACTTTATGTGTTGTGTGCAAATCTAGAGGGATGTCTGGACCCAAAGTTGTTTTTCTGAAGTAGCTGTTCTGTGTAGATCCTGGTGAATAATTTAAGCAGTGCAACACGCCAGAGAACTTCAGCATTTGGTATACAACAGCAATAGGCACAAAGGGCCAAATTCATCTTCACTGTAACTTCTTTGTTGACTTCACTGGAATGATACCAGAGACAAATGTGGTCCTTTATTTCTTGTAGTTTATGTCCTGATTATAACAACTTCCTTCTTTTTTCTTTTTTTTGGGGGGGTGGGGGTTAACATCTATAAGCTTCAGCTGCACATGTAGGATGCTATGGACACACAACATCAGTATTTCATCTGTGTGCCACTTGCTAAATACAATTCAAGATGTTGGTTATAGCTTTAGACTTAAGTCATTAGGGACAGCGTTTCTCAACCTCTGGGTCATGACCCAAAAGTGGGTTGCAAGAATATTTCGAAGGGTTGCTAGCAAGTGCAAAAAGTATGGGTTTCACGAAAAATGCGCAAAAGTGTGGGTGTCCTCTTGCAGGCTGGCAGCATTCTACCCTGCAAAGGGCCAGCCAGACAGGGTCGTGGGAACAGCCCCAGCACTGGATGAAGGTAAGTGTATAGGGAGCAGGGGTTGGAGGGCCAGGGCTTGGACTATCAGGGATGGGGAGGCAGCATGTGCATGCATGTGTGTGTGTGTGCTGGGGTGGGTGGGCAGGTGCCTGCCGACACTGAGGGAAGGTGGCTGAATGGCCAGGAGCTGAAACTGTGGCACTGGGGTGGGGGGAAAGGGGCCCTGTGGGTTGGGCACCAACAGGGCCAACAGGGTGTGGGTCAGGACAAGCCACTGATCTTTGCAAATGGGTCCCAGTATGAAAAAAGCTGAGAACCAATGATCTACGATCCCACCATAGAGAGAGTTTCTTTATGTCCAACATGGATTTACAATCTCCTGGACCATTCTTGTTGCCACTTCCCAAAGCTCATGTGCTGGCAGTCCTAATCATGCTCCAGGACCATTTGTTCCCTATGGCAGCTGGTCAGAATTCAGATGTAAAGAACCACAGAATATTGTTATGAAGGTGATGTTCGAGTGCTCTAACCAAGTGAGATCATCTGTGGTAGGCACCATGCAAGCACAGAGGAAGGCACAGACATGTATCTATATTTCAAGGTTTTTTGTATAAGGTATTCTATTTACAACTATAGGGAAGATGGGAGGATGAGAGTACTTATGAAGTGGGAGATGGTTATGGGGCATTTAAATGGGAACACAGCTCTTACAGTTTTACCAATTTCTTTTACTGAAGAAAGCAATGGGTGAAATTAAATTTCTAAATGCCATATACAATTAATTATAAATGGCTATATTAAGTTATACATGGCTACATTTGATTAACATATGTGAAAACAGGGCCATCTGTTTAACTGTAGATGAAGAGACAGGTGGTTATGGCAGATGCGCCCCCCACCCTTGAAAAAAGTTTGCTTATTAAGGCAGAAGTTGAATAAAAATCCCAATTGGGGATGGAAGGTGGGGGGTTACATTCTCCTATAGAACAATGCGCCACCCTTTTTATAATCTTAGTTACACACCTAAAATGATTACAGTGCTCTATACTGTTCTTTTCATACACGTGGACACAAAAAGATGAGGATCATGGAGCTCAAAATATCAAGTATCAGCCTTTGGGAACAGGTGGACTATGACATGGACACACAGATCTTTTGTTAAGGTGTTTCTTCTGTAAAAGTAGCTTAGGAGTACAGCCCTATGAACTGGAACATTTCAGGCCACCTGTCTGCAAGTATTCATGCTGCCCAGTGATATGCAATTTACAAGATGAAACAGCTGACGTGCAGGATCCACAGCCTTTGTGAATTAGAAAAACAAAAAAAACCCCCTCTTATTCTGATTCTTGGCAGGATTATGTATCAGTTTGGCCCTTAAGCCCAGAAGCCCCTTTTTAACACACCAGTGGCATTTATCTTCTGTTCAGAATTGAAGTTCATGCTTATATCACCACTGAGTAATAACAGCATTCAATCACCCCATCAAAGACATTCTGCTGTGCCTGGACCATCTACATCAGTCTGAAGCTGAATGCTGATATTTTATTGCTGAGTAATTTGTCTAACAGGACCACTGAAGCTCATCCATAAATACCAAAAAAGATACTCAGAAATGTATACATTTTTTATGTAGAATCTAATTACTGGAGCATCATATTAAATTCAAAGTCATCTTGGATTTGGATAAATACACTACTATTGAAAAAAAATATCTCTGTACTTCACACATGACAGAGATGAATGCTTTGGCTCATAATCCTCAAGTACTGTTTCTTTCATAGCACTTATTTGATATACAGGACATAAGCAAGCTTTCCTTACTGTCAACTGTTTTCATGTCATAAAGTTAACCTGTATAAATAAGAGCAAGAATGTCAATCTTCCCCCAGCCCATTCATACAAGCCTTTTGCAAACAAACTTTTACGAGACATTCCTGCTGGTTTATATTACAGCTGTTGAGTCCTCTTCTACACAGACAGACACACAGACAGACACGGCAGAGATCCATAGTTCAAGAGGATCACTCTCTTTAAACAAAAAGAGGCTCTTGCATTTAATCTGTGACAAGTAAAAGAAGAAATAGGTTACTATTACAGCTGCACACTTGAAAGTCAAAAAATATAATAAGAAAACCTGACAACTAACTGATCTTTCAGATAATTTCTGAAAACTCACACCTTCTAATCAATTTGCTGAACCCTAGAAAGCTTTTTAGCTAAGTGATTGCAGGGTGAATGCTTTTGGATCATAAGGACAAGAGCATTCTTTTTAGTTGGACATGCACAGTATTGGTAATGTTAAGAGTTCTGCCTCCACATCATGAAAAAATATATAGAATAGTATTTTAAATTATATTCTAGTGGATGGAACAGCTTTTCTGCTAAACACCCATATATTTGTGTAGACACGCTTCATTGTAACCATCCCATATTTTTTTCAGTAAGCACACAGCCAAGATTTAATACTAATCCTTTTCATTATATTTTTTAAAAGCAGTAGTTACATAGCGTCAACACTACATACATTGAATAGCACTATACTTCTCAAGCAGTGATATGTGTTTCCATGGGAATATTCAAGGGATAAGGTACTACTCAATAGATGGACAGAATCAGGACCAATGTGAGTAAGGGGGACAGAATAGGTCCCATTATCAGAACCTTTCAAATTACACCAGCAGAAACATAAATAATATTATGAAAGCTAACTGCTTGCTTGCATTTTCATTCTGTCATGCTTTACATTAACGCCCTTATCCTGTATCCTCATAAGCTATTGCTTGTGTCTGCCTCTGTTGCAGATGCAAATGACTGGTGCCAGAGACAGGCATACTGAATGAAATGCCCTAATGCTTGGATTTAGTCTGACACAACCCCTTATCTCTTTGATTTTGTATGTTTTCCAAGCTAATTATGAATTGGCTGAAATTGGTAGTTGCTAAAGTTTATCCAAGATTCCTTGCAACTCCTCAAAATCCCCACACATGGGGTTTTCATACATATTACATATATTGATATATGTAAATATAAAAGTAAAAGTAAACTAGAGATTTTTATATATTATATATATAATACATAGGGGTGTGTGTATACACATTCCCACACACCTAGGTATAATATATAATATTATTATACATAGATATGCCTGTGTATATCTCTAGGATTAGCTTGTCTACTTTTGCAGGTGTTCTGTAATATTCACAGGAAAAATTACTAGCATAACATGCATTTATACCTATACATTCAAACTGGCCAAGAATCCCTTGTGTATACAATAGCATTTCTGCATAAACACGTTCTTTTACATTCATCTTTGTCAATCCCAAGCCAAAGTACCACATATGAGAATGACACAGCCTGCTACAATTAGCAGTTTAACTTAGAATATCCCTTTGGACCTACCTAGGACCCATATCCTGCAAACATGTATGCACATGCTCTGCTTTGTGCAGTACAGATCTGATCCTGGGTCCACAAAAAACAACGCCAAATCCTCATCGACTAAAAGACCAGAGGAACAGATCCTGTATTTTGCCGACCGCACCAGGAGAACAAATGAAAGTAAAGTAAGGTGGAAGCATAAATGTTTGCAGGATCATGGCCTAAGCTGGTCAAAAGTTCCTTTCTGCATGCTGTATCTTTGCGACAATTACTTTACTTGTGACCAGACTCTTTGGATATGGACAGAAGTTACACATAAACCATTTTCAGTGATCAGAAACTGGTTTAAACCTGTAATAGAACAGAAGCTCACTGCACATAAACCAGTTTCAAAATGGCTAAAAGTGGTTCAAGATAAACGTGGTTGAATGTAGTATCAGACTTCACTGATTTGGGTCAAACCGGTTTATGAAACTTCTGTCCCAGATCCCTTCCTGGTTCAAGTTAAATCAGAGTACCATGGCATCCCAGCATGCTTTCTAGCTCTAGGCTGGGCTGGGCTGTCTGCCCCTCTGCTTCCCAACTGGAGCAGTGAGGGCTGGCTGACAAGGGGCTGGGGGAAGTCAGCCCAGCTGGGGATGCAGCCCAGGCTATAGGTAGGGACTGCCCCCACCCTCCCACCCCATTAAACTGGAACCAGGGAGGGGGGTTCAACACTGCTTCCCCCACTCAAACTGTGGATTACAAGTCCCAGAGGCACCTGGAAGCAGGAAGTGGAAGTGATGATGAGCAACCCTGCACAGTCCTGCTGCTGTAATTCTGGACTGCAAATCCCAGAGACCTCAGGGGCAGCAAGAAGACAAAATGAACACACAGCCAGCAAGCCATGCTGTAGTGCTTCCCCCGGCTTCTGGCTTGAGCCACTGCAGGCATGTGGCTGCATTTCCTGAATCAAAGGTAACTGTCTGTTCACTTCTGTTTCAGTTTAGTTTGTGCATCTTAGACTAACCTGCAAAGACTGAATTGATTCAGCCTCGGGTTTTTTGACTGTCAGTACCTAGCCTTTGGGGTATCACTTCTAAGAGCATACAGAGACATTCAGAGAGAAAATGCTGCAAAATCAGTAAAAATCAAATTACCGTTTCTAAGACTAATGGATATATTGAGAGTGCCTTTTGCCAATCTTAATAAAAATATCTAAACAGCAAAGGTGTGTGCTGATATATTAACTTCTGATTTGTTTGCCTCATTGACATAACAGCATGTCACAATTTATATATTGCATCAATATAAAAACTTGTCTGGAATTAAATTTCTGAGTCTCATTAACAAATGATATTCTCAGAAATTCATTTCAAGTACAAGGATATGCCTGAACTGAGTAAAAATGGCACTGCATCAGATGTAGTAAATGGTTTCTAGTAGTGATGGATTAAACACTCTCTGTGGATAATTTATGTTATGTACATCTGCCTGTGTTTATATTACAGCACTCTGATTAACAATTAAACAGAGGAAATAGAGAGACTCTGGTGGTGATTGAGTTGTTCTCTTAAGATCAGTCAAATGAATTCTGTAGTAGCTACTGTTTTGGCAAAGACTGCAGATACCCACAGAGTTGACGATGGCTCCTATTTGACAAAATGCCAATGACATAGCTTTGTCTTATAATGTTATTTTTTAAATTGTAAAGTTCTATTATGTAAAATTAAAAGTGTTTCTTTTATATAACAGCAGACACAAAAATTGGCCCATATTCTAAGCCTCTTTCTGCTAACAGAGTAATACAGTTCTTTTTGTCTCGTCTTATAATCATTTCAAAACTTAATTCTTTGCACACCCACTAAGTGGATTAAAATAAAATAGGACATAGAAAGGGTGTAATTTTGTGCTAAATGCAGAGAGTCAAGTTTAACGCTTTAAATCTTTGCTAGAAAAAGGCACTTACATAAAGATGGCTGATTTCTCAGATCCTCCACAAGTTTTACCTTTAACTTTGCTCAAGATAAAAAGCAAATGCAAATGATAGTTTCACCTTTGAATTTGCACCTCAGAGATGTAGGAGTTGGCAACCTACAGCTTGTGAGCCAGATCTGGCCTGTGGAGCCAGGGGCTTCTGTGGTGTTTTAACAAAATGAAGGGACTTTAACAGTGTTTCTGTAGCAAGGAGCTTTGCCTGCACAGCTGCCGGGTGATGGCATTGCAGGGGAGGAGCACTGACTTCAGAAGTGACATTGTAGGCAGGTTGGAAGAGGCCCCTGCTCAAAGCTGACCTCTATTAAAACAGCCCACCACCCCAAAACACTGCCAACTGCTGCTTTAAGATCTTGCCCAGTGCCTTGGAAAGACTGCAAAGTCCATCCCTGGTCATTAGTAAAGTTAAACACCAGCCATAGCTGTTGTCACTACATAGAAATATGGGTCTGTCTACACTACAGGCACTTTCTAGCAACTGGCTCAAAAACTGCCAGAAGTCTAGCTGTAGCAGCCTGGAGCTCAGCATGGACTAACCACTCCAGTGTTAACCCAGCTTCTTGAGTGCGTTTTGCAGCTCCACATTGTCGTGGCTAAACTACCCAAAGGGGCTAGGTATGTCTATACTTTCCTAGACCTATCCTAAGTTTCATGCTGCTTGTCTGCAAGGTGTGGACAGTGAATGCATACATCTCAGGACACATGTGAAGCATGACTCTCTCTAAGTTCCTTTCTCTGAGCCACTTTAACTCCCATTCACTACCATGAGAGTCAAATCAGGATCTTTATGATTATTCCTAACTACCTGACAGAGGTAATGTGGCAGCAATGAGTTTGTAATATTAGAATAAGTCTCAAAGGAGATTACTTAGTGGGTAGAAAGCAGGCAAGGTGGCAATCATTAGAGATTAATATATTTTATCACAGAAATCATCTCCATATATGGAGCATTTATTTCAGGAAGATGAGGTAATGTCTCCATATCTGAAGTTAAAACTTCTATTTTAGCCCTTCTACATCTCTGGACTGAAAAACTGGTTTGGTGTGAACGTTTAATTATGTTATTTAAATTAACACCCATATTAAATCTCCCTTTTTTGTCTACATGGAAAAAAAATCTATGACCAATGTTACCAATTTTTAAAACCTAGGAACCTCCAAAAGCTAAAAACTGCTAATGCAATTTTTAAGGCTTAATATATTATGAGTCACCTCAGGAATTCCACTAAATAGGTAAGAAAAATAAGTTAATTTTATAACTCCAAAGTTATACTCTTGCAATTAAATGTAGAACATGGTTCAAAATCCTTGCGTGTGTGTCACACAGTGTACATTAATCTTAAAGTTTAAAGGTCTCTAAAAGAAAAAAAGTTGATAGATTGCTAGGAGAGTATCTCGTGTAGTCCTGCTTCACAAAAGAAACACACCAAAAGCTTATATACACTGTGCATATGTACATACATAGTAATATATGTACTCACAGCATGCAATTAAATGTCCTGTATATTTATAGACTACTAGAGAATTGCCTGTCAAGAATGACAGGGGAGCGGGGCAGGGACGGGGCGCTGCCACCCACCACCCCGCGCTGCCACTGCTCTGTGTCCCACCCTGCACCTCCCTCCCTCTCCCTCTCCCCCACTCCGCATCCACTTGGCCTACTCCACTGGGGTGGAGCTACCACCCCACATCACCACTGCCCCCCAGGAGCAGGGTGGGGGTAAGCTTGCCCTGCCATCCCCTCCATCTCCCACCGCTGGCTCCAAGGAGCAGGGCCAGGGGGTGAGGCTGAGGTCAGCGCGGCTGGCCTCCCCCCTTCTCCACCCCCCCGCTCCATCCCCTACATCATGGCAGTGCTCTGTCACCGCCGCCTCCTGTCTGTCTCTGTGGAGCACTCTCATTGGTTGTTTACAGACAACCAATCAGAGTGGTCCACAAGTGTTATGGACAGACAGACAGATGGACTAAGCCCTTTATTATATTAGAATTGTATATGTATGTATGTGTCCTTTGTGTTTCTCTTTCTTATTATTAAGCATTCCTCTTTCTCCTAAGTCTTTTTCTGCCATCGCTCCAACTTCTATTTCACTCTCTGTCAATCTCTTCCTACTTTATCCTCCCTTTTTAATCTTAATGGTGCTCACTCTTTATATCACCTAACAGTGGAGCCCAGAGAACCTGCCCTCTCTTCTTTTCCTCCACTGCTGTTGAGGACTAAGTCTAGAATTGATCTACAGAATTTCTCCATCTCTCGAGCATAACTGGCCTGAAGCATCTTTCCATCCATCTTTCACACCTGTTTCAGCTTTTCATACCTGTTCTCAGCTGAAAGTGCAAAGAATGTCAGTTAGCTGTTGGCTAAAAACAGCGAGTTGCTACTATGACCTGCTCTGTCTGGGAGAAGCGCAGTTGTGTGGGAACACAGCCAGCCCCACTTAGTCTTTAATTTCTGTACAGCACAATATTTCTAGGGAAGGCTTATCCTCTCTGTGTCTCTTAGATCATGATGCTCAAGCCATGGCAAAGGAAAGGGAGGGGCTTAAAATAAAAGGGAGGAAGAGACAGACAGTCTAACAATGCAGCTAAAACAGGGGTGCTCAACCTTTTGGTGCTGTGGGCTGAATGAGTGGCATAGGGCTGGATGGGCCCCATGTGCCAGAATCAGGTCCCATGCTGTCTCCACCTAGCCCACCTCTGGATCTGGGCCCACGCCACCTCCCTGGCTCCCCTGTGTGTCTAGATTAGGCCCCAGGCCACATCTGCATGGTAACCTAGCATGCTACCTGGCTGGTGGAGCCCCCCCATGGGTCTGTAAATTTGGCAGCAGGGAAGTGGCAGTTGTTGCTGCTGCTCCCCCAAATTTTCAGTCCTGTGGGGATCCCTGAGGGCCAGATGGCATGGCTCTGTAGGCCAGATCTGGCTTCCAAGCCAGGGGCTGAGCACCCTGACTTAAAAAAAAGGAAAGGCCTGAAGCCAGTGTGAACCAAGCCTCATGCGCATCTGCTGGCTTGCAACCATTGCACTCACCACGGTCATTTTATCTGTGCACTTAGTCTTTGCTAATACCAGATTGAAAGGCTGTCTAACAACAACCCATTCCCAGCTTTGCACAGAGGATCAGCGACTGATGTTACTTGTTTCCTTGCTTTATCACAGTTTTAAATACAGAAATGAATTTCTTATTTTTGCCCTTTCTCTTCCAGAGATGCTGTCTGGATTTTCTGCACCTGCCACAAGGAAAATCTGTTAGTGATATTTTACTGTTCCAGCAGCAAAAAAGGAAAAAGCACTTACGGTTTTACTCCAGCTGAGACCTGTGGTATGATGCTCTTTAATGTAAGCTTGGAGCTCAGACCAAATGTTCAGGTATGACTTCACCCAATCAACATGACGTGAATCACTGTAAAGACAGGAAATAATTGTGTGTGTGAATGTTTGTGTTTGCCCACAGAGCCTTGTTCCCCAATGCTTCAAGTACACTACGGATTGTGTCTGTCACTGGCCACATACAATTAAGTCAGAAGACTGCTCTCAAGCAAGCAGCACAGCAAACACTGAGGCCTGGCAGATTGAGGAGTTCTAATGTCTTTAATGAGGGAAAGATCAGAGCATAATAGGGCACTAAGACAGACTTCCTGCAAACACATCATTTTTTCTCACCAGGCTCAAAGTCAATAAAGCCAAATGAAGCCTTGCACCAGATATCCACACTTGGCTATGATATTTTGTGCTGGCTCTTGACTTCAAATACAGCTGTCAATTCCTTACAGCCCTCAAACCAGTGCGCTTTCTGAAACCTGCCTCCCTCCCAGAACTTTTAATAGGGACCATGAAAACTCTTAAACAACACAATGTATATACACAACTTCTCATAATGGAGAACAAGCCAGGAAGCGAAAATTTCATAAATGTTTGGGGTAGACAGGCTGATGTCATGTTTAAAGTTTGTTAAACTCAAATATGTGCAAACCAAGCTTTTTGAAAACAGGAGCCTAAACTGAGGCTCCTAAATCATTTATTTAGGGTGTCTTTACATGTGCTGGGGGGGGGGGGGGGGGCACTTTAATTAAAACAGCTCCGGCGTGAGGAAGGGTGCTTTAATTAGAAGTTAATTAAAGTGCCCACAGCGTCACATGTATTCAGCATCCCACACTTTAAAATGGCAGTGGGGGCACTCTAACTAAAGCTTGTTTGACGAGCTTTAGTTAAAGCACCCTACCACCATTTTAAAGCACAGAGACACCGAATACACAGGATGTGGAGGCTGCTGGAGCATGCTAATTACCACACTCCAACAGACTTGATTAATTGCATTGGAGCAGGCATCCAGCACATATATAGATGCCCTTAGGCACTAAAGTAAGTGGCCTAACTTTCCAAAATTCCACGTACTTGCCATTGGCTGTAATGGGACAGAAAATGGGACTAAGAAAATGCCTGGAAGTAACTGATTGTGGGCTCAAGCCCTTCATGGTAAAAATCCAGTGAAAAGTAATGGCTGAGAGACCCTGACACTCAAAGGTTTTTAGCTGGTTAATTCCCAGCAAAGGTAGTAGCTAGGGACCTCTGAAGACTTGGGCCTAAAGGCCTGGTCCAAAGCCCACTGCAATGAGTGAAAAGCCTTCCATCAATCCAGTGGGAACTGCAAGCAGGTCAAATGTACAAAGAAACATTTTAGCTTGACAAATTGAGCAAAAAGAAAAGAGAGAAAAGAAGAATTACCCAAACTAAGTACCTATGGTCTCCAACAAGCATTCAGAATTATAATTTTAAAAGCTTTGCCAAAACGCATATCCATGCACTGATTTTGCCCAGGGGAAGTGATTAGGTGATCTATATGCTGTTTGATCTCTGCTGAGCTGTGTGCAAGTATCACCTAGACCAGGGGTTTCCAAACTGAGGTACATGTACCCCTGGGGGTATGCAGGACATCTCTTGGGGGTAAGCAGGAAAAAATGTGTAATGGCAGATTTAATTTTCATTATCATAATCACTGGCATTAAGGAGTTAAAATATGAAAGGTACGGTGGTAGGGCTATGCAGGCAGCTGGTAAATCTGAAAGGGGGTATACAATAAGAAAAATTTTGGGAACCTCTGACCTAGACAGATACCAAGGCTCACACCTGATAGAACTGGGTTTACATGAGCCTAATTTACCCTGTCAGATGATGGACAAGAAAAAAGCCTGATCTGCCCATAATGATATGACGGGTGATACTGGAATGATAATGCAGTACTCAGGGCCAAAACCAGACCCCTTTGCAAAGGCGAAATCAACGGTATTTGGGCAAAGATTCTCTGCAGGGGTGCTGTAGCCAGCCTCTCTCTTGCATGCATATGAATGCATATGAATCTGCTCCATGGCTGCTATTGTAGTTACATAGGATCTTTAGGGTCAAGGCCTTCAAGATGACCTGTGCAGAAGTGAACAGGGCACGCTGTCAATCTGGGGCAGCTAGGCTTTGGCTGCACAGCCAGGTACAGGAACCAGGTGGTAGAGACAAAAGGTAAATTTTCAATTAGAAAACATCAAGACAGTTAGGGAATTCAGTCCTTCCAGAATGCAAGTCAGAGTAGTGCTGTGGCTGGCAGTGTGCGTGTGTGTGTGCACATGCATACACGCACGCTTGCATACACTTGGCCCAAATGCCAGCACAAAGTTGTAGAAGTCTAAGACCAGCACTGTGAGTGCTAATTTACAGTGCAATACACCACGGTACCTAAAGGCAATAGGGAGGGAATGGGATACTGAAATTAGAGCCATGTTAATCAAATTAGTAATATCAAAGTGCACTGAGTGCTTTTCAATTTCCATAACATTTTTTGTGGTGGGTCTTCTCTACCCTCGCAATACAGCTAGTTCTAAGCTGTCCTCAAAACAGTGAGGACATTCACATTCAGCAACATACCTGTTTTTGTAGTCCTTTAACACCCTGTTAGTATAAAAGGTAGCGGCATCGTTCATCTCCTTGACATAAGGGCCTGGTTTAGGAGACTAAGAGAGCAGGAACATCACCCAAGGATAGCAGGAAAAAATGAAAGAAGAGAAGATGTAAAACATTAGTCACAAACCTCCACCAGTTGACTGTAGAGATAAAGAGATAGGAAGGCAGAGTTACACGATATTGCCAGTATTATTTGTTTAGGAGGTACTACAGTATTAAGATGTGTGTTTAAAGATGCTCAACTTTACTGTGAGTAACTCACCGCTGCTATCCAGCCAAGGGCTGGTATGCTTTCACTGACAGCGGAGAGGTGATTGAACATTTTGCTTCCTCGGTTTCTCTCTCTGAAGTTCTGGATTTCCTGAATCTTGTCTGATATTGGTTTGAGAAGCATTGGCACCTCATTCTGCAGCAAAACAGAGAACTACTGTTACTTTGGCAAACCATGGCTACTGCTGTAACCTTGACAAACACTCAGGACTCTGTCTGCAGTGCCATCAATTTGAGGCGGGGCAGTTAAGGTATTCTTTAAATGCAGAGCATGCAACACACCTTCATCTCATCAGAACAGCACAGACTAATGTGCACTGCCACATAGATCCCTGTCAACTTCAACATGTGCTTCTTGAGACCCTGAACATGAAGTGATCACATATCTTGATGTTACTGGGACTGGTATGGTTTTTCATAGGATAACCCAGAAACTTCTTCAGAATGCAAAATGACTTGGTTATCCATCAAAATTATTTGGTGTCTTTTTTTAAGGAAATAAAAGATATTTGTGGAGACCAGCTTGGGAGCCCTGCAGGTAGGGTGTACTCAGCCAGGAGGATGGGATTGGGGCTGAGGGTGGATGGGTAGCAGTGTTCAGGAGCAGGAGGGCTGGATGAGACCAGGGCTGAGATTGGGGGGGCAGTGACACTGCTAAACTATGCTGGGAGCAGATTGTGACTCTGCCCCAGGCTTGGGCCCCAACCCCAGCCCACACTGTTACCACTTTGCAATCCTGGACACTGCTCCCTGCCTGCCCACAGCCCCATTTTATCCAGTGCCTCCAGACCAGTCTAGTGATCCACCACTCAGGGAGTTTTGGTGAGCTGTTGTGGGTGGGGTAGGGAGTGCTGACCTGGCCCCTAACACCTCATCGAAACACCCCAAGTGGCCCTCCAGCCTAAATAACTACTCACCCCTGGATTAAACCAACTGAAAGATACTGATGGACAAATGATAATACGTCCGCTTAAATGGGGCGGGAGAATGCTAGTCAATTCTGCCAGCAATCCTGGCATGTTTGACTCTACAGTAGAAGGAATATGGATCTGTTTGTGCTGAGGATCCTAAAGAATGATCTCTTTATTGCAATGGATATTAACAGCTGGTAGTTATTAAAGTGAATGTCTATACTGTATCTGCAACAAAAAACAGTTCAAAGAGATGAATCAGAACAGTCTGGTTGGAAAAGTCTTCAACATGCCTTTGGCATGTGCTACATAAAGTTTCTTGTCATTTAACACAAGGCACAGTTGTTTAAAAGTAATTTAAGAATCTTTGTATAAATACTTGATGCGGTCCTATTAAACTATCTTTTTTCTGGAATTATTAAAATGAATCAGTTATACAACTTTAAAATACTAAATTTAATTCTTACCTTGTCTCTACACTTTAACCTTTGCTTTTATAATTATTAATGCCAAACAGGACTCTTTCTACAGATACTAATAAATAGCCCCTAAATGCAATGCTATATTGCTCCTGCTTAAGTCTACATTGCAAGGTTAAATGGGAGCAATAATGCTTTTGAATTGGCTAGCCAAAAACTTTCTAAAACAGTCATAACATACAAAGAGTTTGGATGCTGGCTTCAGGGAACTGTTTAACCCTTGACACCCAGTCATACAAAATTACACTGCGCATCCATGAGCACTGTTATCTCCTTACGCATCCTCATTTGTCTGCAAACATGTAACTTTACCCATAGGAAAGATCCAGGGCTGCATTCATTTAGAGGAGCAGGGCCTGAGAATGGGAGTTCAGGTGAAATCCTGAGGCAGTGTCATCAATCTGTGCAATTTTATTGCACATTCACCATATTTTGTAGTTATCTTAAAGCTCTACCATCTGGAGCTGGGTAATCAGTTGTGCTGAAAAGTCAGAAAACATGGATACTAAAAGCTCAATCCAGAAGACAAATAAAAAGAACCCAACATGCATTGCTTTCTAAATTGCAGTTTTTTTAGGCTGAGTTCATAGTGCTTGTGGGGCTTAACAATTGTCATTTTATGCATGATGTTGGCAATGCTGAGTTCACTCAGTTCCACGGTGTCTCCACAAACCATAGCTCTGCTATCTTTTTTTCATGCAGTTACATAAAGTCCATCATGCTTCCACTATATTTTTACCTGTGACTGTGGAGTTCATTTCACACAGTAGGGAAATTGCTATCTTTGCAAGTAGTAACTGGGATCTTCCCCATCACAGATTCCAAAATATAGTTTCCCACACCTCCATCAAGGAGTAAAGTGTAAGTGAATTAATGCAATCAATGGGGATCATGGGAAGTCACAAACAAGTTCCTTGTGACAGACCCCACTTGTCAACCTGCTGGTTTTGAACTATCATGGTGAAACTGGTCCCTGCTAAACAGGTTTAGGACAGGCCAAGGCCCCTGCGCAGCCAACCTTCACCACTGGGGCCTCAATGCTAACCCATCCTGCACTTATGGAAAGATACAAACAATGCTGCACATCACTGAGGAGTGTCCCCTCCACAAACTAAGAAGTGGATTAATAACTTTGAACTCAGCTAATGAAGAGGCTATTGCTTGCCTTCACAGATTTGCAGTTGCTAAATAAATAAATGCAATCAATGCACGTGTAGGAATAAGATAGGATAGCTATTGTGATCATCAGCAAGATGAAAAGTGTTATGGATAGGTAAGATTATCTCAGAGTTTCTGGCACCAGGGGCAGAGGTAAGATAGTTTGGGTCCATCAACTGTGATTTTCTCCATACTTTCCAATGCCTGAATTCCTTTTACGGGCAACATGCAAAAAGGATTTTTTAAATAAAATTTATTTATTTGGTTAGTTTGGACTGTTTTGTCTTTTGTATACTTTGGTAATCTCAACAGGGCAATCAGTGTGATAGAATAATTATTCTACTTAATCTTATTAATAATCTGATTTGCAGGAGTGCTCACATCAAGCTGAGAAATTACTTTCAGAAATGAATCAAAATAAAACCAAAGTAAATCACTAAACTCACTTAAACCTCCAAGAGACAGCAGCCAAGGGAGGGGGAGGGATCTCTGTCTCCAGTAGAATTACAGTTTTCTTTTTTTTTCCTAGCAAAATATTTCCAGCTTTCAAAAGCAGCTGCCAAACGGATCTTTTTGGACAGCTCCTCTCCATGAGGTGAAATTCCCCCCATTCTTGCACAAAAGGGCCTTGTGTGCCATTTGAGGTTTTAGTCTGAAGGGGATGGAACTGAATCTCTTCTGCATCCGCTACTGCAGCCTCTGGGGCCAAAACAGCATCTGTTGCCCTCATGCACCAGGAAGGAAGTAGGTTCGGATACTGAGTACGTGTAGATGCAGTTCCAGAAGAACCTCCCATCCTGACTCCAACAGTCCTCCAAACAAAAGCTTATTCAAATACAACTGCATTTAGTGCTTTTTTGCTGAATTTAATGGTATAGTCCCCACTGACCTTAATAGCGCAGTATCTGGACCTTACCATTCTGAGACAAATCTCAGGAAAAATTGCAGGTTTTACCAAGTTGGTGGTCTATTACTAGCTACACGTTATTCAGCAATGACTTAAACAACATTTAACATATATTTTCCTTAAAAACCATACAAAGCCCCAAATTCATAAGGAATGCTAGTGACAGAAGCAATTGCTCTGCTTTAAACACCGACGAGTTGGCCATTTTAATTTTAGGCATTACAATTTAGGAGACAAATTGGAGAGGAACAGGATAAATGTGGATGGTATAAACAGAGAACCAGGCTGAACAGATTTATCCTGTAGGCTGGAGTTAGTCTGACTATTTTTATAATTAGAATTGAATGTTACAGCACAGTGCATCCCCCCTACTATACTTTAGCTAGAAAAATCTACATCCAACAAAGGGGCAGACAGGCCAGGAAGGGCCAACCAGCTGTTTTCGTGCCCTGGACAAAACAGGAAATACTCCATACTCAAGAGTCAAAAGTTCCCCAAATGAAGCTTTTGATTTGCTTCAGACCAGTGGCTACTATAGGTTATCACAGGCTCTGTTTCTGTGGTAGATGGCAATGCATATAACAGAATTTCAGTAGTGTAATGGAAGGCAGTAATCAGGACAACAGCCCTGGGCACCATTTTGGTGGGGGAGGAGGGAGGCACAAAAATAACCAACACAGGCACAGGGTGCAAAGCTGTCCCGTTATGCCTCCGCAAAATTTTGCCAGGCAGTTTGACATGCCCAGAATGCTTTGTTGAAAACATCCTGAGTTTGCTATGCCTCAGCTGAATCTAAGGCAGGGCTCAGGGATGTTGGAAGGTGCAAGTCCCAGGCCCCAGGGCTGCTCGATGAAATGGGTGTTTGTAGAAAGTTTCAGTTTGTTTGTTGCTGCCGTTTCAGTCCAATTCAGGCTGGAATCAAAATTTCAAGACAAAACCTCCCCATTTCTCAAAAACCAGAAACCCTGCTTTTCAGCCAGCTCTCCCTACAACAACTCAAGACACTGAGAGAGTTAAGAATGGCTTTAAGTGTTTGCTTATGTGTGCATGTGTGTGTTTGTGCCTGCATGTGTATGCAAATACAACTACCAAGGATGCATGGGCGGATCTAGGAGAGGAGGATGGGGGCTGCAGCTACTCCTCCTTTGGCCATGTGATGCCAATGCAATGAATGCACTGAGCCCTCAGCTGGTCAGCTGCCCGAGCTCTGTCCATGTAGGGAGACAGCTGATCAGTGCAGGCTCTTTCCAGAGCCATTACTTTCACTTGCTGAATGCACTTCCCAGAGCCATTCCTCTTCCCCATGCCACATTCAGGGGTAGGAGAATGGGGGAAATGATCGTGACACCCACCCTAAGGCTCTGGAGCCATGCAAAGCAAGGCAAGAGTCCATGCAGACCAGCTGATGAGCTCATTTGCATGTGGATCATAGAAGGGGAGTACAACCACACTGCCACATCCCCACCCTACTGTAGCACTCAAGAATATGAGCCAATTTAATTTTGGGGTGGAACAAAACCCCCCAAAAAACATGGGTTCTAGTAGACAGGGGAATCTTACCATTGCATCAGAATGGCTTAATGGAAGCTTCTCTGGTATTAGTGCATGAATAAAAGCATGACTGCAGGGACTGAAAACTGGCTGAAGTACTGGAAAGAAAGGGCTATAATAAACGGGAGCATTTCAGATGGGGCAGAACTCCACGAAGGTGAGAACAGATTAGTATTCTCTATCTTTATTAATGATCTCCAAGATGTAATAAGTAGCACTTTTCTTGAACGGCAAAATAGCATTCAGCCACTGCCTGGATATCCTAAACAGCAACCAACCAGGTTGAGAAACACTGCTCTAGACCAGCATGTCTTCCCACAGCTACATGCAATGCTCCTAGTGCAGAGCTGGATCTTAAATGCATCAGACTTTTAAGCTGTGTGCACAAATCCTCCCCACCCCCACCCAACATGGGAGGTTTTGCACACATCAGCAATAGTGTCCATGGTGGTTAGTTACCTGCAGAAAATACCATGTATGTGCAGCCGGTAAAATGTAATCAAGTACATCAGAGCAAGTTATGGGAAATACATAACAATAGCTACGTGTCTGGAAAGCAGCAATGCCTTGCAACAAAATAAAACAAAATTTGGGAGAACATTTGGCATCAGATTGGATACAAGTTTGCAAAGCTAACCAATAAGGAGCTCATGAATAGGGACTTACCGAATTTGGGGCAGCTCCCCACCGATTTTGTGGGCAGAACGCAGGGCTCAGCAGCCATTTTGTGGACAGAGTACAGCAGGCCCCCCATGCTTCTGACCAGCTGAGGGGCCCGGGTGGCCCTGACCCTTACCACTGATTGGCTGTGAGGGCTGCCTGTCATACAGCCCAGCCAATCAGTGGCCAAGGAGGCAGTCATTGTGCTGGCAGCCCTATGGACAGGCACATCTACCCTCACCCCTTCCCCACCCTGGCAGGCCCTGAGGATGGAGAGCCAGCATTTTATTTTCAGTAAGTTTTTTCCCCCCCCCATGGATTCCACAGATTTCACGGGCATTGCCCACTTATGTGGATTTCACAAAAACCATAAAATTGCAATTTTGGTAGGTCCTTACGTATGAACTACAGGGGCTGCCTATACAAGGGTATAATACTCAGGAGCTGAACATGACGTGCTATCAGGGGTCAATCTCCATGTGATCTTGCTGAGACCACATACAGTACAGAGTTTTAGGCTTAGTGACACCAGAAGTGTGCCAACAACTAAGAAGGAATTCAAAAAACAGGACAAAAAAAAGTACCTAATGTTGCAAGGAGTTGCATACCTCCTGTTTGGGGTTCAAGGCTCTCAACTCCCATTCATAATACACTAGTATATTATTTTATGTAACATACAATCTCTAGTATTATTTCATCCACTTTTGTCTACACACACATTATATCTTAACCGTTGCATGGGGGGTTTTAAAGACACTTGAGGATCAACTTCTATTCCTAGCTGCAGAGGCACAGCCCCAGTGACATCAATAACATGAGTAACATTATAGCAGAATTTGGCCCACATTATTTAGTGTTGATGAGCAATCACTAAACAGGTCAACAATTTCCTTATCTACAGTAAATAGGTAATGGTGGCTCACAATGGCATTATTAGTAGCACAATGGAAACGGATAATAATAAGCAAAAGTAAAATCTTAAGTAGGACCAAGATCCTGTTGGCTTGGGGAGTAGTCTTCCAAGGGAAATGGAGAAGGCCCTGTCACTGTAGTCATTTATAAAATAAATGGAGAAAAAATCCAAGTTACAGAGAGAAACTGCGCACTGACAGCTACTGGATGGCTGAAAAGCTTCCTCTTCATGTCTACGGACCAGTTTGGAGACCGAGTAAAATCCTCCACTTGGGCAAATTCCCATTGACTTTAATGGAAGTGACCCCTTTGAAATCTTCAGGTTTGGTTCCTACAGTTTTAATTATAAAGCCATCAGTTTGTTGTGAGTGTCTGAATATAATTTATTATGATTTGTTTTTTTTCTCCATGAGCCCAATCCCTCTGCCCTGAATTACATAGAGAGTCTGAGCACTAAAGGAAGGTATTTGACTGGAATGTTCGTCTCCAGAATGTTAATAATCAGACCAGCTGGGCATTGGCAGCCATATGAATTCAATCAGCACTTTTTTGGCGTGTGCCTGAAATTATATTCTAACACCTTTTATAGTCTTAACTGCACCTGTCATTTAAATCTGGTTGAGAGTATCTCTTACCACAAGGTTTTTTTGCATTGATAGTTGTGTTTATTTGCAAGGATGCTACCTCTTTAGTTTGTAGGAAGATGGGAATTACATCAAAAATGCTGTAGCATAACTTTTAATGCACAAAATGACGCTCAAAATGATATTGCGGGTTTTAAAACATACTGAACTTTTAAAGTAAGAGGTGGCATATAATTCATTGTGCACAGAATATTTACTGCTATGACCCTGAACACTATTTATTTATTTGATACAATTTGGCAAGGGATCATAAAGTGTTGTTAAACAAATAAAGTTCCTCAGGGTAATTAATAATTTTAAAGTGAGTACAGAACAAAAACATAATGTGTTTGTTCCAGAATTATATTTGGATTAACATATGTGGAAATTGGAAATTCAGATCAAAATTTATTATGATGTTTATTGGTTAAGAATATACAATTATCTTTTGAATGGTTCAGAAAGCATATAAACAGGAGCTCTCAAAATGCTTTTAAAATAATTTCCGCAAGAAGAGAAAACAGTTACTTCTAACTCTCCCCCTCTCTCCTTCCCCTTTTCACCCTCCACATGTAAATAATTTATGGCAGTCAGTTCTAACAGATTTAACATTTAAACTGTGGCGTCAGAAAATTATTTCTAATAAGTGGATGAACTAAAAAATCACATCTTTGAAGAATGAGTCTGCATCCAGCAGCCATTAGCTGGGACACACAAACACTAATATCAAATGATAGTTTTGTCATGTGATCTTTTCCACTGCACACACAAATATAGAACATGACCATAAAAAGTAACAGAGCATGCACTCTGCTAAGTAATTTATTGCAGTTGATGCCGAACTGGTATGCCAGCTGGAATTACCTTCTCTGCTCCTACTATTTTCATATATACAGATGATAAAGGCTCTGCACCACAAATTCCAAGAGGAAAACATGTAGAGGCTATTAACAAGAAACAAATCTGAACAAATCTAAAGTTAAACAAGCTTAACTATTAGGACATTTGCTAGTGTCTCAGTGACCTCAGATGCTGAATAAATTAAATGCATATCGACATCAATATTTGCCTAAATAAAAGAGGAGGAAAATCCCTGCCTCTATACATATCTTTCTCCATCTATTGACCAGTAAGCCCCCTTTTATATCACAATAGCCATCTTTTCATTTTCGTGCCCCCTTCACTAAATTTTTAAGCAAAAAGAACTGAATTAATTTATTTTTTTTAGGGTTTTTCCTCTTTTTTTTTTTGAAATGGCACCATGTGCAACATCTCAACTTGACAGGAACTCAGTAAATCCCCTCGGTCTCCAGGCCGCTGTCTGAATATCTACAAAGCTACTATGCCATAATGGCAATTCATTGGCTCATTCACAGCTTTACATTACCAAAGCAAACAGTCTAGACAGCTGAATGACAGAATTACTCTCTGTTCTCTTGCATTTACAGAGATGCTGTCATCTTCATTTGCTTTCCTCTGTTCTGTGCATTCTGATACACTAATGATTAGCTTTCCTGTTTGGATTCCACATTGACTCCTAGCTTTAGGCTATAAATACAAGCAGAATGAGATGACATCACACTGATATAGTCACAGGGGATCCTGATTCCTTTTCTCTCCTGGGCTATGCAATGCTTACCAGTTTTCAGATGTGGTGCAGAAAGTAATTTGCAAACCTGTGGCTTTAGAAACACAAGGTTTTTTTTCTCCCCCATCACAGATATGCAGATATGAAAGAAACAAGTATGGTACATGAAACTACACTTCTTATTGGAAAACAGTATTCAAGCTGAATCAAAATATGTAAAATAGCAGCCTTCAGCAGTTTTCAGGTCTGCCCATTGTATAGCTGAGTATAAATCTTTGCAAATAACTGTGTATGAAACACTAAGAATGAACAACATAAGTGTGTGTATTTCTTTTTAACCCGTATGTGTATATAAAGCAAGATACACAAGACTGGGACATGCCAGCAAAAGTGCAACTAAGACTAGCCCTTGTATTGCCAACTCTGAGCCTTGATTGCAAATTTTTTTAATTGCTGGTGGTTTTCTTAAAGTTACTGCTCCTGAAATGGATAATTACATGCAAACCTGAATTTTCTTCATTTTTTAAACAAAAGGTTGTGGTACTCACAGTTACCAGGAAAAAGCCTGAAAACCTAACTTAAAAGGCTCAGAAACCAGTCGGCAAATAAAAAGAACCCGCAGAGTTTTTTTTTTTTTTTTTTTTTGGTTATAAGCCAGTCTTTTTTTAGACTTCTTGGGCTCTTCTGCTACAACAAGGCAGAAAAATGTTGCCAGCAGCACAGCACTATTCTGCATGGAGCAGGAATAAATTCTTTAGGGCAGCATGCATCCTGTTTCTCACTGCTAGCATTACTTTTCCAGTGAAACACTCTGCACCTGTGCTGACCACAATAAAACCTCTGGGCTAGGGACACACATTCAAAAAGCCTGAGCCTGAATTGATTGAGTCTTTGCAGATTAGTCTAACCTGGCTAGGCTGAGCCGGTTTGTAACTGGACAGACATCCCCTCTGGACTGAGGAAATTCAGACACATGCCTGCAGTGGCTCAGGTTAGAAGCTTGAGAGCGGTAGAGCAGCCCTCCCTTCCCTTGCACAGAACTGAGCTGAGTGGGGGCCATGGCCAGCCCACAGCATGACCTCTGATTAGGGAGGTCTGCTTGCAGCATCCCAGGCTTTTCACCACTCGCTACTCAAGGGGCGGGAGTGTTGCCACACCCCAGCCTCCTGCTAGCACTCTGAGGAAAGGAGGGGGTTGCAGTGCATGCATCTGTTGATGATATGGAGCTTTTCAATCTCCCTCCTTGCTGCTTTATACTCTGTGCAGCAAACTGACAAGTGAACAAGCCAGCAGGGAGATGATAACAGTGTTTATCACCTCATCAGCAAAACAACAGCCTCTCTCCATTAATTCACACTCTTCTTACACAGCTTACCATCTGACCTGTTGATAGCTCCAAACAGCCCTAAGCAGTCACTGTTCTGTCTGCCTACCCCAGTGAAATTGGAGAGATTCACACACAGACACCTTTCGGCATTAGCTAGCATAGCACATGCATAGGGTCCACGGGGCTAGGGTCCATGCTGTGGGAGATAGGATGGAGGGAGAGGGGGATCCCTGCTTGTCCAGCAAGCAGCGAGGTGGGGGGTAGGGCAAGGGGAAGCCAGGCAGACCCTGCTGTGTCTGCGGTCTCTGCCAGAGCTCTGGCCAGGGAGTCAAGGGGAGGGGCCTGCCCTACTGTGGAGCAGAGAGCCCTGCCCAGCCCAGAGAGCATGCCAGATGCTGGGGGTGTCTGGTTTATCTTAAACCAGGAAGGGGCCTGGGACAGACAATGCATAAACTGGTTTGACCCAAATCAGTTAAGTCTGGTACTACGTTCAATAAGGTTTATCTCAAACCAGTTTCAGCCACTTTCAAACTGGTTTATGTGCACTGAATATCTGTTCTGTTACAGGTTTAAACCAGTTTCTGATCACTTAAACCGGTTTATGTATAATGGCTATGCCTAGAGACAAATTACATTTCCCTTCATCAATTGACTATCCCAGTTATAAATTCTCCTTTACTATTTGTATCAGTCTTGTTTGTCAGATCTGAAGAACCTTCTGAGTGCTAATTAACCCAGGCTTGTACAAAGGCTGTTATATTACTAGAATAGTTTATTATTCTATTGCAACAACAGGACACAGATAAAAGAGCTCAGCAGTCCCCCAACAGACCTGACCGGGGCAAACCCAAGGGGGCACAACAGCATGGCCACATCCCCTTTCACGAGTTCATGACGTGCAGGACTCTGGCAGGAGCTACACTGATGTGGTGGCAAGCTCAGACAACTCATAATCATCGAAGATCAGGGCAAGGGGGGGTGCAACCACACCATGCCCCTTTCAGCTGAGCTCAAGCTGTGTAGGTGCCACAATGAGCTCAACTGTGCAGACACCACAAATCTGAGGGGCCCATGCCACAATCCTGGATCTGCCCATGGACCCAACCATTCAACCTGTTTCTAAGGTTCAGATGCCACCACATCTATGCAATAGTAGCGAGGTAAAGCTGACCTTGGGGGAGCTAATTCAGCACAAATGCCATGCCAGAGAACACATCAGACCTTTTGTTTGGCTTCCCAATTCCCATATCCAGTACTGCCCCCTGTAGATGGATTTTTATTCCTAAACTTAAACAGCTGAATGCAGCTGTTGGCAGATTTGACCATGAGGGCTCACATTGTGGATACAGCAACGTGATTGGTCAAAAAGGCGTGACAGATAAAAGCAGGGACAAGCCACCACAATTCTTACTTGCCAAGCACCAAGAGAATCATCCTGACATCTCAGCATCTAACCAGACAAGCAAAGGCACTCCCAGATAATCAGCTTTTTTACTGTTACAGGTGCTGGGAATTTAACAACAATACATAAGAATACAATGGGGTTCTGGGCCAAAGAATACAACTGTGTATTGAAAAGGGGTGATTTATCTGTGATTGTGAACAGCTTTGTGCAGGGCTGGCTACAATTACATGCATCAGCACCACAAACGATTGCACAAGGACCTACTCTGCTAGGGAGTCTGCATGTTCTCAGGGAGTAAATAACCCAGTTTTGCCCTCTAGGACAAAGGGCAGATGGAAACCAAAGTCAGACACTAGCCATTCCTTGCTCAGGTCCGTGTAAATAAGAAGTCTGTCTTGGAGTCTGTGTCAGGGCTTAGCCTTGTGTTCCCATAAGTGACCATGCCATTGCTACTTAGAATATCTTTTTTTATTTGTATCTACATCAACATCAGTGACAGTAGTCCCAATAAAGCAACCCAGCAGCTGGGAGTTTTATGGAGGGATTATTTAATCTGGTGAGTTATGGATTAAGAAACTGAAACAAGGAGTCAAAATCACAGGCCCGGGACATACTGTACACATGGACTCTCACTCCCTGCATGCCACATGAAAGACATTTTGAGGACGGCCTCATGGGAGGGTTGGGTACATAGTCATTGCATCTGGGCAATGTATAGCACTACTAGCCCAAGCCTCATGTTTTACAGAGGCTGCAAAAGGACTTCCACAGCAACTGCAGGTCTGCTCCATGCTCATCCTCCTAATATGTGATGACATACTCAGCTAGTGGCCATTAAAAAAAAAACACAAAAAAACCCCAGCAACCTGACAAGGAAACATTTCCTCCTTCTCCTCTTCAACGGGTGCATCTACACATGTGTTTTAATGCACAGTAGCCTATTTTACTGCACATTAGAAAGTGTCATATCAAAAACCACGCTAATACACTAACATGCAGTAAAAAAAGGCTACTGTGCATTAAGCATCACTAAAAAAGCATGCATTTTCACCACTGTACATTAGGGCAGCCTAATGCACATTTATTTAGTACCTCACGTTAGAGGTACTAAATTTAATGCACAGTAACAAAAGCGCATTAATGAACATGTAGACACACCCAAACTGTAGTATTTTTCTCCTAAAATTAGTCTAACCAAGACCTCAGACAGAGGAACAGCCAGTCTGTGGGCAATGTTAACTTTTCAATACATAAAATATCTTGTATCCCTCTAGAACCACATACAAGAGGTTTGTTCCATGGAACAGAAGAGATTTTTAGTTTTCCCAGGAGAGAGACAGCTCTTACTTCCAGTCCCAGAAAGTCCCAAGTTCCCTTTAATATTATGATACCTCTAGTTTGGAAAACCTGTTTTTGTTAACATTAACATTTTGTATGACTTTTCCCAATTTCCAGTAGAATTTGAGAGAACTTTTCCCAATTCCAGTAGAATTTGAGAGAATTTACACACTGCATTTTATAGCTGGGGATGGTAGGGGTTGCAAAAAGTACTCCTAATACAGTAAAAGTTCTGTTAACAGGCATCTTACAAGCTGGCATGCTCTGTTAACCAGCACGCCAGCTTGTAAGATGAAGTAAAACTGGAAGTGCAGCCTGCTCTGCTGAGCCCCACTGCCTGGGGGCATAACAGGCTGTGTGGGGCTGTGCATTACTGGGGGATGCTGGATAACAGAGCTTTTACTGTAAAGGTTTTAAAAAATCAAAGGTCTTTTCTACACATGAAAATTATTCCAGAATAAAGTGGTGTATAACTTTAAAGTGGAACAGCTACTCTAGAACAACTCCATGTGGGAAAACTTGTTCTGGAACAAATATGTCTTTTTTCTGGTTTAGTTTAATCTTCCAAGAAGGATTAAATCAATTCAGAAGGCACTTTTCTTCCAGATTTAAAGTGTCCACAGATGGAGTCATTCAGAAACAGCTATTCCTGAATAACTCAGTGTGTAGACAGGCTCAACAATATTTGTAAAATGTATCATATGTCTGACACATACAGCATAAATCATAGTTCGGCTATATCTGCACTCACGAGCTGCATAAAAGCCAGCTGTAGTTTTGCCACTAGTGCATACTAAGCCCACCACAAATTCATGCCGATAAAGTATTCACAACAGACCATTGCACATTTCCTCTAAATACAGAGTGATGAACAAAGATTTTTTTCTACATACATGCAGCAAGATGTTGTAGTATGTCACCTCTTACGAAAATTAAATAGATTTTCTTACCTCTTGAGGCTCTTGATACTGAGATGCTAACAACAGGAAGGATCTCTGTGCTTGGAAAGCAGCACGTACCATTTCTGCCTGTAAGAGGAAGAGGAAGAAAGTATTAAAACTTGATCTTGGAGGGAAAACATTTCAACAGTAAAATTAACATAATATTGCTAAACATTATTTCTTATGTCTTCTCTCTTCCCCATGCAAACTTCAATTTATATTTATTGTAGGTGGCTCAAAGTCAAGCATGATGGCATAATTCTTTCTTTCTATGACAGTCCAAATCACTGTACCAGTACAGACTAGTGAAAATAGACCAATGGTTCAGTGCATCTCAGTGGTTCTCAACCTTGTTAAACTTAAGGCACCCCCTGAAAATGCCAATCTTCACTCTTTTTTGACTCTGGAAAAACAATAGAGCAATTTTTCTATTGTAAAGATCTGAGAAAGACCACAACAGGTTAACATATTTTTGACACTATGGATTCTAATCTAGGCTTACCTTGGAAAACATATACAAGTGTTTGCAAACTTCACAGTATTAATATTGAAAGACACCCTAAAAAAGGTTCTCCCAGGACCCCAAGGTGTCATGGTACCCTGGAGTGCTGTAGCACCCCAGTTGAGAAACACTGATTTGTCTACAAACAATTTGTAACTATAAGACTGATAGGATTTTCCCTTCTTCAGATTACAAAATATACTGACCAGACTTGCATACGAGTTCCATTTGGCGAAGTATTTATAGAAAGGCTACATCACAACCCTTCAAAGAAACTTAAGGTTCTTCTCTAAGCCCAATGTCTTAGAGTACCGAGGCCAGGGCCAGAAGTTATACATAAACCAATATAAGTGATCAGAAACTGGTTTAAACCTGTAACAGAACATAAGTTCATTGCACATAAACGAGTTTCAAAATGACTGAAACTGGTTTAAGATAAACCTAGTTGAATGTAATTTCAGACTTAACTTGATTTGGGTCAAACTGATTTATGGAACTTCTGTCCCAGACCCTTTCCTACTTTAAGTTTAATCAGAGTCCCCCAACATACCAGCATGCTTTTCAACCCTGGGCTGGGCTGGGCTGTCTGCTCCAGAGAGCAGGGCTGAACCTGCCCATCTCCCCCCAGCCAGAGCTCCAGCTGGCTGAGAAGGGGGTGGAGACTGCATGCACAGCAGTGTCTTCCTAGCTTCCCTCTGCCCCACCCTCCCCTTGGTCAAGCAAGGATCCCACCTTTCCCACAGCAGGGACCCCAGTGGCATAGACCCTAGCTGGCATTTGGCCATGCCACCCCATGCTAGCTAATGCTGAGAGATGCCTGCGTATGTATGTGTCTCCAATTTCACTGGAAGAAAGGCAAACAGAACAGTGCTCGTTTAGGGCTTTCTGGAACTAATCAACAGGTCAGCTGGTAATGTCCCCCCGTTCGTCCTTACAAATGCCTTGGAAAAAGCTGGTTAAGAAGAGCTTGAAATAATGAGAGAGAGGCTTTTGTTTTCTTTGTGTTCTGATAAACTTCCTGCTGGCTTGCTTGTTTCAAAGGCTGCAATCTGTCAGTGTTCCACAGGGGACAGAGACAGGTGTGAGAAATGATCTGGTTTGCAACACATGGAGCCTGTGAGTGCTGTCAGTTTGATGCAGACAATATGAAGAAGCAAGGAGAGGGAGATTAGAAAGCTCAGTATCATCAACAGATGCATGCACTGCACACAAGCAATCCTCCCTTCCCCCCATTTGCCTCAGAGTGCTAGCTGGGGGCCAACACTCCCTGCCCCTTGAGCAGTGAGCGGGAAAAAGCCTGGCAAGAGTTGTTTCCCCCTCCCCCTTCAGGTACAAAGTGCCTAGGGACTGTCCAGGCCAGGGTGGGGGTTTAATCATAGTGTCCTTCTGGGGCCTGGTCATGCAGCGCCCCACCCAGCTTAGCACTGTAGAAAGGGAGGGATCACTCTAGCACCCCCCAGCTTCTAGCCTGAGCCACTGCAGGCATGTGCCTGAATTTCCTGAATCAAAAGTGAATGTCTATCCACTTGCAAATCAGTTCTATCTCTGCAGGTTAGACTAACCTGCAAAGATTTAATCAATTCAGGCTTGGGCTTTCTGAATGTCTGTTCCCAGCCTGAGTATCCTCCACTTCCTTGGAAGACAACAGAGGTGCAGAAGTTCAGCTCCTTCCAGGATGTGCTCAGCCTCTTGCAGAAAGAAGTCTTGTATGTTTTAACACATAACATCAAAAATTTGCACTAACTAGAAGGATGCAAACTAACTACTGACAGGGAGATTCAATGCAGACATAAAAGAGTTAATAAATTCTACACAGACCTAAATCAGAAACATGAAAACTATTAGATTAACTTCATAATTGTACATTTAAATAAGAATGTACAGACCAATACGTTGTTTTTCCTTTATTGTTCAGGTTTCTCCCCCAGCCCTTTCTAAAAATAGACCAAAAAATTAAATGTACCAACTAATGGGAATATAATTCTGGCTTGAGATTTTAAACACATGTAAGTACAGAATGTCAAGGTTATAGCAACAGTAAGTCAGCCACACTGTGCATGAAAGTTAACTTTAACACTATATCTAGCAATGCCAGATACTCTCTGAGCCAATTTAAGTCTGTGCTGTAATGCTGCTGATTTCAGTGGAATTACTGTATGCCAAGGATGCCTTCAGCCCCAGAGACTACAGACTGCTGTGTTAATTATAAAGCTCAAATTCTTGGCCTGAGCATTTAAATCTCAAGCAATAGGTTGCACTAGCATAGCTCTTGCATTTAATGCAGCATTTAATGCAGTATCTTCTCATGAAGACCTTCTCCTGTCACTGTTATCTGATTCTGTCTTCCTCTAATAACACTGAAAAATAGGCCTCTGGAAGCGTGCTGCTGTCATTCTACATATTCCTTCACAGAAACACAGATCATTCTTGTTACACTAATGGCCTTGTATTCTCAGTCAGCTCCCTTTTTATTTGCCTCCTAGTCTTCGAGTTTCTATTTTACACTTCTCATGGCTACCTACTAGTTTTTATCAAAAACAGAGAACGCTCAGCTTACAAGGAACTGGTCTTGAATAAGATTCCATATACAGTGGGAGGCAATCACACTGCACTGAGCCTGGGGTGATGGGTCCCCAACAATTTGCGTTGTTGAGCACACAGGCTGTGACATTTTGGATCAAGCTTTGCTACTTTTTTTTAAGCTTTCTTCAGAAATAATACGAGTCTGCAGGTCACAAATGTATGAGTAACCATTGTTAGATTTGCATTAACAGAATGGGCTATAAACTTACAACTCTCTGCAGGGTGAAATAGGCATGTTTTGGAACAATAGACAGTTGGCCTCCAGAAACTTTTAGCTTCTTCATGTCTGTGCACATAGATTTCACAATCAACAGGGTTTATACCTTTAACTAAGGAATGTTACAGGGGAATCAAGTTCCCCAAAACACTTCCCCTTCCTAGCAATTTTCTCTATGTTGCTTCAAAAATTAAATAAATATTCCATTACAAGAGATGGGGCAGTACAATTGACAGAAAGTGTATGGGCCTGAATGCTCCTTTATTCTAACCTGTACCCTATATTCCCCTGTATTCTGACTCCAGTTCTGATGTGGGTCTTTGGGCAGCCAACTCTTCTGCCTCAGTTTTCCCATCAGTCAAACAGAAATGAAAGTACATTGTTACTAAGCACTACGGCTGTATGACGCTTCGGTCCCTGATTTGATCTGATGGAGATTCAGCCCAATTCAGTGGCCGAATCTCTTAACATGCATCGAATCAGAGGACCCTTTAATCTCTCCGAATCAAATCAGAACCCTCCAAATCAATTCAGAGAGATTTGGAAAGATTCGGCAATTTGGACATAGACACAGCTTTAAATGTTTTTTCTACATCCTAAAGGTACCAGGTGGTTTATGAATGCTGTGATACTGGGGCGCATGGAGTGTCCCATAGAAGCATGGGGGGCTGTTCCCAGCACGCTTGGCAGCAGACCTAGAAGTGGACCAGAAGCACTCCCGCTGGGGAATGCGCCAGAGCCCCCCCCACACCCTCCCTCTCCTCCCTGGTTCAGCAACTGGTGCCTCCTGAGTCTGGGGGACACCCAGGGTCCCCCCACAGCTGATCACCAAGTCATGTGGGTGCAGGGGAGCCACACTGTGCACTCCCTGGCGGACCTGGAATGAACTGGAAGTACTTCCAGTCCACTTCTGGCTTCACCACTGAGCACGCTGGGGGCCCCCCTGTGCTCCTGTGGGACGCTCCATCCGCCCCAGCATTGCAGTGTTCATGAGCCACACTGGTAACTCAGGGTATGTAGAAAAAACATTTAAAGCTGTGTTTATGTCCAAATCACACTGAATCTTCAGATTTGGCTGAATCAAATCAGGGACAGTGATCTAAACCAACGAATCAAATCACTGTCCCCGATTTGGGCCGAATCCAAATCAAATAGGGCCCATTTTGCACACCCCTATTAAGCACCTACTTTTGGTGGGTTGCATGGGTTAGTGACTACACAGTGTTTTGAAGAGGAAAATGGCTACAAGTAGCCTTACAAAACCCCAAGTCTTTCCTGTTGAAGTCTTTAGTTCTTCCATAACCTACAATGAGAGAAGGAGCTGCTGTTCAGCACAATCCTAGTGATAATTACCAATGACAGGTCTCATAACTGTGCAATCTAGTTTGCTGGTGTGCAGAAATTAGTACAGAATCCTGTCAGCCGAGTCCTGGGGAGACAGCTGCTCAGACACATGCACATAGACTAGAACAACAAAAGAACTCAGCTTGCAAGAGCTCCCATATAGATATCTGAAAAAGTGGTTGGATTATAAAGTTCCTATTTAGTGCCAATGGGAACTGCTGGGCTGTGAGCAGATTTGAAAATCTGATGCAAATACAACAGAATAAAACAGCATAGAGACAGCTCTTACAGCTATAAAGGCTTGCACCCTGGTTTTCGCCAGAACTTTCAGAAGGCACTATGAAAAGCAACACGTGTACTCTTTCTTAGCTCACATGCTTGTCAGCTCCAACCAAAACAGCTGACTTAGAGATGAAATAAATGAACCCATAAGCAGAACTATATGCTGTGTTGTATTTTTAAATGCTATTGGAGGCGCACCTACGATTCCATATAAGTGGGCTCATGCTGGATAAAATTTAGGCTGCAGTTCAGGCTTTCATCAATACATATGTCTACAACATCTGGACTGGAGGGTATTTACATTTTTGCAGCGGCTGGTGGCAATGCTCTCTGAGGAAGGCCTTTGGCTCAGGAATTCACATCTCTTCTTGATCCAGCAAAGTCCCTGTTTTTTTAGGCCTGGTCTATTTCAGAGGATTTTACTGCTTCAAAGAACTGTCAGCCCCACTCTCCTTCCAGCAGGCTTGTAAAATGCCTCATATCTACACATACACGTTTCAAATGGTGTACAGAAGTTCCAAGACCATTTGGATTAAATTTCCTTTTAGTCAGCTTAAAGACTTTTTCAAAACAAACTGTTAGAGCCAACACAGAGGGACACTGCTGCCCTAATGACAAGGGCTCAGCCCACACTCTCACAATACACCTTTAACTTTTTTAATATTTCCCACAATTCACTACGCTAGGAATTGTCACAGACTACAGGAAAGGTAGTTGGGGAGGATACCACATTTGTTCAGAATGTGAATTGAAAAGGAAATACCAGACCATTTACACTTAAACCAGTTCTGTTCGAATGCATCTGTTCTCTAGTGCAAACCTGGCCTAGGATGTTCTAAGTCAGGAGTGGGCAAAATACGGCCCATGGGCTGAATCTGGCCTGCCAGGCCATTCTATCTGGCCTGCAGGGCTCCTAAAAAATTTAGAAAATATATTTTTATCTGCTCCTGGCTGCCTCTCAAAGATGACAGGACCCAGGGACAGTAGGACCCAGGGGTAGCTGGCA
>NW_017728886.1:154894025-154935865 GCF_001723895.1 Crocodylus porosus
GTGTGTGTGTGTGTGTGTGTGTGTGTGTGGGTTCACAGGGTGAGTCCTATACACACATCCCATCATACACACGCAGACACCAACACCCATGCCCCTTCTCACATCCTCCCCCACACACAGCTCCCCACAAACCCCACACCCCACATATCCACACACACACCCACATGCTCCCTCACCCCACACTCACACCCACACCCTCCTCCACACCCCACATACCACACACCAACTGCTCCCCCACAAATCTATTCCCATTCCCCTCACCACCCCCACAATATACAGGAGTAAGACTTCATTTTAAGCTATTGTGCAATCACTTCTGCGTACACTACACAAACACATGTAAACTAGGACAAAAATATTTTTTTAAATCAAATAAGTGAATGTTGTAGATTTCAGTTTTTAGAATATAATTTGGTATTTTTCTGGTTCTGAGATGGCAAAACCCCTTGCTGAAAGGAGTATTTCTGGGGGCAAGGGGAGGGACTTTTGATGGCAAAGGTCAGGGGTTAGGGGGCAGGGCTTCCAGTCACAAAATGGTTACTGGAGGCAGGGCACCTGTCAAGGGCTGGAGCTACCCATCCGGCCCTCGACAGCTTTCCAAAACTCAGTAAGCGGCCCTCCACCCAAAATAACTGTCTGCTTCTGTTCTAAGTCCATCTGTTGCCCCAGGAATCTGGGGCTTTGATATTTGAAGCAGTGTAAATTCTGTTTGTACATTTAATACAAACACTTCATTTAATATGGACACTTTTGGTCAGTATAGCGTTCCACTAGCCACAGAAAGGAAGCAAATTCCATAAATAAACACACAAAAAAACCCCAACTCAGCTAAAAGAAGCTGATTATAACCCAAGTCTTTTTCAAGTTAGGAAGTGAGAGACTAATTTTCCAGCATAACCCAGATACCTCTCTCTGATATGCCCTGCATTGGGTTCCTGTCTGAAGTTATGCATTCTGCATTGAAGAGTCATTGGACAAAATGTATAAAATGTTAGGAACACAGGCCATCACCCAGAGCTCTCCCCTCTTAGGTCAAAGCCCTCCCTACTGAGCTAGAGTCCTTGCTTGCTCTCTTTCTGGCCTGATGAAACTCGCATTTCTTTCTGCTCAGTGACCCAGTTTAAACAGGAGGGAAGAATAGAGCCACTCACCCCCTAACAGGCTGGTCAGAGCACTCTCCTGGAAGGTGGCAGACGCAGCTGGAACCCTTGCAGGCTGGACTCTCACTTCATGGGCAAGTGCATGGACCACCAGTGTACTGTCAAAGTTTGGCAGGCACCACCCACCTTGTCCTCCAGCTGTGTTTTTATATGAAAATGGCTGGGCCTGCCCTGCTCCGCTGTCAGCTGTGCTCCACTGTCAGCTGTGCTCCACTGTCATGCTGACTGAATCCAGCTTCTCGGGGGACTTCAGTATGAAGACGTCTGATTTGTGAAACCCAAACAAGCCTTGAAAACACTGGTGTTTACGGACACTCAGACATCTGAGCAGTTATACAGAGATTTTTCAGTCATTCTCTTGTTATTTAGATGCCTAAATTCCACCTCAGTTGCACTTTAGGGGACATATTTGCTTGTTCTATATCTGGCCCTTAGTCTCCCTGCACCTTGATTTCCCACCTGCAAAACAGGAATATAAGCACCCTCTCTGTGAAGGGCCTGGTAAAGATGAACACATTTAAACAGGCGAGGGGTTTAGCCACTATGGCAACAGGGCAACATAAATACCTAGAAACCTGCAAAATATATGACCAGGGCCTGACATCACCTAACTGAATTAATACTGGCTTAACGAGATGCCACTGAAGACAAATTATTCACATTATAGCAAAAGACCACACTGACAGATTGATGACCATGGTATTACCATGAGCTCATAACCCATTCTTTCCTTTAAACAAGCAAGCCATCCCCAGCAAGAGACTGTGGTTTTGCCTCTTGGATGCTTTCTGCTTTCAAAAGTCCCTTTGCGTATGACGTGTCTCCTTTTTGAAAAGTTTGAATTGATGATGCTTCAACAGCACAAGTAAGACATGGAGAAAGAATGGAGCTTTGATTAATGATGGACATGAAAACTATTCAGTGCAGCTGTAGAGACAATATTTATATTGTACTGCTAAATAATTGTTTTGAGGGGGGGGTTTAAATAAGCCAAATGCTAAAGAATTAGGAGTTCTCTAAACACTCCGTTTCTAACCACAATGGACCAGGGAGAAGAAAGAGCAAACAGAACTGCCGTCTTCCACTGATTCACGTCACTAGGTGGGGAATGAACTGGGTGTTTTCCTACTGATTTGAATGGAGACAAGTTTCACCCCAGATATTTGCCTGTATATTTTCCATCAGATACTTGGCCTACCGCCAATCAGCTGTATTTAGTCGTGCTTGTTTATGGCAGTGGTTCTCAAACTTTTAACACTTGAGGTACCCCTCAACAGATTCAAAGCACCACTGGAGAGACTCAAGGCATCTCTTGATAGACCCTCGGAAAATGCCAGCTCCTACTTTTCACTCTTTTTTTTATTACAGAAAAATAATAAGAATAATTCTTCTGTTGCAAAGAACTCAGAAAGACCACAACAGGTCAGAATGTTTTAATACCATGTATTCCTATTTGAAATCTATGGGTTTATTTTGTGAAACACATTTGCACACTTCATGATACTAGCATTATTTGGCACTCTGTGGCACCCCTGAAAGGATCTTAAGGCACCTCAGGGTGTCATGGTATCCTGGTTGAAAATTACTGGTTTATGAAAGGGTGGGGGTAGTATCCCCAGCGGTGGCTATTTTGGTATTTTGGTTAAAATTTCCCACCAGCTGGTAGTGATGGTGGACACATGAGTACTGACGGAGTTGTAGGTATCAGCATCATCATTAGTGATGAGGAACTTTATCAATAATGCCCTTGTGTGGATGTGGCCCACAAATGAAAACTGCCTATAGTAAAGCCCTGCTTGCCTGTCTGTCACCTTCCTTATTTATTTGAAATACACATTATAGGTAGGAACAGGAGTTAGTCATAAGTTACAGAAACATACCTGTTCCTTGTTTCCCTCATAGTGAAGTTCCCTTGAAAATCCATCAACTGTTGCAAATGTTGTACCTTTGAGATGTGAACTATTTTAAATTAACTCAGTGGAATATTAACTCGAATCCAAATGAACATCAGCATTACTATTTCATTATTAATTCTAGTAGCAAGAACATTTGGTTATTCTGTTTGTCCATCAGCATTGAAGGAAAGGCTGAATACTAGCCTAAAGCAACAGTGGAACACTTACTTATTGTCAAGCATCTCTGGGGTGAGGAATTAGAGTGCAAATCCTTCAAAGAAATTTTTAACAGCTCTTGCCTCTGCCCACCATGGAGAATGAGAAAGTTAGAGCCCAAAGCCTCAACATTTTGCTGGGACCTAAAACCCAGTATTACACCTCTAATCTTCCCGAGTCCACACTGCTTCAAAGTCCCTGCATGGTAGTCAAAATCTGCAACTCTCTCCACTTCAACTCCTCGCAACTTCTATAATGAAGCTGTCAGTTATCCTTAAAAAAGTCTACAGTACTCCAGCAACTGAAAATTCTGAAGCAGGTCAAGCAGAATTTAACATGAAAATGACCAGTCCAGACAATACATGAAACACAACTCATTTACAGAGTGAAGGGCTTTTTAAAATACCCTTCTTCCTCGAATTTGTTTTAAGAAGCCAAAGAACTTAAGTTTCACACCTACTACATGCTGCCTGAAACAGAAGCTGGGGGCAGTACTGGGGTCCTAGAGTGCATGGGCTCAAACCCTCAGCTTGTGTAAATTGTTTTAGCTCCTGGGTGTGAATTATACAGCCCACGGGCTATATTGGTGTTCCACCTGACCTGCCAGGCTACTGGAAGTTGGGAAGAGATTGGGCCAGGAGCTGGGCCTGTCACAATTGGGCTCCTGGGACCTGGCCAACATGGCCATCACCAGGGCAGTGGGGAAACAAAGGCTGTCTTTGCTTGCCCTGGAGCCACCAGACACCCTCCCCCACCCCCGCTGCCCTTGGACCTCTGCTGCCATCCCTGGCCCCACAGATGTGGCCCAAGAAGAGTGCCAAGTTCTGGATCCACCCTGGAGCTCAGGGGGAATTTGACACCCCTGCTTAAGCTGAATGGAAGTCAGCGAAGCTATGGCAAGTCACACCACCAGCAGATGTGACACACAGGACTATATATATATAATATATAATCTGATAGAGAGAGACAGAGAAAGTGTGTCCATTCTTTGGCTAGTAACATATTAAATAATGTCCTTACCTTCAGAATTTTAGAGCCCAAAATTCTGCACTCTGCAAGGTATAATTAGAGATTGTCATAAAAAAAGAACACCAGATGGCTACAGCAAGCATAATTTCCAGGTCTACATGGAAAATATATTGCCCCTGACAGCAGCACCTTCAGACATCCGCATCGCTGCACCCAACACTGGAAGCAGTGCCACTGCATCCAAATGGTGCCACAGGCAGCTAATTAAATTAGGAGATGGGTAATTGGCACTGTCACTCTCCAGCCCAAAGGACTGCATGCTACTTTAGGTTTAGGATGCAGCCTGCACAGGGCAGCAATTTATGCTTAACAGCAACACTGCCTCAGTCAATCAGTTCATGAGTATCCAGCAGAGTTTCTCTGCACAGTCCAAGACAGCACTCTACTCCTAAGCCATACTATTCTGGCACTCTAACTGTGAGCCTCCCATAGCTCAAGATGGTCTATCACAGCAAGTGATACGAGCTTTGTAATTTGGATAACAGCCAAAGCTGCTTTCATTTATGATCTGCCTTCAGTTTGAACCCAAAAATTCCTAAGGTGAAAAGCTAATCCTATAAAACAGTAACCACCTAGAAAGCATGTGATTTTCTAAGTGGAAAAATATTTAACAAAACTACTTTACAGGAATAACCTTGGCACCCCAGGTCAAAGGTTATGGGGAGTAAACATGGCACAGATGTGATTTGTTTGGATTTAGTCCTAGGGTTAGAAAGAGATGGAGGAACAAATGCATCACAGCCTGCAAATACATCTGCAGAGTGGTGAAGAAAGTTGTCTTCAGAAAGGTCATGTGTGTCTCTTCTTACTGGAGGCAGTTGTGACTGGCATGACAGTGGAAAAGGGAATCACGGCCACCTCAACAGCTTAACAGCAGAAGATACTGCATGCTTATGCTTTCTTATTTTCCACCAACATTTTAATGTTTCTAGTACTGAACCACACTGGGACTCAAATTCTATCTCTAGCAGGAATTGCATGCTTGCATTAAGAACCACATGCATGCATTGAACACATGAAATTTAAATAGTTAAGAAAATTTCACCCAGGATACAAGCTGCTTCAAGACTTAAAAGAGGCTGGAAAAGGCAACTTTAAATCAGGCTCACCTCATTCTTGAAAACCTGAATGCAGAATTCTACATTTTCTTTTGAGACATGATTGTCCTGTGCTGCAAAGTTACCCAGGCAAAGGCCTATAAACCCATGGAGCTTTCCCTCATGGGCTAGGGACACAGTAAAGTGATTGGAAACCAATTCAAAACTGTAACACAATGGAAGTTCAGTGTGTATAAACCTCTTTCAAAACAGCTGAAACCAATTTAAGATAAACCTGGATGGATGTAGTATCGGACTTAACTGATTTAGGTTAAATTAGTTTATTAAACTTCTGTCCTTAATCCCCTCCAGATTCAAGTTCACTCACCATCACCGAGCATCCCAGGATGCTTTGCACCTCCCCTGCAAGCCCCCAACCCCCACTTGCAGCATGGACATGCTAGCCTTGGCCCAAGTTGTCTGCTCTAGATGAGCAGGGAGGTGTGCTCTAGTGCCCCTGGCTTCTGGACTGGGCCACTGCAGGGATGTGTCTGCATTTCCAGAATCAACAGTGAATGTCTGTTCACTTGCTTATGAGTTCAATCTACATAGGTAGACTAACCTGAAAAGATTGAATCAATTCAGCATCACACTTTTTGACTGTCTGTACTTAGCACAATATCTATGTGGCATTCTTCAGCTGGAGAGGGCTAGGTGTATTATCCTGCAAAATGAATAGGGACCATGGACCTTCAAATTAGCAGACCCTTAGAATCCACCCTAACTCTGCTAGAATCAATGACACTACTAATTAGGGCTGTGTGAAGCTTTGGTCGCTGATTTCATTTGAAGGAGATGTGGCCGGATTCAGCAGCTGAATCTTTGAATATGAATCAAATCAGGAAGCCTCCGATTCAATTTGGAGAGATTCAACAATTCGGACATAGACACAGTTTTATATGTTTTTTTTTACATACCTCAAAGTACCAGGCAGCTTGTGAACGCTGAGATGGTGGGGTGGATGGAGCATCCCATGGGAGCATGGGGGGGTCCCCAGTGTGCTTGGCATTGGACCTAGAGTGGACCAGAAGAACTTCCCAGTCCACTTCTGGGTCCGCTGTGGAGGGCACGGGAGCGAACCACCCACCCCGGCTCAGCGATTGGTGCCTCCTGGGTCTGGGGGGGGCACCCAGATTCCCCCCGTGGCCAATTTCTGAGCCAGAGGGGCACGGGGGGGGTCCCCCACACACTCGGTGGCAAACCCAGAAATGGACCGGAAATACTTCTGGTCCACTTCTGGGTCCACCGCCAAGCTCTTGTGGGATGCTCCATCCACTCCACCATCTCAGCATTCACAAGCCACACCTGGTACCTCAAGGTATGTAGAGGAAACATATAAAGCTGTGTCTATGGCCAAATCACTGGTTCTCCGAACCATAATCGAATCTTCAGATTTGGATTCAGACAAATTGAATCAGGACAGTGATCAGCGAATCGAATCACTGTCCCCCGAACTGGGCCGAATCCAAATCCAAATCGAATACAGCCCGCTTCACACACCCCTACTACTCATGGAAGTAAGTGTGTTAGCATTTGAGTATTTGGCTTCCAAGTATGCCACTTCGGAAGAATCTCAGGCCCTAAATTCAAGCTGAAATGGCTAGGGACAAACATTACACATAAACCAGTCAAAGTGATCAGAAACTGGTATAAACCAGTAACAGAACAGACAGGAACTTAATGAGCATCTCTTTTGCATGTCCACCCTCAGAGCCTGTTACACTGTTCCTTTTCAGAAAAAATGCAGAAGTCCAAATTCACCGGTCAGTAGGCACATCTACATGTGTGCTTGAAGGCACGTTAGCCTATTTTAATGCGCACTGAAGTGTCCCCAAAAGTGCTCTTTAGCTAATGAGCATTGAAATAGTAATGTACCTTTTACTTGTACCTCTACAGTGGAGGGACTAGATTCAATGTGCATTACCTAAAGCGCATTAATGAACATGCAAGCATGCCCAATTACCTGCTAATATACATCCAAAAAATCACTCTGCTGACTTCCAGTGGAATGATTCCAGGGCCACAGTTATGGGACTGAGGGCAAATTCTGAACTAATGTCATTCTTTAAATAGGAAACTATAGAAAGTTTTCAGTTGCAGCTACTTACTTCAGAGCCCTGGTTTGGGGGTAAAACATGACATTAAAATTTGTAAAACAAACAAGCAAAAATTGTATTGGCCTCTCTTTACCAAGAACAAATTAACTATAAAATGATGCAGCTTAGTTGATAGATTCTATATGCTAACAGTGGCAATAATAGGATTATTCTACCTTGATCAGTCTCCAGCATTCAGGAAAGAGTACACAATACGCATTTACAACACCACTCTTCCCATGACACCCTGCACCCCTCCCAGATTATTTAAAACAACATTCAAACAGTACGTTGCTCTTTCTTATGGTTTGATAATGCTCATTATTCACTAACTCCTTTTTATTAGAAACTGATGGAACAGCCAGATTCTGAGCTCATTGTTAGCATTTCTGCTGACTACAACACACAAACCTCTCCGTTTCCAAACCAAGCATTTCTTCACACACAAACAGTTGCAGCCAACAACTAAAAATACAGAGAGGCAAGGGAGGGGAAAGGATTGTGCAGACACGTGGCTCTTGGAGAGAACAAGACTAAAAATTAATTAAAAGGTTTGCTCATAGCCCGTAACAACAAATGACTCCAATCATGCACACACACACACATACCACTTGTTACCAGAAGAAAAGCTGAGCATGAGAAGTTGTATTATGCACAGCATGAAGAGTTGGGCAATAGCTCTAAAATGAAAAATTATAACATGCCCTCCTTCATTGTGAAAGCCATTAATACCACACAGAGTTACCACCTAGTGTTGGTGCAAGGAGCTGGAAAGGACAAGATTCAGAGGGGTTCCCTCTGCCGGGAAGAGCGGGTGAGGTTACCTTTGGCATTTTCTCTCAGGTTTTTGGCTGGAACAGGGCAGCTTTATTTTTCTGACCAACGCTCCATAAGAAGCATAGACTGTACAGCCCAGTAGGAGTAGCAGCTAACCTGGCTTTCACATACTTTTACACCTACCCAAACATTTGGGCAGAAGAGGTTCATAGTTGAAGAGTCATGGGAGATTCTCAGCACTCCCTTACGGGCTGCAGATCACCAGGGCACCATTATGACGTACTTCCCTCACCTTCTCTAAACCTCCCATGTTGTAGCTTGTATTCTTTACAGCAATCTTAAGTTGCGGATACCTGAGTTCACCTGAGTACTACAAGCCATGCAGCTTAGTGTAGGATGGATGCAGCTTAGTGCAGGCTGCAAAATCCACCCAAGAAGCTGGGTAAATATACTCCGTTAGCTCTTCCCAAGCTTTGTGCTGCCATGGCAATGCTGCTAGCATGACCAGAGCTAGTTAGTTTAAAGCTAACTCAAGGTGTCCACACATACCCAATTAACATGGCAGCCACAGTGAAGACTTCCCAGTCTTACGACTGCCTTCTGCACTGGGCTCCTCCCTTGGCAACTTGAGGACTTTATCCCACAGCCATTTTACCCTTTGTGAAGGGACTAAAGTAGGGTGAAAATCTCACCTCCCCAGTGAAGGCTGTAGAAAAACCTCAGCAATAACTTCACTCTCCTATCCCACAGTTTACTTGTGGTCTGCATGAAAGCTTGTGCTAAACTCGAGCTCATTTCACAGTCACTTATTTTTGAGGTCAGTAACATTACCATTGTCTTCTCTTCTATCAATGCCTTTTATTCTTAATACAGCTAAGAAAGTCTGAATTTAGCAAAGAGTTAATCCAGACTGGAGTATTATAGTTATTGCTACTGCTATTGTTCCTTATTGTTTGCACTGTGCTAATGCCCAGAGGTGGTCTTAACCAGGACTCAGATTTTTCAAGGTTAAAAGAAATGATTATGATCCTCAAGACTTATCAAGGTCCATACAGTTTCATCAGGTGGTTTTTGCATCAAGCCCACAATTTCTGGTTGAGTTACAGCATATTTCATGCTCAATTAGAAGCTTCTAGGAGCCAAAAATACACCACATCCTTGAATAAATTGTGGCAGTAGTTAATTACCCTGACCACCAAAAATGTGTCATCTATTTCTAAACTGAATTTGTCAAATTCAAGTTCCAGTCACTGAATCTTGTTTCATCTTTGTCCAACACATTAAAGAGCCCTTTAGAAGTCTTCTTCAAAACTGACCGAGTTCTCTTAGCTTTCTCTTGGACAAAATAAAATTGAGCTTCTTTAGTCTCTCACTGTAAAGCACCTTTCCAGATCTTGTTCTTATAGATCTTTGCTGAACTTTTTCTAATTTATCAATATGCTTTTGGGGATAATAGGAAACTAGGGCTGGAAGGGACCTCCAAGGTCATCTAGTCAAGTGCCTTGTTCAAGGCAGGATCATCCCTGACTGAAGCATCTCATCCAAGTGTCTGTCCAAACTGCTCTTGAAAATTTCCAGGGACGGAGATTCCACTACTTCTCTAGGTCGTCTGTTTAAGTTTTTGACCACCCTCATGGGCAGAAAGTTCCTCTTAATTTCCAACCTGAATTTCTTTTGCTGCAGCTTGACGCCATTGCTCCTATCTCTATCCTCTCCATAAATCATCCTCCAGGAATTTAAAGGCTGTTAACAAATCCCCACCTCTACCTTCTGTTCTCCAGGCTACATAATAACCCTAGCTTTTTCAGCCCTTCCTCATAAGTCATACTTTTCACGCCTCTATTAATTTTTGTTGCTATTTATTGGAGTCTCTCCAATCTGTCCACATCCTTTTTGAAGTGTGAGGCCCAAAAATAGACATAGTACTCCAAGTGAGGACTCACCAGTGCTGAATGGAGTAAAAGAATCACATTCCATGATTTGCAAATGACACTCCTGTTAATACAAACCAGTATAACGTTGGCCTTTTTTGCAACAAGAGTACACTGTTGGCTTATATTCAGCTTACAGTCTTCTGTAACTCCCAGATCGTTCTCTACAGTACTGCAGCCTAGCCAGTCATTCCCCAATCTGTATTTGGGCATGCAGTTATTCTGTCCCAAGCTCACAGCTTTGCACTGAGATTTGCAAAGCATTTGTCAGCATCCTTTCTTATGTTATCAATAGAGAAACAGACATGACCTCTGCGTGGTAAGGTTTACAATCTAAAGTACAAATCCTGCTCATGTTTATGCATAGTTTTAATTTTGCTGCTTCCGACAGGCTTCAGTGTGGCTGTTCACATGTTTAGAAAGTGTGAATCGGATGTACAGAGTCAGAGCCTAGTAGGATTTTTCTGCACCCTAAATTGGTCCTATACATGGACACTCATATTCTAGAACATAGTTTTTCAATCTGTGGTACGTGTACCCCTGGGGGTACGCAAGACACAGGCAGGGGGTACGCAGGTACCCCAACACTGTCTCTCTTGCCCTCTTTTCCTCTCTCTCTCTTGCCCCTTCATCCTCTCAAAACTAAGGCAAAAAATTTGGTGCAATTAAAAAAATTAAATTCCCCAGTAATAATTTGGTGTGCCGTGCTAGGGGTTCATCCCTCCTAGTTTTGGCCAACATCACCTCTAGCCCAGGTACATACCTGAGTTGTGCAACCCTACCCACACCAGATCAAACTTCTGTCATATCACGCCCTTATATACACAGCCCTTCTTCCAATGTATGGGACACATTAGTCTGTAAATATAAAATCCCCTGGAAAATTGAGTGTCAGGGTACTTGTTCAAATTTTCAGAAGTTAGGGGGTACTTGCTACTTAAAAGGTTGAGAAACACTGTTCTAGAACTCTGTATGTAGCCCCAGTTATTCTACAACTACATAGCTACAAAAGCCCTAGAAACAGGTTGTATGGAGCTGTTGACAGGTTTAACTGTTTCTGGTTTTCAGTTTTTATTAGAAAATATCCACTGAAGCATCCTACCAAGTTTTTCACCCCTTAGTATAGAGGTGCACATTTCTGGGGTCAACAATACTCAGCTAAATGCCCAGTACACACAAGGCATGTCTACAGAAGATACTACTGAGCAGTGGTTACTGTACATTTATTTAGTATTTGTCACATAAAAGATGTTTGCTGAAGCTACTCCGCAGTAACTCTGGTTACTGAGCATTTATTTAGTACTTGCTTATACAAGTACTTAATAAATGTGCAGTAACTGGAGTTACTGTGCAGTAGCGCCAGCAAACATTTTTTAAGTGACGTTACTGCACAGTAGCCTAATAGAACTGCACAAGAGCATATTAGCACTGTCTGTGCTGCGACGTGCTACTGCGCAGTATTATTCAGCCACTGTACAGTCAGCATCTCATGTAGACGTGCCCACAGACATCTATTTTCTCAGATTTTAAGGGATACCGAGACTTGTGTTTTATTTTCTTTTAAAAAGCACGGGAAGCTGGAAAAGAGAGAGCGAGAGGAAGAAAATAAGGAGTAAAATACTTCATAATATCCCAACATCAATGGTAAGAAACAAAGAACCCAAATAAATTCCCACTGGAATCAATAAATAAATCCCCAGTGACTTCAGAGGGGAGTCAGTCTACATTTATCATAAATAAGGAAATTCGTGAAGATAGTGTTTTACTGCATTTGCATTTCATGGCACCAGTATGAAACGTGCAATGTAGCTGAGTTAGGATTATTAAAGCAACTTTAACCACGAGAATTTTTTTTTTTTAACCCTGAGATTTCCATCCCACCCCCTTAATGTGGCATTAAAAATAGTTTTGGCATTTGCTCTCTTATTTTGAAAAACATTTTTACAGTGTACAAAATATTCATGGGTATATGCACACACATGAAGGGAGGAGCACTAGATTAAGTTGTGTGTGGTTTTTTTTCCTTTTATTCTTTTTTTCCACTATCCTGAAAACTACCTAGTACAATGCTTACTTTCAACCAGCAGAAATACTTCACACTGGAAATGCAGACAGCCCGATGCATTTCTCATTGGACCCATTTACATCACCCACTGCAGTGCTTTGAGCCCTGACTCAAACTTTTAGTATAGAGCCTGAAACCACAAAGCCTCTGGCACAGCAGGATCAACATAAGAGGACAATTCTGCATTTTGTCACCCTGTAAGCACATTACATTATAAATGAGGAATCAGCCATATAACAAGTTTGACAGTCTGTTGTTAAATTAGGCAATATAAATTGTAGCTGTGTTTTTGGCACATCCCAGAAAGTACTGTTGAAAATTCATGGCTATGAAAGTCCACTGTCTCTTCTACATACACCCTATAAAATATAAGATAATTTGTCTATAGGGAGTTTCACATAGTTTAATAACCAAGGTCTACTCAAGACACACATTTTATTATCTATTGTGTTTTTAGTAGCTACTACTTGGAAGAAATTAGGAAACTCTCCTTCCTTCATTTTAATTAAGAAGCTCAAGAGCCTACAATTGAATTTGCTTTGTGCTAAGCATGGTGCATATACCTTGTAAAAGACAGTCCATACTCCAAACAGTTAAAATCTGCATAGACAAACTGAGGGAATGCTGGCATCCCCATTTTACAGATACTGAACAGGGGCACAAATTGCTTGCCCACTGTCTCTTGTGCCAATCAGGCACAGCAGAAGTGCTCTGCTCACACTCCTCTACTGGCCTCATGATGTACACATACTCTCAGGACCTCTGTATCGGGATGTATACAACCTGCTCTGTAGTCTCTGCACTACTTACAGAGTCTCCTGTGCTACAGTAATATTCAAATAGCCAGTTCAACCAGCTTGTGGCCCATCTGCATTACCACAGCAACAAAACAGGACAGAAGATCTAGCCTTCAGTGTTTAAAAGTGTATGTTTTAAACTAGCAACACACAAATCTTAGCCCCTCTCTCTCATCTTTCAATGTAGTTAAAAATTTTAATTCAGTGGACTACAGTGATTCAGAAGTGGATATGCTATAATCTGAATCAGAAACTCCTTTATTATTTGGACTAGGTATATGCAGAACTCTTCTTTAACAGACTAACCTTTAAAAAAATCCACTGTGTTGTTGCGTTTAGCAGAGCTTGCTGAAGCTAGCTATCATTTCTCTTTCATTTTGCTTCCTTTCAATAGACTACTTAGCATGCAGCAAGCTAAGAAACAACACACTGCAGCAGGCATTAGCTGTGGCTGCACTCTTCTTTTCATCAGGAACACAAACCGCACAATTCTTACAGCAACCAACATGAAAAGCCTTGAGTTAAATCCCTTATTTATTTAGTGTACTATAAAGGCCCTACTCTCTCATATTACCATTCTGATCAATCAGGTATGTGAGGTTTTCCAGGCAACAGGTGTTTTTTGAAACAAAATACAACCTTCGCTTCAGCTCATTATGTGAAAGAGACAGCAGCTGCAGGCATAATGCTTAGGACACATGGTCTATAAGACACCCAGAAGAAAAACACCCCTTGTTCTACTTGTTAAGGTAAAGCACAGATGTTATTGCAGCACTAAGTAGAAGCATAAGGCAACCATGGCCTGTGTGGCATGTTGTAAATTCAGATTCTAAAATTTCAGAATAACTTAATAGGGAGTAAATGTAATCACTAATTTCTTTACACAATGGAAACTTGCTAATGTATCACCCTTTGCTTCTGAAGAAATAGCCATTATTACTTTTTATTTATTTATTATTTATTACAGTGGCATCCATACAATGCTAGCACTCAGGGAAATTAAATCCATTTACATTTAAGCATTCTTTCAACTGACCAAATTGTCTATGTCAAATGGTAACCAGAACAGGATAGACTTAATCATTCAGCTGAACCCAATGACTAGATTTGCAGTTCTGTAGAAGGGATTTAGTTCACAAAACTGCTGGATTTTTTTGTATGTTCATTTTTTTGGTCTGATGCAATACTACATCTGACCATTTTTAAGCAATGCTGAAGAAGCTTCCTTTCATGGAGGATTACAGTACTGTGATTTAGTTTTCACTCGCTGTGGGCACACAGGCAGTCACCATATACCAGCTGATGTGCAGTTGACCCACCTTGTAGTAAACTGTTCCCATGTCCTAAAGCCATTTAACTTAGTCAAGTTTTATATTGCTGTGCATCACCACAGCTTCGAGTGCCTTCCATGTAAAATCACTCACCAACATTCCTCCCTTTTCATGACCAAGCCTGTAAGGGAACAGGTTTTTGTTTTTGATTATTTTCCAGATTATCTATTCCCTCCATACACGTACTTTTCTTTGGCAGGCAGAGGTTTAAGGGTAGAGCCAAACATTGTGTTGTAAGTGTTGTCATTATGGTGGAAAGGTTTTTCCAAAGAGAAAGGCCCTACAGTATTTCTTAAAAATACTCAGACTCTGAATTTCTCTGACCTCCTGGTTCCCTCTAATTTTCTCTGTCTCTGACTGAGAACATCTTACCTTTTGGACTATTATGTCTAAAATTATATAGGAAACACAGCTGAAAGCACAGCCTCGGAACTCCTATTCCTTGAGCAGACTGTCTTAGTGCATTTTAGATGTGATACACTCGGACACACAAGCAGATAAAACATGCACCTTGTCTTTGCAGCCTAAGTGCACACATTTCTGTCTGCAGGGTTTAGGAATATGGAACAGCAGCTGTGATTAATTAATGCATATGGGGAAAAGGCAAGATCACATAGACTTATTGAGATGTGTGAAAATCCTGAGACTCCTTCAATCCAAATCCCATTTAGTGGAAAGCACTTTACTAATTCTGGGAGATGAGCCTCCTATCTGCACATAGCTTTATGGCACTGCCAGGACTGATACACTGTCATCAGATATTTTCAGATGGATTTACCCTTTGCCCCTCTACCTCAAAAAAATAATGTTAAAAAAGGTAAGATTAAACAAAAGCATCCTACAGGCAAGATAGTATAGAAGTATCGCTCTATAGAGTGGCTTCATTTACTCTGAACTGACTTCAACTTTATAAAAAATTCCTCATTGCAAGATTTATTGCAAGAAAGAAAAAAAGGAGGAGGAAGAAAAAACAGGAGTACAAGAGAGAGAGAAATAGATGACAACTAACTTGAATTGAATAAATTTCAAATAAGATAGGTCATGAGTTATAAAAATAAAAATATGCAAGGATACAAATTTTCAAAAATAATTAAAAAACCCTATAAATTATTTTAAACCAAATTGTGCAAATTAATGCTCTGTGTAACTCCATGATTTTGTTTCCTCTTACCTTTCTGATGATCTCCTACTTATCAAAAGTTGTCTTTAATTAGGCTAAAGTGTACACGTGTGCTCAACTCAATGCCAGAATGGACTATTTACATTGTTCACTGTTTAGAGTCTCCATGAGTTTCAGCAGCAGAAGGGCCTTAAGTCTTCTGAAGGACAGACTTCATCATCCTATGTGTTCATGAAGCCCATACTACTAGTGCTCTGTAGCTACATTTGACTGAGGCCTTCAAGCATTGTTGCCATGCTACTGGAAAGGTAAAACAACTGCAAAGATTCCCCTCCTGTACAATTAAAGCAGGTAGAGAAGACCCAAAGGTATTTTGAGACAGCTACAGTTACACGGGATGAGTGAAAATAAGTAGATATACTCACATGTGTCTTCACATCACCTTCTAGAGTTCTGCTATTCCTGAGAAATTCGGCCACACTCCCATTCAACAGTCTATCAAAGGCTTCAACATATGGTGCTACACCTATGAGAGACAGCATTTCATTACAGCTGGTTCATAAAAGGTTGTAACTTACAGCACTGTCCTTTGCAGTCTAAGGGAAAGATACTGCAGATATAAGGGGGAAATGATTAAATTTAATATATTTCTGTCCCCACTAATTTGTAAAATCAGTGAAAATGAACAAATAATGGGAATTTCCAGAACAACAGATACAATAAAGTGGCAAGCAGAATCAAGCAAGCAGTGTGAAGATGTTAACTGTATACTGTATGTGGCTAGCCTCTTCTGTACTAAGATAACTGGTTCCAAAAATAAACACTCTCCACTACTTGCATAATAAACATGATTTAGATCTTTTTCATTAACGAAGTGATATTAATGTACATAAAATAAACGACATCTTTATAAAAATAATCTTTATCTTTAGGGGGGCTGTTAGGAAGGCTTAGGTGGAGATGGAACTGGGACTAGTGACCTCGATCAATGACAACAAGAAATCCATGTAAAAAGATGTGGGCAGTGGGGTCCCCCAGGGCTCAGTCCTCAGGTCTGCACTGTTCAACATCTTCATCAGCAACTTGGACAAGGGGGTGAAAAGCACCTTGTTCAATTTCGCAGATGATACTAAAATGTGGGGAGAAGTGGGCACACTGGAGGAGAGGGACAGGCTGCAACTAGATCTGGACAGGTTATAGAGGTGGGCAGATGAGAACAGGATGGGATTCAAAACTGACAAGCACAAGGTGCTGCACCTGGGGAAGAAGAACCAGCGGCATACCTACAGGCTGGGGAACTCCCTTCTCATCAGTGCAGAGGCAGAAAAGGATCTTGGAGTCATTATTGATTCCAAGATGAACATGGGCCGACAGTGTGGGGACGCGGTCAGGAAGGCCAACCGTACGTACCTTGTCATGCATCCACAGATGCATCTCGAGTAGGTCCAAGGAGGCGATACTCCCCCTCTATGCAGCACTAGTCAGGCCGCAGCTGGAGTACTGCATCCAGTTCTGGGTGCCGCACTTCAAGAAAGATGTGGACAACATGGAGAGGGTCCAGAGGAGGGCCACTCACATTATCAAGGGGCAGCAAGGCAGGCCCTACAAGAAGAGGCTATGGGACCTGAACCTGTTCAGCATTCACAAGAGAAGGCTGAGAGGGGATCTGGTGGCCGCCTATAAACTGACCAAGGAAGACCAACAAGCAATGAGAGAGTCCCTGTTCCCCCAAGCACTACCGGGAGTAACAAGGAATAACCGCCATAAGTTGACTGAGAGTAGATTCACAATCAGGGTGGCTAGGAGCTGGAACCAACTTCCAAGGGAAGCGGTGCTTGCTCCTACCCTGGGAGTCTTCAAAAGGAGGCTAGACAATCATCTTGCTGGGGTTGTTTGACCCCAGCATCCTTTCCTGCTATTGCAGGGGGTTGGACTTGATGATCTGCTGAGGGAGGTCCCTTCCAAACCTACCTACTATGAAACTATGAAACTATAATCCGTAATGAACAGCTGCTATGTCTAGTCACCCTACCCATTCCTGGAGCTTTGGTTGGTAGATGTTAATAAACAGCAAGCCATGGGGCTTTCCTTTAGCAATAGTGCAATTCTATGATAGGACGGGAATGGTTAGTTACTTTCTTATCAGTTTAAACTTTGAAGCTCAGTGTTTTCTTGTTTTCTCATCTTTGTTGGCCAAACTGTAAATTCTAATAACGATAAAATTTCATTCAGTCATTTGGCAAAAAAGGACAGTGCCACTAAATTACTCATCTTGATTAGTATATATACCTAAGTACACCACAGAAGTAGGAATGCCAGTTACACTAAAGAGTATACTACACTGTCTTCTAAGGCTGACTTGAATCATCTGGACAATTGGAAAATCCAGATATAAGAGCTACTTTTTTATATCCAATTGATTTTATGCATGGCTTTACATATCAACTAAGGCAGAGAGATAATCTTTTCCAGGAGGATTTCCGGTCCTCCTTGACATGTCCTCATACCTCTCGATGGCCCTGATCCAGCATGTGTTAATTTAAGCCATCCATGGCCTTTGTGAACCTGGGTGACTGGAGATCCCAGATTCATAACCATGAAGGCTCGTTTAGCAGTAGCAGCATTTTGGCCCTTTGACAAAAACTACAGGCTTAAGCCATCAGAATTCAGAACTGCCTGTACAAAACATATTGTAGTTAGGCTGCTTGAGGGGATGTCAAATTTGTCTTGTTCTCCTTATGTTACTTTCTTTTTTCACCTTATATGCTAAGGAATTTTGGCGCTTTCATCCATTTAAAATGTTAATGCACAAGGCCTTTGTATGTCTTACGATACAAAGTTTTCAATGGTGGGGAAGGAAATGTTTTCCAAAGCCAGTTCAGTGTTCGTCAAATCTGTCCCAGCCTCAAAGACACTTGTTTTAGCCTTTCCTCTGCAGCACAGCCTCAAACAGAATCCACCAGCTGCACTAACAACACGCAAAAACAGAACATAGCTAGGCCTATTTTTAAGAATCAGTTCTGCTGACTTATGAGAATATAAACTAGAGCAGCGGGTCCCAAAGTGTGACCTGCAGGCCAAGTGTGGCCAACAACCCCTTTTCATGTGGCTTGCCACCCAGGATTGTCCCTTTGGAAACAAAAGTTTGAGAACCTGTGACCTAATGTTTCTTGGGCCCTTGCTGTAATTTAACAACTCTTTGATTTGTCTGCAATCCTGCCACTATAATCTTCAGAAATAAAATGGGTACTATTCTCTCCTCACTATTTTGCCCTGCATGCTAACAGTATAAATTAGAAAGATACAAGTGAGACTAGAATGAGTCCCTTACACGTTATAAAGCAAGTAATTTATAAATTCTTTGAATCAGTAATATGGAAGAGAGCAACAAATTTCTATTTCTGCCTAAACCCTCAGGGAATTTCAAGAGCAGGAAATATAACTAAATACCAAATTTACTTGATTCTAAGATGACCTTGAATTTAAGATGACCCACCAATCATTAGGTTCTATGTATGGAAAATTTATAAATTTGTTATAATTCCCCGTGTATACAATCTAATTATTGGAGGGTCATTTTTAATTCATCCTTCCCACCATTGCAGGGAGGCAGGCAGTAGGGGGGTAGGTGGTGTGGGGAGATCAAACAGCTTGCCCCCTGCTTGTGTCCTCCCCCCTGCCACCTCTGCCTCCTGCCTGCCCCCTCACAGCCTTGGGCCCCCATTCCCCTTCCCCCTCTGCCTCTACTCCATCTCCCCCCCTTCCCTCCCCAGGCTTTGCTCCTCCTTCCAGCTCCCCCTCCTCAGTCTCTGCTTCCCACACCCCGCCTTACATTTGGCCAGCAGCCTCCATCCCCATTCTGGCAAGGGGCACTGAGCATTGCCACAGGTCAGCTCCTGGAGTAGCTGTGCAGGCTGTGCACTGCTGCTGGGATGGGACTTGGTGTGCTTGGTGTCCAAGGCTGCAGTGTGGATGCAGCCTGCCAGCAAGGAGTAAAGTGAGGAAGGGAGAGGGAGGCAAGGGAGCAGAAGCTGCATGAGGAGGGGAGATAGGTAAAAGGGTTTTCTTTCCCACGTTAAAAGGAGGAAAAAACCTCATCTTACAATCAAATAAATCTGGTAGTAATTTTAATAACAGCAACCTGGTAATGAGCTCCTGTTCTAAGTGAGGCAGGAGAGGGAAAGAGCCTTCTTGTAACAATGATATAATCGGTAAGCCATTAAAACTGCTTAAAATTGGAAAGAAAACCTACCCAGAAACATAATAGCATAGGGATACATAGCTGTGCTCAAGCTACCATATACAAAGCAATGGGCCAAAATGAGAAATATCATTGGAAATTGTACTATCCTTTCCATTCCAGGATTAGGGTATGTTTTGTAAATATACAATATTTAGTAGTAATTTTTATTTCAGTTTGTGTGTGGGTTGAATGTTCTTGCCTGACCACATACTCAGGCAGTTTAGTTTAACATATACATTCAGAAACAAGTAAAATTCTAAATTCAGATATGCAGAGTATGACTAAGTATGGTTTGGCCCTGTGGTGTGGGGAACACATGTAAGTAGGTTCTGATACTAGCTTTATTTCTCTGTTCTTACGAGTTGCGCTTTGTAGATGCACTTCTGTGGGTGGAGCACAAAAGACAATATGCATTAAAACCAAAACTGAAATGGCAGCACTTCGCAACAAAATGATTATGAATGAGCGCAGATAAGATTTAACTGATCAGGCAATTAAATGCAATGACTATGCAGTGAAATCAAGGAAGCTGGGGGGACTCTACATTTCTGAATTGCCAATTTATTCAGCAAAATTTGTATTCTGGCTTTTCAGGAATGCTCATTACCTCTGCTAGTTAGAGCTATCAGACATTTGCAATGCATGAACCCTCTACAATAATATCAACAGTAATATGGAAAGAGCAGGGAAGCTTTGAAATAAGGATTATATTTAGGGTAGGGATTTCAAAGATAAGGTTCACAGGCCAGATCCAACATGCAGAATCATATCATGTGGCCCATAGGACTCCTGAAGGGACCAGGAACTTGCAGGCAGAGTGAGAAGAGGTGGCCCTACAACCAAACTCCTGTGTATGGAGCCTTGTTGGGGATGCCTGTTGGCAGTGGAGGGGCAAGTGACAGGTGCACTAATTGTTTCAGATTGGGAAGTGGTAGAATCATAGAAAATTAGGGTTGAAAGGGACCTCAGGAGATAATCTAACCCAACCCCCACTCAAAGCAGGACTGTCCCCAACTATATCATCCCAGCCAAGGTTTTGTCTAACTGTGACTTAAAAACCTCTAAGGATGGATATTCCACAATCTCTCTGGACAGCCTGTTCCCTTGCTTTACTACCCTCCTCGTGAGAAAGTTTTTCCTAATATCTAACCTGTATTTCTAATATTTCCCTTGCTGCAACTTGAGACCACTGCTCCTTGTTCTGTCATCTGCCACCACTGAGAACCATCTGGCTCCATCTCCTTTGTAACCAGCCTTCAGTCACAGTGGTTAATATCACCACTACTCACCCCACCACCTGAGTGGGTCCAGATCCAGCTTGCAAGCAGCCCTGCAGTTTAGGTCTGGCCTGGGGGACCAAGGAATTGTGACACCCCTGGTCTAGGATACTAATTTATGATTATGATTATCCTGGTAAATTTTCCAGCCATCTTCAAAGAAACTGATCTTTGTTAACTCACAGCTCCATAAGGACTTGTTCTCTCTCACTGAACATAATACGTGCTGCTCTAACAAGCTCTATATCCAGCACTCCCAAAAAATGTATAAAAGAACAAGACATACCTCCATTGACTCCATTGACAGCTTCATACTCCACTTCTGCAGACCTGTGTGAATCTGAAAACAGCGATTCCAGTCGAATAACAGCTTTTTCCAGCCTCTCCATCAACACATGAGTCTCTGCCATTCTGAAACACTAAATCAGAGATGGAAACTTTGTTAGTTATTTCAATGACGGCACAGGAATTTACCACTATCATCACTCTGCCATCTTTTATGGTTTTAACTTTCACCAAATTTTAGAATTTGACAACTTCTGACAACATTGTAAACAGTTCCCTCTCATATCCCCAAAAACTGAAGACTACATTTTAAGGGTCAAATATTCAGAAATGGCTTCTATTTTTAATCCTGCAAATAAATGGAAAGAAAAAATGCATGCCAGTGCAATTTTGGTTACCTGGACAGCCTGATGGCACCTACAAATTGGAGCATGAGATGCCCAATTTAAATACAGATAAATGTTGGCATAAGGTTGTGCCTTCTATTTACAGATACTAAATACAGATCCAGTTGAGACTAGACTGAAAGCTAAGCTTTGAATGTGTACCCTCTCTCTCCGGATTTTGACATGGCACTTCCTTAGATCCTCCTAATGCTTTTATACTTTGCAGTATGATTCTGTTCCAGTCATCTTACTGAAGACTCTGCATTAATAATTAAGCAGCCAAGAAGGTCTCTGCTTTACTTCTTCAAAGTCTGACTTTTCATCAGTTTATGTGTTTTTCTTTTCTTTAATAAAGTACACAGTTAACAAAATGCATCACTGAATATAAAAGCCTGGTATCCACTTTTCCACAAACATTATTTAATTAACAGCTTCCATGCACACATTTGTCATTTAACGTTGTGAACTTTTCACTCTGCTAAGTGACACACAAGGTATGCACATGTTACTACCTAATAAAATGTCACTGCTAAAAGTGATTATCCTTACAGATGCCAATAGTAACACTAGATTCCAACAAACTGCATTAGCAACCAACACAAACAGAACTGTGGTTCTCAGAAGTCCCATTTAACTGCAGGGAGCGCCTAAAATGCTATCATTAGAAGGTAAAGCAATATGAAAAGAAGCTACTATCATTATTATCCTTTAAATTTAAATTAAATAACAGCATATTAGCTGTTAGAATCCTGCGCCAAGGTGCAGAACAGTTTTGCTGACTCAGAAAAGATGAGTCTGTTCAGCTTAGTCTTCCCTACATAATAGTCTAAGGGGGTTTTACATGTGAACTATATGAAGAGATGGAAGATTCCACAAGGAGAAACATTAGAGCCAACCGTTCTCAAGAGAAAGGGTTAACTAAAGTGTGTTTTGTCTTTATTTACATTAAAAATAAAGACATAGACCAGGGAAGGAGTAAGTCTGAACTATAACCAAAGTGCATGTTGTGCTAAGTGCAGACTGGACATTCAAGTTTGCTCATATTAGAAATCTCCATTGTTCTTCTTTGCAAAAGTGATTTGAATATCCATTAGTAGTTCAAAAATATGTGTTTATTGTTTAATATAAACACATCTTTTGATTATGGGGTAAAATAGTATCAGGAGAGCTTCCGAAATGTGCAGGATTTTTTGAAATTTTGTATTAATAACCTTTTCTTAAATAAAATACAAAGAAATTGCAGATTCTCTTCACTCCATGTTGTATCAAATCTGACAGAGTAAAAAAACCCACTACCAACTTCAGCTATAAAAGCTCCTAAACTGAGTTTGGGCTGACTCAGTTTGGGGAAAAAAAAACCCAGCCAGGCTCCGGGAACAGCATGAGATGCGCAGGTGCAAGCCCGCTGCGCCCCAGTCCCCCAAAGCCCCTCAGTGACCCCCAGCTGCCGCGGAGCACCCCCGCCAACCCCCAGCAGCAGTCGGAGGGAAGTGGGGCCCCTGGTGGGAGGGACTAGCCCCAGCCTAGCCACAGGGAAGTGGCTAAGTTGGAGCCGAGGGGGGTCTCGCCCTGCCCCGGCCCCTACTTCGCCCATCCCCCCAGGGAGCCGTGTGACCAGAGCCTGCACAAACAGGCACACTTGTCTGCCCGGCATGTGAGTTAGCACAGGAGTTCGCACGGGAGGGCGAGCAGCAGGGCCCAAGGCCTTGCCTGTGAGCCCCCAGGGTAGGCATCCCCAGCCGCAGCCGGCCCATCAGTGGCATGATGCAGATGGGCACATGCCATACCGCGAGAGTCCCCTCACGGTCTGCGGCCCCCCACACTGGCGCCTCAGAGGCCTCCACCCAGGCGGGGCCCATGGTTCCGGGCTCCACGCAGACGGAGCCCCTGGCTCTTGGCTGCGGGGGCTGCCTGTCCCTTTTTCAGGCTCTGGGGCCTGTGGGGTCTGCGGCGCACCAGCTGGAGGAGCTCCAGGCCACAGTCCAGAGACTGCGTGCCATCAGGAACTGTGAGCAGGAGATTGACTCCTACTGCCAGGCCCTTCTCCCCCAGGAGATGGAGGGTAGACCACAGTCTCCCTTCAGGACAAGGGAGGACTCGGGGACCTCCCATGCTGTCCAGCCCAGGGGTTAGACCAAGGTGGTCAAGGGCCCCAAGGCCTGCCGCACCAAGGCCCCCCCACCACTGCAGCTTTGCAACAGGTACGAACCTCTTGCAGCCTCAGCAGAGCCTGCCAAGCTGCCAGCTCCCACAGACAACATGGACACTACTGTAGCTACCACCCCCGCTCTCCCCAAGACAAAACACAAAGTGTTTGTCATGGGAGACTCCATCCTGAGGGGGACCGAGGGGGCAATCTGCCACCCTGATCCCTTAGCCCGGGAAGTCTGTTGCTTCCCAGGAGCCTGCATCTGAGACATTGTGGAGAAGATCCCTAACTTCCTCCAGCCCACAGACCACTATCCCATGCTCCTCATCCATGTGGGCACTAATGACACGGCTCAGAGCACTCCCAGCTGGGTCACGAGATGCTACAGGGATTTGGGAGCAGGGCTAAATGGTCTCGGGGCACAGGTGGTGTTTTCTTCAATCCTCCCAGGCTCGGGCTATGGCCTGAGGAGGGAGTGGAGGATCCAGGTAGTGAACCAAAGACTGCAGCGCTGGTGTCATCGGGAAGGTTTTGGCTTCCATGACCACAGTCCACTCTTTGGTGAGAGAGGCAGCGAGGTGCTGGGAAGAAATGGCCTCCTCTTCTCCCTGCTGGGGAGGAGGCTCTTCTCAGCCAGGCTGACTGACCTGCTCCACCGGGCTTTAAACTAAGCTCGCTGGAGCACAGGGGGATTACCGCCACTGCTGGCCCAGTGAGCAACCCTTGCAAAGCCAGCAGGCCAAGGCGCTTAAGGGACCCCAGCCCTGGAACAACCAGTAGGCCAGGCAAGGGCCCCCAAGGAGACACTTGCCTGCCTGTACACAAATGCCAGCTTGGGGAATAAACAGGAAGAACTTGTTCTCCTGCTTAACACAAATAATTACACTGTCATAGGGATAATGGAGACCTGTTGGGACTCTACCCATGACTGGACCATGGGTATAAATGGCTATATCCTATACAGGAGGGATAGAGTAGACAAAAGGGGCTGGGGTGTAGCTGTCTATGTCAAGGAAAGCTACGCATCCATGCAAGCTGACACTGGCACCCACAGTGGACTTGAGACCCTCTGGGTTAAAATTCATGGGGAACACAGCACAGAGGATACTATGGTGGGAGTCTACTACAGACCCCCTACCCAGGGACAAGAAATTGACTACGAGTTTGCCAGGGAACTGGCTGAAGCTGCATGCTCCAGGTCCATGGTTCTCATGGGAGATTTCAACTACCCAGACATCTCGTGGGAAGAGCGCTCAGCTAAATCCGAGAAGTCACAAAGCTTCCTCTCGTGTATGGATGATCTCTACCTGACTCAAGAAGTCTACGGACCAACGAGAAGAAAAGAACTGCTCGACCTGGTACTGGCTACGGGGGACGACCTAGTCGGTGACCTAATGATCGAAGGGAAGATTGGGGACAGCAACTATGAGCTGATCACCTTCACCATCTGCCGTAAAGCTGGCAAGCCAGTCAGCAATACACAAGTCCTTGACTTCAGGAAAGCTGACTCAGACAAGCTCAGGAGGCTTGTCAGAGAAGCCCTAAGGGACCACGACACCAAGGGGATGGAAGTTCAGGAAGAGTGGTTGCTCCTCAAGGGAGCAATCCTCGATGCACAAGCTAATGCTATTCCATCTCGGAGGAAAGGCAGCAAAAGGGCACAGCAGCCCCCTTGGATCTCCAGGAAACTAGCGGACCTCCTGTATCTTAAAAGGAAGGCCTACAAAGGATGGAGGACTGGAACCACTGCCAAGGAGGAATACTCTGCTCTTGTCTGGACCTGCAAAGAGCAAACCAGGAAAGCCAAGGCTGTGACGGAACTCCAGCTAGCTACAAATATCAAGGACAACAAAAGTCCTTTTTCAGATATGTGGGGAACCAGAGGAAAAGCAAGGGCAACACTGGACCCCTACTGAACCAGATTCATAGATTTCATAGACATTAGGGCTGGAAGGAACTTCAGAAAATCATCGAGTCCAGCCCCCCGCCCAAAGGGCAGGAAGTCAGCTGGGGTCATAGGAGCCCAGCAAGATAAGCATCCAATTTGCTCTTGAAGGTGTTCAATGTAGGTGCTTGAACCACCTCCGCTGGCAGGCTATTCCAGACCTTGGGGGCTCGGACAGTAAAGAAATTCTTCCTTATGTCCAGCCTGAAACGGTCTTGCAGGAGTTTGTGACCGTTCGACCGCGTCATCCCTTGGGGCACTCTGGTGAACTAATGTTCCCCAGATGGGACAACTGATAACCGACACCCAGGAAAAAACCAACCTATTTAATGGGTACTTTGCATCAGTCTTTCATCAGTCCCATGGGACGCCCCTGCCCACTACGGGACAGGGAGGCCTGGGTGGGGGTATTCCCTGCCCTCCATCAATGCTGACCTCATGAAGGAACACCTTGAGAGGCTGGACACCTTCAAGTCAGCTGGCCCTGACAATTTACACCCCAGGGTACTCGGGGAGCTGGCTAGCATCATAGCCCAGCCCCTGGCACAGATCTTCGAGAACTCCTGGTACTCTGGTGAAGCGCCTGAAGACTGGAAGAAGGCCAATGTGGTGCCTATCTTAAAGAAAGGAAGGAAAGTGGATCCGGCAAACTACAGGCCCATCAACCTGACCTCTATCCCGAAGAAGGTCTTAGAAAAGATTATTAAAGAGGCCATTCTTAACAGCCTGGCCTATGGCAACATCCTGAGGAATAGGTAGCATGGGTTTGTTGTGGGTAGGTCTTGCTTGACCAATCTTATTTCCTTTTACAACCAGGTGACTTATCACCTAGACAAGGGAGAGGAGCTTGACATCATATATCTTGACTTCAAAAAAGCCTTCGATCTGGTATCCCATGATCACCTCTTGGCAAAACTGGCCAACTTTGGCCTCAGGTCCACTACAATCCGCTGGCTGGGGAACTGGCTCTGTGGTCAGACCCAGAGGGTGGTGATTGATGGAAGTCAATAGTTGTGGTGCCCTGTGACCAATGGGGTTCCCCAAGGCTCTGTCCTTGGACCCATATTGTTCAACATCTTCATTAATGATGTGGACATTAGTGTCAGAAGCAGACTGGCCAAGTTCGCCGATGACACCAAACTCTGGGGCAAAGCATCCACAGCTAAGGACAGGAGGGTGATCCAGACAGATCTTGACATGCTCAGGAAATGAGCAGATGAGAACCTGATGGTGTTTAACACTGAGAACTGCAAGGTTCTCCACCTTGGGAGGAAAAACCTGCAGCATCGTTACAGGCTCAGCAGTGCTACGCTGGTTAGCACTACAGAAGAAAAAGACTTGGGGGTCATGATTGACCACAAGATGAAAATGAGCCTTCAGTGTGATGCTGCAGCTAGTAAAGCAAGCAAAACGCTGGTTTGCATCCATAGATGCTTCTCAAGCAAATCCTGGGACGTCATTCTCCCGTTGCACTCAGCCTTGGTGAGGCCGCAGCTGGAGTACTGTGTCCAGTTTTGGGCTCCACAATTCAAAACGGATGTGGAGAAGCTTGAGAGGGTCCAGAGAAGAGCCACATTCATGATCAGATGTGAGGAAAACAGACCTTACGACAACAGGCTGAGAGCCATGGGACTCTTTAGCCTGGAAAAGTGCAGGCTCAGGGGTGATCTGATGGCCACCTATAAGTTTATCAGGGGTGTTCACCAGGATCTGGGGGAATGATTGTTCACCAGAGCGCCCCAAGGGATGACGAGGTCAAACTGTTATAAACTCTTGCAAGACCGTTTCAGGCTGGACATAAGGAAGAATTTCCTCACTGTCCAAGCCCCCAAGGACTGGAATAGCCTGCCACGGAGGTGGTTCAAGCACCTACATTGAATGCCTTCAAGAAAAATTTGGATGCTTATCTTGCTGGGATCCTATGACCCCAGCTGACTCCTGACTCTCAGACAGGGGGCTGGACTCGATGATCTTCTGAGGTCCCTTCCAGCCCTTATGCCTATGAAATCTATGACTCACATTGTAATGAGGACCACCTTCTGCCTAAGCCAGTACTCCAGCTCTCCCATTGGTTTCCAGTACACTTTTGATCCACCATTATTTGATGGCAAGTTTTGTAAAGCACCCACTTTCTAAAGTCAAATTTTCAATGAATATATGCACAAAATTATAGCTAACTTATAGTGTCTACTCCTGCTAGGTGCTCAGTACCTCCTGTAAGGTGAGCTGGGCAGTGAGTCAGACCCTCACAGAACTGAATGACCAAATGGGAAGTGAACATTTTGTGCAAGTGGGATCATTTCATGGGATGAAGACCCTTTCTGAGCTTTAATTTTTCTTTGCATGAGTTATCAAATTGTATGTGGTTCTCTTCAAAGCTGCCATCAGCATCAGGACACTAGCATCAGGACACCAGCAGTCTGTCTTTACTGAGTCTAGCCACATTACACAGAATTAAGAAGTGTTTCTGCTACATGCGACAGGACTGTCAGGATTTCAGGGTTTTTTAAATGAGAAATGCAGCTGCCATGAAGTGTTCACTCATTAGGTTCAGTATGAATAAATCTATTTTTCAGGGTATTTATAGTTCACTCATCACCATGATATTTGCATCAATATCCATATATATGTGCATATATGCATAACATATACTTTTCCCACAACAGTTATTTGTGCTGTTGAACTGTGTCTGAATCTTGATTTGTCACTAATTATCTAAGAATAATCAATCATTTAGTAAGAAATTCAGTTGAATAACGCAATAGTCCATATACATTGATTTCATCATCTATTATGCCTGCGACGTCCCAGACTATTTTACAAACGCAAAATACAAGAATCCTCTACTGAAATGAAAACACCACCGGACACCAGCACAACAATGTATGCTGCTCTACAACAGATCGAAAACCAGGATGCACAAATTTTACTTATGCGCATCCTTACCAGCATCTCTCAGTAGCTACCAATTGTATATTGCTTGTACCTGTATTCAAAGTTTTGTATTTTTATGCTGTCATCCTAGCTTGCACATTGAACAGTCAAACTGATATCCTATAGCCACAGTGGATCTTTGGAGGTTTTACACTGATGCAGCCAGTCAGGTTCTACACTATGTCCCCCCCTTCTCCCCAAAGTGATTGTGTTCAGCAGCACCCAGGTAAACAGTTGAGCACCTTGTCTCACTAGGGCCTTCCATTAAGAAGGTCTCTCAAGTTACAGGCAAACACATCTTTTAAATACTTTAAAAGCGGGGGGGGGGGGGAAGGAAGCTGCTGCTTGGGAGTGTGCATCAGTTCTTGTGAACTAACTGCTACATATGCATGATCCTGCATTTGATCCTAAATTTGACCCTCAGTGAAACAGAATTAAAGTTGCAGTGTTTTTGCTACAGTCATATTGTTATGGCTGCATAATGCTCTAATGTTTGTATTGTAATAGCTTGTATCAATATCTTTTGATATAAATACAATTGTTACATCAGCCTATACCAGTGGTGAGCAAAATATGGCCTGCAGGCCGCATCCAGCCCACAAGGCCATTCTATCTGGCCTGCGGGGGCCCTTAAAAAATTTAGAAAATTAATATTCATCTGCCCTTGGTTTCTGTTGTCATGTTGAATGTAATAGTTTGAATGCTTGTAATAAATACCCATTAGCCAATTTAGAAAAAAGGCAAAGTTCACCTTTTTATCTAGGATCATTGCTTGTTTCTGCCTATATGGTGAATGTCTTGATTCTGAATTTTATCTTTAGAGGCCTTGCAGCGAATGTGCTGAATGTCTTGGTTTTTGAATTTTATCTCTAGAGGTCTTTAACAAAGTTAACCTAAAAGCGACCCTTGGGCAAACATTCCAAGAGATTGAAACCTAGGGGCTTTTGAAAAGGGGTTGGCACTAGAGGTCACAGCGATGTTGTGGAAAATCTCCAAAAAGCAAGAATACAAACTGACCACCCAGCAGAAATCTGTTAAAAGATCTGGGCCCAAATTTGGGAGTAGTGATAGGTTTGGGTAGGAGGGGCCCAAGATGGCAAATCATCCAATAAAAACTGTAACCTACAGTCCCAATTTGGAGGTAACCTCACTTGCAGAACACCGAAGGAAGAATCAAAAGTGTAGGCCGGATCAGACTGATCACCTGAACCACCCTCTCCGTGAACAAGAACTCCCATTCGCACTGAAGCCTAGGAGCGCCTGAGTGGGACCAAAGTTAAGGGGATTTGTTCCTATCACTGCTGAGACCAACCCTAAAACCATAACTAAAGAATAAAAGTATATCTGGGGATTTGGTTTCTAGGAATTCTAGGATTGTAAGTATACCATGAGAAATAATAGTAGTGATTCCAATTTAACTTCTACTTGTAGTTGTTTTTGTAATACTAATTCTTATAGTATTGTTTGGGAAGGATTTCTTAAAACTAAGCAGTGTTATGTGTGTAGCAAGGAATTTTAAAATAAAATTGTGTTGTATGAATTAAGTGTAAAATCATTGTGAAATCATGCAATCAGCCAAATACTCCCCCAGCCAGGTGCATCAAACAAATCAGTAAATTGTGTGAGATCTTTCTTTATTCCATAAACCACCAGAGACACCCATCAAAAATGGCAGTAGGACCCAGGGGAAGCCCAGCAGGCTCCTGTAACAGCAGGGCCTGCCCGGCCCCACCCCCTCAGCTGAAAGCCCTAGGAGGGGCTTCTGGCCTGGGACCACGTGGCTACCCCAACCAGAAACTCAGGTAAGGGCAGGGTGGGCAGGGAAGGATGCTGGACAGGGAAGGAGCATGGGGAAGAGTAGCCCAGAGAAAAGCTGAGAGTGTTGTGGGGTGAAAAGCAGCCCCTCGCCCACCCCGTGGCCAGCGCCCCATGTTACAACCGCTTGCAGCCCATAGGGGATTGCCTGTGCCTGCTCCGGACAGCCCCGCGTGGGCTGTGAGCGGCTACAGCAGGGAGCACCGGTGACAGGGCAGACGAGGGGCCACTTTTCACCCCCACGCTCAGCTTTTCTCCGAGCTCCTTCCCTGCTCCTTCCCAGTGTGGAGGAAAGCGGCCCCTCACCCACCCCGTGGGCAGCGCTGCCTGTTGCAGCCACTTGCAGCCCACGCAGGGCTGTCCAGAACAGGCACAGGCAGCTCCAGGCAGGCTGCAAGTGGCTGCAGCACAGGGCCGCTTGCCCCCACACATTCAGCACCACCTTGTAACCCAGTCCTGCAGCCAGCCTGGGCCCTGCGTGGCTCCAGGCTCGCCCACTGGGGCTGCGCATGGCAACAGCAGCTGCGGTCCCCCCACTTGCCATACCGGGTACTACTGCCTGTGCACTGCCCAGAGCTCAAGCTCTGGGTGGGCAGCAGCAGCCAACACTCCCTGGAGCGGCAAATGGATGGGCTGCAGCTGCTGTTGCCATGTGCAGCCCCAATGGGTGAGCCCAGAACCAACATGGGGCCCAGGCTGGCAGTGGGGCCAGGCAACATGCTGGTGCTGAGTGCGGGGAAAAGCCTCATGCCTGGCACCCCACACTGTAGCTGCTTGCAGCCCGAATGGGGCTTTCTGTTCCTGCTCAGGACAGCCCCGCATGGGCTGCGAGCGGCTGCAGCAGGGAGCACTGGCAATGGGGTGGGTGAGGGGCCGCTTTTCCCTCACACTCAGCACCAGCTTCTTCCCTGCTGGCGAGCAGGGGGTTGGGGATGTGCACTGTCCCCAGCCTGTACTGTGTGGCTGGGGGCCACTAGGAGTGAGCAGGTGCAGGAGCCAGTGGGAGCATGGGGCCCGCACCAGTGTCCCAGGCCCAGTGCCAGCGGGTCCCAGCCGGCAGGGGCTCTATGGAGCCGGGCCAGCTCCCCACTCTCCCTGCTGGTGCAGTGCAGCCCAGCTCCACAGACCCCTGCCAGCCTTTACCCACTCTGGGCACCACCGGAGCTGGCCCTGGGACACTGGTCCCACGACATTGGGACACTGGTCCCAAGGTGACCGGGGGCGGGGCACCTGTCAAGGAGCAGGGCTACCCATGTGGCTCTCAACAGCCTGCCAAAACTGGGTAAGCAGCCCTCCGCCCAAAATAATTGCTCGCCCCTGGCCTATACCAAAGGTAAAAAAACAACAACACACAACTCTTTCAATGAAGACATCATTTACCTGCCTGGGCAAACAGCCTGGAACAATGGCTTGGAAAGGTATTCAATGGTAAAGTCAACTCGGATACTCACCAACAATAATTTTAGTATCAAAACTTCGCTAATTCTATAAGACCACAGATCTGGGCAATTTACTATGAGTTATGTTTCCTTTTGGTGTCACAAGTGGGTGGCCTTGAGAAAGACCCAGTAAAAATGGAACTTAAAGTCAAGTAGTTTGGCTCAACCTCTGGGAAATGGGTGGAACTTATTTTGTGGGCAGACCTAGGAGGAGTTCTCCCAAACCTGACACGTACCTGTAAGTATAAGTTGGCAATAACCCAGGAAAATAAAACAGGTTTGCAAAGGAAATTTTCCTGCTATCCTTCATCTAACGAAGCTCTCATATTAGTGAATGCAGAAATGGCAACCTACATGGTGCTGCTTCTGCCATCATTCTGCACAACTTAGGAAGAGAACCTTCTTGCTTCATTTTAGGTAGAAAAAAGTTGCAGCGAGGCCACAGGGAAAATGAATGATATATATGCTAATGAACATGAAGAGCAAAGGTTTTGGTTTTGGACATAGCACAGATGGTATTTCCTAAAATGTAAGTCTACTTTGGAAAACAACTATAAAAAAGTAATATAAGGTGTCTTGTTCTTTGTGTTCTCTCATTGCCTTATCACTTACTAGAATAAAAGCAAATGTTTTTTACCTAGCTCCCAGCCCTTCAAAAACCAAACTGAGACCTGAAAAATCAAGCCACACCTTTCTTATATAGCCTCATCACTTGAGATATGACAAGCCAAGTTCTGCCCTCTTGTTACACCTGTGCAACCTAATAAATCATGATTGGGAAGATGAAGAACTTGGAGCCAGATTTAAAAAAAGGACTTGGGTGCCTAGAGCAGACCTTCGGTACCTAAGTCCACAACTGTAGTCCATAAAACCCCGCTCAGCAGCTGCCCAAATTGGAAAGACTTCCCTACAGGCCTGTAAGTTCCTTTGGTGCCTGAAGTTCTGCTTGTGCCTGTGGCCAGAATTCCCCTGGTATGAACAGCTGGGGTCCCAATTCTTGCCTCAGCCCTACTGAGATCCAGAAACTAGGCCGAGCACTACCTGGGTTCAATCTGGTGGGCATGTTCTGAACATACTTGCGAGACTGGGCCCTTCACAAATGTTACAGTTGCTACTGCTTTTCTTTTAAAACAGCCAAGATAGGAGAGCATGGTGGTGCCAAAGCTATCACATAATAGCCTAGTAGTTAGAACACTTGCCCAGGTTCACAACTGATTTCACTCTTCTCTGCCTGACAGGGTCCAGGCCAACATCTCCTGCTTCCCAGAAGTGCCCTAACCACTGGATTATAGGTTTCTCCAGGAGAGAGAGGAGACTGGAGGTGGAAAGGTGAGAGAAACTCTCCATGCTTCCTATTGAAGCTGTGCCACCATATAAAAAGAACCACAAGACTCCTGGAGTTAGAAGGAGACAACACAGGATAAGCTTGACTGTAGCTTAATGAGTCAAGCACACAGCCAGTATAGAAGAGACCTGGGTTCTACTCCCAGAAGTATTTCTGTTTTTTTAATGCAATATTTAGCATTGTTTAACACAGGCAGCCTGAGAGCAGAGGCCAGACCCTCCTCTCCCTTGTAACCAGAGGACTGTCCTAACCATGGGCAAGAGCCAGGCTTTCTGTTGCCTTCCCCCCACCACATAACTTCATAGTTTGTAGGGTCAGAAGGGACCTGAGCAGATCATCAAGTCCGACACCCTGCCATGGCGGAAAAGAGTACTGGGGTCAAACGACCCCAGCAAGGTGATTGTCTAGCCTTGTCTTAAAGACCCCCAGGGTAGGAGCCAGCACCACTTCCCTTGGAAGTTGGTTCCAGATCCTAGCCGCCCTGACAGTGAAGTAGCGTCTCTTGATGTTTAGTCTGAATCTACCCTCTGCCAGCTTGTGACCGCTATTTCTAGGCACTCCTGGTAGTGCACAGGGGAGCAGGGACTCCCCCAATGCCTGCTGGTCCCCTCTGACTAGTTTGTAACAGGCTAGTTTGTAACTGTTGTAACTTGACCAGCTTCAACAGAATAAGCCCCATTCAGTCTCCAACCAACCACTCATCATGTTATTAAAGAGGCAGATTTCTGCTCAGTTCTTTAAAAGAAAGATTATAGGAGGTTTCCTTCAGAAGAGGATCTCAGGCTCTGCATTCGGAGTGGATGGAGGTCCCTTCCTGCAACCCAAAATTGGATGTCAAAGCTCCTGAGAGATGCAGGCTTTCAAACTGCTGTGCTTAGCACTTGCTTTCAGCTAGCACTAAGCAGCTCCCCATTCAGAGTATGTTAAATCACCCTTCTGAGGCACTGCTAGATAGAGCCTACTCACCTAGCTCAGGGGTTCTGGACTCCACTTGGCAGCCAGGACACCAATGAGACACCTATATCCTTTATGAGATCTAGCCATTATTCCCTTGCACTGCTTATTAAAAATCTCAGTTACAGTCCTCAAATTATATAGTAGCCCATACATTTCCACTTTCTTTCTCAGAGGCTCCAATGTTACTGAGCTACAAAATATACAAAAAAGTACCTCCAGAATTGGAGAAAGATAGCATCTCACATTTGCAACTGGCTTTATTAGAGATTACCGGTAGCATACAGCAACCTATTTCAGGACAACCGGTTTCATCAAACAATTAATATATTTATATATGGCACATTTTAATGGCAGGGGAAACATTGTTACATGTTCCTGAAAGTCTTCTCAAATTGGAAAAACACCCAATGACTTATTAATTGCCATGAAAACGCAGCCAATGTGGTGAGCTGGAAGTACAATGAAGCAATTACTTCGCAATATGGTTGGACTGCAACCACCTTCATATTGTTACAGGTCTTCCAGCATTCCTTACTGAGGAATGCAAAATTGCTGATGCTCACCATACTACTTATGCTAACAGAATAAAGCCCTCTTTGGCTAGCCAATGGTCTCTGGCCCTAAGAGTTAATTCCCAGCTGGAAAGCAAAGTCAGTCTAAGAAGCATTACTAGCTGCTGCTAATTAAGTGCAGCTGAAACTGTTTAGGTTTATCACCTCAAAAAGATTTAGGGTATTGATGTCAATCTGCATTATATCAGGACTTCTGCAATAAAGCCTTATCTAGAATTTGTATTCAAACCAAGCCTTTGGTGGGCTTTTCCTCCTTGCTGCAGGTTGTATTAGAAAGCTGCTCTTGCCTATAGAGAAGAAATGAATAGAAAATTGTGCTATATTTAAAATACTCTTATACTTTTATAGAAATTTAATTCTTCTTGTCAAAACTTTGGCAAGCTTATTTGCTAATATGGAAAAAGCAAAATGTGCATGGGTTTGTACCATTCCACCCTCCCCCACTCCTTTGGTCAAAATTTGCAACTAACAAACTGTTAATTTACTTATTTTGACTGGTTCTTCTATAGTACAGCTAATAAAGGTGCATTGGTTTCTACATTGATGAAAAGATATGCTATAAAAACGTATGTGCTACTAATGAAAATGTGCCCTTTTCAATAAAATACTACATTTTTATTGAAATACTAATATTCATATCATGAATGACATACTAAAACAATGTCCAAAAAGGCTTTTTTCCCCCTTCCCCCATGAAATTTGCTCTTTGGGGATGCTATGTGGCCAGAAACCTCTGTGGAATTGCTGGACTTCTTATTCTCTTTCTCCTTCTGTTTAAATTCAAGCTGTTTCTTTTCTTAGCTTAGTCAAGTTGGTAACCAAATTTAGCCCTGCAAACCAAGTTACTTCATGTGCTTTGGGATTTTCCTTTTGTTTGTTCTTTTTTCCTTTTTCTAACAGACTTAAGCTTACAAAAATAAACATTTGGGTGAGGAATGGGCCATTTTAAAAATACTGTGAGCTCTTTCATTTGGAAAAAAAGGCATACATCCCGGCAAAATGGAGGGTAAGGCTGCAAGTGTATCTTATACTTATTTATCGTATCCCAAATTTGCCTCCTATTTAAGAAGCAAGCAATAATGCATGTCAGGCGTGTCTCAGAAAAATCTATGCTCAGTGTGCTGAGCTCCTTGAAATATTTTAGTGGTGCAGTGTTTATTTGTGTGTACATGTGTCAGTTGCTGTTAATATATACCTTAATTTCCCAATTGCATATATGTGAAATCTCAAAAATCATTCCTATCTATAGTTGAATAATTGTTAATATGTTATTGATTCTGATCAGGAAGACAAGTTCTTATGTAAGAGTAATAAAATAAGAAACTACTGTTGCTTATCAGTCTGCATAAGCATGATTGACTTAAATAACCAAGGCAACCCAGTTTCCTTCTAATCTCTCATGCTGCGTTTTATGTCACCGTGCTCAGAGTTCTATCACCCGCTTTTGTCATGTTTTATTTTCTTCTCTTTGTGACCAATGAAGTGTAAGATTTTAAGTACCTCTCCCATCAGTAGATACACAGTTCCTAGGCACCTCATTTGCCGGGTGTTAGCATAGTGCTTTTCATGTAATCAAACATTCCACAAGCCTTGCAAGCCACTTAATTACATGCCACAAGTCCAATTACTGTATATAAGCAAACATCCTTGCTAAACTTGGAAAAATATTCTGCCTGAGGTCATAGACATTGGTGTTACTCAAGTGAAGCAACCACATGTAATAAGACAGAGCTAGGGGTGGATCCAGAGCTGGGTGCAGAAGTGCTGAAGCACCCCCTTCCCCCCAGTTGATCCTACTGTTAGGAGAAGCATCTGGGGACTTTTTTGAGTTGCTGAAGCAAATAACAATGTCCCTCTCCCTTCTTCTCTATGTACAGCAGCATATCCTCCCCCTTCCCTACCACCCTCTCTCACCCACTGCTATTGCTGTCTCAGGCTGCCTAGTGGGCAGGAGGGTGAGGGGGCAGAGTTCCACAGCTGCTTCTGCCTGCTCCAGCCAGGCTGTGCACAGAGCTAGACTCAGCCAGGGGCAGCAGCAGGTAGGTCCCTCCTCCCTGCCCAGTCCCTTCAGGTGTTCCCTGCCAGCCCAGCAGCATGTGTGCAGGAAGTGAACCCACTCTCTGCATCCACTGTAGTCTCTAGCTAAGCCTGGATTCATATGCAGCCCAGGTGGAGCAGGGGCAAGAGCATCTCTGGACTCCCCCCTTCTCCCCTGCCCCAACTCAGTTAAGGACAGTGAAAAGTGGAGGGGAGAATGGGAAGGTGGGGAAAGGAACATACTCCTGAGAAGAAAGGAAGGGAAGGTTTTGTGTATGATAGCATGAACCAGTACAGTGCTCCTATATGCCTTGCCCTTATTATCCTGACTTTGAATAAGGTGGGAGTTTTCTGCAAATTAAGGTGAAATAATAGCATCTGGATCAAAGTGACAAGACTTGTTTCATTTCTGTAAAAATATGGCTAGGGCAGTTTTACTGACTAGCACTTGTAATAATAGAGGTGCACAGAGAACCACTGGAAGTATAAACTACATCAGAGGTAGCCAACCTGTGCCACATGCCACAAGCAGTAAGGGCAGCCTGTGTGTGTGACAGCTCAGGGATGGACAGGCAGCACAGTGGCAGATAGGACAGGGAGCAAAATGCAGAGTAGCAGATCAGATGGGGGGACAGGACAGGGAGCACAAAGCAGAGCAGGAGATCAAGTCAGAGGAGGGAATCAAAACAGCCCTTAAAGAAAATGCAAGGCTTACAGTGTGCCTGGCAAAAAGGCTGGTACCCACCTTACAAATTTCACATTCAAGCATGAATTTACAAAAAATACTGTGATAGTTACCCACTCCCTGTAAATCAGGCCCTTAGTTCATACCACAATTCAAGCACAACACAGCTGATAGCACAATCCTTCAAACACTATGCTAGGGTAGAAGTTCAGTACTGGCTCAGCTAAGAGTACCACCTGTTAACTCACCAACACTACTTATTGCTTCTTAGTTCTGGTTCTTAGTTGGAGGTCTTAACGTTAATTACAACTCAATCCAGTCTTATAAGAGCTGAGAGGTAGTATGATCATAGTTGTTGGATACTATTGGTCATCCTGATCTGGGTCTTTTCTGTGCATTTTTGCCAAAATTTCTGAGTGTGACATTTCTACCTGGACCCATCTATGTGTTTCTGGCAGTTCCACATGGCTCCATAGAGCAGCTATACTGTCAGTGTGCACAATGCACCCTGGGAAGGCACCAGCTGCCGAGCAGCTGGATACAGCCAGCAGAAGGTGTGGGAGTGTTTACATGTGATTTGCCAGTTGCCTGACAGTGGCAGAAAGTTTATTTGATCCAGCAAAAGAAGGGAGGGTTTTGCTGCCAGCCAGAAAGGAGATTTGGCTAAGATTTTACTCAAAGTGTTTTAATTAGAAATAGATGTTGGCCAGAAAATCTGTAATGGAGATTAATCTTAAGTCTTGTTTATCTTGATTACCTGTTCAGTTATTCTTTTCCCAAAATGGTTGCTCTAGTAGGAATAAAATCTTTATATGATTAAATATTTCTTTTTCTGTAAGTATTAGTGGTTACATGTGAAATCTGTTGAATCACTGTCTTGCTTTAGAAAAGCAATGGATAAATATATAATTGCATTAATAGAACAACGGTACAAAAATCTAACAGAATAGAACTATAACAGGACCAGAACTTGCTTTCTTGGGGAAGAGGGAAAAAGAGTGTGGGTACATCTACATGAGATGCTTACTGCATAGTTGCCTAATAACACTGCGCAGTAGCATGCCAGGCAAAAACTGCTAATATGCTACTGCGCAGTAGTATTTGGCTACTGTGGAATAAGTATCACTAAAAACCCATGCACTGGCACTACTGTGCAGCAGCACAAGTTATTGCACATTAATTTAGTACTTAGTTAACCTTGGTAACTACGTGCGTTAATAAATGTGTACACACGCTCTGTATGTACTTGGCTGATTATTTGTCTTAACTAGTTCATAGACCCAGACCCTTAAAAGTTCTTATGTTTATGACAAATAACCATTCCCACCCCCACCATTCCACCCCCACAAGAGGGTGAGCCCATGACATGTTGAAAACTACTAACTAGAACTGGCTCAGTATCTTGCAAGAGTAAGTCACTTTCCTGCATGCATACTAACCAACAATGGAACCTGCTCTGAATCAAGATGCTGGAGTTCGGAGTTTTCCAAGTGCCATTGCAAGTTAGCATGTCAAGCTACACTGGAGACAGGAGGCACTGATGCAAGCAAAGGTGAAGCCAGGGTCTATGCCAGGGGTAGGCAATGCCCACCATGCATATCTGAGTGTGGCGTGCAAAGGTATTTTGCTTGCCATGTGTGTGCCTTAGGATGGGTGGTGAAGAACTGGCTCGGGCTGCTCTGCTACAAGAATTGGGCCCTTCTCAGCTCCCCTGCCACCCAACCCTGGCATGCCAACATCTTACAAGTCCAGGTTCCCAGTGTTTTTGTCACTCTGCCCGAAAACAGTGCCGACCCCTGGTCTATGCTATTATAGCTATGTTGACTAGGAGTATGAAAAAAAAGTCATGTCCCTAACTAACTCAGTTATGTCAGCAACCCACCTCCTCCAGATGTAGCTAGGCTTTATTTGACTTGATCTTTCATATTCAGAGGTGTTACAGCTATGTTAACAGAAAAACTCTGCGGCTCAGTCTACACTACAAGGCCTTGCTGGCATTACAACATTGGCTAGGGTGTCATGTCTGCTAAATCATTGGACACGGCTATTGTTTTGGGCTTTTGTGGGCTTAGCCTATCACTACTTTTAGTGTTCCTTTTCCATCTTAGTTTGGGTTATGATTGGATGTTCACTTTATTCTTGTAAGCAGAGGTTATTATGAAGATATGCATTTGGATTAGGAGATCAGATGAGCACAGATCAATAAACAATTTTTACTAAAATTAATATAAGATCTTAGTATACCAAGGTCACTCAAAATGAATGAATATTCTTAGTGATATTTATTTTTATTGAACTAAAAGCCATAATCTTGTAAAGGATGAGCAAATGGGATGATATATTACCCCTCATGTAATAGTAAATAATGCACATCCTTTTTCAATTTTATTTAATTGAGAAAACATCTTTTATTCATTACACTTGGAGTCGTGCCTGGCCACCTTCTAAATCTGAGCAGTATTTACTTGAGGGGGAGAGGGCTGATGAATCATAGAAAAATTCTGAGGACCATGTAACATTTTGTTATAGTCAAGATCTAAATTGTCATATTGTTTTACACAGCTTTCTTTCCTGTACACATACAAGTTGCTGAAAGATTCCCCTTCCTTTCCTCCCATTCAAGTTTTTATTTAACAACCCTGTAGTGTACTACATTTTGGGACACCCTTTTTTTTTAAGTTTACTGGGAAAGTTACTGTTCTATAGGCCGTAAGCAATGAAAAAACCCTGCTATAGTGTGGTTGTATAAAAAGTAATATGTAAAAAGTACTCATTTTGCCAACCTATCAGTTACTTGCGCAATAAATACAGCTTTTATATAGCAGTGCATTTTTATGAGATTTTTATCCAATCACCCTATTTACAATATGCTTCTTAAAATTCCTCACTCACTCTGAAATATGAATGCTTTCCTGATGATGATTTCATAGAACAGTGAAGCATGGTACCCGATGAATCAATGCCACTTTTGTCTGATGCCCTGCAGCATTTTTTTTAACTGAGTTTTCACCATTATATAAAAACTGATTACCTTAATACCTTTGTTCCAAGATCAGGATATTTTTTTCCATAAATAGGGCCTACACTGCATTAGTAAGGCATATGGATATCATGGAACTAAAGGGAGTCATATTTTTCAGGTTTCTTTGTTTAAAATGTATGTATGTGTAGCGACTGTGATGAAATGGGAGCCAATCTTGATATAAGCCCTCTACGACAGAGAGAGAATGTGGATTCACACTTGTCAAAGCCAAAGCTGTGTTATTTTCTTTCCATGCAAACGTTCCTTGGCTATTGTGCCACGTGAATCTCTGTGGGAGTATTCCTTTAAAATGTCAAATCTATTTCCATGTGCGACACCGGAGCTTCGTGTTTCTCGATTCTCTTCCCCTTCTGCCCTCTAAAAATACTTTCCCCTGGCTTTGCGACACCCCTGCAAGCAGTGCCCTCTCTCTGTTATGTGCCATTCCTTCTTTTTTTTACATCTGTTTTTAACACCTGGCTTCTGACACAGCTGCATCTATCAGCTAACCACCAACCTCAATCCCCTGTCACCTCCCCTGCAGGCTCCTGGCTGTAGGAGTTGCCTCGGCCCAGCCTGGTGGCCACCAGATGTTAATAGTGGCTGAAGGAAAGAAGACAACCCTTGCCGCGATATCCTAATCAGTGCAGCATCACCTCACAATGGGAGCCAGCCACCAGCCCGGAGGTGTGCCTGCTAAGCTCTTAGAAACATGGGCTGACAGAGGGAGCAATGGTGATGGGGAAGCAGGGGAGAGGACCCCAAACCAACACACCCAGAGATGTGCCTGCTAAGCTTTCAGAAACGGGGGATGCTAGGAGGGGGAGGTGGTGATGGGGAAGTGGGTGGGGGGAAGCCAAACCAATGCACCCAGAGATGTGCCTGCTAAGCTTTTAGAAACACCAGCTGCCAGGGGGGAAAGGTGATGATGGGGAAGCAAGGGGGAGACCCCAAACCAACCTACCCAGCACCCCAGCCTCCCCTCTCCCCAGGGGATTGCCGGGCAGGGCGGGGCGGGGACGGGACCCTGCGGGGGCAGGGCTGCCTCCAGCTGCGGCACAGGCCGTGCGAGAGCCGGGCCTCAGCAGCAGGCCAGGCCCCATCCCCCAACACAGCAGGCAGCAGGGGGAGGGGGAGGGATGACCCAGATCCGTGCAGCCTCTGCCCCGAGCCGGCCGGGCTCGCGCCGCCTTCCTCGCCCGAGGCAGGGGCGAGCAGCGGCCGGGGGCAGCGCC
>NW_017728886.1:154935965-154967666 GCF_001723895.1 Crocodylus porosus
CGCCCCGCGCCTCCTCCTCCTCCTCCCCCGCCTGCTCCCTCCTTCCCTTCCTCCTCCTCCTGCTCCTGCTCCGGGCGAGCCGCTGTCACTCCCTTTCCAGGCTCCCCCAGGGACACGGCGATGCCCGGCCGCTTCCAGCAGCTCCAAATAAAGACAGGTCCAGGAGGGGAGAGATGGAGACCGGCAGCAGGAAGGGGTGGAGTGTGACAATGGAGAGGCAGACGGGAGAGCAGGGCGATGCCTCGCCGCGCGGTGTGTGACAGGGGAAGGCGAAGCTAGTGCAGCCTGCCAAGGGGCTTGGAGCTGGGGGGGGGGAAGGCAGGCAGGGCTTATCCTTCCCTCCTTCCCTGCTCCCCAAAGCCAGCAGGCTTGGGAGGAGCAAGGGTTTGGGAGGGAGATATCAGAAACCATGGAGAAGTGGGGCTGGAGGGGACTTCCAGGGGTCACCTAGTCCAGCGGCTCCCACACTCTTACAGATTGCGCTCCGCCACTCGAGAATGAGGCAGCCTGAGGTACCACCAGCACATCTGTGTCATATAAAGGAATTAACCTCCCTACCTTGCTCAGCCTCTTGAAGGCTCAGGACAAGCGTAGCCGCTTCTTAACGTGGCAGGGGAAATACCAGGCATCTGTGTCCAAGAAGGCAGTCTTCCTGAACTGCATCACAGGACAACTGCTCTTCTGGTGTGGTTCAGTGCCCACCAAGGTGCAGCGACTCTAAGCTCACTTTATGGAAATGGGAGTCTTCTCTCTTGCTTGCTCCAAGGGCCTTAGGGCTAAGGGCATGCAAAACTCAGGGGCATCCGAACCCCAAGCCTCCAGGCTTGGGCCAGCAGGTAGGGTGACCTGCCAAAAGACCTTGGAAATATCTGAAGCCGCTGGTGGGGATGGAGGATGTTTGCCAGTTGTAGGGCCACTTACGGTTCTGGACTGACTCATGGATTTGGACTTGCTTTGGTTTGGAACATGAAACATTTCTTTAAAAGAAAAACTTGGAGGCATCCAAACCCCAGCCTCCAGGCTTGGGCCTGCAAGTAGATATCTGCCAAAGGATTTGGAAACATCTGAAGCTCCACATGGGGGTGGAGGATGTTTGCTGGTAGCATGGCCACTTACAGTTCTGGACTGAGTCGGATTTGGAATTTGTTTTGGCTAATTTGGCTTGGAATACGGAAAATTTAAATTAAAAAAACCTAATAAATCTGTTAACAGGTACCACAGGTTGTCTATGTACCACTGGTGGTACATGTGCCACAGATTGGGAACCACTGATCTAGCCCAGCCTCTGGCCTGAGGCACGATCGGACCTAGTCAAACCATCCTATGCGACCCATAACCTACAGTCTTCCTAAAACTACCGTTGACCCCGGCACAACACAACACAACACAACACCCTATACAGGTAAAGCAGGGGGACCACAGCAGTCAACATGCTCCTGCTGGAAAAGGTTGTAATACATCACTCAAGAGATCCCAGGTACAGGGCCATGCCCCCTGATACAGAGGAAGGCAGAAACTCCCCCACAGTCCCTACCAATCTGACCCTGAGGAAATTCCTTCCTGACCCCAACTATAAAAATCAGTCTGACCCTGAGCAGAGGGGCAATACCCTCTAGCTAGGAACTGCTGGCTTTAAATCCCAGCACCCTCCAAGAAAGGCTTAAAAAAACAAAAAAACACACCTGACATTAAAAAAAAAAAATCAGGTAGGGGAAGAGGGGCTCCTCTATAGTTGCTCACAGCTACCTGCCCTTTCTGTAGCAAGGTACACTTGCACAGTACAGCTGCCCTCCAAATACAAGAGAGAGGGCTAGACTCAGTCCAGCAGTCAAAGCAGTGGAGTTAGGTTTGGTCTGCATTGGACAAGTTACATTAGTATTGGTGGGGGGAAGTTAATTTTTCTTTTGCCATAAAGCCATTGTGCAGATGATTTAGCTCAGGAGTGGCTAACCTGCCACAAGTGACATGGGCAACCTTTGTGTCTGGCTCATGGCAGACCAGGGAGGTGAAAGGCAACATAACACCAGATAGGATGCAATCAGAAGAACAAAGGAGCAAAACAGGCAGTGAGCACAGAGCAAGAGAGCAAAAAGCAGAGCAGCAGATTAGGAAGGGGTACAGGGCAGGGAATAGAGCAGCCAATCTGGCAGGGGAAGGGGATGGAATTGGCACTCAGGCAGGGTGGGGGGCCAAATTGTGGCATGTTTGCCAAAAAAGTTGGTCTCTATTGGTCTATCTTATTTTATGGACTGAAATAAGCTAGGACAGCATAAGGATGTTTTTAACAGCAACTGCATCCACGTGTGGGGGTGGGGTGGGCTACTGCTTTAAACTCTCCCTGGATGGTTCAAGCACCGCCATGTGTGCAGCTGACAAGCCCTTATGTAAAGGGATGAATGTATTTCATTATTTGCTGTAAGGTAGCAACTAAATGTGCAGGCTTGCTATTGCCATTACACAGCACTCTTGACCAGTGTCCCAAATTAGTTGTAATCCTGTCATCTTCTGTAACCAAGGTCTCATGGATTAAACACATACAGTTCAATTTAGGGATGGGAGAAAATGGGATGTCTTTTTAAGTACTACTTGTGTGTTTAGAAAAGTGGCTTATTTTCAAAAGGAAAAAAATGACTAATAAAAATATTACATTCATCTTTATAGTCAAGCACACAGTTGGCAATTGTGGCAGCTTTCCATACTATATATACAGATGTATGTAAAGAAGCCTGTATCTAAAATGTCTGTTGATTTTTCTACACCCCAAGGTTAATATGAAATATAAATATTTGTTCTAATTATATAAGAGTTCACTGTGACTGAGGAAATTTACATATTATTAATCAGGACAGTACTATCTAATCAATTCAGTAATTCAGCAGAGCTGTAGAGGTTGATAAGGGGAGCTATAAAAACATATGAGAGAGAATATAAAAGCTGACTGTAGAAATAAAAAAAGTCTGGAAAACCAAATTCATCTTGCTGGACAATGAACGGTTCCATTATCACCAGGAAGTCAATGAGATGGTTACAAATCTCTGTATATGGTTAAGAATATTATTGTGGCTCCTTGGCCTCTCTCAAACTCCCACTGAAGTCAACAGAATTACTCCCATTTAATTCAATGTGTCCAAACATCCCTTCAGAGGGAAACAATAACGTGTGAGGTGAAAGACAAATTGCAAATAATATCAACCAAAACATAGACAGAGGACTGCAGTGAAAAGTAGAAATGAAAGAAAGATAACATGGGGGGGAGGAGCCCAGAAAGATTAAAGGGATTTCTTGTATTTAACTCTAAAAGATCCATTTTTAACCTTCTTTTATATCCTGTTGAGGAAGGAGAAAAAAAGTCTACCATTAATGGATTGCCAGTGTACTAAACAGAGGGTTCAAGATACTAAAATATATGTAAACATTTCTTCCTTCAAAATGATAGAAAGTTAGTTTGAGACAAAAATGGAATTCAGTTAAACATCAAAAGTGTTTTTTAATCACCTGTTATGGGTAGAGCGCATCCAACTAAGCACAATGGTTATCAGTATCATTTATTGATATTATAGGCTTTTAGAGATGAGAGATGGAAAAGCTCTAACAGGACAATCTTGGCAGTGCAACGTTGTCCAGGTAGATACCAAGATGGCAGGTGGTCTATAAATATTGTAGATTGTTCTCTGCTGCATGCCTTCTAGACCTTCATTTAGCCTGATTTCAAACACATTAAAGAGGAACTGTGACAATCAATAAAACGAATCAAACAAATAACTTTCATCACTTTCATCACTTCCATTGGTGACAACAAGATCTGAAACTAAGCAAAGGAAATAAAGCGGTAAATTTAATAAAAAGGAAAAAAAGAGTTTGATGTTATTGTAAATGATTTCAAAGTATAGAGGAAAACTCAATAGCAATCAAGAGATCGAAAACAAAGATTCTGAACATATACAAATATTTCTTAGAGAAAAAGCCACATCTCCTTCTGTGACTATATAATTAGAAAAACACTAAAAGAAAAAAAAAAAAAGTTTCACAAAGAGATGTTATGAGCCTCCTAAAGAGAAATAAAGACCTGAAAAAATTAGGTCTGTGTAGCTTATTAGAAGTTTATAAAATACCAGGAATTAAGCAGATGACTCATTACAGTTTCAGCACATCTGGAAAAATGATCAGAATGCATTAAACTGTATTTGGTTCACAATAGATGTGATATGACACTACATGACACTGCCTTCAAATGAAGTCTTACTTGTGTAAGAAAGGATCACAGGGTCAGGTTTAAAAGGCTGAGTACTCTGTCCATGATCCAGCAAAGCATTTATGCATGAGTTTAGCTTTCTGTGGGAGACTAATCCCACAGATGCCAATAATAAACAATAATCACTTTTCATTTTAAGTGTGAGTTTAACTGTTTTCTTTTTCTTTTGCTGAATAGGCACCCAACAGCTTTCCAGGATCCACTCAATACCGTTTATAAATTTATGAAGGGCCTGTCTTAAAATCCCATTGAAATGAGCAGGAATTTTACCTGAGTAAAAACTGCAGCAGTAGGGTTTTTGCTAGAGATTGTCTTATTACACTTTAATTCTATATGAAGTGTGGTGTGTATGGCACTGTTCTGTTTTGACTTGTGTTTCGACATTTCGACAGAACATCATTTGGTTTCAAATTTCGTTTTGACTTGAAACCACTGTTCCGCTTCATTTTGTCGAAACAGTTTCGCTGTTTCAACGTTTCGCCTATAGGCTATAATGGGGAAGCCTGAAACAGCCTAAAACATTGTCATTTCTGGCCTGATTTAGATGAAACTTGCAGGAATGGTAGCCCCTTCTATGGGCATGATGCCGGCCACGGGTCAAGGAGATAGGTATAGGGGATTCAGGGAAACTGAACCTCAAATCTTGAAAGCAAAACTCATGTCACATGTATGCGTTAAGCCACAGCAGGGTCAAAACTGCCCATAAAGTCTGCCAGCTTTCAAGGAGATAGGTGTAGGGGTTTTGGGGAAACTGTACCTCAAGCTGAGGACAAGCAAAACTCATGACAGGTGATACTGTGTGTGTGTGTTAAGGCGCAGCAGGGTGAAAGCTGCAGGCCTGCTAGACCCTGCTGTGGCCATGAAGACTGCCAGCTGTCAAGGAGATAGGTGCAGGGGGAGTCTGGGTTCTGGGGCCCTGCCCCCCTAGCTGCTGACAGGGAAAACTGGAAGACACAGCTCACTAACTGACACCAAGGCAGAAAGCAGGGCAGTTCAAACAATGCTGCCTTTTATGCAGTTTTTCCATCCCTCCCCTAGAGCACTGGGAGGGATGGAAAAACTGCATAAAAGGCAGCACTGGGATTGGAAGAGACCTCAGGGACAGGTGACAGTCACTGGCCAGCTACACAATCAATGACGAGAGCAGTCCTTTCCACCCTTCCCCCCTCTTCCCCCTCCCTCTCCTAACTTTAGTTTCTGTTTCCCTGCAGGCAAGCCCAGCTTGAGCTTCAAAACTCAAAATGTTTTGAAATTTTCAAAACGTTTCGACTTGCTTCGTTTCGTTTCGAAGCTGTTTTGTTTTGATTTCGCTGTTTCGAGCTCAAAACAAGTCAAAACAGTGTCAAAATGAAACTGACAGTGAAATTTTGCACAGCCCTAGTGTGTTCGACTTTACTGGATCACATTTAATATCACTTTCTATAATTGTTTTAATTTTACCTTTTGATTTTGGCACACAGTGCTGCCACAAAAAGGGCTTGCTGATTTTATTCCCTTTCATAGAAGCAGCCAGTTCTGTATTTATACAGTGATCCCAAAATGTTCAATAGAGGCTGCTGTAGGGATAATATATCTCAGTCGCTATAAAATGACAGCATTATATCCTATTAAAAGCTGCACCAGGACATTTCTAATCTGCATAACCATTTCTACATAAAAGAAAACTCAGAAAAAGTTAAGAATCCACTTCTCAATATTTACAATGGTGGACTAGGAATAAAATTGTTGGTCATACAGCGGAATAATAGCTTTGGTAAAACATTACCAGTGGCATAAACCATATCTTAATTTGGAAACAAATAGGATTATTATGTATCTTGATTTTATCAAGGGTATTTTGTTGAAGCATTGCAGACAAAAGATCATTTGTTTTTTGTAGCAGTAGTAATAATCTGTTCTAATATTATAAAAGCCTTAGTCTGTCTGTCCATAATGCTTTATTTGCACTCTGATTGGTTGTCTGAAACAACCAATAGAGTGCTCTGAGAAAGTTCTGGACAGGAGGCAGTGGTACAGTGGAGTGCTGCCATGGTAGTTGGGCTGGAGCGGCTGGAGCAGGGGGGTGAGCAAGGCAAGCTTTCCCCACCCCAGCCCCCTTCTGGGAGATGGCAGTGGCACGAGCTGGTGGGCGGTTGCACTCTGTCCCCCACCCCGATGGGCAATTGGCTAGTATTAATATAATATAATATTGACGTCAAGTCAAGTCAACTCAGTCCCAAGGCTGCTGCAATTATTGGGCACCTTAGATGCTGTAACAACCCTCCGCCACTCCAGTAAGTTTAGCTGAGTTACTTTGCATCACTGATGATTCTTCAGACAAAATGACCTGGCGGCACCCATAGCCTCTCCAGATATGGATGGCCATTGGCTTGCAGGGAGCTCGTCTGTCCTTTGACAGCTCTTGTTTTCAGTCCTGCTGGGTGTCCACACACTCTCCTCACCCAGGCAAGTGCAAGAGGGGGTGTTGGTTTACTTGCCAACAACCTGACCATAATACAGGCTGTACTGGTTTACATGGCACCAGATAACAGACCAAGACAGGCCTGGCCTGACAGAGAATATTGATTTCAAGGCAACATACTTTAAAACTGGAATAATTGTAAATTGCTACTCGTAGCTATAAGATTTACACAGCACTCAGGACATATCATGATACCTTTCACTTATAATGCCTGCAGCATAGTCTACTGCCCAATGGAAACCTGATACAATTAATTAATTAAAAGGCTCTTTGAAAAGTATTTTGTAGACATCTTGCACATATCAGATAGCAAGATGTGCAAGGAAGGAAAGAGATATTGCAAAAAAGTGGAAATAGGAACAAACAAGTTATAAATAAGGGCAGAATGTGTAATCCTTCCTGTTAACCACCAACAAAAGGTTAGAACAGATTCAGATTACCTCTGTTTTCATGTAGGACATAGTAACACTGCTTAATTGTCTTGTTTACTTATTTTGTCTTTTGTATTGTAAGCTCTGCGGGGCAGAGGCTTTTATTTAACACATACTTATATAGTGGCTTGTACAACTGGGTCGTGGCCTGCGTGCTTTTTAGCTGCAGCTACATATAATGTTAAATAATAAGCCTGCTTAACTTCAAGCAGGATTGTAATCACATTGCTATTGAGCAGAGCACTTCAGCTGCCTATTTGTGTACAAGCGGTTTGTGGAACAGCAGTGTCTGCTGTAGTTCAGCATCTGCTAAGGAGCTTTCCTGAATCAACACCCTAATGAAAAAGGGTAATCTCAGACCCTGATGTTGCAAATATGTATGCAGGTCAGTAACTTTACACATCTTAATTGTTCCATTATGTTCAGTGATGCTTTCATTGTAGTTAAAGCTACTTGTGAACATGTAGGCTGAGGCTCTAAATGTGCTTGATCTCAAATGATTCATTCCTTGTAACCAAAGGATGGTTTTTCATTTATTCGTACAAGTTATGGTACTTATTCTGCTGCTGATAATCCTACCTTACAAAAAAAACACCAAACAAACCCCACCCCTAACCTCCCCCAAAAAACAAACAAACAAAAAACCCAAAAACCATTGAGTCAGGATTACTTGAGGAGCAGGTACAGCAAAACCAAAGGAGTTACGTTTTCATAAGAGTAAGCCTAGTGTTACCTGCAATATTTGAATGAGAATTACAGAATCACTGCTCAACAGAGAACTTTAGATTTAAAGGTTCAGTACCTAGAAAAGTGGAAGTGAATACTGCTCCAGACCACTTTTTAGATGCACTACTGCCTTAAATCTGTAACCAGACTAGATGAGACAATAGCCCCAAAGGAACTATAAACTGTTAGGCTAAGTACAGATAGTCAAAAAAGCCCAAGGCTGAATCAGTTTAATCTTTTCAGGTTTCTCTAAACTACATAGATGGAAACAATGAACTGACATTCACTTTTCAAACAGGAAAGGCAGCTGAACCCCTGCAGTGGCCCATACCAGTAGCTGGAGGTGCCAAAGCCAACTTCCTAGCCTGTTGGCCACTGCAGAGAGCTGGGAGCTGTGTAATTCCCCCTGCCCCACTCCCCACTTCAGCCTCTGGGTGGGCTGAGAAACAGGTTGGGGGGAAACCCACCCCTACGGCCTGGCACCAGACCCCCACCTGGTGTGGGGAGCGGGGGGAGGGAAGGTGGTGAGGGGAAGTCTGACTGGAGGCCTTCCTTTGCCCACCCAGAGCTGGGAGCAGGACTGGAGTCCCACAGCCATGTCCCCTCCTCTGTCTCAGAGCTGGCTGAGAGGAGGCGAGGAAAGCCCTCACAGGGTCTTGGCTCAACCCCCTTAAGTCAGGATCAAGAGAGTGGCTGCAGTCCCCAGCCATGCCCCACTCAGTCTCTAGCCCAGAGACTGAGAAGGGGTGTGTGGCTGGGGGACTCCAGCTCTGTTCCTGGCTCTGGGTTCCCATGATAGAGACAAGCCCCACTTGCCCCTCTCCCCTTCTGCCTCCCCCTCCCCCCCATGCCAAGAAACACCAGGCTGGGGGGCTGGTGCTGGGCCAGAGGGGTGGGTTCCCCTCCATCCCTCTCCTCAGCCAGCCAGAGGAGTGCTAGTGCTCTGGCTAGGGAACAGAGGGGTGGGGTAGACCGTGCTTTTCTGGAGCAGACAGCACAGCCCAGGGCTGCAAAGTATCTTGGGATACTGAGGGACTGTGAGTTAACTTGAACCAGGAAGAGAACTGGGACAGAAGTTCCATAAACCGGTTTGGCTTAAATCAGTTAAGTCCGATACTACATTCAAACAGGTTTATCTTAAACCGCATTCGGCCATTTTTAAAGCAGTTTAAATGCACTGAACTTTGTTCCATTACAGGTTTAAACCTGTTTCTGATCACTTAAACCAGTTTATGTGTAACTTCTGTCCCTAGCCTTTAGCATAATGAGGTGTTAATTTTTTTTTGCAATGAAGAATCCTCAGTACTTGAGGAATCCTCGGCATCCTCTATTTGAATACATATCATGGGCGACTGGTGCCTCCAGGGCTGTGGGGGGACATGTGCCCCCTCCCCAGTGGCCAGTCAATGACCAGGGTGGGGAGTCCCCCCTGTGGCCAATCACGCTGACCGGAAAATGCCAACGGCGTGACTAGAAGTGCCGGGGCGCTCCTGGAAGTGCCAGTGGCACATCTCCTGGTGCCCCCACTCCCCAGCTGGTGCTTTCAGGAGGGGCAACAGCACTCCCACCTGCCCCCCCTGCCCTTCATCTAAACGAGGAATACTGTCTGTTAGGGGGTGCACCAGCACTCTTGGGGGTGCAAGTACACCCCCGGGCACCCTTTACGCATCACCACTGGTCCATATTAATCTTTCCACACTTCTGGGTTCCCATATGAGTTGTTTAAAAGATTCTCACTACACTGAAGTTGTACTGCAAGAGAACAAAGTGAGGTACTGCATCTGGTTTAGTAGCTTGATTGCACTGTTTCTGCTTTACACCTAGTTTCAGTATGGCATTGTCGGCCACCATAGCTGCCCCAGATGTGAATTATTAAGTATCTGAGTAGTTACAACCAGTTAGGTGTCTGTGCTGTTAACCATGCCATTACCTGGGATTTGTAATCCAACCATACCCAAGGAGCACATGAGAATTTAGTGTTTTTCAGCCTTTCAGAAACAGCACCCAAAAATCTCACCCCTCTTCTTCTTTTTGATTTACATATTGACTTACCTATTGATTTACCCTGGTGGCTCATTCATATCTCATCCAAAAGCTCCAGGAATACTTGAGCCGTGTATATGGTTCAGGCATGAAGACTCTGCCATCCTGTTTAGTGCTATATTCTGCCATTTTTCTTCTTGCCCCAGCTATGTGGTGCTGCCATCACAAGGCAGCTTCATGGCCTGCTTATTGCACAAGCAGGCACAATTCTCAGAATCATGATCTGGAAGGAAAAAATAACCACATGGGTTTATTACCACCAGAGGGTAAAGAAGTGGCTTACCAACTTCTGCTGGCATCACCATTACAACACTGTTACAACCACTTTACTCATTTACTTCCTGAACTCTGTTCTTCTTTGGGCATTGTTCACTAAGCTGTCCAGCACCATTCAAATTCCTGCCATCCACAGGCACTAAAGAAAACCATAAGTGAGGCCTCAACCATTAAGAAAGCTGTTTTAAAAGATAATATATATGAGATTGTTTTCTTGGCTATCTGGTTTCATAGTTTCATAGTAGCTAGGGTCAGGACGGACCTGAACAGATCATCTAGCCTGACCCCCTGCCACAGGCAGGAATAAATGCTGGGTTCACAAGACCCCAGACAGGTGATCATCCTCTTGAATTTGCCCAAGGTAGGGGTGAAGACTACTGCCCTGGGAAGCTGGTTCCAGTTTTTGGCCACCCTAACTGTAAACAATTGCCTTCTGATCTCTAATCTAAATCTATTCTCCATCAGCTTATTACCATTGTTCCTCCTCACCCCAGGTGGTGCTGGGGAGAAAAGGGCTCTACCTACTTGCTGATGATCTCCTCTGATGAGTTTGTAGGCAGCCACCAGGTCCCCCCTCAGCCTCTTCTTGCTAAGGCTGAACAGGTTCAGGTCCCTCAGTCTCTCCTCATAGGGCCGTCCTGCTGCCCTCTCACCAAGCAGGTGGCCCTCCTCTGACCCCTCTCCAGGCTGGCCACATCCCTCTTGAAGTGCGGTGCCCGGTACTGGACGCAGTACTCCAACTGCAGCCTGAGCAAAGTCACATAGAGGGGAAGGATCACCTCTCTGGACCGGATTGAGATGCACCTTTGGATGCAAGACAAGGTATGGTTGGCTTTGCTGACTGTGGTCTGGCATTGGCGGTTCATGTTCATGTTGGAGTCAATAATGACTCCCAAGATCCCTTTCTACCTCTGTGCTTTCAAAAGGGGAACTCCCCAGCCTGTACGTATGCTGCGGATTCCTTCTCCCAAGGTGCAGCACCCTGCATTTGTCTACTTTAAACCACATCCTATTCTCGTCTGCCCACTTTTGTAGTTTGTCTAAATCTATTTGCAGCCTCTCTATCCCTTCAAGTGTGTCCACCTCTCCCCACATCTTAGTGTCATCAGCAAACTTGGACAGAGTGCTTTCCACCCCCTTGTTCAAGTCTCTGATGAAGATGTTAAACAATGCAGGCCCAAGGACCAAGCCCTGGGGGACCCCACTGCCCACATCTCGCCAGGTTGAGTACAACCCATCCACCACTACTCTCTGGGTGCGCCCCATCAGCCAATTTTTTACCCATCCAACTGTGTAGGCATCAATGCCACAGTCGCTTAATTTATTGATGAGGATGGGGTGAGAGACAGTGTCAAAGGCCTTCGTAAAGTCTAGAAAGACTACGTGCACAGTGACACGATCATCCAAGGATTTAGTAAGTTGGTCATAAAAGGCAATCAGGTTAGTCAGGCAGAACCTGCCTTTGATGAACCCATGCTGGTTGCCCCTGAGCATGATCTCCCCTGCTGGCCCCCCGCAGCTGTGCTCCTTGATGATTCTCTCCAAGATCTTCCCGAGCACCGAGGTGAGGCTTACAGTCCTATAGTTACCTGGGTCCTCCCTCCTCCCTTTCTTGAAAATTGGGACCACGTTAGCCAGTTTCCAATCCCGTGGCACCTGGCCAGATGACCATGAATGATCATATAGCCAGGCCAAGGGCTGCACGATGACCCCTGCCAGCTCCTTCAACACCCTTGGGTGAAGGGCATCTGGACCTGCAGATTTAAAAATGTCTAGCCCTTCCAGAAGATCCCTAACTTCATCTGTGCTGACTGAAGGCCTGACAGACCTATCCCCGAAATTGTCCCTGCTTCTGGTAGGTGGGATGTCCCGGTCCCTGTTCAAGAAAGCAGAGGCAAAGAAACTGTTAAAAATATCAGCTTTCTTGTCTGGCGTAGCCACAAGATTACTGTTTGCATCTTGCAGGGGCCCTACATTGTCTGGTGCCTTCTTCTTGCTCCCATTGTACTTGAAAAAGGACTTTTTGTTGTCCTTAATCCTGGACACTAGCCTGAGCTCCATCTCTGCTTTGGCCTTCCTAATAGCCCTCCTACACTTGCGGGCCGAGGAGGAGTACTCCTCCTTGGTGATAGCTCCTCCCTTTCACTGGTTGTACGCCCCCCTTTTATTCCTCAGGCCATTTCTGAGGCCTGAGGGTGCACGCTGCAGTCCAAAGGAGTAGAAGCTGCTACTACTACTATTATGATTATTTTTAAGTGGAAGCTGAGATTTTAATATCACCTGACTCCAGGAGAAAGAAACTCGTGAAACTGGGATAAAACATTTGTGATAAAATTTGTGATAGAACTGCAAGACACTCCAACTTGTTTATGTGACTGCTGTAGCGTAAGGATGGGCAGACAAACTGAGGGGTGAGGGATGCCAGGATGGGATGTGCCTCACTCCCTCATCCCCTGTTCCCTCTATACTTTCTGCCTCCAGCCCCAGCAGCAAGCAAAAGCAGGTGGACATGTGTCAGTGAACGAAGGGCACCCTGGGAAAAGTCATGTGGAGTGGCAATGGCTGGTGTTTGCTGCTGCCATGGGACGTTACCCTATTTTTTTGCTGTCAAATATAAGAGTTTTTTGGGGTGCTTGACACGGGCATCTGCAGCAGAAAAAATAATATGTGAGCTATAGTTCAGCCCAACAATAGCCTTTGGATATATTATGGTGGAGATGCCTTTTCAGGCAGAATTACTTTCCTCCTTGCTTCTTGGCAATAGCAATTCACACCACGATCTTGTACCAGGGTTCCACCCATTCCTTGTCCTTCCTCATCCTCTTGCTCTACCTGGATTAAAAGTAGGTGGACACATGGTGCCTAGAGACCCTTATGCGTGCAAGCTGAAGGAGAATCACCTAGTTTTGCTTACCTTGCGTAGGCTTGTATGCTAGGTCACAAGCTAGCCACAAATAGCTATCACTCAGTGACTAATTCCAGTGCAAAGTAATGAAGAAACACCCCGCTGCTGCTCCAGCTGTCTGAATGTCCATCTCAATCTTTTTATTTAGGATTTTGTTTTTGTGAAAGGTGTTGGACTGATCTGTCTTTTTTTTCTGTCTTTGTGTGAGTTTACTCCACATTCCTTCACTGGTATCTTTCAATGAACACCTTGAAACATCACATCTAGGTGACAGAGAATATCTGTCTCAATATCCTCCTTTCCTGAGACAGCAGATACAGATGCCAAGGTACAGTACATTAATTATATTAATATGCAATTTAGCCAATCTAAATGAATGTATTTACCAGTGATGACTCTTTGCAGGACTTGCTACCTCTGAAGACATTTTAAAATAGAAATTGAATGTATGCTTAGCAGTTTTTCAGTGCTGAGTTACACTGCTCTTACTTTAAAAATGGCATTGTACTGCTGTAAGTGTTTTAACATCCTGTAAATCAAGTTAGTGTTTCTCAAACTGCGGTCTGTGTAGCACTCATGACTTGTGTGGCTAACTATCCTCATTTCCAAAGATAAAATCAAATTAAAGGACAATTAACATGCCATAAATACCTTGCTAAAGTCAAGACAGTTGTTCAGTTAAGATGCAGTCTGTCCTTTGAAATCTACTGTTCTCTACTTTGTATTATAAAGGGCAAGTGAAAAAAAATAAGTAGATGACGTGGGGGTTCGCTGAGGGTGCCATGGGCAGGGAGGTGCCACCCTGGCTGATCTCTACCCCCATGCCCTGCCCCCAGCTGCTGCTCAGAAGGAGCTTGGCATGGGCTAGTGGTTGGAAAGGAACCAGCCATGAAGCTGGAAGCCCCTGCACCGACCAAATCCTTACAGCAGTGCTATGGGTGGGGGCAGCAATGTTGCTCATTTGCTCAGCCCAGAGAAATGAGCCATGCTCTAGGCTCCAGGCCAGCCACCCCACTTGTTAGTGCAGCACCCCCATCTCCTTTACCTGGCCACCCACCTAGGCTGAGGAGTGGGGCTCTGGGTACAGCTGTCAAGTCCACCCTACCTTGCCTGGCTTCAGCTCCCGCTCACCATGAGGCAGTGGCCAGGAGGCTGGTGCTGGTGCTGGTGCTGGTGCTGGTAGGTGTAGCAGGTTAGGGCTGGGGTGTGTTGCCAGCAGCTCCTGCCTTGCCCACCTTGGGCTACCTGTGCCATTGCTACCAAGAGCTGCAGCAACAGGGGGCAACAGTGGCAACCACACATGCCCTGCAGCCCTGGGACCCCCCCACATCGTTTCCTTTTCAGGCGCATCTATCTGCAGCTCAGGCTACAGGTCACCTGTCTCCATCTCTGGGTCATGGGGGCAGGAAGCAGCAGGGGGAACATGGCATCGCCACTGCCCAACTGGGCTGTGAGAAGTGGTAGGGGGAGGATAGGGGACATAATGACCCAGGCAAAGCTGGAGTGATCCTTGGGGTGGGGTGGGGTGGGGTGGGGCAGAGGCCAAAACACAAGTTTGCCCAGGACACCATTTTCCCTAAATCCTGCTCTGCTGGCATAAAAGAAGGTTTATGTAGCAAAGTTTGAAATCTTTTTCTCTTTCCCAACCATGCCTCTATCTAATTAATGTTTTCCCCTCCCTTGTATTTACACCAGCTGTGTAAGTAGTGTACCATGAGGGGCTGTCAATTCCCTTGGAAAGAGAATTGTTTGCTCTGCTGGATAGTTCATCTTTGAAGTTTTCTACTAATTCTCCATCAGGCATACCATTCTAATATCTTTTAGGGAGAAAATAAATTAACAAAGCAAAATTCTAAAGTTGATTCGGAATCAAGTTGCTATGAATATTAAAATATTTTTAAAAAAAGGATTGGTACAAATTAGACCTTCAGGCTCAATTCTGACTTCATGTTACCAGTGAAATGAGAGTGCTTTCTACTCACAGATCTTGATTAGCATAACTAAGGTTAGAATCTGGCTCTCCACATCCTATGAAAAGTCATCTGTTTTATGCATTTGAGGGAGACATGGTTAGTCCTGGACTTTGCTAGCTAACAGTATTTGAGAGAGGGAAAACCTATATTAATTTCTAAAGGCTTGAATGCCAGAATGAGCACAGTATAAATACACAATAATGTTTGTATATACAACTATATCTTTTTTTATCTTTTCTTCCCAGGTTCTAAATATTTTTTGGTAAAAATCTAAATATTTTAATAAGGCAATATTGCAGCCATGAAACTGTGGCACATGGGCTCAACACATTCTTATTCTTTCAGTGTACTTACTAATGCTTAGTAAATCCCCAGAAGAGATCAGAGATGCAGCCTTTTCATTGCATCCACTGAGGTTCAATTGGAAGCTGTCAGTCTCACCTGCAGGAGGTCCTTTGGGCCCATTCCCCGGCTGTTGAACTGGTGTTTCTCCAAGTCTTTGTTGGAAGGGGATCCAGCTAAGTATACTTTACCTATGCAGAAGAGGCTCACAATTGCATCTTATATTTCAGAGTTGTTTCAAAACCTTATATTGCATGGCAAAACCTTATATCTCATGGACGTTTATAAAACAGTGAAGGGAGATAACTAGAAAATTCAGATAACTTCTTGAAGACAGCTTGTGGAAATTTATTTAGCCTAATTTGTAGTAAAGACATATGTTGGTTCTGCAACATTTAGAAAAATTAAAGATTAAGGCTGTGGACAGATGAATTTATAGTGCTGCAAGTGCTACAGCACCTTGTAAATCTACTAAAACATAGCACTATGAGGGACGTCCATAAGTTCACAGGCCCCTAGCTGGAATGTCACAAAGGCATGCTATCCAGGAAGGGGGTGATAAGGGTCTGTTTCTTTGCTCCCCCTGTTCCCAGGGGAGTCCGTCACAGAGCTCAATCACTGGGCAAGCTGTCAGACTCAAGTAGACCATGGTGAGCTATCAAAGAGTCCTTGGGGATGGGAGATAGGGAAAGCAGCACCCTGGTATGATGGGGGAGGGAAGAGATCTCTGTAATGCTACGTGTTATGCACATTGCATTACATAACATAGAGCTACAGAGAAGTCTTGTTTCAAACAGGAACTTTTCTGTATCACTTTGCCCTTTTAGTAGCATTACAAGCCTGGTGCAAGTCTTTATGCCCACTTATGTTAGTGCTACTAACATAACATCTGTCTACAAGCCTTATTTTATCTGAGTTGTCCAAACCTGTAATCTCCACCTCTCCTAGCTAACCGCTTCACTTAATTAGTAAGTAGCAGAACCTGTTTTTCCATTTTTGTAATCAGCTCTCTTGCTATCAGATTTTCCTGCTTGACCAGAGCAGTCTTCTGCAGCGTTTCTGGGCAGTCACCAACACTGCAAGTGATTAGGCCCATGGGCCATATCGCAGAATGGAGTAGTCACATTTAAAATATGGGTCACAGTGCATCTATACCCAAGGTACGTACAGATCACAATTTGAAATGCTGAGGCTGTTTGCATGTAGCATACAATGAAACAAAAATAAATAGGGGCTAAGAAAGAGGCAGACTGAAATGTCATTTGGGAAAAGAAAAGAAAAAAGAGTCTTGATGTTAAAATATGTTAATGCTGGAGGTAGATGTATAGATTTACAGTATCAACAGCAGCCAGGAACACACACAACCTTTTGTTTTCTAAATTATGCATCACAGCTTAAGATTGTTCACCAAGGCTAGTATGCTTTTAAGTTGGAGGTGGTGTATTCAACGTACACAACTTTCCTCTGAAACATAAAATCTTTTCTTCTGTCTCAGTAAGCAAGTCTGTCCAAGTATATGATATTTTATGTAGTTCCAGGTAGTACTTTAACCCTTTCTTATATAATTCAGCTTCCCAACTGAACTGTTGTATTCCTTTTGCATAAGCTTGGTCACTTTCCTTATTTCAGTAACAAAAGGATAGCTGGAAAAGCTAATATTTCTTTGCTCTTACTAATTATTCCAGTATTTACCATTACATTCCTTCTGTTGCTGTCATTGCTGATGTCAGTTATTAATGATTAGTTATTGCTCTCAACATGACTTATGGCTGCATATTTTTCAAGGGGTAACAGTATTCAGAATTAACAAACTAGGCTTACATTCAAATTTACCTATTGCTGATTTCTTATTGGCTGAATGCCAAAAAAAATCATAGCAGAAAAACAACTGACTTTGTATAATCTTAAAAAAAGAATGGTCAAATTATTTATTTACTAATATTAATTATCCAGGTGACAACCAGTAGCTGGGTCCAAAGCCTTATAGGTATTTGGGTACCTAGCTTGCATTGAAGAAAATTTCAGTGTGACATAGGTGCCTAAATAAAAGGTAGGCACCTGAACATCCTAGTGAATCTGGGCCCAGGTTATTTTTAGACATTGAAAGGCCAAACATTGAAGTCCTGCTTCCATTGGCTCAAGATTTGCTGCTGTGAGTGTTTAGGAATATAGGGTCTGAATGGAAATGCAGTGCAGCTTTAGCTCTCAGTTGTGTGCCTATTGAAATTAGTAAAAATCTCTACATTTACTTATACCTACTAACAGGGGTTGGATTGGATGTCTGGTCAAATAAGAATGTTAATATTATAGCATAGTGGCCTGTGTGGTACATACAGACACAAAATACTGCTATTCAAAAATCATAAATTTGATGGAAATGGGCAGATATTTTTGTGGGGGGAAAATTGTGAAGAAGGCATTGTTTGATCAGCCATAACTCGGCACAGTGTGGGGCTTTTGCTCTTTGAGGTAGCTGGAGGCAGAAATGATGAAGCATAAAGAAAGAGGAGTTGTCACTTTTATTATTTGATGAGGAAGGACGATCCAGTAATTACGGTGTTGCCCTCAGACTTGCGGGACCTGAGTTCATTTCCCTGCTTTGCCGCAGGCTTCCTGTGTGACCTTGGGCCATGCCATGTCATGTGTTGTGCCTTGCTTCCGTATCTGTACAATACAAAGTGCTGAGACATTAAGGTGATGGACTACATAAATGTGTAAAATGGGCAGCAGCTAGATTTCGGTGACATACAGAGTATAGCTACACAGTGCCACGCAGGGCTTTTCTTACCTACCTGTGAATATTTTGGCTTGTGTGTTAGACTCTACACAGAGCAAGAGGGAGTTGTCCAGAGAGAGCCAAGCTAGTTCTGCACGTACTAGTTCTGGAACCAGAAGCAGAAGCAGAAGTGCCATGTTAGTTTAGCTCTGCAGAGAAGCGAGGCTTATTAGCTCAGCCACAGTGCTGTCCTAATGCAACTATACTGCTTCTGATTCTGAGCTTGCACATACAGGTGTAGCTCAGGTATCACTGCACCTTTAGTGGCTCCCAATGAGATTGTTACACGCACACAGGGTAAGACAGTCTTGTTACTAAAAGAACCGATGATCCAAATAGATAAGACCAGCCAAGAATGTGAGGAAGCAGGGACTGTTATCCTCCTTTGCAGACAGGGAACTCAAGCATGGAGGGATTAAGTCTTCCCATAGGAAGTCTGTGCCAAAGCCAGAAGAAGCATAGTTGGGCTTCATATTCCTCAACCCCTGCACAAGTGAGTCAGCTGCGGTTTTGGAGAATGCTGTTTGCCCTCAGACACCCTGAGTCTAGGCCTGTAGACTCAAAACAGTAGCAGCTGTTATATATACGTGTGTTGCTCAACTGCCTTGTTCACAGGTTGTGGATTTCATCATCCACATTCTCCCAGCTGAATTACTGAATTCTAAATTCATGATTGCTAAATTTCTATGTAGCTGCAGTAGCTTTTACCCAGACTGAATCCTTGGGGTTGCTTCTGTGTTCAGTCACTTCTGGGCAACTTTCATGGACTTCAGAATAATGCAGGGATGTGATTGTAGTGGAATGAGATATATACCAATGAATAATGCCATATGCAGTGGGGCTTGTCTCTAATGGTCTTTTGTATACAGCCCAATGGTGTCCTGTTGGTGCCGATAGGTGCTGCTGTAATACTGTTTGCTGTTTGTTGCCTCTGGAATTCTTTCCTTTGTTGATTGTTTTGATGCCTGTGTATTTTTCTTTTTAAACAATGGAAGTTTACTTTGCTTTTTCTTTTAACTCTCCATAAGAATGTTGTGTATGTGTAGGGAATGTTGTCTTTTGGAGAAGATAATGTTTTATTTAATATTTTCATCCCAAGTATTGCATGAGGACATACTCATTCCAAGACAGCACAGTTCCATTGACGTGGATAACGTTATGTAAGCTTACACCATCTGAAACACTAGTCCTGCTGGAGTTGCTCCATGTCTCAAAATGACACGTCCCTTTTTCTATTTAAATGCTTGTTTAAACAACTTTTTTGATCACTCAACTTCTGAGCTACACGCTAAAAAACTGAAATGCTTTACGTATCTCATTTAGGGTTTAGTTTAACATTAGTGATTAACTCCCTCAGGTTCAGATCAAATTTCTAGAGTATCATTATACTACTAAAATGTCTCAGCATGCCAGGCTGTATTTGATTGCTAGCAAACCACCTTAATATGGGTTATAGTGGGCACATCTACAGTTGCCATTTATGCACAGCAATAAGCTGCAAAGTTTATTGCTCTGCAATTTATTGCTCCTGGGAGGCTCCCAGATGTGTGGTTTACACATGCACCTGGACCACAGCACATTGAACAAGGTCACAGCAGCCCTGGCTGGCAGCGGCCCTTGGGGATCAGCCTGCAAATCTGGGGCTGCTCCAACCAGGCTGAATGTGCTGCAGAAGGGTTGGCTGGGGTATGAGGGTGCATGGGACTAGCTAACAGGCAGCCCCGGCACTGAAGCAACATCTACACGGGCGCTGTTGCACATGAAAAAACTCTGCAGCAATTTAATAAACTAATAAACCCTGCTATGAGGTTTATTCATTTTGGGTACCCTAATAGGGGTGCATATGTGGACCCTGAGGCATTTACTGTGCAGTTAATTAGTCAACTGCACAGTAAACATCTCGTGTAGTCACGCCCAGTGAGTTATAATCACATTCCCATCAACAGCTAAAAAAATTAATAGAAAACTAATCTTAAGGACATGTTAAACAAGCAGTTTTGTAGGACACAAAGATGGGAGTGGAACTCACAAGAATGTAGTGGGTTCATTGTCTTCCACTGAAAGTTTTTCTTTTAGAGTGCATTCATTGCGGTGAAAGGAGCCAGACTGATAGCCATGGAAGCTAAAATCCTGTACTTAATCACAGAACAGATACAAGTCAGGGAGCAGCAAATCAAGTTTCCTTGTGTTACTTGACCTAGCCCATAAAGTGTAGTTCTCATACCCGTGCTGTCCTTTGTCCCTTTGTTGAAATTTTTGCAGTCGTTACAGTAGTATTTCTTTTGATTTGGTGTAGGGGTATGATGTGCAGAAGCCTCTATACTAGGAAGTGGACTGACACCATTGATTTCATTCCGGCCATTTTAAAAAGTTTTTGGGGATTTAAAAAACACTTAGTAATTTCTATTCCTTTGTGCCCTGATGATAATCCAGCCTTAAATATCCACAGTCTTTGGACCTGGGGAATCCTTGGAAGGTCGAAGAACCTGACTCCATAGCATGCTGCTCTTTTCTGAGGAAAGGTCAGCCTGCCACACACAGACCTGCCAAATCTACTGTTTGTCCAAGTAGACTAATGCTTTTTGGCCTTCTCTACTGATCTATGAAGAAGCTTAACCAATCTGTTCCTTTTGTGGTTCCAGGCACAATGTGTGTGTGTAGAAGAAAAATTTCATACTAAATCAGAGTGATCTTTTTGTGCTGGATATAGCTTTGACATTGAAAATGCTTAAAATGCGTCCTCTAACTTTTGGAATTTCCTCATAATTTCATTTATAATTCCTCAGACTCCTTCAAAAGGCTCCTCTGTCTCAGCCTCTCTTACAGTTTCATCTCCGTAATCTTGTTCCATCCGCTTAGAGCCTGAAATTTAAAACAGCCTTATAATCATTTAAATTAATCTGGAATCAGAAGGTGAACTTTCTGGCAAGGGAGAAATTATTTTGCAAGGGTTTTCCTATTTTTTATGGCACCTAGACTTTCCAATGCAAAATCTAAACCAGTCACAACCAGTATAAATGTACTGAAAATGGTGTGACATTTTCTGGTGTTAATTGGTCATTCATTTGGAAGATAGTCCTTACAGGTATATTTTCTTGTCATCTTTCAAATTCTTGGAACTTGTCAACATGAAATAATAAAAATAAAACTCAGAATATCCAGAACCTGAATAACAACATGATCCTGTTTTTATAAACCTTTTCCTTTCTTACCACACTATACTGATATTTCATTGAGTTTAATTTTGCTCCAAAGAGATTGCAGTCTAAAGACAATATCTGTATTGTGCTTTGGATACACTCATATAATAATGTTACATAGTAATGTAGTAACTAACATAATATTACTACTATCCTAGTATGCATGCACTATTAACATACTGATATCTATAAGGACATTGTTGCTTGTTATCCTCAGTTGCTGTAAGTTATTATAGCTGCACTGAAGTCAGCATCTCCACTGGCTCACACCAGCTGAAAACCTGTGTTTTTGTTAGCATGTCACTTCGAAGTAGGAAGGTTCATACTGCAAATACTTTACACTTTAATTTATATCATGAAAATGTGTGCAATTTTTCAAACCACTCCTTTTTTGTTATCTGGTGTTGTGTCACCATGGAAGCCCCCCAAAACAACAGTAATTTTAAAAAGTCCTGTGGTAGCACATTATGGATTTTCTCACCAAATTTTCAGATGACATCTACTACATTTCACAGTGGGGGTCCTTCTTTTTCCCCCAGAGGTAAATGGAGCCATGGTCACTCCATCATTCTGCTATAGGACATATAAGAAAGCCATATTCAGTTGTCAGAGGGCTGGGAGTGGTATATTCCTGCTGGTTGCCTATTTCATTTTATTTTCATAAAATTGTGGTAGCCTAATAATTTGGGATTTCTTTTTAATTTCTTCCTCAGTTCTTTCCTACTGACCTTTTAAAGCATGTAGGGGGAAGATATTAAACAATAACATTAAACTTTAAAACTATTGTAGCATTTCTGTTGAGAAACCACTCAACTCTTAGGAAACTCCTTAAGTTAAGGTTCCCTGTATGACTTCCACTAGGCACTGTTGCATGTATGTAATTTCTCCATTGCAAGTTATGATTCTTATGGGCTTGTATGTGTACCTATAAAAATAAATTGTAGGTAACAGTATGGAGGTGATCACAATGCATCTATCCCAACTTGTATTAATCAAACCATTGCACAACCCTAGCACTGTACTTTTCTTTCCTACTTCTCCCTTAGTGTATTGTGCCCATAGACATGATCTTCAACTGTGGCTTCAATTTAGGCTTGAAGGTTCAAGGCAAAATTAGGAATAAAAAGGATCATCAAGGTGTATCCACACATGCAGCAGTTGGAGTATGTTTTCATTATCACTGTCATTGAGTATTGAGAACAAGAAATCCAAGACCATTTTAAAACTAATATTCGTATTTTCAGTTTCCCCTAGCACAATGCATTATTAGTAAGTACTGGAAGGGGCTTCACTATCTAAACATGAACTACAAGTATGTGTAGTTCATCTTCTTTGATGACTGAGGACACATTTTGTTGCCCAAAACATATTAGAAATAGTTGCATGAGGAAAAGTAATCCTACCCTTTTCCAGCCCATTCTTTGGGCAACACATAAGGTTGTAAGACACTACATCTAACCAGGAAGTAAATAAACCATGGTCTGACATATCTGTGATCTCTTTCGGTGTTTCTTTTGTGGTGACTAAGGGGTCACTGGAGTTGGGTGCAGGGGGTTGTAAGCTTTGGAAATTTTCCTCCCCAACAGTCTTCCCTACATTATCAAATAGTCCTTGTCAGCGTCTCAAAACACATGGGTCTACATGCTATTCACTTATCACTGTTGATAGGTATTTGCACTTTCACTGTGAGGGGTACTCCCATTAAAGGGTCACCTATGTGAAAATGGTAAGACACACCTACCTATACCAGGGCTTTTATTATATCTCTATTGCTCACTCCCTTGTGAGTCTGTGCCTTCTTACACTGCATTATTTATGTCCTGTGGCACTGTGTTCCAGTCAGAACTATTCTGTAATTTAGAAAAACAAATGGGCAAAACAAGGAGTCAGCATGTGGATGTAGACTGTAAATTCTTTATGGAGAAGTCTGTCTGTATCCCATGCATTATATAGGGATGATCACATTGTCAGTGATTAACTAGCAATAGCAAATTGCCAATTCATTTGTTAGCTTTCTTGTTTAAAAATGTATGATCTCAGTGTGCTTTGATTCTTGAGCCGAGTCACGCAATACATTCAGAAAGAGAGCAATCACAAAGCAATTTATGTGACCACATAATCATTTAACAAACAAGGCTCACCATATTAATATAGTAAATACAGTTAAATGAAGAAGCTAAGCAAAACATGGACAGTAAGGATTTTACTACATTTCTAGAAGTCCTTTGATTCCTGAAGGTAATGGCTTCATGTTTGCATACAAGTAGAAGTTATTTGTATGAAGTATGCCTTGCAAATTTGTTTCCTCCTTTCCAGTTTATCTCATTTGGAAGATGGACAGTAGTCCAGCAGCTGCAAGAGAACTGTGACAAGCTGGTGACTCTTTGGTTTAGGCATTAAGAGATGCTGCTAGAGAGAGAAATGAGCTCCTGACATATCTACTGAAGGTACAATATTTTCCACTGCCGTTTCATTTGGCCGTGTCCATGTCTTGTTTACTCTTTTTTTTTTTTGGATGTCTTCACATACAGTGTCGTCATTTTCCTTTAAATCCCTAATTATTTCAGACTGTGTTTCTAATAACACATAAGGCATAAGGAGCTGTGTAGTATTCTGTTGAGCTTTCTGATAGTCTTCCTAAACAGTGCAGTATCTTGAGTGTCCAAGAGATAACTATTGTTGCAGATAACTATGGACTCTTGTAGTTACATTCTGACTCAGATTAGCACAAATGTATCCACATTTACATCTTTCCTAGGTGATATAACAACCTCTTTATGATCAAGGCTGCATATTTGTAATATATGTTAATCTGGTAGAGACACAGATAAATTATTCCTGTCAAGGTTAGTGGGGAAAAAGCAGGGGGACAGATTTAAATCAGATCTTTCACTGTCTGATTTATGATATTAATTCACTTTCCTTTTAAGTTCCATCTGTTTCAGAAGGGTGACAGATCTGAGTTTGTGGGAGTCCTGTCCTTTGGCACTGTTAGAAGGACAGAGGGGCATATTTGACTCTGGCAGTGCTGTTGGTTATCTGGACAAGTATCATAAGGGATAAACTGTGATTAGCCAGTACCCACGCTGTGTGTGTGTTTACAACCAAACATTTGGTTGTCTCCATGGGTGGTATCCCTAGACAAAACATCTTTGGTAAGTCACAAGCCCAAAAGAGGTGAGGGCTTTGAGGGCAAAAATACACAACGCCATATTTAAATTAATGTTATTGTAGTGTTGCAATATTTCAAGGTAAGTTGGCTTTTCATTATGCTTTTCCAGTTTCAGGGTTTTGAAAGTCTGAGATACAGAATAAGCAGATATTAAAACTTTCTCGCAACCTTGCGGCCTATAAGTGAACTGAAATAATCATCTCTGCCAAAATAACTAGTTTCTGGCGACTTCCTGCTTGATTTTTTTTTTTTACCAACAAAAGAAAATACTTTATTAAAGAATGAGTCCCTAATATTGTTTGACACTATACAGTAATGTTCATAACAAAATTAACCCTTAAAATAGTAACATTTTTCAAATTAGCAATCATACTACTTATTTTTGTTTGCACTGCCCTTAAGATGGCGGACATAGCATAGTTAATTTTGAAACCTCAAAAATCTATTCCACTAGTCAGATAACGTTGTTTCATGTTACAATGCCCTGTAGGAGTTACCTGGTGATTTCATCCCCTACATTTCAGAGTTTCTTTATTTATCCATACACAAACATATTCATTTAATAGTGAATGAGAGATCACACTGAAACTGTTGTGTATATACTGTATAATATGGGATTTGATTATATGCATAGAATAAAGCTCTATATTAAACTCTCAATATTGTTAAAGGTAATAGGAATTATTGTGCATGGAAAAGATGTTTTATATACATAATGGAACACATAACACTTATAAATTAATCGATGTGAGATTATTAAATCCATATATACAACAAATATACACATATTGTTGTATTAATATATATACCTAAGTAAAACAATGCATTTGTATATTTTAAGGGTAGGTTTCATATAGTTTTATAGCTTATATTTTTATATTTTTTGATGCACAGGATTCTTGTGAAAAAGGGATAATTTAACATTTTATTATAGACTCTTTAAAAAAAAATCAGCCAGCTCTATTAAATACTGTTCCATATACATATCTTTCAAACTGATAATTATTATTCTGAAACTTAACAAAATAATGATGTTGCTTAACAATAAATTCCCAATCTACAGGATAGTTGTGTTTTTTTACTGAAAATCTGTGCAACCTATTTTTAGCTGATAGTTCTTAAGTTAAAAGACAAACACTGGCTGTATTAAATAAAATAAAGCAGAGCTTCAGAAAGGCAGTCCAGCTTTTAGTAAGGTGGATGAGGCTAAGAATAAGAATCTCCATTAACTACAAGTGCTGCATTGGATTAAGAACGTTTAAAGCTTCTCAGTGTTTATCCAATAGACTGAAGTCTGGTCCAGTAAAATCCAGTACCCAAAGGGAGAGCTCTGTTTCTGTTATAAGGGGACACACAAATACCCTATGTTCCCAAATATGAATTTTGTCCTGTTCCTGTTATTTCAATTGGTGTGCCCCTGGATAACCAAAATGACTCCGGGTAGCTGCACTGGCTATGTTGAACACACAGTCACGCTCCCATTTCTCACTGTCAAAGATATCTGGTGATCTAATGTGGAAAGTTCAGAGTGCTGTGTCACAGTGAACGTATTTGGTTTCTTTGGAACTAGGCCATCCCTAGCTTAGTCTTTTCCAAATAACAACATTTCTTATTAATAGGGTTCTTCACATGGCCATGGATTATTGATAGTTCTTGAGAGTTATGTAGAAAGCTGCATGCTATCCTACACTATGTGGCAGCTGAACTATTTATTTAGCAATACAGTTTAACTCTGCTACAGGCCCTCGAGCTAAAGCCCAAACACCAACTTTTCTCAGATTGTTGTCAGAGAAGAATTTTGGAGTAAAGCTGGGTCTTGAAAACCTGATCTGGGGAATGACATGTGGATTCTGGTATTTAGCTCAAGGGATGATCACATGCATTGCAAAAACCCCAGTGTTGCTTGTCATGTTGTAATTAGCCACCCTGCCTTCATCTGCACTAAGCAGAATTGGAAAACACATTGATCAACATGTTAGCTGGCACATCCAAATAGCACACTTAGTCTAAACTGGGCCTTAAGACCTGATCCAAAGCCCAGGGAAAGTAATGGGAGACTTTCCATTGATTTCACTGGCTCTGGGTCAGGTCATTAAAATCTGTGGTAGGTCTCTACAGTACTTAAGTGATCTTGAAAAAGTGAGAATTTATTACTCTCTCCTGATCTCTCCCTGCCTTCTGCCCAAAAATTAAGCCTCACTCACAATCCCCCCTGCCCCCCATCAATTCTACATTCACTTCTGTGCTGAGATCATAGCACTTTGACCCCACAGTTTCATCTTTGCTTCTGCTTGTGATTTTCATTTCCCTTTCCCAGGGCTAGAGGTGCAAGTACAACAGGGTGCACTTTCTTGGCAGGAGGGGGAAACTCTAGAGATCCTTTAGACCCTCCCCAGGCCCAGTGTTGCAGAGAGGGAAAGCAAAGGGGTGGGTAGGAAAGGATCTATCTTGTCCCTCATACCAGGGACAAGAGAAAAGACAGGAATGCGGGGACACTTCCTGGTCCCTCTTCTTATCTCCCCTCCTGTGAGAATGAGAGGTGGGGTGAGTTCTACCCTGCCTCTGAATGAGGGTGGGGGATGAGGGGGGTAGATTGTATGAAAACACATGCCACTCAGTGGCCTGGCTTGCTCTTTAGAAACTGATTTTCTGAGTCTGTGACCCATTGCACTTTAAGCACTGGGCAATGGATCTCCTTGCTCACGTAACGTGAACAGCACTGTTCCTGGGGGAGATCAGTCATCCAGTACTCTCTAGCTGGCGTGGAGGGGATCAAGGTGGTCCAAATTTATCCAGGATAAAATAGTTGTGTTAGAATGAAATAGTGCAGTTATAGAGAGCGAGGCAAAAATTCAATCTTTACAATCTTTCAGGGATGCTTTATCCACACTGCATTTTTCCCAGGGACTTTTTTTTTAGAGGCCTAGCTAAATTTTCACGCCTCTCCTACACAGCCCCAAATTCATAAATATTGCTAGAGGTCTCCAGCCAAAATTGTGGAAGATGGTCATAGTAAATTTTGTAGAACTGGCATTGGAAATATACTTCTGCTGTTAATATAAAGAGTAATTCAAGAAACAAATGTTTTCTGTAATCACAAAGATTTGGGGTAAAAATGTAAAAAGTATCTAGGTTCTACTGGGTTTTGAACATTTTACTTGTTTCTTAAAATACAAAAGAATGTATGAGGACTACCAGTAAATCTGTGCATAGAATACAACTGCATAAGGGAGGATCCTTATTTAGTTGAATCTGCATTTGCATGGATGGATTCTTTCCTGGCCAAGGAAGTTGAGGGCTCTGTACCCAAAATAACAATTTAAGAAGTAGGATCTTGGTGTGTCAGTCACAGTGATTGCATTGGACATATAAGAGAAGACTCATGAACTTGATTGCCTACTAGAATTGTAATATGGAATTTCTTTCCACATTGTGGTATTTACATACCCTAAAAACAAGATTCTAGATAGTACATTGTGAAACAGAGAAATGATATATGAGGTCCATCAGGAGTTAAGATACAATCATTCTAATGCAAAGAGAAGGGCTGTGTAGTCATGCCTTTGAAAATTTAGCACCATGAGCTTGCTTGTTCTCACTCAGCTCCCCAGCTTTGTTTCTAAGCTATAAGACCTCAGAGGCTGATTTGTGACAACTCTAAAGAGGCTTGGGTGAAACGCCAACTAGTAGATTTTTATATGGCAAGAAAATTTTCAGATTTTGGAAAACTGTCATCATTAAAAATTAACCCACAATAACATTTTAAAATGTCATATTCTGGAAGAAAAAAAATGAAAAATGTGTGGCGGGTCAAATATGACAGCTGAAAGAGATAAAAAAAATATATGCAGATGGAGTAGGCAAGAAATGCTATGAGGGGTAAGAGAGGCAGCTGGGAGATTTAAAAGAGATCGCCAAAGAGCAGCTGAAAGACGCCAGGAGTCTGTTGGAGAGCGTGTCTGGGAGTTAAGTGGCTCTGTGTGTGATGAGAAATGTGCCAAAATGATAAAAAAAAAAACAGCTGTAGAAAAACAAAAGACTCCCCCAAAAAACAGAATTTCAAAGCTTTTAAAGTACTAGTGGATGGTCACATTTTATTAACAATATGAAATGAGTCAGTAGGTTAATTATCCCTCTGTCTGTGCTCTCCTTTCTTGTCTTGAAATCAATCTAACCTTCTCTCTTTGTTTTCACAAAGAAACCCCCCTCTTCTAAGAACACGTCTAGACCAGATTGGCAGTGGGTCTTGTGGCGGAGAGGGCTGAGCATACCCTGTCCTCCAAAGTTTGCTGATCCACTCCAGAGCTGGAAATTTGCCTAGGAGGCTGCTCCTGATTCATTCCCCATGGCTTCTCTCAAACCAGAGACAGGGCAAGTGAGGCACCAGCCTCAGGCACTTACTAAGTGGGGTCTCCAGAATCACCCCTGGGAGTCTTTGCCACAGCATGGGCAGTGCCACAGCAGGTAGTGCATCTCGGGGGGTAGGGGAAGGGGAAATTAATGGAATGGTACTCCTGCCACCCTTCCCAGGGAGCTTTGGTCAGAGCAGGCACAGCCCTGCTCCCAAGATATATGCATCAGGAAGGAGTGGGGGAAGGGAGTGAATGGGACACCACGGTCAGCTCCCAGGGAGCCAAGCCACAGAGCTGCTGCCACCTGAGTGGAGGTGATGCTGCTATGGCAGCAGTGGTGGCACCCCTCTCCCACAAGTCTACAGTGGTCAGCATACCTCCACACACATTCCCTCTCCCTGCTCTGGGCACTCAAGCTGCTTGCTACACCTTTGGCCCGAGGGCTTGAAAGCATACACTAGGGTTGAAGCTGGAGTAGGCTTGTGGGCAAAATTCTGGCTCAAGGCAGCTGACTCAGGTAAGTAGGAGGTACTCAGTCCTACTTTCTCCAGGACTGATCACTGCCACAGTACAGAAAAGCCCTGAGACACCTCTTTTTCTCTGCTGGTCCATCCTCTGGTTACCCAATGTGCTTCTTCACTCTTCTAGTGGTGATGTCATGTTCCTAGATATCTTCTCCAAAGGCCAATTGAGTCCTTGGAGACCAATATTCAGTTTTATACCCAGCCCTTTTACAGCTTCCTGGGGTTCATCTCTCATTTCCTGACCAGCTCCCATCTGTCATTTTCAGCACATCAGTTGTTATAGTAAAGCATCTTTCTTTTAGAATAGCATGATAGCCACTTTTTGTAGCTCCTATCCATAGTAAGTTTTTATGATTTTGTGTAGAAGGCTTACAGGCTTACACTCCAACAAGCTAATTGGAAGAGGAGAAGAAATTAACACACAGACCACAGTTTGAGATCCTCTGATATCGAGTATTGCTGGTGACTCTTAGACTGATTCAGGCTTCCAAGGGGAGAGAATCTGGGCAACAGCAAAGCCAAGTGAGTAACCCTTTGTCCATTCCAGATCATTTTCTGCAACTCTTTCTTGTAATGTTTCATCCAGCTTGTTTACAAAAATCCTGCCTGATGGGGCTTCTGCCACATCTCATGAGGCTTGGTTTTATAACCTTATATATTTCACCACTGGCAAATTTTTGTATACTGAGAATACACCAGGTGTATGTGCAGCAAACCACACGCCACAGGTCATCAGTAGTAGCAGAAGTGGAAGCTTCAGTATTAAAACTACAAGTCTCTACCACTCTTTTCCTTTGCTTCACATTGCAATGAGCAGCAGAGCAGAACAATAAAAATCACAAACAAAACCCATAGACAATTAACACAATGCAATTCCACATTGTAACTGATGCAATGCAAGCTCAAAAAAATCCCAACAGCAGCAAAGCCTCTCAAGGCCAGTCTGTGCTGAGCATGACAGAAGTGCTGATCAGCTGCTGGTTTGCCCACTGTTGAGCTCACTTTTGGACCTTCCTGATCTACTACACAGTGCAGCAACTAGACACTATTGCAGCTGTCTTGTAGAGAATGGATCAAATGAATAATGGGGTTGATGAGCCAAGCACTAGGGTTTTTGTATGAGATGATGTCTGTTTTATGAAAATCAAACTTATTTTGTAATTTGAAATCTCCCACCTGTACCTGTGACAGAGGTTTATGGAGTGATTTGACTCAGTCTGGGTCCCATATCTCATTACTATCTCCTGCATTCCCCTTTACACTAGTCTATTATTTTGTCTGTGAGAGTTATCAAGCTGGAATAAGTCAATTGATTTTTAATTGATAAACAACTGGAAATTCTGTTTGAGGTCATTGACAGGTGTTAAAAAGAAGGCACGAAGGGATCTAATGCACAATCGCAAAAATCATGCTTCCTACCACATCACAGCTGACGAAGCTCCCAGCTGCAAGAGCACCTGATGCTGCTCCCTGGCTGGAAGCTCCAAGCACTGATAGGCCTGCAGGAGGTACCATGCACTGTCCCGGCTGGGAGTCCTGATCAGCTGATCAGTGTTCCCAGCTTCTGGAGCATGGAGCACAGGGGAGTGTGCTCTGGGACTGGGAGCATTGGCCACATGGTTCAGTTAAGATGTAAGAACCAACCACAGGGGAAGAGCTCGACCAGGAATTCTTAGGTCAGCTCATGGAGGTAGTGAAGTCAAAGGATGTGGTTGTCGTGGGGGACCTGAACTTTCCTGACATCTGTTGGGAAGAGCAGTCAGCCAGGTCTGACCTCTTACGTAGGTTCCTAGCCAGAATGCAGGACCTCCATCTAACCCAGGAGGTGCACAGCCCCGCCAGGGGAGACGCCTTGTTGGACCTAGTGCTGGCCACGGGAGATGACTTGGTGAGGGGGCTGCCGGTACTCGACCACCTGGGCGACAGCGATCATTGCCTGCTGGAATTCACCATCCAGTGCAAGGTGGCAAAGGCCTGCAGCAAGGCAACAGCCCTAGATTTCAATGAGCTAAGGAGAATAGTCGGGGAAGCACTGAGCTCCAAGAGCGGGGGGAGCCAGGTGTCCAGGACAGTGGTCGCTACTTAAGGAGACAATCCTCCAAGCCCAAAGGGAGGTAATCCCAACACGGATCAAAGGGAGCAGGAGAGCACATAAGCCCCCATGGCTCACCAAAAGCATCCGGGAATGTCTCCTACCTAAAAGGAGGCGTACACCCAGTGGAAGGGAGGGGCCATCACCATGGAGGACTATACTGCAGTTGCTTGGGG
>NW_017728886.1:154973529-154975551 GCF_001723895.1 Crocodylus porosus
TACTATTTCCTGCCATGGCAGGGGGTCGGACTAGATGATCTACTCAGGTCCCTTCCGACCCTAGAAACTATGAAACTATTACATGTATTTTGTGGAATAACTTTGTCACTTATTCCTAGTTTTATCATGGCATTAATTTAATGAATGTGTGGCCAGGTCACTACTTGATCAACCACTACTTAAGATACGATTAACCAGTTAATCACATCTGAAGTATAACATGTGTCAGGGACCTTATGTAGCACTCTGTTACAGATCCCTAAGTTTCGGTTCAGATTTTAATTTTTCCTGGCAAGTTCTCCAGTGTTGTTATACTAGAAAGGAAAATTGCTGTTCTTGCTAAGGTCACAGGAAAGCCAGCTCTAAGATGCAGTAGTTTAAGCGGATCTGGTGACATTTAAAGGGCAGCAAAGGCTAGAGATCCTTGTAAATTACCTATATTTTTACAGCTGAACCTTTTTGCATTTCTAGCAGTTTATAGCATTATTGCAGTCATATTACTTAACGTGAATTTCATCAAATATATCTATTTTTCATTCATTATGAAGTAATCCAACAATGGGAAAAGCCCCAACAGATAAAAAATAGACAGAACAATACATAGATTTGCAAACTACAGTGTACAAATACATACATTTTTACAAGGATTTTATTTTTCCTTGACTAGTGGTTCAAATGGTGGCTCACCCTTCATTGTTCCTTCCATAATTGTTTTTGCTGCTATGAGCATTTTGTGTAGGGCAGGATTCAAATCTGACAGAGAGAGAGTGAGAGACCATGAGCATGAAAACATACCTACTGCTACAAATTGTCACTTCACTGTTTTATTGTATGAAGAAAGAAGTATGGGCATCACCTGTGGCATTAGCACACTAAATACTCTCAGAATCTTCTAGGATTAATTTATTAGGCTGAGAGTGTGCCACATAGGTTATGTGATCAACAGATGCATTTGGTTATGTTTAGGGCAATATTCACTAAATTATGACCATCATTGCAAGCCATTTCTGAAAATTCATGGTGATCAGGAGAGGTCCTGGGTGACTGGAAAAGGGCAAACATGGTGCCCATATTTGAAAAAGGGAAAAAGGAGGATCCAGGGAACTACAGACCAGTCAGCCTCACCTCAGTCCCTGGAAAAATCATGGAGCAGATCCTCAAGGAATCCATTTCTAAGCACTTGGAGGAGAAAAAGGTGATTAGAATCCATCGGCATGGATTCACCAGGGGCAAGTCATGCCTGACCAACCTGATGGCCTTCTGTGATGAGGTGACTGTGGATGCAGGGAGACCAGTGGACATGATATACTTTGACTTTTGCAAGGCTTCTGATACGGTCTCTCACTGTATTCTCTCAGGCAAGCTAAGGAAGTATGGGCTGAATGAATGGACTGTAAGGTGGATAGAAAACTGGCTGAAGCATCAGGCTCGGAAAGTAGTAATCAATGTCTCCATGTCTAGTTGGCAGCCAGTATCAAGTGGAGTGCCTCAGGGGTTTGTCCTGGGGTCGGTTTTGTTCAATGTTTTAATCAATTGCCTGGACGATGGCATAGAGGGCACCCTCAGCAAGTTTGCAGATGACACCAAACTGGAGGTAGCAGTAGATATGCTAGAGAAAGGGCTAGGATTCAGAGCACTGACGACATGTAGGGGGTGCACACGCACCCCCTGAGCTTGGTGGTGCACCCCCTGCAAAAGGGTGCTGTTGACATTGCTGGCAGCGCCTGCAGGTGGTTGCCGCTCACCACCCTCTCGCTGCTGACACTGCCAGTGGCACCTGTGGGTGGTTGCTGACCACTGGTTGGTGTTTGCCACCCCTCATCTCCCGCCACTGACGGCGCCACAGCCACCTCCGGGAGTTCATCACTTGCTACTGCCACGCTCCCACCACCGACAGCACTACCACCACATGTGGGAGCTCACTGTGCCCCACCCTGCCTCTGGGGTCACATGATGTTCATGATTCCAAGTTACCTAGACAAATTGTAGGATTGGGCCAAAAGAAATCTCATGAGGTTCAAC
>NW_017728886.1:154976331-154982236 GCF_001723895.1 Crocodylus porosus
CCAGCACTCTTTCCTGCTTATGCAGGGGGTCGGACTCGATGATCTGTTGAGGTCCCTTCCGACCCTAGCATCTATGAATCTATGAATCTATGAAACCTGCACAGGCTGAAGGCTAACTGGCTGGGCAGCAGCTCTGCTGAAAAGGACCTGGGGGTTACAGTGGACAATAAGCTGAATATGAGCCAGCAGTGTGCTGTTGTTGCTAAGAAGGTTAAAGGCATACTGAACTGTGTCAATAGATGTGTTGCCATTAGGTCAAGGGAAGTGATTACTCCCCTCTATTCAGCACTGTTGAGGCCACATCTGGAGTAGTGTGTCCAGGTTTAGGTCCCCCACTACAGAAAGGATGGACAAATTGGAGAGAGTCCAGCAGCAACAAAAATGGTGAGGGGGCTGGGGGACATGACTTCTGAGGGAAGACTAAGGGAACTGGGCTTATTTAGTGTAGACAGGACTTAATAGCAGGATTCAACTACCTGAAATGGGGTTCAACAGCAGATGGAGCTAGACTGTTCTCAGTGGTGGCAGATGACAGAACAAGGAGCAAGGGAAGTTTAGGTTAGATATTAGGAAGAATGTTCTCACCAGGGGGGTAGTAAAACACTGGAACAGGTTACCCAGAGGGGTGGTGGAAGCTTCATCCTTGGGGGTTTTCAAAACCTGACTAGACAAAGCCTTGGCTGGGATGATTTAGTTGGGGCTGGTCCTGCTTTGAGCAGGGGGTTGGACTAGATGTGACCTCCTGAGGTCCCTTCCAACCCTCATATTCTATGATTCTAAACTTTTGAAAGGGCCAGAGTTTCAGTTCAGTTAAGCTTGTCCTGTGTCCCCTGTAATTTCATCCTTATTTGAATTTTATTCAAATTATCCAAACATCCTGAGTTTTCATAACTGGGTTCGAAAACATGTTAGAACAAACTTTGGCTCCAAACTTTCAGCACTTTCTATATCTATTTGGAAATGTTACTAATCACCATTTCAAGAGAAGTATATTCTAACAGTTTGAGCAAGTGACCAGGGAGTTGTGAATCTTCATTTAGGTCCCTGTGTCTTTTACCTGTTCCCTCAATACCATGCCTATGGTGGGGCAAGCAGGGCAGCAGTCCTGGGTGCTGACATCGGGGTGGGGAGGAAGGGGAAAGAGGAGGAAAAAAAAAAAAAGGTGGGGGGGCTGCCAGAACCACCCCAGGTGCCCAGCTGCCATCATGCCTCTATGTTGCCTCAAGCAAGTCACTGAATTTCCCTGCTTTTAGAGCTGGTCACAACATTTGCTAAAAAATGCTTCTTTACAAAATGCCTCTTTTTACAGTTTTGAGTGGCAAATTTCAGTTTCACAAATCTTGGGAAACAGGCTTTTCAAAAAAGTCCAAACTTCCTATTTTGTCCTTTTTCTGAATGGCAACTTCTTGTTCTGAAACATTGGCTATGAAATTCTACAGATTTAAAAAAACCCAGGTGAAATAGAAACAAAACCTTTCAAAACAACCTAGAACACATTTTTTTGAAAAAAATTTGAAATGTCAGCTTTCCATCCTGATTAGGGATAAAAATTTAAGTCTTGATTTTTCATGGGAGGAGAAAAAAACTATCTATCACTGACCAGTTCTATCTGGCTCAGCTCCTTTTCTGCAAAACAGAGATGAAACTTTTCTACCCGTTTTACAGACATGTTATGAAGACTAATCAATGCCCTCTTGATTCTGCAGTTATAAGGACTATGAACAAAAATAGTGTTAATAAAATCGCTTTAAAGTTAAACACCTACCTCAGTGTAAAGTTTTATTGCAAATTTGTCTTGTCTGGCACCAGCTCTGCATGGAACATAGGAAAGGGAGGATGGGGAAGGCATTGTTATGAAGGTTTTCCAGACTTCACAAGGTTGTGTTTAGCTTCGGAGAAAAGGATCAGGATTTTTCTTATTTTGAAAAACTGTTTCGTTCATTCTGAAGGGGAACGAAATGACCAGCTGCAGGGCTCATTTCTCACTGTGCTGCAAAGAAAAGCAACATATCTTATGGGTACCCACATTTACAAAGAGAAATGGGGGGAAAAATCCTTACAGTTCTAAGGTAAAACCACAGAGGGCTGAACTAGTTGGGTAACATTGAACATAGCCATCATCTTGGCAATTTATTCAGATTTCTTTACCTTTCACTTTGATATTCTGCAGGGGGAATTCAGCTTTGTTCTTCACTCCACAGGAAAAAAGAAAGAAAAACAGAGGATCGGATTCAACTCTGTCATAATCTGGCCTAGCTCCATCCATTTTCCTGGAGAACATGATCTAGAGAACAAAGGAAAAAAGAAAAAAAATTCCAGAATTGAGTTCCTACTGCAGAAAAAAGGTGATATTCAAACAGAATAGGAATAAGGCTCCATTCATTTTTGTTTTTCTTACCATTTGACACTAGCTCCTCTCGGCTTCAGACTGAGCCTTGAAAAAAAGAAACATAATACGTAAGCATTTCAGTTTACCTCACATTTATCTAAAAACACAAACAGACACCTTTAAAAAAAAATCAGGCTAGCTGCTTACTACCAGATTCCTAGTTCTACTTAAAGTGGTTTGTACCAATAAAGCACCTTGGATTCCTTATTCCCAACTGAGATATTGATTTAAAAGCGAGCCTCCTACTAGTACTTGCAGAAGATCATGGTAGTTTCACTGCCATGACTGAAAACCAAATTCCCACCTATATATAGTCCTCCTCATGTTTTCAGTGATACAGCTGAATGCAAACTTTTTAAGCTCCTATTTCGTAATATAACCGTGTTGCTATTCAAACTATCAAATTATTATATATTGCACAATATTCATTCTAATTTAATGTACATGAACAACAATTATTTCCTCCCATTTTTACTATCCCATCTTCCCCATTATTTCCCATCCACAGTAACACTATTTAAAATGGCAACTCAGTTTGCATCAAAATGACCAGCATTCACTTCCTTATTGCTTTATTTTTTTTAAAAATCCCCTGCAAGCTACAGCTGCATCTTCCTTAGACTTTGCCCAGAGGTTGAAATTTCCCTAAACTTGCAATAAAACACAAACCTGTTCCTCTCTTACTAAACTCTAAAACAAAACTATGTTCTTTCTGCTTAGAAAGCCTTTATACCTGTATACAAAACTGAAAGAAAAAGTTGAACTTCAACATTTCAGAGACCATTCAAAATTATCAGGAAACTATTTCCATAAACTATGATACGTGTTTTATGCAGGAGAAAATGCATCTCTTCTAATTGTAGAGTTTTATAATCAAGTTGTTCTGAATTGTATGCAACTCCTGGGAAGAGAAGTGTAAGCTTCCATTCCTAGCAATGTTTAGACATTGATGTAGTACATCAAAGCTTTGCAATTTTTAAATTTTGTCTGCTCTCAAGGAAAGATCTTTCAGTGTAAAAATCACTGACAGGATTGGTGGAAAAGTAAGGCTCCAGATTTGTGCTGCACACAACTTCTTGTTACCCATACTTATACACTGAAAAACCCTTAATTAAAATACATGTTTATGCACTGTTTAGATGCACAGTTAGAAAAAATCCTTTATATACCAATGCGTGTGCCTTAACAACATTAATTAGTCATATTGAATAGATATTAAGGGTTATCAAATATCTATTTAAAATTATAACTATATATTAAACTATGTATTTAAGAAGGAGAGGTACTTTGAATGGTTTAACTTTGCTATTGACATGCTAATGTTTGCATTTTTGATGAGGTGATTTAATCTGTGTAGGGCCTGTATGCAGTTTACTTTTACAAGCATATGGAGCAATGATATTTAAACTCCACCCTCACATAACCTAAGCAATCACCTAATGCCCAGAAGTCCCTGGAGTGGTGAGTGTTGTCTCATTGTACTTCCAAGGGCTCACATCACTTCAAGAGCAGTGGAAGGAAAGAGAAGGACAGAGGTGGGGCTCTGACTATGCAACCCTGCCTTACAGATACACTTATTTCATAATAGCCCAAGGAATAGACCCAGTAAAGCACAGGATTATTGTTCTGTCCTGCTCAAGAAAGTTATCTAGTATCTTCATTTTCCTTTCTGGGAGGAACTGATGGTTCTAATCCTAACTGATGCCACATGTCAACTTAGGCTCTCAGTAAGGCTCTCCCCCCACCCCATAGGCTTAACTCACGTAAGGGAGAGAAAACAGAGGTTAAATGAGAAGTTTCCTACTCATTCTTCTGCTGGCAGGATATACATCCCACAGAAAAAGCAAAGGACATTTTTTTCTTCCCCTGTGCCCATGAACCTCAAATGAAACCACAGTTAATAATTCAGCAACACTTTCCTGCCACGAATGGGTGATGAGCATTTCATTATTCTGTTCTGTTTTTTTAAATAATGGAATGCAATGCTTGCAATAATTGTATCTGTCCTGGTAAACAGCTCTAAATTCACTGGAGCTGGGAGCCAGTACAAGAACTGTGCATCACTTAAATGCCACTTGTCCTGACAAAACAAGGCTCTAAAAAGTGCATGTTGTTCTGCACCAGAATGAGTTGTACACAAACAGAATGAATGTGCCAGATGCTGCCAGGGAGCTTCCCCATGCCACCTGACCCAACTCAAAGATCAAAAGAGACCACTTCTAGAAGGAAGAGATGGTCAGCCTCAGTGTTCAAGTTGCTATGCTAGTACCATCTGTAGCAGAAACAATTTTCAGGACATGGATAGTAGGCCTGTGCGAAGTGGCAAGTATTCGATTCAGATTCAGCTTCGGCCAATTCGGAGGGGCAGCAGTTTGATTTGGTGATTCGAATCACTGTCCCAATTTAATCTGGCCAATTCAGATTTGAAGATACAGCATTGATTCAGAGATTCGGCCATAGTCTAAACAGGGCACTGCCTGTAAGGACGTTGGACACAGCTGTCTCCAGCTGGTAAGTCAGTTGTGGTGGGCAGAGGCAGGGAGGGAAAGGACACAGGGGGCAGATCAACACCCCCATAGTGAGGGAAGGATTAGAGCTGGGGCAAGCTGCTGAATCAGGGGAGGGGGACTTCCATCACTGCGCACCACTGGTCTGGGAGGGCAGGGGAGCAGGTGTGTCTCCAGCTCTGCAGAGGGCAGGTTGGGCCAGGCTGTGCTCTAGATAGGTGGCAGAAGGCACTGGGAATGGGGGCAATGCCCTCCCACCAATCGCTCAGGCTCCCTATGCCTCCCAGACAAGCCACAGGTTTGCCCCGACTGGGTGAGCAGCTGCAGGTCCTGGGGGGCGGGCACATGCACCTGGACTAGAGTGGCTCTGTAGCAGGGCCTATGGGGAATTTTAGGGTGGCTGCAGCCCCACCACAGCCCCTGCTCCACTACACTTCATGGGGCGGGCAGCCTGGAGCACAGCCCTGGCTCTATGGCTGGGGCCAGCCACATGGAGCGCAGCCCTAGCTCTACCTACCCTGTGGACTGCTGCCTGGCAGCAGAGGCTAGCTTCCCAGAGCACAGCCTGGCCCAGCCTGCCCAGTGCAGATCCCACTGTATGGGAGCAGGCATAGTGGTGGGAGCCCCTGCTCCCCGCATCCCATGCCTACCCACCCCAGCTGGGCAACTTGTCCCAGCCCTGATCCCTCCCTCACTGTGGGGCATTGATCTGCCCCCCACCTCCCCTAACATTTACCAGCTAGAGGCAGCTGTGCCCAGCGTCCTCAAGGACTGCTGCCTGTTTAGTCCATGGCTGAAGCTCTGAATTGGTGCCTAATTGATTCAGAGGCTTGAGTCAATTCACAGCTTTTAATGCATCTCCCGATTCAATTCAGATTTGGAGATTTGGCCGCCGAATCAAATCAGCTACCAAAGCATCACACAGCCCTAAGAGCTGGTCTACCAAGAATAGGCAGCAACTACCAGTCATTTAACACAAGGGCCTTTTACTTGTCAGATACCCAAAACC
>NW_017728886.1:154982596-154986931 GCF_001723895.1 Crocodylus porosus
CTCTAAAAAGTGCATGTTGTTCTGCACCAGAATGAGTTGTACACAAACAGAATGAATGTGCCAGATGCTGCCAGGGAGCTTCCCCATGCCACCTGACCCAACTCAAAGATCAAAAGAGACCACTTCTAGAAGGAAGAGATGGTCAGCCTCAGTGTTCAAGTTGCTATGCTAGTACCATCTGTAGCAGAAACAATTTTCAGGACATGGATAGTAGGCCTGTGCGAAGTGGCAAGTATTCGATTCAGATTCAGCTTCGGCCAATTCGGAGGGGCAGCAGTTTGATTTGGTGATTCGAATCACTGTCCCAATTTAATCTGGCCAATTCAGATTTGAAGATACAGCATTGATTCAGAGATTCGGCCATAGTCTAAACAGGGCACTGCCTGTAAGGACGTTGGACACAGCTGTCTCCAGCTGGTAAGTCAGTTGTGGTGGGCAGAGGCAGGGAGGGAAAGGACACAGGGGGCAGATCAACACCCCCATAGTGAGGGAAGGATTAGAGCTGGGGCAAGCTGCTGAATCAGGGGAGGGGGACTTCCATCACTGCGCACCACTGGTCTGGGAGGGCAGGGGAGCAGGTGTGTCTCCAGCTCTGCAGAGGGCAGGTTGGGCCAGGCTGTGCTCTAGATAGGTGGCAGAAGGCACTGGGAATGGGGGCAATGCCCTCCCACCAATCGCTCAGGCTCCCTATGCCTCCCAGACAAGCCACAGGTTTGCCCCGACTGGGTGAGCAGCTGCAGGTCCTGGGGGGCGGGCACATGCACCTGGACTAGAGTGGCTCTGTAGCAGGGCCTATGGGGAATTTTAGGGTGGCTGCAGCCCCACCACAGCCCCTGCTCCACTACACTTCATGGGGCGGGCAGCCTGGAGCACAGCCCTGGCTCTATGGCTGGGGCCAGCCACATGGAGCGCAGCCCTAGCTCTACCTACCCTGTGGACTGCTGCCTGGCAGCAGAGGCTAGCTTCCCAGAGCACAGCCTGGCCCAGCCTGCCCAGTGCAGATCCCACTGTATGGGAGCAGGCATAGTGGTGGGAGCCCCTGCTCCCCGCATCCCATGCCTACCCACCCCAGCTGGGCAACTTGTCCCAGCCCTGATCCCTCCCTCACTGTGGGGCATTGATCTGCCCCCCACCTCCCCTAACATTTACCAGCTAGAGGCAGCTGTGCCCAGCGTCCTCAAGGACTGCTGCCTGTTTAGTCCATGGCTGAAGCTCTGAATTGGTGCCTAATTGATTCAGAGGCTTGAGTCAATTCACAGCTTTTAATGCATCTCCCGATTCAATTCAGATTTGGAGATTTGGCCGCCGAATCAAATCAGCTACCAAATCATCACACATCATCAAATCAGCTATCAAATCAGCTACCAAAGCATCACACAGCCCTAAGAGCTGGTCTACCAAGAATAGGCAGCAACTACCAGTCATTTAACACAAGGGCCTTTTACTTGTCAGATACCCAAAACCAACTCTGGCTGGTAGCAACTTCAGCTGATCTTGAGCTGATAAGAGTCCAAGGACACCCACTCTCATCACTGAACTCCTATTTAAATAAGTCTGTTTTGTTTCATCATTTCTCAGCAATTTCCCTCCAAAAGCCGCATACAAAAGGGTCCCCTCCTCACACTAAAGTGCTTAATAACAACTTTACAGGCTCAGAGTTCTCTGTATTCCACGACTTGCTCTATTTAACACACTACTCAGTCCTTAGCTTTGAAATTATAGCATGCATCATGGCTTTCCCCACAATTCAAGCATTTTGCAAATGAGCTACGGTGTCTGATTAGTTATAAGAAATCCATCACTGTTTGAGCAAAAATAAGTAGACTTGATGAAACAATATTTTTATTATATTTAATACAAGTGAATAGATTAGGAGATCTGAAATGTTATAAAGCAATATACATACTGAATAAATTATATGCACAGGAGAGTCTTGTCTACATTATATAACACTGGCTAGTATTCAGAATACTTAAAATAAATCCAGTGACATTGGATCAAGTCCATAAAAATGCTATCCTGTCTTCCCTTGTATGAAATTGTTCAAGTATAAAAAAATCCAATACAGTGTAAAATATTAAATTCCATTTAGATCAAGAATAAAAATTGCAAGTATTGCAGTTTCACAGGACAATGTAAAGCAGCATTTTCTAGCAAAGAATAAAATATAGTCAGTCTATGTAAAGATGAGTGAAAAGAACTGTACTAATGTATTTGAGAGGTCTAAGAAAAAAAAAACTACTTAAGAGGGAAAAGGATGAATTCGCAATATTTTAATGTAAAAATCTAAAAGGTGTTAATTTAAGAGTACCCTCATACAGTGCACATACTGAATTTAAATAAATCTGAGTCAATGTCCTTAGTTGATTAGGTTAATATTTAATATGCTACATCTAAACTACTAAATAATTTATGCCATGAGATGAATACATAATTTTACAGTGTCACATCTAAAGTTGCTTTCTTTAGAGTGCAGCATAGTAAAACTTTCAAAATAAATATTTTCTTAAATAGCATTACAATTAAGGCACAGTATAAATCACATACCATTTACCCTTGAAGAACTGTATCTCAGTAACGAAAGTTGTGTCATGTACTGTAGGTTTGCTAATAAATATTTTAAATATTATTCTGAAATATACTAAAATTGTACAAATTTTCAAAAAAAAGAGAAATTCCCTTAAAACAGTTCTTAAAGGTTTAAATTCATCAAGCTTCTTCCTGCCTTTATTCACAAGTCATGAATAGATGCAATAAATAGAAAGAGAAGGCTGTTGCAGTAAATGGCTGATCCTATTTCAGAATCAGAATAGCTGACACCAGCAATTAAAGTTTCCCAAAAGTGAAACAGGATGGGGAGAGGGATTAGAATGTGACAAGCTCATCAAACGAGCACAAGTGATGTGTTCTTTCCAGAACTGTCTGTGTTATTGATTGTCTCTACAGCTGTTGCACCCATTAATTTCACATCACTTGCTCCACAGTTCCACTCATCCAGAGGACAAATAAGAAAATAACTTTGGTGCCTGTCCGCCATTTTACCAGCAGGCCATGTTCCTCAGATTGTTCGATGCCCATTCATGAAATGGTAAGAAAATACTTTCTCACTAAAACTGGCTCTGTAGGCCACAAAAGCAAGAAAGGACAATCAGTGCTTTAAACTTTCTTTTTTAAGTTAAACTTCATATAAAGGCTACATTTTGCTCGCTATTTTTTCCTCTTGTTCTACTTTTTCTAAATACCATTTTCTCACTTGTAAAAGGCAGTTTGCTTCCCTGATACTGTAAAAAATACACATTTCCTTTTATTTTATTCCCCCTTCCCCCAACCCCTCCCCCCCACAAAGTCCCATTGCTACTCTTGCCATCTTTTCAGAACAGTACAGTACGTTTTCAGTTTTTTCTGGACTGATACTGAAACTGATACACCCTACCCTACTCCCTTCCTATAACAACATGAATTGGATGCATACTGTATGGAGACAGTGGAATAATAATAATAATAAAATCTTTAACATTGCAGTAACATTGCTTTTCTTAAAGCTTCTTATTGTTAATAGTCTCTTATTAACTATGTGTATTGGAAGGCTGGAAAAGAAAGAAAGAAAACTTTCTTCAAAAGTCCATCTGCTATTGCATGCGGTCTGTTTGCAGCTGTTGTGGCTGGTACTGGCCAAAGGCTGCAGCTGCTGCAGCAGCTGTCCCAGGTGCTGCAGCAGTGATTGGTTGCTGGACTGCATAGCCATAACCCCCAGCGGTGACATATCCTGCAGCAGCCGGGGATGCTGCATATGGGTACTGGTCATAGGCGGCAGCAGCTGCTGCTGCTGCTGAATACTGGGCATATGCAGCTCCAGTGTAATCAATATAAGGTGTGGTGGAGGCAGCAGCGGCTGTGGGTTGGACATGTGGAATTACAACTCCTGGCTGCACAAAAGCCTGTGGATAGACATAATGAGCAGGTATCCTGTTGAAAGATGGAAGACAAAGTTAGAATTCATACATCAGGTCACCTCCAAATGCTCCTTCCGTATTCAGAACTAAAACAAACTCAATTTAGTTGTTGTTATGTGCATAGGGTTGCCACAATAACTAGCTCAAATAGACCCATGTATCATCTCAGTAGCCCAAAAGAGATGCATTGTTCCAAAGCACAGTGCTTCAGCTGGCTTTAATTAAAACACCACAGCATCAAGCAACATAAAACACTTTCATTTTAGAAGGGCCAGCATCTGTGATGGCAGCTTAAGCAGTTTTAACAAAGGAAAGTTTGATGCATCCCAGCTGTAAGACTAAAGTATTAACATTAAGAAAAAAAGAAAGAAAGAAAAGAAAA
>NW_017728886.1:154988431-154989841 GCF_001723895.1 Crocodylus porosus
CCCTTTCCCCCCCACACATGCACTAACTGTAAAGCTGGTTTTTCCTAATTTTGGTTTTTTAATTAAAGAGAAGAAGTGAACTATTAAGTACCCTCTTCTGCTGTGTTTGTAACTTAAACACTGTGACTGTAGAAACCCAACAGTGCAATGGAGATAATTTATTTTTCATTGTCTGAGAGGAGATCGGTAAAAAGTTTGACACAGACGGGGGGGGAGGGGGGGGAAGTAGAAGCAGTGAGAAAACTGGATTCTTTAAAAAGCAGCTTAAAATTTATACATTGAGGGGGGAAAAAAGATACACTTGCTGCATACTTTAAAGCTGACGCATCAGCAATTACAGTATTATCTTAGCCCTCCACTCAAACAGAATAAACACTGCACACAAATAGCTTGTATTAGATACTGACATGAGTGTGAATATAATTCTTTTATAGTGTTGGAATTGGTCTTAAATAGGAAAAGAAAGATTGAATTCATGTCTTATTCTAAGTTACGTGACAATTTGCCTGCTTTATTACTTTGGAGTCTTCCCTCAAGGCTTCTCCTAAACTTTGTGATAGTGACAGTCAACTTAGTATCCATGTAAGAGTCAGTTTTACATACAACTACCATGGCTACTTCAAACAGGAAGGGCATAGAAAGGTAGACTAAAATTTTGAGATTTCTCTGTACCAATAGAAGATGGCATTACAAAGGATCCCCTGGTTATTGGGACTTTTGTATGTATACTTTAAATCCTTGTTAAATACTAGACAAAGATGCATGTGCTTCCACTTAAAACTTTGTGACTTGTTCTCTTTAAACCAAGAAACTTAGCTAACAGGTGGTGAATTATGAAACCTTATCTCTTTACAACTTCTTAGTCCACATTATACGTGAACCCCGTGGAAGATCCTTACCATCATGCCATTTCACACATGGTGATTGACGGCATAAGCTGCAACAGAGCTATTTTTGATTGTCTGTCATGCGACAAGATTTTCAAGCAGAGTAAAATGACTTTATAAGGCCAAAGTAATCTTCTATGCGTGCTTGCCTTTGTGGTAGATAGATCTCAATGATATTGAAACATTAACCCCTTTTATACTCTGTGAGGCCAAAAGGTTAAAGAGCAGTTTCCCATTATGCTGGGGCACCTTTAATCATCAGGGTTTTTATACCCAAGATGACCGGATTTCTGTGGGCAGGGAATTATTTGAAACATACATAGTCTCAACTAGCTTCACTGCTTTTCATTTATTGTTTTTCCATTGTGGAATATACAAGTTCACTGATGGAAAAAAGGCAATGTTTAGTTTGGCACCAAGGATAATTTTGGAGCGTACAACTTGATGTGACAATTGGTCTTGCTCTGGACTTTCCTTATTCTAAACTGCAAGGAGAAAGCATTTTTTTATTCTTTTTTTAAAA
>NW_017728886.1:154989941-154993814 GCF_001723895.1 Crocodylus porosus
AAAACCCTCCCAAGAGACAAAACCAAGAAAAAATGAACATGCAAGCAATACGCTGATTTTCTTTTAAAAAAAAAACAAACAAAAAATAATAAATAAATATCAAGAAATCACACAATTTAGCACTCACTACAAAATATGGTTAAAAAAAAAAAGTCACAGGCTACAGCTTGAAAGCAAGTAAAAAAAAATCCCTTTGCTCCCCATGGCAAAGTCAAAGTCACCACTCCTCAACAACAAAAACAAAATTAAAGAGACCCCCAAAAAAACTTCCACTACAGCTCTTTCAATTAAATAAAAGCACACAGTTTAGCTATCAACACCACTTCATTACTGTAATAATGAAATAAATAAAATAAAGCACACGGAGGTCTATCGACTATTAAAAAACAAAACAAAAATAAAACAAAAAATAAAAAACATACATGCATCGTTAATCACCATTTTAGCTTGTTTGGGTTTGAGTCTACTGGTTACAGAGTTTAATTCCAAACAGAACTATTCCACCTCTTATCATCATATCCTTCTGATCAGTTATCTTAACTGTAAACGATCCCTGTCAGATTAGAAAGAGATAAATAACATTGAGTCAAGCTGAAAAAAATAAATAAATAAATGGGAGGGGGCACAGTGATCTTGCATAAGTCATACCTTCTTTTTTTTCTTTTTTTAAAGAATAAAAAAAAAAAATCATAGGACTATATGGTACTTGTTTGCTTGGGTGGGAGAACAGCATATTTCTTATACAACTTGACTCAGCTATACTACTCGGAGCATCACTTGCAAAGTGAGCATAAATTTACAGGGCACATATTTTTAAGTCTCGAAAATTTCAACAGTAACATTATCAAATTCAGCGGCAATACTACACGCGAGTAAGAGATTATACTTTTTTCCCCCATTCTTTAAAGACCTGTTAACAGACTTACCCAAAAGGTCTCTGTATGAGAGCTGGATGAAGCTGCTGAACACCAAAGGCAAAACCTACCAAACAAAAACACATCACAAACAAGGGTTCTTTCAGCTGCTTGTTTAAACTATGAACACAACAACAAGCTCAACTAACAAGCAGTAGTAAAGATGTGTGAAACAGAGCCTCTTGTTTTACTGTCTAACCTGGATGTTTGTAATCTTGAAATTTACCAATCTGCCAAAGGACAGTTTATGTAAAGACAGCTAGGAAACCTCCACTGCATCACTGTGCATTAGACCATGTTTTCTAGCAGTTAATGCCAGTCTCTACCTATAGCTTCAGAATTCCATTCAGAAGACCATCTGCTAATTTTTAACCATTGGTGCGTATGTGCAGTTTCTGTGAACTGCAGTGGGAGCCAATTTATATGTCAATATGAAGGTAGAATTTAACCCATACTGCAATATAAACTGACTTTCTTCTTGTGATGAACTATTTATAGACCATTGGCCGTATCATTATTCATTATGTGAACTCCTCCCTCACACTGGTGGGGTCTTGGTCACACAAGCAAACACGTTAACAAGTATTCAGGGTTCAGAGTCAGCTCCTTCCATCAGGATATGAACATGTCACTATAGACTTCTCCTTTATCTTGCGGTAAAGCAGTGGTATTGAAAGGAATGTGGACAAACCAATATCTAACTTCGGAGCAAAACCCATTCTGTACAATGCAGCCCCTCTGTTTTAGAAGCCCACATTGAGATACTGTTTGTGTAAAACTGCACTTACCAAGATATACCTCCTACCTAGACCTAATCTTTCCCCTCAGTAATACTATAATGTTGACTGTCGTTCCATTTATCACAAAGGTCCGACCCAAAGAGAAGTCTGTACTGGAAAAATTCCTCAAAGGAGATGCACATATTTCTCTTTATGCACGGCATACATGCCCACTTTATGTGAGCATTCATACAGAATTGCCAAAGAGTTATTTATTACATGGCATATTAAAATATTCAGTAATGGAAACGGTGGAGATCTGGGGTGCTTTCCCTGGGGTAGAGTTCATGCTGGTTTGTTTTTAATTCTCTTCAGAAATTGTGCACCAAGAGGAAAGAGATAGGAGGGTGAGAGAGACAGAACACATGAGCAAGCACATGTCTTTTCTCACCTGGTTGCATTATCCTCGGCTTGGCTCCCAGGTATGCCAGGTTCACATTGGCCTTCCTGCCATCAATGATAGGATTGGGATCTTTGCAAGCCCTCTCAGCAGCAGCTCTGTCAGCCATGGTGACCTTAACAATATACAAGGCTAGGAATTAAACCATGATCTCTAGTAAAAAGTACCACACACCCTGTCCCTTCTGAAGCAGCCTGCTCCCCCACAGAGAGAAAGCTGAAACCTCACTTCACTTAGCAACTCTTTTTGCTACAAAACGAATGGCTTAGCTCACACACTCTGGATAAACCGTGGGTGCCTCTAGGGAGCGGGGAGGGAATGCAGAAAAGCAAAAGCAAACCTACTAATGCAGCAATTCTCTGCCAGGGTGCTGTGGCACCCTGGAGTGCCACAAGATCCCTTCAAGGGTGCATGCAACATTAGGACTGTTATGTACACAAGGATGACTCCCAAATTCAAACAGAAACCTGATGCATTAAAAACTCTAAGTATAACAGAACTCTTCCCAATAGAAAAACTGCTCTCTTATTTTTCCCCCAGTCAAGAAACAAGTGGAAACTAAGAGCAAGCATTTTCTGAGGGGGCCTTGAGTCTAACAGGGTTGGAAACCAGCAAGCTAAAAGGCTTGAGGCCTGGACAAGTTCAACCCCAGCCTGGAAGCTCCCTGTGCCATGGAAACAAGGTGCCCCCCCCCCACTGGGAGCCTCTCAGTTCCCCTTTGCTCCCCACTCCCTCCTGGGCCAGCAGCCACCAGTAATGGGGTGGTTCTTATGTGTTGTTTCTCAGCTGGTTTTTCAGCTGAGAATCAGGCAGGGATCTGAGGCAGCGCAGGAGAGGCAGCCCCTGTGCTACCTCAGATAGGACAAACTTGGGGCTTTATCAGTGCACAGCACACTGGCCAGCAAGCACCCACTGCCAGCAACTTGCCGGCGTCTGCACCAGGATGAACTCTCATGTTGGATACTTGGTGTGCCACCCTCCCAGCCCCACACAGGGCCCATCCCTGGAAATCCACCCCCCACCCACTCCCCATACACCCTCTATGCCCCCAGCAGGGGTGATCCCTGGCAATACAACCCCCTGGGGAACTACCTGGGACTGATCCCTAGAAATCCACCCCCCAGTCATGCTCCTGGCAGGGGCAATCCACCCCCCACCCACCCTCCATGCCCCCCAGCAAAAGGTGATCCCTGACAACCCAACACCACCCACTCCCCCATGGCCTGACCTGAGACTGATCCCTGGAAATCTACCCTGCCAGCCATGCTCCCAGCAAGGGTGGCCCCTGGAAATCCACCACCCCACATGGAACTGATCTCTGGTAATCCACCCCCTCAAGAACACTCCCTGCCCACAGCAGGAGCAATGCATGACTCCCCTCACCCTCCCAACCCCAGGCAGGCCAGATCCCTGCCAATCCACCCCCCCAGCAAGTGATCCCTGGAAACCTGCCCCCCCTTACAGCGGGTCAGACCCTTACAATCTACCCCCCAGTGGGAGTGATCCCTTGAAATCCCCCACCTTACACACACAGTGGGCCAGATCCCTGCCAATGCTCCCCCCCAGCAGGAGTGATCCCTGCAAACCTGCCCCCTTTACATATAGTGGGCCAAACCCTGACAATCTACCCACCAGCAGGAGTGATCCCTTGAAATCTGCCCCCCTTACACACAGTGGGCCAGATCCCTGCCAATGCAGCCCCCAGCAGGAGTATTCCCTGCAAAACTGCTCCCCTTACACAGTGGGCCAAACTCTCCCAACCCCACGCAGGCCAGATCTA
>NW_017728886.1:154994454-155093154 GCF_001723895.1 Crocodylus porosus
GCGGGCCCCGCTCGGGCCATTGGAGGGGACCGGGCGCAGCTGCCAACAGCTGGACGGGGGGGTCCACTGCCGAGCCCCGGCCTGCGCCGCTTCCCCTGCAGAGGGCCGCCGGGCCGGGCTGGCAGCGTCCCGCAGCGCCTCCCCGCCGCCCTCAGACCCGCAGGCTGGGAGCCGATCGCCGCTCAGGGTCTTCGTCCGCGCCCGTGGGTGGCAGGGGTATACGAAAGGGCGGGCGATGCGCTGCCAACGCGGAGCAACAAACTTTACAAAAGGGATTCTCCTCTAAAAGAGAAAAGAAGGGGGGAAGCTGTGGCTTTCCTCTTGCGGGCTGGCAGAGGCCCCAGGCTGCGTGCCCCCGCCATGCCCTACACCATTGGCGATGCGTAGCTGGTGCACATGCACCCCCTGAGGAAAAGGCGCTGCCTACGCGGCCAGCAGTGCCTGTGGGTGGTTGCCCCTCACCACTGACACCGCCAGGGGCGTCTGTGGGCAGTCCGCAATCGCTGCTGGTGGCGTCTGCGGGTGGTCAACAACCACTGGTCAGCACTTGCCACCCCTACCCCCCAGCTGTCGACAGTGCCACAGCCGCCTGTGGGAGCTCCCCGCTTGCTGCCGCCACGCTCCCACCACCAACAGCGCCACTGCCTGCGAGAGCTCGCTGTGTCCCCCCAGCCACCAGCAGCATGTGGCATTCATGCCCTACACACCAGGCCAGACACAGGCATGGGCAAACCAGGCGGCTGTTCAGGGCCCAGACAGAAAAGGGGACCCCGAAAATGGTGAAAATAATGATTATTATTATCGTCTCTGGTGAAGGGGGCCCAATACTAAGTTTGCCCAGGGCCGCCAGGAGTCTAGGTACGGTACTGCCCACACCCCCACCCCCTGGCCCATATACTGCAGGGGTGGGGGAAGTGGGTTGGGAGTGAGGGGCACTGGGTTGGGACTGGCCATTGAGTGAGGGGCACTGGGTTGGGTCCTGGTACAAAAAAGGCTGAGAAACTGGTTTACATGATGGTTGGCATAGGGCTAGTCCTGCCTCAGGATGAGGTGACCTCTGGAGGTCCCGGCTACTAGCTTGCCCTGCTCCTGGGCCTCCTGGACTTCTTCCGCTCCTCCATAGGAGCAGAAGTTGCCTCTCAGTGTGTAAGGGGTGGGGGGTTTGTCACCCTCACTTTCCTCGCCAAGAGTGCCAGCAGGTCCTTAAAGACTGAATAAAGTGTGCCACCTGCCCAGGCAGCAGGGATTCTCAACCGTGTTCTCAGAAGGGAATGCAGCATGGGTAGGTGTGCCAACACCAGCACAGTTCACAGGAGAAATCCCAGAGATTTCAAATGGGAACCCTTAGTACCAAAACCGGCCTGACTTGCCATGGTCTAAGTTTTTTGTCACAGAAGAACAGTTCTATTGCTTTTCTGTAGTAAAAAAACTGAGCGAAAGCTAAGCTGGCATTTTTTGAGGGGTGCCTTGAGCCTGCAGAGCTTCAAAACCACTGCCCCTCATACCCCTGCTAATAGCTTTTAGCCTTCCTGTACTTCCTGGGCTGCTGCTTTTTCTCCTTAGAAGCTGCCTCTCAGCATGTGAGGGGGACTATTACATTAATTTATCTCACTTTCCTTGCCAGGAATGCCTGCCAGTCCTTGAAGAGTGAAGTTTGCCATCTACCTATAAAGCAGTGATTCTCAGCCAGGGTGTTGTAAGGTCCTATTAAGGGTGACACATGTGATTGGCAGTGTTAGGTGTGCAAGCACCAATGCACAAGTCACAAGATAAACCTGAGATTTCAAATGGGAATCTATAGTGTCAAAGCTGACCCATCACAGGCTTTCTGAGTTCTTTGCAGCAGAAGAACGGCTGTATCATTTTTCTGTAGTCAAAAAAACTGAAAAAAAGCTAAAAGCTGGCATTTTCTGACAGGTGCCTTGAGTCTGCAGAGCTTGAGAACCACTGCCATGAAGTACAGATTTGTCAGCTTTCATTCTGTACGGCACTTGGCAAAAAAGTCCCTGTGGGCTAATTCCACTCCCAAACTTTCTAATACACTGTTACACAATGTGGTTCTCTCCAGGAAAGACTCTGTAGACTACTTGTTGTTTAAAATCTCTCTCCAGTAATCAGGCAGAGCAGACTGACACTTTTTAGTGTAACTGGTTCAGCAAACCCTAAGCTTTCATAAGAAACAGGCTACTTTGTCAGATGCTAAGTAGATGGTCACCTACAAAGGTCAGGCCTCTCTGAACTAGTTACCACCCTGCCTTCTGCCTAATCTAAGACTAACACAGCTAACTACCTCTTTTCAGTAATCAGGTGCACAACATTTAGCCAGTCTGCAAAAAAACCACCTGCTTACAAACCATCTATTTCCTGATTCCCAGCAGTCAAGAATTTTTCCATTAAAGCAGCCAGTTGTCCCTAAGGTGTTGCTTTTATCATGACTACATACAGTACCTATGGTAACTTAAGGGCAGGTTTGGGACCTTCCAGCCATCCTTATGAATAACATGCACAAAGTTACTCTAGGTTGTTTGAATTTGAGTTTGAAATAAAAATGGTTTTTACGAAGGAAAACACAGGATAGATAAATACATAGAAATAACATAGAACTGAAATGTGAAAATTCATTGAAAAGTATGGAAAAAATACTTCAGTGTCAGAAGCACCACTCATAGTACCATTTCTGTAGTCAAAATGGGGTGTCTACATAATTATGCACTAACAATTTGGGCATAATATTACTTTTGGGCTGAACTTAAATATTTGGTACAAGTTCTTCCCACCAGAAGCACATTTTCAGCAAAAAGTCATTTTCAGCAGCTTTTCAGGTATTGGCTTTAGGTACCTATCTTTTTTCCCCTCTTATGGTTCTTTTATGAATTGGGAAATAATATGATGCTTGTGATTCATACCTAAACTTTTCAAATTGTACATTTTGAGTTGTTTAGACTTTTGGATATGCTGATTTCTTTCCTCCATGCTTTGCAAGCCAAAGCTGCTGAAGGCATTTTTCAATCATAGTGACTTATCATACTACCTTGCTTTTTTTTTTTCTTTAAATCAACACTTCTTATTGAAGGTAATGAGGATTTCTGTCTAATAATTGATAGTGATCTGGCCCAAAGTGCTTTGCAAATCAAGATTCTTATATCTGTTGTCATGTTCCATTGATTTCAATGTATCTTTAGACAGGAGGAATCTGTGCATAAAGATCCCCTGGGAGGATTGGAGTGTCTACTAATCTGAAGACATAATGATTTGATGCAGGAGTAATTTGTAACATGATATTATCAAAGTTGGTCTTTTCAAGAAAAATCTTGAATGTGACTGGAAACTGTAGTTTGCAGCAAATACTGGTTACTGATACATGAATAGTTTGCTTTCTTCAGACATTTTCATCATTGTTTTGGTCCCTGATGCTTGAAACATTTAGGATCATAGTTAACTTTATAGACGTGGGCAGTTTAATCAGGATTATTTTCCTGTTTTAGCATTATACTGGATCAGGATCAAGGTGTGCAGCACTTTGTACAATTGAGCTCTGTATCTCAACCAACATTTTATTGGTCAAGTCATTTCCTTTGCCAGTCCCATTTGTAGCACTCAGATATCAAGGTGTTTGGGGTCGCGGGGGGGGGCAATGGTAGATTTTGACTTCAGGGGAGCTATGCCATACATAGATTAAAATAATGGAAGGTACTACATAGTACAAAGAAAACAAACTTTCAGCTGATAAGTACTCCTAAAAATACAGTTTAAGCATTATTTTTTTCAGGATTATAAATTAAGATTAATGTTACTAGAAGTAGTTACCATTTAATATAAGAAATATTACAACAGTGCCTATTGTTCTTTACTGTTGTAGATGTCAGCATTTATACAAGTACAGATCATAGGATCATAAGAAAGTTGGTCCTTTAAAGGCTGGAAAGGACCTCATGAGGTGTTCTACTTCAGCTCCCTGCTCACGGCAGGACCAACCCTAACTAAACCATCTTGGTTAAGTGTCTGTCTAAACTGGTCTCAAAACTTTTTAGGGATGGAGATTCCACATTTTTTCTAGGTAACCTGTTCCAAGGTTTAACCAATCTCATAAACAAGTTCTTTCTAATCTTCAACCTACATTTCCTCTGCTATAGGTTGTACCATCGCTCTTAGCCCTGTCCCCTATAAATATAAATAAAGATATAGATGATATTGCAAAACAAGTCCACCATAGCAAATAATTTAAGATTCAGGATGAAAGATTGATCAACTGCAATTTTCAGAGGGCATAGTGCCTTTGAAAATCAGACCACTTATACCACCTAGTTATGTGGGACTTAATTAATAGACTGTTAAGGCAGTGCCCCCTAGTGTACAATACTGAAGATTGAAAGGTTTCCTCCCCTCATCTTTGATACACAAGAATTGTATGAGCACACAGAGGGAAATGCTGCACTGAGAAGCACTACCCCTTCCTTGTTTTTAGTATTTTACTTTTCTTCCCATATTTTTGGTGTTTCTATATGAATTTATAAGAAACATATTAGCTTTTAAAAATGGTTTATGTATAACATTATAGACACTATATGCTAAAAAATTATGAGTCAGCCCCTCCTCCCCAAATCATTACATTTGCCTAAAAGTCAGATTCTGATCAGAACAAAAAAAAATCTGTTTTTGATGCTTTCTTTGTCTTTTGAGCCTTTACACTTGGGTCATGTTTTTAAAAAATTTTTTTTGTAACCATGAGGGCCTAGAACGCTTTTTCAATGGAAAGCAGAGATTCTCATTTAGTCATGGATTCCAGGAGCTGGGTCTCTAAATATATTACAAAATATTTCAATATGAGAACACAAGAGTGTTCCTTGAGGGATACCCACATCTTGAATCCTGCTCATGAAGCTTTTTGGCAACAGTTTCTGACTGGTGACTGAACCTGTCATGGGCATACTCTCTGTACAGAAAGTTAAGTACACAAATACATACATAAATCTTGATTGGATTGGGGCCTTAGAGACCACATTAGGCACACCCTAGACAAGAGCAGTAGAGAATCTTGTTGCCTCTTCTTTATGAACCTGATCACATTTCTGTGTGTCAAGTAAACTTGTTATATGTGCTCTTTTTCTCCCAGCTGACACTGTAGCAAGCTATTCAAATTAGTACCAGGTTTACTGGCAAGTTCTACTACTGTAAATGCAGCTGACACGGGAAAAAGTCCTTTCACTAAAAAAGTTTTTACTAGTCCTATGAGAAAAAGGATTCCACATCTAGGACTTTTGCTGGGAAAAAATAAACAATCAAACCTCCTAACCAAAACTACAGAAAGCCCATAACTGTTCACATCCCTCCCACTCATTGGGGAGCTGTAATAGTCAAGACATAACGCACACGAGGGTAAAGAATACATATAGTACGTAACTGCAGCTAACATGCCTAATTTTGTAACTAGTGCCCCAATCCTGCAAGTATTCATGCACACCTTTAGCTTTAAGCATGTGAGTTTAATTCCATTAAAGTCATAACAAAGATGTAAATTGTTATCAGTGTGGCTACTTGTTCACAGAGTCCAGCACATGTGTAAGCATTTGCTTCCTCCTCCAAGTCCAAATACCAAGCAGAGAGAAAAACACCATGGTCTAGGCTTAACCAGGGAACAAACTATATCAAAACTGTTAAGTGAATTTACAAAGTACAGTCACAGTAAAAGGTTGGTTGATACAGTTGTGTAACAGGAGTTGGAGAAAATATCTGCTTATGTATATGTTCCATAGCATCATAGTTTATTTAAAAAAAAAAAAAAAGCTTTCCAAGGGGGAAAAACAGTGGAGTTGCATATTTCCCAGAGAGCTTCCTCCTGGATTCCACACTTGCTTGCATTTCTCTTTTAATAGATCACAGTTAGTTTTAGTGGAGAAGTTTTGTCTTGGAACAAGGAACCCTATTAGGGAGAATTATTCTGAGTTGTGATGAGGAAAGATCTGAATCAGATACAGCTTCACAAAGACTGTCCTCTTTACAGTAAGCATTTTTCTCTTGTTGTTGAGCCAGTGAATTTACAGTTGAAAAGCTCATTTGCTTGTGTCTTTTTTTTTTTAAGGTATAACTTAGTTTTCCATCCATCTCTGATCAGAAATGACTGACCTGCACATCCTAACCATTCACAACAATTAAGACATAAACCTGCTGTGGGAAAACAGGTTCTCTTTCATGCCCATATCACAAAAGGTGTACGTGGATTTGGGGGTGGGGAGAGGGTTTTGGTCTGTGTTAATCCTGACTAGGTAATGGTTAAAGAGAGTTTGAACTTTGTCACTATTTTACTTTCTAACATTTGCTAAATGCATCTGTTACTTTTATACCTCTAGAAAGATAAGACAGCTACATTATTAATAAATTTAAATACATATACTTATAAATCAGCTGGGCTCTTTCCTGTGCTGTTCTAACTTCTAGTACTGTTCCCTCCTTTTTGAGAGGCAGTCATTTCCCGCTGAGACATCTTACTTATTTGTTTGCTCTTTTTTGGTCTTTGCCAAGACAGTACACTTCTGTTGTCTCTCTTCACTTGGGTATTGAATTCTAACTTTTTCTTACCAGTGAGCAGATCAGGCCAATACATTGTATCCCAGCTTCAAATAGAAAGATCTGTACCTTTGACAGGTAGTTGTCATGGTGTAGATTGTCTTTTTTATCCACAACAGCTGAAAGTTTATGTATGCTAAATTATTTATGAATTCAGATTGGGGTGCAAAGGTGTTAATGAAAACAAAAAAAACCAAAAACAAAATATCAAATATCAAAAAACCCTCAGACAAACTACTTACAAACATGAAATGCTAAAATTTGGTCCCCTGGTTACTTTAAAGGACGAAATGTGCAGCTTTTTTAGAAGGGGCTGTCTTTGTATTACATTCTGAGAAGCACAGACATATTTTTTCCATTGTTTTAATACTGAGTAGTGCTTGTATGCATTATGGCTGCAGTGTATAATCTAGTAATCGCCTGCATGTGGCATAGACACTTCAGCCAGTTAATTTTGCTGTTTCTCCTTCTTCTGAAACTAAATCTTTAGTTTTTATTTCTGTGGAGAAGTCTGCTTAATGACAGAATATTAATAGATTTCAAGGCCCAAAGGCCTATTTATCCAGTCTGTTCTCCTGTATGATACATGCTATTAAATTTCATTGAGTGGTTCCTCATGTAAGTGTACCTTAATTTTTTGTATCTGCCATAATGGGCTTCTTTTGCAGTTCTGAAGCCAGTTCCTTTGGTATACTAGCAAAAATACTCTCCCTAGATGATTAAGCCAGAGATTTCCAGTGATGCTATTTCCTTTAGAAATCTCACCTGACTTTAGAATTTTCTTTAGCAGGACGTACATTTGCAAGCTGTGCTCCACATTCACCAAAAGCACTTTTCCTCTGCACCGAATTGCAGGGAATGTCTGACTATGTCTCAGGTCAGAATTGAACCTCTTGAGTCTTAAAATCTGGACTCCATTTGATACATTTTGTTGGCTTTCCCACAGTGTAGTTATAGCCTCACTTTTGCTATCGAGCCTTTTGATTAAAGTCCATGATTTTATCATTCTTTTCCCCACAGGCATCTGTATCTTTCATTTTCAAAACTGTCACTGTTAAAAGGCACACCTGAAGTTTAAACACAACTGTCTAATTGTGAATACTGATAATGACCTTGCAGATTGATGGTTAGGGTACTTGTGTGGGAGAGATGGGTTTCCAATCCCCTCAGGCAGAGAGACATGAACCTCACTTACCCATATCATTGATGAGTTCCCTAACCCCAAGATGGGGGCCCACCACTGGATATTGTATAGAGCCCAACACACGCCTGAGAGTATCTAGCAAAGCTAAGCAGAGGAATGCTTAGTTTTCGGATCTGATTGGGCATAGGCGTAAGTTAAATGCTGAGCCAAGGTGCTTCTGGGCATGTGCCTAAGAAGAAATTTAGGAACCTGGGGATCTTTAAATAAAAAAAAAATTATGGCATTTCTAGAGTATAAGCGCCTCAAGGGTTTGGTGGCAGGTGGACAGGGGGTTCAGGATCTCAATTCTGGACCTGTGTGGCATTTGGGCATTTAAGTCCCATTTCATAAATCTATGTCTTCTTTTGGATCTGATCCTTAGTTTCTACTGATGTTTCTGAGCCCTTAATATTAAAAGCACATCTCTATGGCTCTTAACTCCCTCCTACTATAATTTTAAATAATTGATAAACATGCACCTGAAGATATAAAATAGAAAGATTCCTAATATTTCTTTTGGGATCCTACTAACATGAGTTAACAGAAAAAAACCCTAAAAGCTATCACTTGAAAGTAATTGTTTTTATCAAGACATTTTATTTTATTCTTGCTGTCAGGATAACTAGGAGTAGACAGCTCACCAGTTAACCAAATGCTACTAGCTACTGAATTCAGTGGTATCAAAGTAACTGCATTGTCAGGCTTTTTATTTATTTATAAACACCATATGCCTGTCATGTCAGAGACCCAGTGGACATCATGTATGCATTCATTAGCCTGCTGGAAAAAAAAACAAAGACCCCCTTGATTATATTGCACACCAGTTATTCTTGCCAGGGCTTTCTTTCAATATTTGCTCACAGTGTTAAATTAGTAGATATTTCTGATGTTTGAAAAAGGAACACAATTGATAAAATACTTGTTGCTTAAAGATCTCCATTTTATACACGGCTGAAAATTAAACATTAAATATTTCCTCTTTTGTCTGTCAAGTAAAAAATATCATTTTGGTTACTGGAATATCTATTTCTGCTGAAGTTCCATAAGGCCTTAAGCTGTGAAAGCACTCATCTCATAATGTGAGACTCTGCTTTGTCTTGTAATCACTGCATTTCTGAACAACAGTCCCGTTAAAAAAAGAACAAAATATCTAACCAATGTGCTGTTCCATATGCATAAATGAGAGATAATCTGACTGCATGATATGGAATCTTAAATTCTCTGGTAGGCTAAAAAGGTGTCTGTAAAGTACACTTGCGTTGTTATATTTACCGCTGTGTGGCAGATGTAGAACCATCATTATTTAATTTCCAGTTCCTGACCAATGTACAATTGTTATCTGTAGCATATTCTTGGGGGCATGGCCAGTTCCTGTTGTAATTTCTGTTGTTAAAAAAACTTTTACTACTTCTCTTAGAAGATTATTACTCTGTCTTTTCAGACTTCACTGTAGAATATATTTTCCCCTGATATCTGTTTATCTTGTTATTTTTCATAGTGCATATCCATGTGACATTCAGGCAATGATTAACCAGATTTTTCCTTCAACAAGCCTTAGAGTTATGTGACCATTGTGATCCCATGTTCCTCTAAACATCGATTGACAGCCCAGTTTGGCAGTCTAATGGGAATTTTGCCTCAGTAGGGACTGCAGAAATAGGTTTAAAAGGTTCCAGTCCCTCAGTCAGCAAGAGTCAAAGCTTGTGAAACGAGGGGTGTAAGCCATACAGGAAATTATGAGGTAATAGGTATAGCTGAGATGTAAGATATGCATGTAGTGGGGCTCAGAACAGAAGTAATGAGTGTAATTGGAGTAAGCTGGGGTAAGGGAACATGTGGACTGGCCTGCAGGAAAAGGTGAAAGGAGATGCATCAGCCAAACAACAGGGGACATGTTAAGTGAGACAATATATGCAAGCAAGAACATAAAGTGAGGACTAAGCTGTCCCAGGCTGGTGAAACTGAGCAAGGGATCAGAGCACATGCTGATCTGGGCAGAAATTCAGAGCTCCCACACGTTCCCCCCCACAAGACATGTCGGGCGGTAGGGAAATGTTCAACCCTTAAAAGAGAAATCAAGCAACGTGGAGGCATGAGCAGCCTCAGACACCTGTGGATTTGCAAACCCACTGAGATGCTAGCTGGAGTGGGAAAAGCAGAATCTGAGGCCCGTCTCAGTACACACTGACCTACCTGTTCTCATCAAGGCAGATCCAGAACAGTCATTTGCTAGCATTGTAGCTGGATGGCTGAAGGTAAAAACATAACTCTCTCTGTCCCACTCCCACACCTATCCAGAGGACTGTTTGTGCTTACTCCTATTTTGGTACCTGATAGGGCCATAAATGCTCAGAGCTGCCTGCTGTGTCAGTTCCCCATAGACCACACTACCCACGCAACTCACTTCATGGCTGTACAGCAAATTGTGGAAGCGGTGAGGAAAAGTGTTGTGGGCAAAATTCTCAGTGAACAAAACCTGGCATAGTGCTGATGAATTACATGAAATCATGCCAATTTATATTGGCTCAGGATCTGGCCACGTATCAAGACAACACCTGAAGGCTAGCAACCAGAAATGCACTGAAGCCTAGTAGTAGGGTGCATCCTGACTTAAAGCAAAGCAGGCATTTTAGGTGTGAAGTCAGAAGGTAAATGCATATGTAGGGTAAACGCTCATGCAGGGAAAAACTTGTTAACACATGCAGAGGATCAGGTAGTGGTCATGCTAATGGTTCACTACTGGGGAATCTCCTCTGTGAGCCATTAGATGCCTGACACATGAATACCACCACCACCACCACACCATTGGATTCAGAAATTGACTTTCACACTCTTGCATCCTGTTATTTAATCCAGGCTGAACAGCCTCCAGAGAACTCGCTTCCACATTGACCTTAGGAATTTGACAAGCTCTACTTTACAGCCAAGGGATGCCATACTCTCACTTCCTGAATTGAACTGAATGCTGGGTTTTGGTTTATTTGTTAACAGGAGGAGTCAAAACTTGTATTTTTGTACTAAGCTGCTGTAATAAATGGAGTTTACAGGCCACTGAACTGTCACTCAGCTTGCCAGGCTGTGCAAATAAGGGACAGAATTTGCCCTTGTCCTACAGTTACTGTGGTCCTGTGAGCTGCTGCAAAGGCAGTGTCTGGTGCGTCCCAGTGTGAACAAGGGAAACTATGTCCACAGACCTGTTATATCTCTTCCCATACAGGATACAAAATAAATGAAGCCCTGGCTCTGTCTCCTCCCAACCTTGGCCTAAGCATACTGGTCAGTGCATGCTAAGTGACTGATACTGCCTCTTGCCTGATGTGGAGGGAGGCTGGAGGAGGGAATTTTGACCATGCGTCAGCTCATGGATCACCACCGCTATGTGCTACCCCATCCTTTAGGCTGACTGTAGCCTAGCCCATAATAAGGGCTAGACTCATTGCAGTTTAGCCCATAATGAGGTGGGGAGTTGTGAGATAGGAGTAAGTAGTAAGGAGATCATAATAGAGGTGATGTTGCAACAAATTGTTTACGTGTTCACTCACATTTTCTGTTTCAAAGTATGTTGGCACTCAGATATTTTCAGTCTAAGCCTAGTCATTTCCTATTTACTTTGTAGATACTTGTTGATTCAAGTGAAACTACTGTTAAAACCACCTTTTCCTAGGTTACAACAAAAAACATATAAAGGTTGCACAAAAATAGTAATAGTAACGTGGTGTCTTCGTTTCAGAAGGATCCTGAATAGCTTTTCAGTCTCTTGTTTACCACCTCAGTATTGCCACATCCACATGAGTGAATATACTATATTTTCTTGCATACAACATGCCTGGAATGTAATACTTAACTTGTTTTTGAAAAGCAGAGTGAAGAAAAGAGGTCTTCCTTTGCACTAAGTAACTGAGTGGCAGCGGTTAGGGAACAGAGCCTGCTCGTTGTTCTGCTCCTTGTGGATCACTGCAGATTTTACTTTTGGTGTGAGCCAGTCAGTGGCAGGGCTTTCTTTTACTGTATTTCTCACATATAATGCACACTCCAATTTCCAGTGGCTAGCTTTTGCGTGAATGGTACATGTATGAGAAAATATGGTAATACATCTTTTAAAGGAGGGTAGAGAAAAATAACTTCAACTGATTTTTATTTGTATTTATTTGTAGGTAAAATGCTCAGAATTAGAATTTGGTCAGGGCATTAAGGTTAACTTTCTTATTCTTGGGGAAAACATCAATAGGCACTTCTTCATGCTCTCATCCTAAATGTCAGGAACTCTACAATTTTCTTGCTATTTTCCAGCTGGTATAATAAAAGGTATAATTTTGGAACCAAGAGTTCTAGTTTTTTGTAGGAACTCTGCAGTACATTTATCTTCAGCAACATGGTGCTCTCTCTTCAGAAACAACACCTACTGAATCACTACTAGCTTGTGCCACAGCCTAGAGAGAAGCTCAGAACCGGATTGTGGCAAGACCCTAGCCTGGTGTGCAAGCTCAGATGAGTTTATACCCCATGAGTGTGTCTAGAACACAGTGATGAGTTTGATAAAAGGTCAGTATCATCAACATTCTCAGATTCTTTATTGTTCTGGCTTGGAAAGGCCACATAATTTTTCCTTTTAAAAATCTTATGGCCTTATAATATTGAATTAAAATAATACTGGGAACATCTATATGAGATACTGCTGAGTTGCCTAATTAGCTCTGCAGTAAAGCATCACTGTTTACACAAGCAGTGCTAATAGGCTGGAGTAAACTAATTAACTCCACCATAAAATAGTACTGCCAACACAAGTACTATTCTACAGCAGAGTTATTTACTCTACTGCAACACACATGTAGACAGTGACCAAGGCTGGCTGGGGCACAAAGGTGCTACGGTGCAGGGCTGCCTGCCTGCCACCCTCATGCCTCAGCTAGCCCCTTTGCAGCACACTGAACTGGGATGGAGCAACTCCAGGCTGGTAGGCTGACCCCTTGAACCCCCTGCCAGTTGGTGTTGCTCTACTCTGGCTTAATGTGCTATGGTCCTAGGTGCATATGTAAACTCTGCTCTTGGAAGCAATAAATTCTGGTGTGAACTGTGCTAGAGTTTATTGCACTGCACTAATTTCACATGTAGATGCACCCACTGTTTTCCTGATTGATGGCCTTCAGTCTGAAGGTTTATTGTGCATCCGCGGTATGTGCTTATCCAGAAAGAAGCACACAACTTGCCATGCTTCAATGCCTCTTTCTTCTCTATTTTGGATGATCTTTGCCAGGATGCTACAGCTGTATGTCAAGAGGTAGCTTTTCAAAAAAGGCCCTGATAGCTATTGGCTTTCCCTTTGTGATTACCAAGTTGGGTTTCATTCTGAGAGAGATTTTTCTGTTCCAAGAAAAATGGACTCCATCAGCGTAACTCAGTCAGATTAAAGATTATTAGTTGATATAGCATAAAGTGCTCAGCTTCGTACATGCCACAAAATGTCCCTGGCCTACTGAGCTAATAGTCTAAACTGTATAGCATCATAGCAAGGCACAGCAGGAATCATGAAGGATGGAACTCATTTAACAATGTTATTAATTCTAATTAACATAATAAATTGGAATCCTAGTGCCCTAGAACAGTAGTTTGTTTAAAGCCCCCTAGAACTCATCATACATGGAGTACTATACAGCCCATGCTGGAGGTAGACTATATTGAATAGAACCAAACTGGAAAAGTAAGAAAAGTTTGTATTCATACACATTTTTGTTGTTTTCCCCACCCCCACTAGGTAGAAGATTGGTAGCTTTAGTCTGTTAACTGTTGTCTGGCTATTTATTTGTCTTTACTTCATCTTTGAAATTGAATACAGAAATAAGATACAAGCATAAATAAATCAGCAAGAAGGTTTCTCAGCACCAATAAACTAAACAAAAGAAACAGAACACCAGACAGTGTTCACTTATTAATGGTATCTTCATGAATGTTAAACCTTTGAAAGGAAGGGAACATTTGTTCTTGTTTAATTCTCAAGTCTGTTAATTGGGTTTTGTTAATGTTGAGAAAAAATGTGCTAGAGTTGAATTGAATTTGCTTTTCAATTTAATTTAGAGATATATGTGAAGCACTAGGAAGATAATTTTTAAGGAGGTATATAACGCAGTGGGCACAAGAACTACATCTTACTGCTTCTACTTAAGTAGAGGAAAAGTTAGATGATAGGGAGGTTGGTTGTGTGGCTGTGTTGACTGGGGTCCTGAGAAATATAACCTTGGCAATTCATTTAGACCCTGTTCCTGCCAAATACTTAACCGTAAGTAGATGAAAACCCCCCCTGAAAGCAGTGAGATTCCTCATGTACTTAAAGCTAACCATCTGCATAGATGTTTTCAGAAGTGGAGGACAGTCTCTTATAATGCCTATGTAATTCTTAGTTGGGGCTTCTAGGTATGCCTGTGATATTACTACTGCTAAATATTAGGGAACACATTCTTAGTGTGAGATTTAGTAGGCGATGCAATAATACGCCAATTTAAGAATACCATTTGAGACATTCAAAATTAGACTGCACAAAATATTTGAAGGTACAATGTAGGCTAGGCCAGAAATACTGTATTTTCTCAGATACAACATTCTGCAAAAATGCACATTTGTTTTTGAAAGGCAGAATGAAGGAAAAAAGATCTTTGCTTGTTGTAGTAAGTAACTGAGCAGCAGCAGTTAGGAAGCCAAGCCTGCTCAATGTTCTGCTCCCTGAGAGCCCCATGCAAATTTTACTTTCATTTTTGGCCTCTAAGTAGGGATCTCCGTAAATTGTGCCAGAAGTCCCCGCTACAACAGATCCTTTAAAGTTTTTCCTTTTGCTGCTTGTCCACTCCCCCTCCCCTCCTGCTCGATTGGTGGAGGTTTTAAACATGCTGTGGTTTTTGCTTTCCCAGTAATCTGCAGCAAATGGCCCAGCTGGCAGGGCATCAGGGTTGGGGGGTGGGGGAGGCAAGTGGCAAAATGAAAAACATTAAAGGAGTCACTGGAGGGGGGCACTTCTGGCACAATTTATGGAGATCCCTACCTATAAGACAGAAACTGCTCTTACAATATTTCTTACATATAAAGTGCACTTGAATTTCCAGGAACTGGTTTTTGGAAAAAGATACATGCTATATGTGAGAAAACACAGTAATACTGCAATGGCAAGAGAATATATTAAAGGGTCTTAAGTCTTCTCCATCACCAGTTTCTGAGACCCACCCTGCAAAGGCTGTATACTTTCTCTTACCATAGAATCATATCTTTTCTGTGCACAGCTAAGAGTTTCATAGTTAATGTGAGCTAATCAACACCCTTGGGATGAGGCCGAGGGACAAAGTCCCTAAAATCTACTTGCTGCTTATGAGTAAAGTTTACTGGTGTTTGGAAGCAGCTCCTAGAAAGTTGTCAGTTTCTATACTATTAACCACATGTTGGCTTAGAAGAATTAACATCCATATGATCAGTAAAACAGCACAAAAATGGATTTATGTGTGGATCTGTTCAAAAAACTTGCTGATCTGGTTCATCATTGACCTTCCTATTCTCTGAAAAGAACCTCTTTGCATTTGATAATCTTTCCATATTTTTAAATAACACGTACATTTGGAAATAGGTCTATGTGGTAGGATTCCTCATCAGGATTGAATGTTACAAAGACACTTACTGCATGGTCTTCCAGTCACCAATAGTCTCTATTTTAATTAACTCTTGCAAATATTTGTTAATATAAAGGATTCAGAGTTTTCATTCTCCCCTAACCTTCCCTAAAGGTTTTACTGGGTGAGAAGGTGATGTGATCGTGAAATACCATGAAGAAATCTGTAACAAATTCTTTTCTAGATTAATTTATTTTTTCCTGTTAAAACAAAATGAGAAACCCAAGCTAGTTTTGACTAACCCTGCTGCCTCCCAAATCTGAGCTGCTCCCAGTTATGAGCACTCAAAAATAGCCTCAGTGAATTTGCTGCTACGTCTGGTGCCAATGTAGGTGCAAGGTCATTTGTTTCCTTTGCTGTCTCTGATATTCCAAAAAGGTAACTTATGTCACAAGGAGTTTGGAAGCTGGAGATGAGGAAAAGGGTAGTAATGTTACCTCCACTACTTTATTACTGAGCTACATTTCTAAATGCTTCATTTCCATGTCAGTGTCTTTTCTGGCTATTTTCCCCCCCTAGCAATAGAAAGAAACAGTTTTATTACCTTTAAATTACAGGCAGTGAGTTTGCAGTTTTTGCTCTGATCCTTGCATTTCTTGTGTACCTGAAACACTCTTTGACATGCTGGCAAGTATATAGAATCTGATTCCCCTTTAACTTAGAAGGGCCTCTGTTCTGTGTTCCAGAATCTTATTAAAAAATAAATAAAAACAAAGTTAAGTCTTTGGCTGCTGTGGTTGCAAAGGGAAACCATAAAAATTCTGACCTCAGTGGGCGCATCTACACGAAACACTAAATGTACTGTAGACTAATTCTACTGAGCATTAGCGCATCACAACAAAAGCTACTTTAATGCACAGTAGAATTAGCCTACTGTGCATTAGCATTACAAAAAAGGTGTTAGCCAGAGCTACTGAGCAGTAGCGCCAGTTACTGCACATTGCGTTAACACCTGTTTTTACAGGTACTAAACTTAATACTCAGTAACTACAGTATATTAATGCGCATGTAGACATGCTCAGTGTAGACATGATTTCATGTCAGAAAATAAGGGAAACTACAGACCTGCATATTCTACTAAAAGTACCTGTGTCCACTATGAAAGTACCTATGTCGCTATGGTCACTATGAATGAGCCTGGGTCTGGGAGACACCATCACTGTGGTGTTTTTTTTAAAAACTGCTTGACAGGAAAAAAAAGATGCCTAGCAGAATCCAGTGGTACATAAGAGCTCTACCAATGGTTATGCAGATCCAGTTGATCATTTCTGCCCCACCAAACAAGTTAAAGAGATCCTCAGAGCCTATGGCTCTACTGAAACCACACCTAAGAGGCATCACACTCAACTTCAGTGGAGCCTGCACTATCAGAGCTTGAATATTTTCACAGTGTCCCATGAATGGTGCTGCATTTGGTGACTGATGCAGGTGGGAGCATGTTTTGTGGAGGGAGCCTGGAAAATGCCATCTTTTATTTTCTAATCATGCCTTGAACCTACAACAATATAAAATCAGAATAACCATTGAAAACAATTGTGCGTATTGTGTCATAGTTCTTAAACAGGTCTTTTAGTTGGTCTCAGTGCAGGGAGGGCTGCTTGAAAACTGATGGCAGGATCAGACCTTGTGCAATTACAATGGTGTAACTGCAAACAGAATCAGGCTCACAAAATTCTAACTTTGCAGTAGCATGTGGGGGGAGAATCGAGTAACCAGTTACAAAAAAAACTGTAATGAGTTTATTATAATTTTTTGGTCAAGTATTCTTAAGAGAGACCCTTGTTTGGCCAAGTAGCTCAACTTTCAGCATCTCTTCTTTAGATAGTTCAGGAAACCATTAAAAACAAAGCCAAAACAAAACCAAACAAAAAAAGCCAAAAACCTTTGGCCATTGTTTGGAATGAGGGCTGTTGCTGATTAGAAGCAAAATACATTCAGGAAATATTTGTTGCCATAGCTACTGCACTAAGATGATTCCTCTTTCTGTTTTACAGATTGTATTTCATTAATTCAAATATTTATAAATAAGTCCCCATAGGGCCAAAAATAAATGAAGCAAAGTGAAGTTGCAGTGAAGTCTTTGGATGTGTAGCTCTTTGTGTACAGATGAGGGCCCTTATTCAGCAAGGTGCTCAAAGTGCATGACTTTGAACATTTGAATAATCCCATTGACCTCTTTGGGACTGCTGACATGCATAAAGGTATTCACATGGTTTGCAGGCACAGAGCCCAAGAAAAGAAGTGAACATTTCCATTCTGAAAAGAATTTACACCGTCAGAACTGTCATCAGCTGTAGTGTGCACAAGCCTTTAAAACACTTAAGCCAACAGCAAGGAAAGCCAACAAAATAATATGTTGGCAGCTAATAACAGAAGGCTTGATTCAGTTTAACTCCTACCACCAAGCACACAATAGAAGCCAGCATACTGAAGCCACAAGTCAATATTTTGTGGCTTCAGTAGTACATCTGGTACATTGGATTGTCAATTCCAGAATCCTCTTGATTACTAATGATGTGCTCTAAAGTAAGATGATCCATGCATTATTGTGTATGAAAAAGATATACAAATTCATTGTTTTTCATAACCGAGGCTGTGCTTTGACTTTCAGATGCAAAAAACAAGAATGCAGCCCTCTAATTAGCTGTCTGTAATCATCACATGTAGGATATTGTCTGATACACAATTTGGGCCAATGCATTTTGTTTCCCTTCATGGTAAAAGGTTGTAACAATGAAAACAGTTAACCCTTCCTTTTTCACCCAACCCTCAATATCATAAGGGCCTAAAAACCTGTCCTTCTTGCCTTGAAGTTAATAGCATAGCTCACAGTGACTTAAAAAGGAGCAATAGAGCAAGTTTCTTGATAGCAGAGCCCCTCTTGTAGATTAGCTCACTGCCCTAAAAGGGTTGTGACTGAACCCTCACCCCTATCCCCTAGATCCATCCCTGCACACAAATCTAATTTTTTTCACTATTTCTCTTACCTGTCTTCTTTTGTTTCACTTCTATTCTCATTTCCACAGCTTTTTCCTTTGTTTTTTATAATTCTCTGTCTTTTGCTCCCTTTCTCCCCACTTGCTAGAAGTCTACACGTTGCTTAGAGTGGGATCCTACATTTACAGTTCTTGGAATCAGGCCACATAATGTCTTGTGGTATTTGGGCCTAAGCTGTGTAGCAGGACGAAAAGGGGTGTGTATTGCTTGAGCCTATAATCCCCAACATATAACTTGTAGCTTCCTAGGAGTGGTCAGGTTGTTTTGCTATAGCCATAGCAGTACATTTGCTGTGGAAATTGGGGTATATTCAGACTTAGGTGCCTTCTCATACTTCCACTGTTTTTATTACTCGTCTCAAGTTCTTCTAGGATTAGTATCTGGCCCCCACATTCTCCATTCTTGGCGTACAGTGGCAGAATACTGCATCTCTGAAGAGAGGCATATAGCATTTTTCAAGAAGTTTTTCCAAGCCTGCTGAAGATAGATCTAAAATGTACACATCTTCATGATTCACAGGTCGTGTAAGCATCTATGGAGGTGAAGGATTTTTGTGGATTATATCTTTTATTGGACCAACTGTATGGTTGGGATAGATTTAGATAAACATTCTTGGCATGAATTCTTCTTTAGCTGATGAACAGACAGATTTTCACAGCATAGTGAAAATCACTTTTGCCAGGAGTAAGTTCCTATTACTAACAATATCATTTCCTTAGAAACAACATTTTGTATTAATTTATTTTGTATTACCAATTTGGCACATGTAATGCTTTGTTCTTCCTCTTCCATATTTTTCCAGACTGCACCTTCTGCTGGACTTGAAAACTTAGAAAATCTTTCCTAACCATCTGCTTTGGAAGGGGTTTTTCAGTAAGACTGTCATCTTCTGGAAGAGGGAATCCAGGTACCTGCTTTCAAAAGTGTTTAGTTTTTGGTTAAAAAACCCCTTTGCTACAGTGTTTTGTATAGCATGCTCTCAGTGGGGAAAAAGGCAAGATAATTAATCACCCAATATAAAAATGAAAAAAACGGAAGTGTGGATCTTGTCCATGAACATACAGCAGTCGCAACCTTCTCTTAAATTTTCCTAGATTTCTGGAAAGCCTGACTTAAGGAGTCTCACCATCCAGCGCAAGGTGGCAAAGGCCTACAGCAAGGCAGCACCCCTGCACTGCAGGAGGACGGACTTCAATGAGGTAAGGAGAACAGTCGGGGAAGCACTGAGCTCCCAGAGGGGAGGGGAGCCAGGTGTCCAAGGACAGTGGTCGCTCCTTAAGGAGATGATCCTCCAAGCCCAAAGGGAGGTAATCCCAACACAGATCAAAGGGAGCAGGAGAGCACATAAGCCCCCATGGCTCACCAAAAGCATCCGGGAATGTCTCCGAGCAAAAAGGGAGGCGTACACCCAATGGAAGGGAGGGGCCATCACCAGGGAGGACTATACTGCAGTTGCTTGGGGCTGCAGGGGGGCAGTCAGGAAGGCCAAGGTGGAGATGGAACTGGGACTGGCTTCCCATATCAAGGACAACAAGAAGTCCTTCTTTAAATACATAGGGGGTAAAAAGAAGGTTCCGGGTAATGTGGGGCCTCTGCAGAACAGGTTAGGAAATTTGGTTGTCACACCAGACGACAAAGCCAACATCTTTAATGATTTCTTTGCCTCCATTTTCCTAAGCACGGACCGGAACAGTCACCCCCCGCTAGGCCTCCCTCAGGGCCCAGGGGAGGTGCACCTAGGCCAAAGGTTAGTGAGGAACTAGTCAGGGAACTTCTGGAGGGACTGGACATATTCAAGTTGGCTGGTCGGATGATCTCCACCCCAGAGTAGTGAGGGAATTGGCTGAGATCATTGCAGGACCCCTGGCACGGCTTTACGAGCACTCATGCTGCTCTGGTGTGGTGCCAGAGGACTGGAAGAGGGCCAACGTGGTTCCCATCTTCAAAAAAGGGAGGAAAGAGGACCTGGGAAACTATAGGCCAGTTAGTCTTACCTCGATCTTGGGCAAGCTTTTTGAGAAAATTATTCTGGCACATATCCACAAGGGACCAGCAGGGGAGATTATGCTTCAGGGCGAACCACACGGGTTCATTAGCGGCGGGTCCTGTCAGACCAACCTGGTGGCCTTCTATGACCATGTCACAAAATCCTTAGATGCAGGGGTAGCAGTGGCCATAATCTTCCTGGACTTTCGGAAGGCCTTCGACGCTGCCTCTCACCCCATTCTCATTAAAAAACTAGGGGATTGTGGTGTCGACACCTACATTGTCAAATGGGTCACTAACTGGCTGGAGGACCGCACCCAGAGAGTGGTAGTGGATGGGTCATTTTCGACCTGGAGGGATGTCGGCAGAGGATCCGGGTCTCCATCCAGATGGACTTGAGTCTCGGCAGTGGTCCCTCAATCCCCCAGGGCTCGGTCCTCGGGCCCGCACTGTTCAACATCTTCATCAGTGACTTGGACGAGGGAGTAAAAAACACCCTGTTCAAATTTGCTCATGGCACTATGATGTGGGGGGATGTGGGCACACTAGAAGGAAGCAACAGGCTTCAATAGGTTACAGGTTACAGGGGTGGACAGGTTACAGGGGTGGGCGGATGAGAATAAGATGGGATTCAACACTGACAAGTACGAAGTGATGCACCTGGGGAGGAAGAACCGGCACCATAACTACATGCTGGGGAACTCCCTTCTCGTCAGTACAGAGGCAGAAAAGGATCTTGGAGTCATCACTGATGCCAAGATGAACATGGGCCGGCAGTGTGGGGATGTAGTCAGGAAGGCAAACTGCACCTTGTCATGAATCCACAGATGCATCTTGAGCAGGTCCAAGGAGGTGATCCTTCCCCTCTATGTGGCACTGGTCAGGCCACAGCTGGAGTACTGCGTCCAGTTCTGGGTGCCGCACTTTAGGAGGGAAGTGGACAACATGGAGAGGGTCCAGAGGAGGGCCACTCGCATGATGAGGGGTCAGCAGGGCAGGCCCTACGAGGAGAGGCTACAGGACCTGAACCTGTTCAGCCTCCACAAGAGACGGCTGAGGGGGGATCTAGTGGCCTGTTACAAACTAGTCAGAGGGGACCAGCAGGCATTGGGGGAGTCCCTGTTCCCCCAAGCGCTACCAGGAGTGACCAGGAATAAAGGTCACAAACTGGCAGAGGGTAGGTTTAGGTTAGATATCAGGAGGCGGCTAGGATCTGGAACCAACTTCCAAGAGAAGTGGTGCTGGCTCCTACCCTGGGGGTCTTTAAGAGGAGGCTGGATGTACACCTTGCTGGGGTCGTTTGACCCCAGTACTCTTTCCTGCCATGGCAGGGGGTCGGACTACATTATCTACTCAGGTCCCTTCTGACCCTAGAAACTATGAAACTATGAGTCTTGGGATCCATGAGAGAGAAGAAACTGTGTGGGAGAGGGGTCATTCATCATCCCCATCCCTATCCTCACTGGGAATCCACAGAAGTGTTTATAGTTCTTGAGGCTGCATTACACCTTCCATGGCGAAATCTGAGCTGTGTGACTTCCCACTTCCTTTCACACCCTGCTACAGCAGCAATGTGGGGAAGCAGTTATAGAATCTCTTCCTTGAAATTGTGCCACCAGGGACGGGGGCCACAGAGCTAATGGAGAGGATCCAGGTCTCCATCCAGATGGACTTGAGTCTCGGCAGTGGTCCCTCAATTTGAGGGAGTGCCAGGGAGGTGGAACCCTCTTCCTTCAATTCTCTCCTTGCGTAGGAGTAACATCTCGCCCTCCTTTCCCTGCCAGCATGCTGTATGAAGAACCCTACAGGGAACCTCATGGTTTTTTTCTACCACAGCAATGCCTTTCTGTGAATGAGAGCAATCTGGCCTCCGGACATCAACATTTACTTGGGATCTCTTAGGTTTTGTGGAGCCAGATCCTGAGGTCTGTATCAGGTTTTATTTAGTCCTCGCTCAAGCAAGGTTTCAGTGAAGTCAGAGAAAATTTGCCTGAGCAAATAGTAAGAGCCTGCAGATTTTGCCGGGTATATTTAAATCTCGATATATGTTGCCATGACAACTAGATGCATTTGTTCTTGATGCCATTTTTGCAGAAGTTCAGGACTCTTAAGTCGCTTAATAATTTGCTTAGTTCAACAAAGTGACCTCCTGCATTTGATTTTTGTTCACATCTCTGCAGCAGCTTAGAAAATAAAGGTATGACAACTAAAATAAGATAAGAATAGACGGGCTTCTGCCTTGGCAAAACTCAGAAAAGGACATGTTTGTCAGGTCCCGCATGCAAGGATTCAGAGTCAAAGAAGGTTTTGCCTTTGATAGCCTGTGCACAGTAGCCTGCGCTGGAGCTGGAAACTTGTGCTCCTGGGAAGCTGATGCCCCAGCAGTCCGTGTGCAAGAGGCAGTTGTCCATCAATTCCAAAATGGCTGTGTGCACACTGTTGTGACAGCTGTTGGAAAGTGTTATGTCAGCGTACCCTTTCCCTCTCTTCAGGAATAGAAGATCCCATGCTCTTTTGGATATTTTTAATACTGCGCTTCATCTGGATCACAAGTTAGTAGTGAGACACTGATAATTTTAACCAACCATCGTGCAAATCTGTTTGTCCGTATTGCTGGAACATGCTATTTTATTCTGACAAATGTCTCTAAGCAGGAACTAGGGAGGAAGATTACTGAGATAACTTCTGTTCCTCCCTATCTTCTTTCTCCCTCTTTCTTCTGTTCACCTGCAAAAACTGCTACTTTATTTCCTGACTCTGAGGCACTTCCTTCCAAACAAAGCTTCTCTATCTGACAACTCTCTTTGACAGCTTGTTGTCACTTCCCTAGGGAGGCTGTCAATTTGATATCGTTCATGACAACAAGGAATTAAAACTACTTGCAGTTTGTATACCAATCCACATCCTCCCGCAATGCTGTTTTGCTGGGGGGGGTTTCAGTCATATGGTCTGTTTTTCTCTCCCCAGTTGCTGTTTGATTTTCAGAAGCAAAGGGAGAAGCCATGTTGCTGTACATGGGAAAACAGTGGAACTACTATACAAATAAATAACCAGAAAAAGAGAAATAGTTTCTCTGTTTGATCTTTCAGTTACATTAACTTTTGATGTAAAACATTTTTGGGGAGAAACATTCCTTATGCCCTCCATTCCCCTCCTAATCGTGTACATCCTTTTAAATATACTTTTTCTTTTCTACTCATTAGCTCGAGATAAAAACTTGGTATGTCTTTGTTATTCAGCATGATAGGGAAACCTGATAGTTTTCTTTAAAAGAAGTCTTTTGGTCAGCCTTAGCACTGCAAGGAAATTTGATTATCACTTGTTGACAGGAATGTAGGCCATGTTAAATGTTCTTGCCACATCTATTTTAGGTTAGGCTAGAGGTTGCATTTTGGGCTCTGATAGAGTTAAAATGCATGGATTATCATTAAATACTTGTTGGTGAATGAAAACTGGAGTATGCAAGGTATGGGCAGACTTTTCTATGGAAGGGATGTGAGGCATTGGTTGAGTCAGTGCCCAGCTGTCCTATTTAAAAAATATATGCAAAAGAGCCAACAGGGTAGTTTTTCTTCCTGCAGTTATAAAGTATCCACCTCTTTTTGTTTAGCCCAGCAGATTATTATCACTAGTATATCACTTTGGGGTTTTCATGTTATTACATTGGCTTTATGTGTTAACTTCCTAGTGGATCCAGATTTCTTCTGTTTTACTGTAGTAGCTAAATCAACTGATGTTAACAAAGCACACCCATGTAAAGCTGGAGTAAGTATGGTCAAAATCAGTTAAAATTAACTTACTTCCTTTGGGTTTTTATAAAGAAGCAGCAGCATTATACAATCCTATCTAAATTCAACAAAAAGCATCTCTTTTTTCGCAATGCAAACCCACAAGACTTGGGTATGGAAATGGTTTTTTTTTTTTTTTACATTCGGAGAAAATCTAGTACAGAAAGAGACAACCTAAAGCATGAGACCCTATGTTTTGAGAACAGTTACTTAATACAGGGATGTCAAATTTGTTTGGCACCCCAGATTGGATTCAGACTCCAGAGCTCCTTGCAGGCTGGTTTGGGACTTGCTGTTACCAATTGGTTGAGCAACTTAAACCCCTGAGACTGCCTGAGTCCTTGTGTTGGTTCAGGGAAGTGCAGGAGCTAATACTACCACAGCTTGCCCCAAAGCTCCTAAAACAAGACTCTAATGGGGCTCCATACATCAGCAATGGAGTAAGTGATGGCAGCATTTACTCTTGCGGCTCCTTGAGCTGCTGTGTCAGCTCAGAAAGTCTCAGGGGTTAACCTATCACTGCTGTGAATTCCCAGCCCCTCCAGAAATGCCATGGGCCAGATGATGTGGTTTCCTGGGCTGTACGCTGAAACTCTATCTTAATATAAAAACACTGAGAACGGCTGTGCTCCAGCTTGCCTTGTGCAATGGGGAAAACAGCATCTCATTTGCTATATTGGTATTTGTGTTTTGATGACCAACCTAGGAAGTACTGAACTTGTGCTGCTTGAAAGCAAATGGAGTTGTGGAAGGATGAAATTGTCAGAAGGCCCTAATATTTCTGAGGTGTGGGGAGGCAGACATGTTTATGGCTTCAGTGTCCATTCAGTCTTCATCTAGCTTTCAAAGCAAAGTTTGTGGTAACATGCTTTCTTTGCCGTAGAAACATAACAGGATCGGCAGCTGCTTTGACATTTCAGTTTGGGAAACCTGCCCTCTGCGTATTCATCAGACACTAATACATAGTATTTTGGCTCATATACTTATGCCTCCCTTTGAGGCTGGCATTATGCCTGTTCCAAGGTGGCGTGCCAGCAATGCTGTGAGATAGGTGCCAAGTTAAGATGTTTGCTTTGGGAAGCCGGCATAGCACTGCAAATGCCACCTTTGCAGTAGGAAGCCTGTTCCCTGCATTAGCAATGGCATTTTACACTTGCTCACACCTGGTAACACTTGTGTGCTAAGAGGCCCAACACTACAGGAAAATAAGACCTGGGGTTTGTGATCATTTGTGGTTGCCAACAAACACAAACTGCACTGCTACAGGAACAGGAAAAACCTTCTAAGTGTAAGAGTCCGCAGCCTATACAAGCTACTCAGTCACCAAGCTCCTCATTTTTAGAATTGCAGCCCCCACCAGCTTTAGCTGGGGTCATGGATGCTTAGCAATTCTAAAAATCTGGCTTTAGGATTTGTAAATCTTTGACAGGTAATGTCCACATGATTGAGAGCTAGTGCTAGATCACCCAAGTAGCAAAGTACATACAGTACAGTGATTGGACAAAAGGAGTTAGTTGTTGCAATGAAGATCATTAACAAATGTAATTATTTGTTACAATGAAGATCATTAACAAATGTAATTATTTATTACAAATGCAATTATTTGTTACAATTATTTGATCCATAGCTCTACCTGTTACTGGCTGTCCAGGAGTACCAAATACCTGTATTTTAACAAATACATTTCTGGCCCAGGGAAGATGACAGTGCCCATGATAGTAACCTACACGAACAGCTTTCTCTTCTGTTTGCGCATCCTGGCTTCTCTTTATTCTTCCTTGCAAGATAAATGCTTCCCCACTAGACATAGCATCCTGGATCATATCTTATAAAGATCAAAATACACTTATCATGCAGACAGATAATCCTGCAGTCCATCTGTAGGTATGTGAACACAGAAAGGGGTGATTATGTCCAAGTACTATTATTATTCCCTAACTTTAAAACTCTATTGTTCCTACATGATAATTTGGTTTTTCCTCATGTTAGCTCCAGGTTAACCTATCTATTGAGAATTTTCCATTGATAATTCACATAGTCACATCCAATAAATCTCTCACCAGCCAAGCGGTTTGGGGTTTTGTGGATAAAGCGCTAATGATGCATACATGCTTCACATTCCTAAACTGCCTAGCTGTGAATTTGGGAGCAATGATTTGCCATACAAAAGTGAAAGTATCAGGCAGGAACAATAACGTATTGGATTCAGGATGCCCAGATTTAGCACAAAATACTGTTCTTTTTTTTCTTTTTTCCTTTTTTTTGGGGGGGTGGGGATTGAGGGGAATCAAAACTACATTTCCTCATAGGAGGGGAGTAGTAGCTACTCAATTTCCAGTAAACTTCAGTGCCCAAGCAATGAAAACAAATCCTGGAAACACTGAGGCAAGCATGTGGTCCTCTTAAACTCATATCTGAGAGAGCCTTCCTTTTGGTCCACTCTCTCTTTCAGCAGAAGTGGAACTGGCCAACAAGGAGCACAATTATTAAAAGCTCTTGAGTGCCAACTCCTTTAAGCAAAGCTTAGAACAAACTTTGGCATGCAGCATGCAGACCTCTCACTGTGCTCACTGCCCTTAGAAAGCAACAAGCAAATACATTTCGTTGGCAGCAGCGACTGCAGTGATTATAGCATAGAGGAGAGAAGAGAAACATAGGAAAGGATTTTCCAAGAGCATCCTTTTTACTACAAACCCATGGGCCAGCTGGACTGTTTGCAAGACTCTGAGGCCTGCCAGCAGAGAGTTGCAATAATCTAATTATAATTATGTGACAAAAGCATGAAGAATCGTTTCGAGGTCTAACAGAGGAAAATCATTGCTGTCTGCCAATATTCCTTAGATGGTAAAAGAAGAAAATTAACCCACAGAATTAAGATGTTTCTCAAAAGATTAATGAGATCTACCACAGCTCTCAGGGCCCCTATTGTTAGAACACAGCTGATTGCCAGAAAAAGGTTTTAGATGTTAAAGAAAGTTCCGGGAACTGGTGGCTAGGCAATATTAACAATACGGAAGCCTTCCCACTGCTCCTTCCCTCTAAAAGAAAAAACAAAGAAACCCAAAAACACTCTTATCCAGCACTGATAGAAAATAAGCCCCTCAAAACATTCAACAGACCAACATGCTGTCCAGAATGCACATAGACTAATTTGAACTACACAGAGCTTCTTCAACTTAAATTCCCAAGAATCACAACTTTCAGCATTTCGAATCAATTAAATCAACAATTGTTTTATTGTCCCATAGCAAAGAACATTAAAAAAAAAATCTTCAAATACTCCATTTTCCCACAATTCCCTGCTGTTTGAGCAAAGCATCCTCTTTTGCTAATAACAGGATAGGGATCACAATAAACACCCAGAAAGTTTTGATTTTGTCAAGTGGAGAGCAGTAGTGCATGTATTAGCCAATTACTGTAATTACATTACATATTATAAGAAGACAAGTGGATATGGGGTGTGATTTTTCACATCCCCAAGCTAACATAACATAACCAGACTAGCTGCTGGTCAAGAACACAACGTGGATGTTGATAAATCTTCTTTTCTCTTTATCCAGGACACCTGTCTTGTTATACAGAGGGCTGGGTGTGTTGTAGGCTCAGCCAGCTCTTGTGTACTTTTTCTAGACTAGGATTTAAAGTGTGATATCATGCATGTTAACTAATGTGTACTAAATAGTATATCCTTAAAGCTTCCCCCTAGGCTCTAACTCAGGCAGCTTAGCACACATTGGCTTAGTACAGCCAGTCAAAAAGCCTGAGGCTGAATCAATTTAATCTTTGCAAGTTAGTCTAAGATGCATATACTAAACCAATAAGCGAGTGAACAGGCACTCACTCGCTCACTTTTGATTCTGAAAATGCAGCTAAATACCTGCAGTGGGCCAGACCAGAAGCCAGGGGGCACTAGAGCACAGCTCCCTGATCTGCTGAAGCAGACAATTGGGCCAAGGCTAGCATGCTCTCCCTGTGAGGTGAAGGGGTTGTGGAGAAGTACCTTTCTGCGGTGCTGGGGGACTCTGAATTTGAATCTAGAGGGGATCTGGGACAGAAGTTCCAGAAACCAATTAACCTAAATCTGTTAAGTCTGATACTACATCCAACCAGGTTTATCTTAAGCAAGTTTCAGCCAATTTGGAAGCGGTCTTTGTGCACTGAAGTGGTCTTTTTCCAGTGAACTTCTGTTTTGTTACAGATTTGAAGTGGTTTCTGACCACTTACATTGGTTTATGTGTAATTTATGTCTCTAGCCATCAAGAGCAGCATCTCCAGCCTCTCCTAAATGTCTAAAATGTGTTAGCATGTATTAAGATGTATTGGTCTCACACCTTACATCCTAATTTAGACACGGCTTTAACAGAGCAGGAACTGGAATGCAAAGTCTTGTAGGGTGATTGCCACTTGTATGAGGTATCAGTTACATGGAGTCAGGGTCTTTTTTTAGTATAATTAGTTCATTTGTATAATGCACACAATCCTGTGCATACCCTGTACAGCAGTAGGAACAAAGTAGCTCTTTTGCCTTGCTTCTACCATATCTTTCAAAACATCATGTAAATTTATGTAAACTAAACATTTTGTTCTGGTCTTGCCTTCACATGTCTCGTGGAGCCACCTTCATTAAGATGAGGCAGGTGTGATATAAGAGCAGAGGAAGAATGGCCCTTGCAACACTTTACAGAATGTCCAACAAAAGCCATGTGCCCTTGCTATCAATTAAGTACTTTGTAAGAAGGAGCAGTACCATTATATCAGCTGCTTTTTAGCTTAACAGTTTAGCATATGTCGAGGGCAGCATGCCTTGTCTAGAGAAATTTCTTAAAGCATGTTAGTTAACAAGTATGTTAACACATACTGGCCTCATACCTCAAGTCCTAGTCTACAGCAGGCCTTCATACCTGTAACCAGGATGGCTCCAATAATAACTGGTGTGGGATAGTGAAGATTGGCAGAGGTAAGTGACAAACTGAGCCCCTGCTTCCTACCTGTCACTTGACATTTTCAAGGCTGTTTTGTCAGGAACAGAGCTAAGAGTATTCTCTCTTTAACAAAGAAAATTGAATTAGCAGTACTGGTAATTCTAAGGTTTCAAATATCATAAGATCCCTCCAAAATCACAAAATTAGCTGAGAAAACATTTTTTTTCTTTTCCTTAGCCTTCTGGCTTTAGGTTACTGGAGAGTCACTTTTTCATGCCTTTTTTCTCCAAGCACAAAATCTACAAATTAACTTTTTTATGAAAAAAAGGGGCTGCCAAGAGTCTCACGTAATCACGTCTCTATGAAATGTGTGCACTTAGGAAAATATAATTTTTTCCAGGCACATGCTAAACTGTCAAGAGTTGGCAATACTGGGTTAACCTTCACATTAGAAATCTTCAAATATCAGGGAGGCTGTTAGTTTAAAGGCACAATATTTCTGCCAGACAGGGTACAGCATAATTAATTTTGGTTAAATATGAATTTATTCACTGAAGAAGTACTAGGTTAACCGAGGTCTGAGGCAATTTAATTGCTATAGTGGATTTTAAGCTCTTTGTTAAGTCCACCAACAGTGCGTCTAAGCATCTGATGAATATACAAAAAAGAAAAAGTAGGGCCTTCATATAAAGCTTTCATATAACTTTTAATAAGCCCAGCTCAGAGCCATAGAAGGGGTCACCGAAAAAGGACAGACCTAGGGTTCAGTTTTTCTGGCCCAGACTCCAGCAGTGCTATCTGAGGACAGTAATAATTCATTAGGAACTGTGCAAGAGTACAGACATTTGCCCACTGCTCCACCTAGTGCTACATTAAGCAGACTACATGATAATTCTTTTTTTTCCTTTTCCTTAACATGCCAAGGTGGGCATGGATATGCCCTGTCATAGTTAATGGGGCAGAAAACACTTCTCATCTGCAGGCATACCTGCTAGTGAGGTGTTGGCCAATACATCTCTCAGTAGTCTCCTTTTACCTGTCAGTTGACTGGTGAAATAAGCACTTCCAGAGAAGGGTTAAATAATCGTTGAAGAGAGTTAGTGTTTTCAGGGACTGTTAAAAGGGACGTTGAGGTATAAGGGGTAAAAGTCTCTTTGTGGAACAAGTATGTCTTTTTGGTCACTCTCCATAGCCAGAAGCACGAGTCTCTGGGATGGAAGGTGAGAAATCATAAAAATGGACCAGGAGAAGAAACTGGTTTTCAGCCAGCGTAACTCACTGGCGAGTGAGTGTTGCTCCCTCTCTATTCCCATTCGAAGAGGAAATGAGTCTGTTGAAGCCCCTGCTTGACACACTTGGCTCTTTAGCTCAAACTGCTGTTCCCATTTTTAGCTCTTTTGGTCCCCAGTGTCGTAGTGTCCCAGCTGCAAGACTAGGATGACAGTACAACTTTGGAAGGGGGTTTTTAGTGTCTAAAAGTCCTTTCAAATAAACATGGGACACAAGGTAAATGGAACGAGATTTAATCAGAAATGCAAAATATTAGACAAAGGCCTTTGTTACATTAGGAAGGGCCTGCTGGAACTGATGTTGGTACTCTAGTGTATACCTATCTTGGCAAACTCTCTATGTGCAGGCACAGGTTATGCCACCCAAACAGTACTTGAGCTAGTAGAGCTGGCACTGGTCCCCTGAACAAGGTAAGCTGTGTCCACAAAAGCCGTTTTTGTTAATATAACTGTGTCAGCACTAGGGCTTTCTGTGATATAGAAACATCATTAAAAACCCCACCCCCCATCCCCAAAGGAAATTACTCTTCTGGCAGAAGTTCCTAGTGGAGACACGGCACCTCACTATCCTGTACACGGATCCAGAGCTGGACAGTCAACCGTAGGCAAGTTAAAAAATGACCTAAACTCACTTCCCTAAGAGACTCCACCCCAATCATTTGTCTTCTTGAGCCTTCATATGGCTTTAATATCTTCCAAGGAGCAAGCAGTATCCAACATAAGGGAAGCAGACACTTCAGCAAATACCTGGGACCTCATAGGATAAACATATTGCGAGCTCTAGAATGAAATTATTTTACTAGCTTACTTCTGAAACAAAATATTTAAATTAATTTTGTTGCATTTAATGAATTACTTAGATTAATCTATTCTCCTTTGCATAACACCATTTTCTCTAAAGCTGATGGAGTGGAAGAATGGAATTTGCTTCTACAACAAATGTTCAGCCATTAAAAAGATTTAAAATCATCCATTAAAAACCAGAAGCATTAAGAGAAAATATTGCTTGGCTTGGGTAAAAAGTAAACCTGCTCCATTGTTTATATAAAAACAATTCCACACAAGCAAAAATTGCTTTAAAATGCAACCTTGGGCAAGAGTACCAGCTAGATAATCAACTATTCATCGTGATTAAGTGTGTTCAAGGGGATGCACTAATGTGCTTGCTGTAGGTTATATAAACTTCACTGTCCTTTCCTTCTCCCTTCCCCAAGATAACTGTTCATTAAAAAAAATTACAATCTCTAATAGAGTTTGCACCATGGTTCTGTTGGGCAATAAGCCAAGGGTGTCAAACATACGGTCCATGGGCTGGATCTGGCCTGTGAAGCCATATGAACTGGCCCATGGGTTGCTAGACCAACCCCATGTGCTGGCCCCAGTCCCAGCCTCAACCTTAGCCCTACACACTGCATGTGGTACAAGGGCTGGACCTGGTGCCTTGTACATAGCACAGGCGGTCACTTTGAGGTATGCACTGCATGTAGCTTGCCATTGGACTGGCCCTGTACCCTGGCTGTGGAGCTGATCTGGATCAGGTCATATGAGAGCCAGTGCAGCAGGATGCCACATGCGGTATGCACCCCACACTGAACCCCTGTGCTGCATGAAGGGTACATAGCCAGTCCAGTCCTGCACACTGTATGCAGCATATACCAGCCCCAGGGTATGAGCTGCCTGTGATATATGGGCTGGGCCCAGTGCAGCACATGGCACAAGGGGCATGAAGTGCAGGTTGTGCGCTGTGCCCTAGACTAACCCCTGTGCTTCCTGCAGCACCAGGTCCAGCCCATGCCCCATGAGCAGTGTATACCTTGTGCTGGCCTCACATGCACAGAAAACCCTGGGGGCAGTTCAGGTTGCATGCAATATACAGGCTGGACCCAGCACTGCAGGCACTACACAGGAGGTCAGTTCTGGTCCAGCCCACAAACCAGCTTAGTGACCCTCCCCAGATGAGTTTGATGCTGCAATAAACCAAATGCTGGTTACACAGAAGGGTGGCAAAGAAGGGCTTTGACTGGACAGCACATAAAAGTATTTGCAGAAGAGCTATGTGGGTGTCCTTGACAAGATTTCCTTATGCTGGCGCCAATCCAACCTAAAGGAAAGGCAAGGGAAATCAGTGAATTAAATTAAATCCCTAGCGCACATTAATACTGTAGTTGATTTTTGGTAAAAGCTGCATCTTTTCATATTAAATAGTTTTAAGAAGGAAAAAAGAATATTTTTTAAGTATCATTTTTGGGGTGCGATGGGTACCTTTCTCTTCTAGAAATGTTTAAAACTCCCTCACCAACCCCATTCTTCTTTCACTGCCTCTTTTCCCCCACCCAAAACTTGGTCTTTTGAGTTAAGGCCTAGGGATCTTCAATCAATTGGGCTTTCCTCAGTAGCTACATATAAAAGCATCAAAAGCCTCCCTCTAAGTTTGCTGACCCACGTTGGGAAAAGAGTTGGTTTCTCTTTGAAGTGCTGCCTAGAGGAGAAACAGCACTGGCTCTTCAAAGGGAAACAAATGTTTCCAGCTACACTTGAGAAGCAGCCAAGTTTGTTTTAAAATGTAAAATTAACGCAAACACCCACATTGATGTAAGGCTCCCAGTTCAGATTTTTAATTTAAGATACTTCTGTTCTATTGGCCTTATGTTCAATACAGAAGTTAAAAGGTCAAGGACCAAAGTGGCTGAGGCAGGCCAGCGTGCTTGGATATGCACATAAGGGAATCATGCGGCTAGCATTACAACCTGCTGCCTTTGTCTCTCTCATTATAAGTGACCAAGTACTTATTCAGAGATGGGCTAACCTGGGGGATCCACAGCGAGACCTCTAAACTGCTCTGCCAATATAGGAGCAACTGGATGAAATTTATGTGACAGGCTAGCCGGTAGGGACTTAGCCCAGGAGTTTTGAAAGGGTAAAAGATGATTGGAGGACTTGGGATTCCCTTTCCTCACCAATCAGGCCCCAGAGACTCACCCTCCATGTCCCCTGATTGGCCCCTTGGGTCACCTGGAGGGGGATAAAAGGGGCAGGCAGTTGACTCAGGAGAGACCAGCAGGGACTGCAAGGAAGGAGTCTCAAGGAGCTGGCAAAGAGCTGGGCCAGTGGGGTGGGAGCAGTTGCCCCAGAAGAGCCTGAAGGCATTGGACCTGCAGGCAGCAGTTGGACCCTCAGCACCGCAGCGTGCAGCCGGCAGGACAGGCTCCCCGCTGGGGGATCCCCTATGAGAGGGTGCAGCCAGCAGGAGAGGCTCCCCAGCTCCTGCAAGGATCTGAGCAGCGACCTGAGAAGTTCCCAGCTCTGCTTCCAGCTCTTCCAATAAGAGGCCAGGCAGCTTGATGTGATGCTGGGGCTCCAGGAAGGTCAAGACCACTAGCAGTTTGCTATAGTATCAGCACTGGTTATGTAATACAGTGTCTGCCTACAATGCGGGAGATTTAAGCTCAAGTCATAGCTGGGGTGAGTAAAGTAACAGGGAGAAATCTTTGTTGCAGTGGGAAGGGGTCGTTGTGTTTTTCCCCTCTCTCCCCCTCCAGGTACCTAGGCCCTATATTCCTTGTTATCTGACATTTTGTATTTTGTGCCTTTTATATTTCACCAACCAGTATTTTTTGTTCTGCTGTTTGTGTTTTATGTTTTGTTCACCCTGTCTTCTGTCAACTGGATGAATACGTCTAGGATTGTAAGTGTCTAACCTTTGTTGAATCCTGCCCCTTTGGGGCATTGTAGTATCCCCTATACCCCTTGATTTATACTGGTTATGTTCCCAGTACTGTTCTCTCATTAAAAGGTATATGGTTAAGTCCCCATTGGTGGTCTAGCTCTGCTCTATAGGGGGAGGAGAGTCCCTACACCTCCCACAGCGCTTGTGCACCTGCTTTGATCCCTTCAACTGGAGAGGGGGTACCTCTTGGAGTACCACCTGGGTTACATATGGGAGGTCAAACTAAGAGATCTGATGTTCCCTTCTATCCTTGAACTCTGTGAATATGTGCAATATCCAGCATTATGTGGTACAATAGTGCCCTGATTATCTGGTCTTGCATGAATTGGCAGAACTGCAGTGCTCAAGTGAAGCGCTTAGGTTAGAAGATTTATTTTTACCTCCCACTAATGAGATATTAGAAGGACAGTATCTGTATTTCAACATCAGGGTTCTGGGTTTTCCATTCGTCACAGAAAAATGCAGTAAAACCTGGATTTTCTCATTTTAAGGAGAAAAACGCAGGAAACAGTGGGTTTTTCCTTGCATACTGGCAGAGTTCCAGCTGAGCTGGGCTCTTTCCTGTGGGGGTTGCGCCAGGCTGCACGCAGGGTGGGCAGCAGTGGCGCTGAGAGGGGGGGCTGGTGGAGCTACATCAAATTTTGGGGTGGCTGCAGCCCCCCCCCCCATACCTCCCCTTCCAGCACTGCCACCGCCTACTCCGAGCACAGCCCTGCCCTGTCCCACCTGGGAAGAGCCTGGTACAGCCCAGGCCCCAGCCCTCAGTAGCACCCAGCACTGCCCCATGCAGATCTGAGGGCACATGCCCCCTGGGATATACATAGCAGCAGGAGCTGCCCTCCCTAGATGAGTTGCTCACAGCTCAGTCCTGTGCCCTGTCCTGCCCAACCTGTGCAGTGCCTGCCCCTCCCCCAGCCCCACTCCCTCCCTATCCCTGCTGCAGCTGCTGGAAGCCTGCAACCTTACCTTGCCTTGCAGCCCTACCACTGCCCTGCATTTGGGGGGGGGGGGGGGGCTAAGCCCCGTTAGCCCCCACTTCTCCCGCCTATGCCCACTTGTCTCTCACCTATTGACCAATCCAATTTACATTTTAACTGACTGGCTTTCTTGCTTAGGTACTGGCCTCTGGCTGCTTTACTACTCCATCAAGGAAGAGCACAGACCATCTGCAGATGCTTCCTTTGCCTGACGAAGGGTAATTGTACCCAAAAGCTTGCAAAGAAGAAGTTTTTCAACTATTTGAGTTGGTCTAACAAAAGATACCAGATTTACCCAAAGAACCTTATCTGCCTAGGAACAGATGTGAGGAAGGTGGGAGAAAGGTACAAAATCAGGCACCCACACAATTTGCAGAAGAGGTGGGATATGAGTGTAAATAGAATGACTCCAGTCATGTAAGAGAACTACAAGTATTAACTGCTAAGGAATGAACTTCCCAACCAACCAGAGGTATTGGGCTGAACATTTCTAACAATGGGAACCCAATTCTGCTCTCCAAAACACCAGTGTAAATCCCACAGACATTTACACTGAGAGCCATGTTCTTGCTGGAGAGCAGTGATTCTCAACCAGGCTGCTGGGTATCCTGTGGTACTGCAAAATTATTGTAAAGGTGTTATGGAGTGTACTGTTAAGTGTACAAACACATGATTCACAGGATAAATCCACAGATTTTAAATAGGGACCTACAGTGCTGAAAACATTCTTACCTGTTTTGGTCTTTCTTTTGCAACAGAAGAATTGTTCTAAACTAAGAGTTGGTATTAGGGTTCCCTTGAGTCTAAAAAAGTTAAGAATCATTGCTATACTTACACTGATGCAAATTCCCAATGACAGCAGTATTTGTCCCTGGAAAGTTGCTGTTGTTCACTCTTTTGAACTATTCACTTTACCATCAAATCAAACATTCTCATTTAATAGCTATCTTTCTTAGGGAAAAAAAAGGGGTGAAGAGTAGAAAATGGCTTTTGTTGTTGTCCTTTGTTGGAAAAACGGTACAATTCAATAGTATGACTCCAATTTTACTTTAATTTTAACCTTTCTTTCAGCATTCTGTAAGCTCTATTGCCTTTTTCAGGTATCAGGGAGGAAAAAAAATGGCCATGTGTTTCTTTAGCTAAGGATCTTTGGAGACTGTGTTTGAAAAAGCTGTGGGCACACACTCGATGTGTGCATATGGGCTTTATTTTCCTAATAAAGTTTAGCAATATTCTTCCCTCCTGTTAGAAATGCACAATAAAAATGAAATCTAAGTAGTAAATAAATAACATGTGGGCAATGGTACAACTATACTGTCTTTGCTACCTGAGAGGCTGACTGTGTCAGAGAAAAAGGAAAGGTCAGAAAAGCTCAACCTTGTGCAGATCCCACCCCCAAAACAGAGAATCTTTCTTCTTTTGTAACAGAATTTGGGTCATTTGTGCTTAATGCTTATCTCTACAGGTGTTATTTTCTGTCCCCTCTTGTCACTGTCCTAGAGCTGCTAATGCTCCCTGTTCTCCAGCTAAATACAGTCCTCAGCTAGGGAGTTGGTTACAGTAGAACAGAAGTTAATCCCACAAGCATCTCTGAAATACCAGAAACAAACCTGTGCAGGGAAACGATTCCTATTCTGGATAGGAATTATTTGCACAGAGGAAGAAGATGCAAAATGCATCGCAATGCCCAGTGCAAAAACTATTAAACTTTTGTAGCACTAACTGATGTCATGTGGTGTTTTCCCATGATTTGGTCTCTAATTTTGATTAATATTAACAAAAAAGAGGATTTTTATGACACCAAATAGACCCTAGTATTTTCTAAATGTGTTTGCTAAATTACCCAGAAAAATATTCATTGGAACAGACTGACACCTGCTGGAGAGGGAAAGGTAAATTACTTTTGGCCACTAAAGCCTGTGCAGTCCTAGCTGCTTATAGTGCACTGTGATCTTTAGTGTACCTCGTTCATTGAAGAAAGAAAAGGAGAGAACACTGTGGCTTTCTTGGAGTAGTGTAATACAGCACGCTGCATGATCTACCATATATTTTACCTCTTAAGATCATAGAATCATAGAAAATTAGGGTTGGAAGTGATCTCAGGAGGTCATTTAGTCCAACCCCCTACTTGGAGAAGGACTATCCCTAACTAGATCATTCTAGCTAGGGCTTTGTCAAGCTGGGCCTTAAAGACCTCCAAGGATGGAGATTCTACCACCTCTCTAGATAACCCATTCCAGTGCTTCACCACACTCCTAGTGAGACAGTTTTTCCTAATATCCAACCTAAACTTTCCTTGCTGCAACTTGAGATCACTGCTCCTTGTTCTGTCATCTGCCACCACCGAGAACAGTTTAGCTCCATCCTCTTTGGAACCATCTTTCAGGTAGTTTAAAGGCTTCTATCAACCCCCACCTCCCCTCGGTCTTCTCTTCTGCAGACCAAATAAGCCCAGTTTCCTCAGCCTCCCCTCACAAATTGTGTGCCCCAACCCCCAAACCATTTTTGTTGCCCTTTGCTGGATGGACTCTCTCCAATTTGTCTACAACCTTTCTGTAGTGAAGGGCCCAAAACTGGACACAGTACTCCAGATGTTGCCTCACCAGTGCTGAATACAGGGGAATAATTACTTCCCTCGATCTGCTGACAACACTCCTCCTAATGCAGCCCAGTATGCTGTTAGTCTTCTTGACAACAAGGGCACACTGTTGGCTCATATACAACTTATTTTCCACTGTAACCCCCAGGTCCTTTTCTGCAGAGCTGCTGCTTAGTAAGGTAGTCCTAAGTCTGTAGTGGTATATGGGATTCTTTGGTCCTAAGGGCAGGACTTTGCACTTGTCCATGTTGAACCTCATGAGATTTCTTTTGGCCCAATCCTCCAATTTGTCTCGGTCACTCTAAATCCTAGCCCTTCACTCCACAATATCTACTACTTCCCCCAGCTTGGTGTCATCCACAGACTTGCTGAGGGTGCAATCAATGCCATCTTCAGACTGTTAATGAAGATATTGAACAAAACCAGCCCCAGGACTGATCCCTGGGGCATTCCATTTGATACCTGCCAACCAGACATCGAGCCATTGATGATCTCTTCTGGTTGAGTCTGACAATTCAGCCAGCTTTATCCACCTTACAGTTCATTAATCCAGCCCATACTTCCTTAACTTGCTTGTAAGAATGCTGTGGGAGACCATATCAAAAACCTTGCTAAAGGCTCTTGATGAATCCTGTGAATACTGCATGAAGCAATGAAGGTTGTGAAGATAGGCCAGAATTAGAGAGATGCATTTGAGGAAAGGAAAAGCAGAGAGACTGGATCAAAGCAAAATAGGAGGAAGGTAGGCATGGCTAGGTGGGGTACAGAGTACATGAACACCTACAGTCCTGTGTAAAATGGCTCTGCACCAATCAAACTGGTCCTCAGAAGAATGGGCATGATGTGAAGGGTAGCATGAGAGGTATGCCTCTGCCCCAGGAGGAAAAGTTATGGTAGCACTTGGAGAAAACAGGCCAGTATGTTTCCCTTAGGCTAGGCTGAGCTGCTCTCTGCACTTTCTCCTCCCCACTCTAAAAGCTGAAAACTTAATTTTTTTCCAGGAAGCCCTATGGAGAAGCCCTAGGGAGGTGAGAAGTAGGAGGAGTATAGAAGTTTTCCTTTTCCTAATTTAAGGCTTTTCGTTCACTGCAGTGCTAGTATGAAGTGTAACATCAATGTTGGTCCTGATCCAATTCCTGTCTATATGGATCTCTAGCAGTGGTTGAAACTTAAGTTGAGGGCCTGCCAGGGTCAAAGGTGAAGTGTGAGAGCTGCTGACACTTAAGCTTCTCAACCATTAATGAGGTTGAGATGCAGCTATATGCTCAAGCTAACTCAGCTCACTGGGTGCTAACCCAGTCTCTTCATACTGCTAAGCCCATCACTTGCCCATTTGAGTTTTTTTCACAGTGTTAGCACTAAAGTGAGGCTGGCTTGAGTGAAGTAACATGGGCTAACTGTTGCAGGGAAAATAAGTCCATGCTTATGAAGTACTCTGGGAGAAAGACAAATAGCTGCTGAGCTAAAGAGATCTCTCCCTCTATTAATTTCACAAATGCTTTGGAGTGAGAGGATGAAGGTACTCAGTTTGTTTTCATGGACCCTGCATTTCTCTTCCAGCTCACAGATAGAGGGAGTAGGCAAGAGTGCCTATGAAAGGGAGACCCATGCTCTTCTTGCAGAGTTACTACAGTACTGCATCATGAGCACTACCTTCCTGGCGTCATTTCCATGGCCCTAAGAAGCAGCAGCTAATAGAGAAGTAGGTGCTATGCAAACTCTGCCCTTGTCCTAAGCTGCAGGACTAGTTCATACTTACTGCTGAATTGTGACGTGTATTAGTCTCTGTGGCAATGGACACTCCAATCACTTAATCCGTGAGTCATTTTAAAGCTTAGAAGTACTGGTAATGAGACAGGGTACAAGATGCATGGTGGAGATACCTACTAGAAGACTTCTCTCCCACTCATAAGGAAGAGTGAGAGAATAGAGATCTCTTACTGTTGCCCCTTCATCTAAGAGTTCAACCAGGATTTAGGTCATTGCAGAGTGATGCCATTGGGAGGAGGAGGATGCAAGTCTGATATGTTCCTAGTATAATTTTGTTTATTTATAAAGAAAACATATAATGTCCTGCTGCTCTGAAGACTGTACAAACCAAGCAGGAGGAAACAATTTTGCTTAGAAGCCCACATGCCTACCACTCAGGTATATTGCGGGCTCAAGAAGCCCTGTCTCTGTGTTTCCCCTCACAGTCACATGCACAACTCCTTTTCTCAATTTAATCCATTGTAAACAGACACACATGATTAACCTGATCCCTATGTTTGCAAAGAGGGAAACTGCTTGGTCCACAGGGGTTACTTTTTTCAGGCAGGCTTGTGATGAGTTCCCATTGTCTATACCTGTTTTCACTACACAAAGGGACCTGAGTGCCCATTGTAGTAGGTCTGGGAGAGTACACTGCACATCCATTGGCATTAAGGAGCTCTGTCATCATCTTTGGATGCAAGACTTCCTTGCTGGCAATCAGTAGCACCTTTCAACATAACCCTATTTTAAGAACTTGGGAGGAACTCAGATAACATAGCAATGGGGGCGATACTCAGACTGTCCTGCACACTAAGAGTGAGCAAGAAATACAATCATTTTGAAGCAGAACCAAGGAATATATCTTTATTCCTCTTCCTGTTAAATCATCATGCTAAACAGGTGAACAAAGAGGTGAAAGAAAGGAATGACTTGTAGAGAAACTGAATTGCTTCCAGTCCATTCTCACTTTCAGGTTTGTATATTTGATGAATGCTGAAACAGATGTATCAAGTATCGCATATGTGCAAGATTTAAGACCCTCTTTTCAGCCATGCTTTGCTTGGTTTTCATTTCTGTCACCTACAAATCAGGCACGAAGACAGCAAGTTCAACAGAACTGAAGACATAAGTCTGGGGACAAATTTTGCTTGAAAACATGGAGCACTACTTAACTAAAGATCTGGTCCGTGTCATGCAGACAAGTGCAAGGTGCTGCATCTAGGGAGAAGGAACCTGCAACACACCTACAGGCTGGGGAACACCTTTCTCAACAACACAATGGCTGAAAGGGATCTTGGAGTCATTGTTGACTCCAGGATGAACATGAGCCACCAGTGCGAGGAAGCTGTCAGTAAGGCTAACTGCACCTTGTTGGGCATCTACAGATGCATCACAAGCAGGTCCAGGGAGGTGATCCTTCCCCTCTATGCAACATTGGTCAGGCCACAGTTGGAGTATTGTGTCCAGTTCTGGGCGCCGCACTTCAGGAGGGATGTGGCTAACCTTGAGAGGGTCCAGAGGAGGGCCACTCGCATGGCCAGGGGGCAGCAAGCCAGGCCCCACGAGGATAAACTAAAGGGCCTAAATCTATTTAGCCTCCACAAGAGAAGACTCAGAGGTGATCTGGTGGCTGTCTATAAACTCACCAGGGTGGACCAGCAGAAAGTAGGTGAGGCACTGTTCCCCCAGGCACCACCTGGGATTACAAGGAATAACAGCCACCAATTGATTGAGAGCAGGTTTAGGCTTGATATTGGGAGGCATTACTTTATGGTTAGGGCTGCCAAGCTCTGGAATAGGCTCCTAAGGGCGGTGATGCTCTCCCCTACCTTGGGGGTCTTCAAGAGGAAGTTGGATAGATATCTGGCTGGGGTATTATGATCCCAGCACTTGTTCCTGCCCAGAGCAGAGGGTTGGACTTGATGATCTGTTCAGGTCCCTACCGACCCTAGAAACTATGAAATCATGCAGTTTTGACTGATTTTTGGCATCTAATAGCAGTTGCCTGAGAACTGCTGAATTTCAAAGGAACCTCTGATATAAAGAAATATGTGCAGAACAGGTTGATGGGTGAATCTTCCAAAATGATATACCATTATCTACACTAAGCACTGCAGAAGTTAGGAAGGAGGTAGGTGTGAGTGATACATAATCATTTACTCTTAACCCTCAAATGTTTCTTTTTCCTTTACTTAATAATTGCTGTTATACATCAAAGCCCCAAGCCAACCTCTACTGCTGGCAATGAAAAAAATACAGACTGAATTCCATGGGGCTTCAATCAGTTTTTGATTAATCACTTATATAATTAACAAAAAAGATTTAAAATGCTATGGTTCTAGTAATAGAGAGTGTTCACTTTATTTTAGAATGACTTTTGAGTTCATATTAGATTGACAAATGTCAGTCTAACAATTCACGAGTTTTATATAGACCCAGCAAATGTAAAGCCTTATCTGATAGTTAAAAGGAGGGGAGGGGGTAAAAACTGGCACCTTGCTATATAAAAACCCAGCATTCTTTCAAAGGCACATTTGATTTTTGTGAAGTTTATCCACTGAAACCAAGTCAGTTGTTATTTTGCTGTGATGCTCAAATCTCTGTCTCTCCACCTTAGCAATGCATGTCTCTATCCAACCTCCTCCTTCTGATTCTTTCTACACTGGGGTAGGAAATTATTTGGGCTGGAGGGCCACTTAAGGAGTCTTGGTCAGCTGTTGAGGGGTGGGAGGTGGGGGGGGAAGGCAGTTGATCCTATCTGGCTCACTGCTGGGAGCTGATGAGGGATGGCCATGCCCCATGGTACTGCTCTGCTGTAGGTGGGATGGCATGGGTAGTGGACAGACTCTATCCCCCTGAGTACCACAGCCACCAGCAACTGGGCCCACATGGGACAGTATACAATACAGCGCACTGAGTAGCTGCTGTGCTTGTCTGTCCACTGCAATGAACCACTACTGCTGCCACGTCACAGTGGGAAAGTTGGGGGTGGCTGCCCAAGGCCAAGTTCTGTGCTGCCCCTTCCTCCCATCCCCCATGGCTGGCATGGACTAGTGGCACAGCAGCAGCTCATTGTGGTGGGCAGGTAGGATGCTGAACTACACCTTGTCCAAAGGGGGCCCAGCTTCCTGCAGCTGCAGTCAGGACTGTGCGGCCAGAGTGCCAACAGGAAGCCAGGTCGTGGTGGGATTGATACGGGACATGGAGGAGTCTGAGTGCTGTACATCCCAGCCCTGCCCAGCTGCAGCAGAGCAGAGTGGCACAGGGCACGGCCCTCCCCCTTCAGACTCTGGATAGGTTTAATTAGCAAGCCAGATATAGCCTGGGGGGCCATATTTTGCCCACACCTGTTCTCCCACCCCTTTCCCCCTGCAATTGGATGGCATCCTGTCAGCGAGGATGAATAGGATGTAAGATGAGCTCTTCATTCTTCCAAAGTCCCCCAGGTTTGCTGCTGTTGTCCTTTGTTTGAAACTCTCACCATCCTGGCACTCCATGCAGACAACATAGAGGCAATCTTCAACTCTTTCATAGTGGTGCCAGGTCTTACAATTTCATGAAAGGATTTGGGCTGGGGTGGGTCTGGTGGGAAAATCCCCTTTAATTGGCTTCCTGCCTCACTTGCCCACTTTGAGTACTGACAGCATCAGGCAGTCAGACTGCTTGTGAAGCAGGGAAAGTTTTTCCTTCTTCCTTCAGCAACTCAAAAGAGAAGAGAAGAGAGAATAGGTTGAACTGATGAAGGCCACATAGGTACCAATGTGTGGGTGGTCAGGATTGATGCAAGGCTGAGAGAACAGAATTGATCTGGAGTTTGGGAGTCACATTGCTTCCCTGCTCAACAAATTAAAGGACCAGAAATCACATCTCAGTAAATTTAGGAAAGCTGGTAACACTAACTATCTTCCACACAAATGCCACCACTGTGCATAGGCAGGATGAATTCAAAAAAATCAAAATACAGCCCTCAAATTAAAATACAGTTTCTCTGCTTCCCCCCCACCCCACACACAGCCATACAAAAATTTCATGTGTTTTGGGGTCTGATTCACATTTGTGGATTTCTTGAATTGAGCAATACTACTTCTTCAGGCGAGTAACAAGCCTCCCTCCACTACCAGATGCAACACAAATGGAACAATGTTCCTCTCTCCTTCTCATGGCAGCAGCTAGATTACTTATCTGCGCCCTAACTATCCCTAAACCCAAGAAGCTTCTTTCTGATGTTCTTCACACTCACACTGCTTCCCTCCAGTCTGGGCAGGGTTCTGCCCCCAAATCATCTTCTCTGCTTCAAGCTGTGGTATGCTTACCATCCAAATCCCTTTTCTGGACCATAGCCACATCCTGGACCTCAAATTCAAACATCTTGCTTACCAGGGGCCTAACTTAGTCTGGCCTTTTCTCCCATTCAATTGGACTAACCTAGAGCTCTCTTAGCTGTAACCTTTGTCCTTTAGTTTCTGGTTACTTCCTCCATGTTTCCATATTGCCCTAATGTGTGGACTCCCTTTCACATCTGTTTGCCAAGCCACCAACTTCTCACTGAAGTCCTTGCAGGTAGCCTTCCTGCTAAGTAAGTAAGTACCTACAGCAAGTATCATTTCATCATCATCATCACTGAGAGCAGCAGCCTGCCCTACCCCACATCAGGTTCTTCAGTGCGAGGCTTTAGTACAGGGCATGTGGCAGGACCTAGATTGCTGGTCTTGGCTAATACTAAACTATGATTAGTGTCTGATCTTAGAATAAGGATGGGGATACTGACTCTGCACGCTAAACTGAGGTGCTAACTGTTAAGGTGGCCAGCTGTCTCAGTCAAGAGTGGGGAGATTGAGAAAGAAGCAGGGCCTTGTAGCAGGTTGGCTTTAAGCAGCTCCTGTAATGTTTGTCTTCTCTTCATGGCAGAAATTAAGGAAATGCCATACCTATGTACCAAAGGAAGGTTTGGTTTATGCGGTTAAAAGGAAACAGTGCAGCTATCCCACCACATAAAACTGAAGAAATGTGTTTTTTGTTTTGTTTTGTTTCTGCTGGGGGGTCCCCCCCCACATCTTTTCATTAAGCAATCCTCAGTCCTCTGCTTCATGAGCTGAATGTGTTTGAAAGAAACATTTTTTTTCTTTTTTAGAATGCTTCAATTGAACAGTTATAAGTTGTATCTGACTCTACAACAGCAAAGTCTTCAAAATTGCCATTTACAGTTTCAACTGCAGATTCTTCCTCCTCTGGATCTAATGATAAAAGCTGACTAGTGTCAGTCCCTTTTCCACCTTCTGCAGTTAAATAACAGGATTCATTTAGCTGAGCTACGTTTTGGTGAGCAGTTGCTGGAGAAAATGTCTTACTCTGTAGTCTTTGGTTCAGTTGTTCTGCAGTCTGAAAAAATGAAAACACTGCTTTGTAGTGAGTGAGGGAAGCAGGCATAAACTGCATTTGAACACACATTTTAATAGTTGATTCCGTCTTTCCATTTCCATATAATTCAAACTTCACTCCAAGTGATGTGAAATCTAGCCAGCTTGCTCAAAGGAAATAAAATATAAATGCAGCAGCTGTGAACAGTATGTCTTGCTACAGAACATGGAAAGATACTATTCTACAATTCTTTCTCTTGAACTCTTTCTGTGTCCCGCCCCCTTCCCGCTTTGTCCTAGGAGCCTGCTGGTTTTCAGTATATACAAATTAACAGCCCAGTCCTCCAGACATACTGCTGAGTGTAGTGCTCACTCCTGTGACATTCTTGGCTATGTTTTGCTAACACCTGTTACAGACATCTGATATCTAGGCTATTTTTTAAGCAGGAGGTGTTTTTAGGAGGAAAAGCCATAGGCAAGAATGATGCCGCTGAATTAAATTACCTTTTCTTTCTCTTCAGCAGAATTCTGAATGTCCTCCAGGGTCAGATCATTCACTTCTTTTCTTTTGATATCAAGCTTTTCCAGCCTGGCTGGTGGTTTTCTTAGTAGGGCTTCTCTCTGTTGAAACACATCAACAATTAGAGCACAGTATCTGGTGGGTTAGATATGACTGGAATGAGCTGAAATAGGGGTACAGTAGAAGTCGAGAAAGATTTCCTGCCTCTTTTTTGTATGGATGTTAAGTGGTAGTGCTTTCACGTAAGATGCTGGAAGGAGTAGCCTGTAATAAATGGACCCAGCTGTGCAATTCTCGTATGGGTGAGCACTCGCTGAATAGAGTGGTCCCATGGGCACATCATGTGCAAGCATGCCTGCACACTCAAGCCCAGAAATAAGAGGTTCATGAAAGCTTGTTTTAACTTTATAATCATTTAATGCAGGGTTTTTCTCTGTCCGAATCAGCAGTCCAGTCCAGCAGACATGGTCAGCTGAGCATAATGCCTTTCTGTAGTGGATCCAGGGAAAGGGCAAGGGTGGTACAGCTGCATCATGGCACTCCATCTGGATCCATTCCTGGCGCCTCTATTATGCCAGTGGTATGACACTGGAGATGGAAGTGTTGACCCACACAATAGGCAGTTTTGCCACCACACCCTGCTCTGACGGTTAGCATCAAACTGCTTCCATAGGTTCCTTTCTCTGGAATGAGAGGATGGTTTGATCTCCTGTGTATGCCCCATCTGTGACTTCACTGTTGCAGTAGTAATAGGTTATTTTGTAATGGGGGAAACTGGATGGAGACTGGTAACCCACTTCTCTGACAGATGTCCAATGATTAGGGACCTACCAAATTCATGGCAGAAGTGGGGTGCACTGTAGCTCCTTTAATCTTTGAGGTTCCCCCGCACCCTCCCCTCCTGTCCCTGCTGATTGATGGAGGGGCCCTGCTTGCAGCTCACTCCTGATCAGCAGGGAGGCAAAAACTGTGGTTTTAAAGATGGCAGCATTTTTGCCTCCTGCCACTGATAGGCTAAAGGGGCCCAGATGGCCCTGCTGTTTGGTGCTGGCTGGTGGGAGGTACAAAAACAATGCCATGTTTAAACCATGGTTTTAGCTTTCCTGCTGCTCAGGAGGGAGTGGTGGGGTCCTCCGCTAATCAGCAGAAGGGGCGAGATGCACACAAGGGAACATGCAAAATTAAAGGGGCCTCCATGCACTCTATTTCTACCATGAATTCCGTAGGTCCCTACCAATACTAAGTTTCTATCACACCAATGACAAAGGTAGTGTAAGAGTGATGAAGAATACCTTGCATTTGAAAGCTTGTTTAACATTATCCCAGTTACACTGTTAGTCCAACAAAATATATCACCCTAAAAAAAAATCCTTGCTTCTCGCACTGATGACAAACAAGGGCCCTAGAGGTGGAAGTCTGCATATCCAGTTCCCAGCCCCTAGACACAGTTTACAAATACCTCTGCAAATCAGACCTCAGTCCCAGAAAAAAATCACATAGTCAAGTCCTGCAAATGGTATAGAGGAAGGGTGTTAAACTTATTAGGCCCCGCACATGTGGATGAATAGTGTGCCATATGGAGAGTGTGGATCCAGTCTAAGACCCCCACAGACAGCATTGCACACCAGCTAATAGGGCTCTGTGGACCATAACTTTGACTTCACAGTATAGAGAATGACTTAGTATGGGGAAGGGGGAAGGAAGGAGTGAGGAAATAAGAATTTCTTCTGATTACCTCCCGATTTACTAGGGAGTCTCTTTCTGTAGAGATAACATGCATACACAAAATGATGATTAGATGCTTAACCATCACAGGCATTTATTTTAGCTTTTCCTTAAAAACGCTCAAACTTACTGCTGGCTGTGACTGTGGACAACAAATCCCAGAAGAACCTGGAAGCAGGAAGAGGAGGAAGCAGGATGAGCAACCCTGAGAGTGCTGTTATTATGCTTCTGGACTGCAAATCCCAGAGACCTCAGGGGCAGCAGGAAGAGGAAGTGAACAAGCAGCCTATGCTATATGCCAGAGAGCCAGGCTCTAGCACCCCACGCTCCTGGCTTAAAACACTGCAGGAATGTGGCTGTATTGCCTGACTCAAAGGTAAATGTGTGTTCACTTCTGTTTCAGTTTAATCTCTGTAATTTAGACTAACCTGCAAAGACTGAATTGATTCATTCTCGGGCTTTTTGACTGTTTGTACTTAACCCTTATGTTTGGATATTCAGGAGCCTTGTCTCTGGGAGTCCTCTAGTCCTTAGAACTGTGTGAGACAGCAAAAAAACAACTCTGCAGGTACCAAAACACCCCACCAAACATACTTAATACAGCTAAATTCAGTAACTTCTAGTTTCATTTTTCTCTAATTTCTAAACTAGTGACAACATTTTTTGTTTAAATACTGGCCTCATAAAGATTAATTTATTTTTTTTAAACATTTTTTTAGGTAAGGATGCAGATGGGAATCTTAGCTACTTGGTCATCTCCAATTTGTAAGTGTCTTGATTAACTGGAATTGTAAACTCCAAATTCTGCAAGACTGAAAGTAGGAGCTGTACATTTACTTCTGCAATATTTGTGCATATAATTTTTTTAAAACAAAAAGTGTGAGGGAAGAGTGGGTGGGAGTGATAGACATAGATATACACAGTGGATAACAGTAGCTGTTTTAGCAATGAGCAGTCAGCTTTGGTCATTGAGGACCACCTAAAAGAAATGAAACTTGTGAGCAGCTTCTTTTTTCTTTTGCATTAAATGCACTACAAAGATATTTGTTTATCTGTTGTCTAACCTCTTGTTCCTCAGGCAGTGAAGTGCCTGTCCTGCAAAGTGTTTATCCTTGAGGCACAGTAATTGCAACAAGCTAGTATGTGTATGCACAGATTCAACACTCAGTGCACTTACCTTGTTATCAGGTGCTTCTTGGTTTCCAAAAGGTGTGCTTTGGCCCTTGATGATTCCCTGCATTTTAAGCTCCTCAAGAATTTCTGATGACTCCTGCCTTTTCCATTCCAGTAAGTGCATTTGTTTATTGATAAATCCACTGCTAAGTAATGTGATGTCTTTAAAGAGAAAATGGTTAAGATGATTACTCACACAGCATTCAGATCAAGTGGTCAATTTAACTTTGATGTCCCTTACAGTCCTCTGTTTGTTTGTGTTATTGAGGTTGCCCAATGCAGAGTATCTCAGCAAAGCCTCATGCATTGTTTAAACTGAATATTATACTTCTAAGTGGCCTAAAACAGTGCATTGACTTTGTGTTGGCTTCCTGTACAGGGATGAATTCCACGCTGTGGTCAGCTGAACCCCCAGGAGCACCTTTTAGAAAAACATTTAAGCATATGTAGACATTTAAGTGCATTGTTGATCTATGGCCTTGGTGAGCGTTTGATTCAAGATAGCCTGACTGAGAGCACTTGTCAATCCTATGTGCAATTAGATTCTTCATTAACCAAGAGTTTCATTGCACTATATAAATAAAACAAAAAACCTTTCATAACCTCTAATTTTTTTTAAAATAACATTCCTACACTTGGGTATGATTACATGTATTTTCTACACTCTGTGTGTGTGTGTGTGTGTGTGTGTGTGTGTGTGTGTGTGTGTGTGTAAACAGCAATTAAGAATGAAAAAATTATTCTGATAACCCCTCTGAGTTACTCTACAGCTTCCAGACATTAGAGATGAACAATAAACAAGAAATCACCTTGTTGCCAAGATGCATCAGATTCTGCAACCCTTGATTTCAGTTGTATCATTTGCCTAACCTACATGAGAAAAATTGGGGCTTTTCTGTGAAGCTACTTCGACTTGATCAAAATTGCAGTTATGTGAGATCTGCTGTTCTTTCAAGAGTGGAAGTGAAAGCACCATTAATGCATTTTGTAGTTTTAAAAAAAAGTCTATCATAGCATGTACACTTCATTTTTTCAAAAATTGAAAACACACAGCCCCAAAGATGACTTAAGCGACCATCTACAGCTGTCACCCAAAAGTCCCAGGGGGTGTTCTTTTCCATATTTGTAAACCATATTTGTATTAGAGAATATGTCTGTGCTTGAGATTTGCCCGAGAATTTTTTTTTGTGGTAATTTTTTTTTTGTCCAAGTTGGCTTGTGTGTGTTTTGTTGAGTTCGTTTGGTTTTTGTCTGAAACACTTATTTATTTTTTTGGCAACACGTGCATTTTGTGTTTTATGAGTTTGTATTGGTTCAACTGAAAAATGGAGGAAAAATTGTTTGTTTTTCAGGTTTAGAATAATTTGTTTTATGACATTTTTTCAACTAAATGTTTCATATTTCTAATTCAGAGCTATTTTTCTTTTATAAATTTCCTTTAGTTTAAAGTAGTGGAAGAGATGTTGTTAATTGCACAATACCTGTAATGTGTGGAGGGGGTTTTAGATAATTCCAAAATATGTAATAGGAGCATAGTAATATTTTTCAGCCAAAAAGTTAGATTTCCTAACTTCCTGTTAAGGTCCTTTCGAATTGTAATTTTAAAGGAACCATTATTATTATTATTATTATTTGTAATCCTCTTTTTCTTTACTGCCTATGAGATACTCTATGAGAGCAGCAGCAGTATGTTGACAGTGCCCTTGTTCCCTGTTTTACCACTGGCAAGTTAGCTTGTTCTTGGTGTTTTGTGCCTCCTAGCTGTGCAATTAGGTTGTTCAAACAGTTTCTCTAAGTTAGGGAACACTTGCATAGAATAGTTTAGATGGGGATGGCCTTGCCTTGTGCAGGGAACTAGACTTCATGACTTCCTGAGGTCCCTTTCAGCCTACTTTTCTATTCTATTTTATTAGCTTATCTTGGGCCTGATTTTTCAGTAAGTATTGTGGGGGGGGGGGGGTGAGAGCATATTCAGTCTTTTAAATGTGCAATTATATGCTTTGATCTTACTGGAAAAGAGAACATGGATTTCTTTGGATTGTGGATCACATTTTGCTACTTCATACAAAAAGGAATAATGTGTCCTGCATGATATTTAATGCTAATTTTAATATACCCTGTCAAAATATCGTAATTATGTCAAGAAAAAAAATTACAAATTATAATCATATTGGGGAGTCTTCAGAATACCTTCTGGTGGGCCAGCAGCGGGTGCTGTGGTGCCAAGCCACGCACCTTACTGTGCTGAACCAAAACCAACCTTCGGATGCCTCCCCAGGGCCACCAACTTCTAGCCACCCCTCTTCCTGGAGCACACCCACAAGCCTGGGGTAACCACTGCCACTACCAGAGCTCTGGTCTCTATTAGGGCTCTGTGCCATTCAGGGTACATAGGCCCTGTAGACCTAGAGGTTGCTTTCCCCCATAAGGATATAGCTGGGTGCTTCTTATAGCCTGAAGCATGGAAAGTAGCCTCCCTTAGTCAGCTGAGCAAAGGGAGCAAAAAGGCTTGCCCAATATCTCTCAAACATTTACTGCCAGGCTTGCTATAATAGATAGCCTTATTGCTTGGAGAGGGAAGGCACAGGGAAGGAATACACATGAAAAAGAATTTTGAAAGAAAACAGCCTTGAGCAAAACAGTATAAGGGGCTCATTTGCCCTTTTACTACGTGTTTAGAGCACTTAGATTTAAGTTACTGCCTACAATTCAGATAAGTTACTCACAGCAACATCCAGAGGATTCTGGAGGTACATGGCTTGATTCTGTGTCCAGAAGAGGTCTGCTTTTCCCCCCCCCCACAACATTGAGGAACCCTCTTAAATAGCCTTACTAACCTTATCACCTGGACCCAGTCAGGAACAGGTATTATTTGATGCTGAGCAATCAATTTGAAAATCGTCAGCATTAGCTATTGGAGTGACATTGGCTTAAGCCCAGCTCCCATGTTGTGTGGTCAGAACTCAGAACAATGGAAAAGCTAGATCCACCCCCTCTTACCTGAGCCAGGGCACATATGCAACAACCTGGTTGCCTAGGTAACCAGGCTGACAGACATGTGAAAAGACAAAGAGAAAGAAGAAAAGAAAAAAACCCTCTAAGTGATGGAGTAGAGCCACAGGCCCTAGAAATTTTTTGTCACATACCTAACTCAGTGCTTTAACCAGAACTTTAATTGACTAGTAAAGTAGTAAACTATCTTTTAATTTTATTATTTGATTTCAGCACAAAAGGATTAGAAGAACAAATAGGGAAGCTAAACAATTTTTGGCAATGTTTATCACAAACTACAAGTTTTTAGGCCTGCAATGCATATTTTCTAAAACTTTTGCCTTTTTTGGAGTCTGTGTACTGTGCATTTATACGGTATCTGAGGATCTAAGAATTTATAACTAAGGCTAAAAAGTTTTCTTTAAGAGCGGGGACTATTGTATACCCCATTTGTCTTGAAATTTTTAGTCTTGACATCATGTGTGCGGGGCATCCAAGATGGGAATGGAGGAGGAGGAGGAGCATGCAGTGGTACAGCTGTAATCCCTTTTGATACCTGCTCTACCCAACATTAAAACCAACTTCCTGAGAGAGGCAGCGGTGCTTTTTATTCAAGTAATTCTGACTTCATGTCTCAATATCATCTCCCTGATTCCTGCTAATTTTTCTCTACTCCAACAACCCCCTCTCCTTTTTAATGCTTTTGATGCTCCACTGTTCAAATGGTCCATTATTGTAGGTTCTTTCCTATGCAATTTTGCTGTCTGTTAGCCATTCCATGTAACATCTCTCTTCTATTTCACAGCCCTGCAGACTCTTTTTAGCTCTAGCTAAAAACTTTAACTCAGGTGTGGTAATATTAACTCAGATGTAGAATGACTGACAATGAAGTATTGGAGTCACTATCAAGATGCTCAGGAAGACTAAATTTTGTGTTATGAATCTGTATAAGAGACATACATTGAACTATAACGACTATAAGGCTAACAGTGTTTATCTACACATGCAATTAATTCAAAGTAATAAACTCCAGCACATATCAGAGTTTACATGTGCAACTGGGAGTGCAACATATTGAGCTGGGCAGGTGCAGTCCTGGCTGGCAGGGAGCTCTGGGTGTCAGCCTGCCAGCTTGGGGCTGCTCCTGCCCAGCTCAGCATGCTGTAGAGGTCCTGGCTGGGGCACAAGTATGCTCCAGTGCAGGGCTAACTGGCAGGCAGCCCTGCACTGAAGCCCTCTCATGCCCCAGCCAGCCGGGTCAGCATCTACATCTCCATTGCCACGCATGAAAAACTATGCAGCAGGATGGTACTTGTATTTGCAAGTACTGACCTACTGTAAAGTTTATTGGTTTACTGTGGTGTAATAGGGCTGCATGTGTAGACACTGAGACATTTATAGTGGAGCTAATTAGGAGCCTCCTCAGTAAATGTCTTGTGTAGACATGTCCACAATGTAGTATCTTGACTTATTTTTGCCTAGTTGTTCTTTTTCACTTTCAACATAGTCTAGCAAATCAGTGCACGTTCCAAGAAAGTTATATTTGTTTTTGCTTTGATCTTAAGATGAAAAATGTAGTGTTTGGTCCCTAGCATATTAGTAAAGCATCTAGTTTCTCTTTAACTGGAGAAAAATGTGTCATGTTATATGTGATAACGTGCCACACCATCTGCACCTCCCTCTTCAGAATCCTACGTCTACCTGTGCATGTGTATTCATGCACATGTAAAACTGCAGCACAATCCATTCAAATGTTCAGTCTCTCTTCCCCAAAGTAACACAGGTTCCTTATTCTAATGAATGAGACATCAACTCATGGCAATGGACTTTAAGTCATTTTTAAAGAATAGCAAACTCCTGTGTTTGTTTCTCTTGTTTAGGATGAATCAAACAAAATCACACTGGATTTCAGTTTTACTAAGTTTGTTTGAAATTCAAAATGTTCACAGTAATTAGGAAAATAGAGGTTGTACTAAGTAAATAAGTTTTGTTAATATTTACCAGTATGTTTAGTATAGACTCGTACTACTACTAAAATTAAACTTAGAAAAGGGTCAAAGTTTTGACCCTGTTTACATTAATACAATCTGGTCATTGCTACATTGCCTTGGAGTATACAGTTTTTGCCAGTTGATGATTCACCCTTTGTTGCTTCTAACTGCTACTTTATTCCTTAATTTTTTGCTTGCTTATAGCAGCATTTCTCAACCTATGGGTTGTGACCCAAAAGTGGCTTGCATGAATATTTTAAAGGGTCCCAACCTGCCCCTTCCAGTGGGGGAAGGGGGTCGGGGAGAGCTGTGTGGCCAGTGTGGTAGCACTGGGGCTGGTGCCTGTGCTCGTGGGGGTGGGGCGGTCAGGAGACGCTGCTCAGTGTGTGAGGGGCCATGTCCAGGCTGCCCAGCATGGCGCAGCACAGCAGCCCCAGCCCAGACCAGGGGGAGGTACCACAGACCACTCCTCCTCCCTCCAGCGCATGCCAGGGCCGGACTTGCTCCACGGCCACCCGCATAAGGATCCACTGCAGCCACTGCACTCCTGCCTACGTGGGGCTGGGGGTGTCTGTAGGGGGCAGGGGACTGCAGATCAGGAATGAGGAACACTAGCAAGGCCCAGGAGGGCAGGGGACTGGGAGTCAGGCCCCAACAGGACTGGGGGGTGTGGGTCGGGACAGGCCATGGATCTTTCCAATTGGGTCCCAGTAAGAAAAAGGTTGAGAAACCTGACTTTTATAGCATGGATTTAATGCGGGTGAAAATTGTTGGACAGACCTTATTTGCAGACCCCTCTCAACTTAACCACAGAACAGGACCTAAAAAGGTGAAGTGAGTTTCATGCTGCCTTGCTTACGTCTCCCAACTGTTACTGGGAGGGATTTTTGTTAGGAATAAAGTTGAGGTTGCTTTCTGAAGCACAATGGAGAAGTCTCCCAAGAGGAGTGAAAATTATTGCCCATTGTGATAGTGAGAACTGAGTCATGATGTGGCGGGGGAAGGAGAGAGAATAAGTCATCAGATAGGAATTAATTTAAGCTGCAACTAACTTGGCCTAGATTTGAACTAGTGATTAAGGGCTTAGTACTGTAAACACTTAAGGTGTCTAAATGCTACAGTTTAACAGTTTTTTGCAGCAAAGAAACTCTGAAGTGGAGTTTTTCTGATCTCCTTGCTTCTCAATTGGTATGAGCTCTGTTTAGCTACTTGCTGTCTGCCCATTATTTCTTTAACTAAGAGATGCTGGCCTTTTTGGGAACTTCTCCAGGTAACTGTCCTCTACCAAGTCCATCTCTGAGTGTTGCTCTACTGTGTGAGGTGCCCTTTGACCCACCTTGTCCTTTCTGAAAGATGGAAGCAGCTGCTTTCGGAGGCATGTCATTCTTAGCCTGAAACATAAATAAATAATAAATGAATAAATGAGCAAGCAAGAGAGGCCCTCGTGGAAATTAGCCGCGTTTGTGTCTAAAATAGCCCCATAAAATTGGCAGGTTTAGAGCGGAGCAGAGCAAAGTTACAGCTACATCTGCTGCTGCTCCAGTGATGACCTGACAGTTAGTTATGTTCTGTCACAAATTGTTGGTTAGGGAGATAAAATCCTTCCTTAAGAGCCACTATGAGAATGGAAGCAATGACCTTTTTAACCCTGGATATGTCTGTTACCAAATTAGATGAAAATCTGAGGTCTTGAAACAACTCTAAATAAATGTTGTAATTGCTGGGAAACGGGTTGGAAGTTGTGATAATGATAAACATGTGTTTTATGTTTGTAGTTGTAGCCTCCATGAGGCATATGGGGGTGTCTAATCCAGGGTGCACAGGGACAGCTGCTCTGTGTGTGTGGTAGGCAAGTCCTGGGCACTCAGTAAAGGGAGGCACGAGAACAGAGGTAGGGTAGGGATCCATGAAGCAGAGTGGGGCAGGACTCTGCTGTGAGAGGAGGTGTCAGCTGTTACCTCCAAGACCCTTCCCTGGCCCTGCAGTCCCTGTTGAATTCAGAGCTTCAGATCCTTGCTCACCAAACAGCCTGCAGCAGTCACGTGGCCAGGGTTGGGTTAACCTGGCTTTCAATGGTGACATCTCCACTTGCAGAAGTGTCCTGCTCCTGCTTTGCTCCACGTGGCTGCAAAGCTGGTAGCTCAAGCCCCATGCCTTTATTTTGGTGTCTGAGTGCAATGTCTATCAGGTATGCCTCTGGGGGGTGGGGGAGGATTAGCCTGTAGGAAACCTGCCAAAAATACTGACCATCACTGGTTTAATGATATAGAGTGCAATGACTGTGTTCTCAACTTTATTTCAAGCAGATGTGCTTGCTTCTGACAAGCTAAACCATGATGCTGCCCCTCACACTGACAAGACTGGTTACATGGCTACGATTGGAACTGAACACTTTTTCCCCCAACATGTACTGTAGTTCCACTTTTCTGTGCGTGTGCCCCTTTTCTAACCCAGGGATGATAGCACAGGAAATCTTTGCAACTTCCTTCCTTTTTTTATTTCAGTGCTGGAACATAAATCCCCCAAAGACAGTTGCACAAAGGTAACTCAGAACTCCTTTATGTGGGACATGTGCATGAGGCCCAGTGAAATATGACAGCAAGTAGTTAATCAGAATGGGTATAGTGGCCAGTCCACTGTTGAATCCTGCAATGCCTCCTCACCACTCAAAACAGATGTGTGCAGTTATGCACCATAATGTATGCATGTACATGTGCCATGCTTGAGGTCATAAATGACTTGTTAACATAACCTACCTGCCTAACCATAACCACAATCATCCTTAGGGTTTTCTCATTTGAACCAGTTTATGGACATCAGCTAAGGAGCCTGATGGATATGGTGTGAGAAGGCTGGGAGAATGGGGGATCCCAAGAGACACAACCAACAGAATATGTCTGAGAAATAAGGAGATGGTTACAAGGGGTTGGAGGGGTAGCCAGAGATCATCTTAAACAAGCACAAGAGAAACAAAAAACTTACTATGATAAAGGTACTCCAGAAAAGGAATTACATGAAGGGCAAAAAGTTTTGGTTCTTCTACCTAGTGCTACAAGTAAATTTTTTACATGTTGGCAAGGGATGTTCAAACTAACTAGACAGGTTGGCCCTGTTGACTATGAGATACTACGTCTGGGCTCTAAGAGGGGAAAAGCATTTTTTTTCATGTTAATTTGGTGAAACCATGGAATGAACCAGAAGGACTATTGGTGACCATGCTCAGGGAGCCGCCTCATTTAGGGCAAAAATCCATTAGTTTACAGAGTGAAAGCGAAACAAATAAAGGGGTAAAATTTGGAGACCAATTGAATACCGAACAAAAAGAACAATTAACACTCCTCATACAGGAGTTCAAAGATGTGTTCAGTGAGAATCCTGGTTCTGTGAAGGGAATAAGTCACAACATAGTTACTCCTGAGGGATGAGTGGTATGGGAAAAATGGAGGAGAATTCCATATCACCGATACGAGGTTGTCAAGATGGAGATAGATAAGATGCTGTCTCAGGGAGTAATAACAGAATCCTATAGTCTGTGGAGGAGCCCCCTTGTAATAGTACCCAAACAAGATGGTACTCTGCGGCTATGCATAGACTTCAGAAAATTGAATGCGATTTCAAAGTTTGATGCTTTTCCAGTGCCACAAACTAGTGAATTATTAGAGAGAGTTGGACAGGCAAAATTCATATCAACACTGGATTTGACTAAAGGATATTGGCAAATACCCATACGAAGAGAAGGTCAAGCCAAAACGGCTTTTGGGAAACCATGGGGGCTGTATGAATTTAAACGCATACCATTTGGTTTACATGGAGCTGCAGCAATGTTCCAATGATTGGGCCCTAGCCCCACACCAATAATAAGCGGCAGCATATATAGGCGATATCGTTATTTATACTGATGACTGGGAGCAACATTTAGAAGCCCTCCCTGCAGTCCTGCACGAGTTACGCTTAACTGGTCTGATGGCGAATCCCAGAAAATGCGCACTAGGGAAAGCCGAGATTAAGTATTTAGGTTTCCTGGTAGGTCAGGGGTGTATTAGTCCTCTAACAGACAAGGTAAAGGCAATCCGAGACTATACGCCACCCCAAATGTGGAAACAAATGAGGGCCTTCCTAGGATTAGCCAGTTACTACCACCGGTTCATTCCGCATTTTGCTGAAGTCACCGCCCCATTGATGGACTTACTAAAGGGAAGAGGTAACGGGCCACTCAGGTGGAGCAAGGAACATGTAGAAGCTTTCAGGCAAACGCAACAGGCCTTGTGTAAGGAAGTGGTGCTTTACACTCCAGATTTCAACTGTCCTTTTGTCCTACAGACAGTTGCATCCAACAAAGCTGTGGGCGCAGTATTAACACGAGAGATGAATGGAGTGGAGCATCCTATTGCCTATGCCAGTAGGAAACTACAACCCCAAGAATGGTACGCCACAACTGAGTGAGAGTGCTTGGCCATTAAATAGGGGGTGGAATACTTTTGCTACTACCTCTTAGGACGCAAATTCACTTTAATAACAGATCATGCCCCGTTGAAATGGCTAAAAAACACTCAGACAGATAAGGCACAGATAACCCACTGGGCCCTCACCTTACAATCCTTTCATTTTGATATTGAATTTAGACTGGGTTGTGCCAATGTGGTGGCTGACTTTCTCTCCCATTGTCACTCAAACAAAAGCTCCTCGATGAAGACTGACACCACTGGAGATGACCACCGTGAGGGGCTGGAAAAAATAAAGGCGCCTAACGGCATCTGACAGGGGAGGATGTGTAAGGAGGAAAAGGAGATGGGGGAAACGGGGACCAAGACTGCGCTGGGAAAGAGGTGCTTCTGCAGCAGCTGCTCTTTGAAGTTGGGAGGCAGTGGTGCGGTGAGGGCACGGCACGCTGAAAAGATACGAGTGAATGGAGGTTGGAAAGGAGAGGAACCGTGGTGTGGAGACTGGGATGGAGGAGTCCTGAGAGTCAGATCTAGCTGAAAGAGAGGGACTCAGCTGGAAGGGAAAACCAGGAGCCCCTGAAGAAGCGAGAACAGTCAACTCGTCTAGAAGAGGAGCAGCAGAAACTGCGAGAAAAACAAAGAAAAAAGAACAACGGTGGATTCCCACCCGTGTTAATTAAGGTCAAGTTAATTTTTTTTTTCTATTTTGTCTCTCTGGTCTCATTTGGGATCTGGATTTGGACCAATTGTGCTCTGGGAGCCAAAAGAAAAAAAGAAAAGAGGAAAAAAGAAGCAGAAGACTGAAGGAAGTTTCTTTGTCATTTAAAAAAAGAAAACTATAAACAGTTCAAATAGTTGACTTTTACCTAATTTTATGCATGTTGTTTTACATTAAATAAATGCGACAAAGTGTCCTGGAAAATTGATAAATAAAACCATTAAAAAAAAAATTTTGTTTTACAGTAAAGTGAATTGATGGACCACATAAAAAATTTGGATTTTCTTGGTAGTAAAGAGTCTGGAGTTTGTCCGGAAGAGCTGGAAGCAAGATAACAATCAAAAAAGAAAACATTTCTATATATAGTGCTGGAGTCATTCTGTGTTAGTAACACCTCCCAACTGATAACATCAAATTAGATCAGACATGGCGGGCGAGAGTCGGATTTAAAATGCAGAAGTGCTCAAGTCGGCCTACCCAAGAGGTAAGATCAAAAACCAAACTCTTGAATAAAAAGAGAGAACCCCACAATAACCTACACATTAATTCATCTTTCATGTTAAACATACAGTTTGAGGAGCTCTGGCCCACTTAGTAAAGGGAGTGAGGAAGACCATTTAAAACAACGCCCCCCTTCCATTCTCTATAAAAAGCATTGCTTATAAATAACCCATACAACAGCGTATAAGGCTTACAAGTCTAGGCGATTTCTAAGCCCTACCCTGTGTTAAGAGCTGCACAAAGGAAGCCCATCTTTCTGCCTGTACAAACATCTTTTGCTATGCTTTGTTGTTGTCTGCTCAGGAAACCTGTTACCTGGGTCTTGGCTTCCTGGCCACTCTGCAACTCCTTGTTTGATGGCTGCACTTCATTAACCGTGTTGGAAGTGCTGCAGCCCATGATGAGACTGCAACCAGTCTACTCCTCTTGCTTGCCCGAAGCTCCAGGAGGTAGCTCTACTCTAAAATCTTCCTTAGGAGCTTGGCCAAGCAGTCACCAGGGACTCTGGCAGTTGCCAGGTCCTGTTGCTACAATAAATACTGCCACAAAAGGTCCCAGGGCTTGGAATGCTTCAGGTGACCTCACCTGAGTGTAACTTGCTTCTGTAGCTCCAGGGCATGGGATGCAGGAATGTCCCCAGGCTATTTGCAGGAAGAAATATTTGCATTTAACTACTTCTGTTCTTCCCATGACCCAGAAATCTGTATCATCTCTATAAATGACAAAGATTACAAAAATTTATTCCCCCTGCCCCACACCCCACCATGGGATCCAAAGGATTGTACTGTAGCTAACTTTATGGTTAGAAGAAAACTAGTCCAGAGAAGAAGAGAGCTTTCAAACATACAGCAGAAATACCAGAGAAGAATACTTATTGCTTTGCTTTGGTTAATTCCCATAGGGTTTGTGAGTTTCCAAACCTAAAACAGAATCTGGTTCCTGCTTCAAAGAGCTTCCGCTATAAAAGATAACAGAGAAATAGTAGGGAGAGACAGACAATACTGTCAGTGAAATAATAAAAGTGATAACGGGCCATACCTTCATAAAACTATGTTGTAAGAATCTAATCTTTTGTTTGTAAATTAGGGAATTGATAATTGGCTGACATGTAGATTAATTTTATTTTTCTCCACTTAGTGTCTTGTGGACATCACATCAAGCATCCACAATTTGCTTTAGGGTGTGTATATGTGACTATTTCAATCTTGTATTGTGAGCCAGTGTGGCCCCGTCCCTACCACCACCTTTCTCTCTGGGTATCTGTATCAACAATGAAAAAAGGTCAGTTGTCTTTATTCTGTTTCATGCACAAGAATATCCTGGCCAGCACTGAAATTATGGGGGTACTTTGCTTAAGGACACCTGTATGGATGCTTACATGACAAATATCTATGGTTTTGGCCTCAGTCAGGTGTGTTAGTGCAGGGGCAGGCAATTAGTTTGTGTGGAGGGCCACTTACTGAGTTTTGGCAAGCCATTGAGGGCCACATGACAGGCAGCCAGGGACAGATAAATATTAATTTTCTAAATTTTGTTGGGGTCCCGCGGGCCAGATGGAATGGATTGGTGGGCCTCATGCTGCCCGCAGGACGCATTTTGCCTACCTCTGTGTTTGTGCCTCTTTTGAGGATGAACATGGAGCTGAAAGACAGAGTGACTGCAAACTCTAATCGCTAATAGCTTTCAGCTGGGAATCCAGAGGGGCTTGAGATGCATTCACATTTGAAGAAGTTCTTAGTCTTCAGATGCTAAATTTTGTTCTCACTATATAGCTATTGGTGACTTGACTTTTTTGTGACAGTTCTGGATTTAATGCACTAAATCTGCATTCCAATTTTTTTTTTCAAGTTTTACACCAGGTGTTTACAGCATGTATGTGATCATAATGCCCTATGATTGCAATGTTATTTATGCATTAATTAGTTTGACTTATAGTATGAAGCAGGTCTAGCTTGTTTGCTTTTGTGATTAAACAATCACAATGATGCAGTATCATGATTTTTTTTCTTTTACAGTTCCATAAACAATTATTTACATACTCTTGGAAAGAAGCCAGTCATTATAACTGTATGAACAAACATAAAGTGATTTTTAAAAAGAGAAATTAAATGTCAAGAAAGAGAGAGCTGATTAAACACAAGCATCACATCACAGGTTATAATATAATTGGAAGTCAGGGAAGCTTTATAAATCGCATGTTTGTGCATTTTTGTATTTGTTGTGCTTGACAGTGACGTATGAAAGAGAAAGTGAGACAAATGACAATTGAAAAGAAATTGTGTGTACCATGATACAGGATGAAACAAATTAACACACGAAAATTGCAACACAGTGGGCATGTCTACATATTGCATTTACTGCACAGTAAATGAAATTACTGAGTAGTATAGGTGCATGTCTACACATGCATGCTCACACTGCTTAGTAAATATGTCTACTTACACTGACTTGGGCATAAATTTGATACCTGCATCATGCATGATACAAGTATCCAATTAGTTACTGTGCCATAATGCACATGTAGATGCCTTACTGCACAGTAGCACTGTGCATGGACTGACTTGAGACTAACATTAGTCCCAAGTCAGTCCACACTCAGTGTTAATGCACTTTAATGCCTGCAAATGTAGATGCCGGCATACTATGACTTACTGCGCAGTAACTTTAAGCCAGCGTAAATGCACGGGTAGACAAGCCCTTTATTTCTTAAATTGTTTCAGGGGAACCCTTTCCAGTTCTTGGCAATATGTATATACTTAGACCTTTTCTCACAAAATGACTTACTCATGTGCATAAGCTAATATGAGAGAGATTTTATGAGGAGCTCTACAGCCTGCTTTTACAAGATTTGATCCTACATTTCCTAAAGCTTCTGGAAAGATCTAGAATAGATCAGTGTGTTCAGTTAAGCATGAGTGTGTTTTTGCTGGATCTGGGCCCAAACATGCTCAGTGGGCTCATCAAGAAGTAAGGAAGGAGAAAGATTTCCTTAAGAATAAAGTATACTCAATAGCTTCCGTTTAAGAAAAGGAATCCACAGATCAGTATTCTGTGAAGTACAGCAGTTGAAAAGGAGAGACCTGTATTTAGAGGGGAAAGGGATCATAATTTTTTTTCTTTTTAAATCCATCCCTTTTTTTTTCTCTCCCTGTTTTTACAAGACCAAATTGAGTCACGTGGGATTTACATGGCGGGGAACAGCAACACAAAATTGCTGCAAAATCCAAAGCTGCTGTTTAAATACTTGGCAAGTGGTTCTTGTGTAGAAGGAATTTTAAATATACATTATCCCTGCCTTCCAACTATCCCTACATTTTCAAAGTTGTTCTGTGAAATGGCTGAGAGAAGCTACTAGCAGTCAGGATATCTCAAAGGTGTATGACCTTTATTGGATCTTGCACTCCTGAATTTCCAAAACTTAATTATTATGTTGAGGGGTGGTACAAAAAGTAGTATACAACTCGCAATAAGTGTTATTGATCCTATAAAACCCAAGAACTATGCTACATGGTCTCTGCTGCCATCTTTGATGCTTTCCCCACTAACTACATCTATACAAATAGAGAAAACCTTCAGGGTAGTTGGAGTCTGCTGTTTATTATTAACAAAATAAAACTGAAACACATAATTGAAAAAAAAAAAGGATTGGCAAATTTGACACTGATGGTGGGAAAGAAATGTCAGTCCCTGAAGTCCTTGCAGCCATATTTGCAACCTTCCAGTTGTAGAAACAAGACAAAAGGGCTGGATTTTCAGAGGCACTAAGCATGTGTTATTCCCATTTTAGTCAATGGGCAAAATGGTTAGCCCTTCTTTTGCCTGTGGGGACTGTCTGGATGTAACGACACATGATCAGGCCAGAATCCTTGCCAATGAAGCACTTCGTATCTCCTGAGGGGTCTAATTCCTCGGTCTACAAGCATCTGTGGGGTAGTTCTGCAGTCCCAGAATGAGATGGCTGCCTGCAGTACTCTCATTTTAATTTGGGGGAAAAAATGTATGTCAGTGGAATGAGAAGGGAAGAACATTAGGAAAGGAAATGTCCCAGCTGAACCAAAAGCCAGGAAGATGGTGAGGATACAAGGGATTCTACCTGCACTTTCATCCCACTGTGGAGTAATCTGACCCTCCCAACACAAATCTTTTAGGCCCTGTCTACAGAGTTGTACTGCTTTAGCTAAGGGTGCAATTGCCTTGTGGTTTAATTAATTTGTGGCCAAAGGCATACAACCTCAATTTATGCCTAGATTTTATTGAATCCATTTTTAATTTATCAAGTAATTAACTTTAAATCAGTTGGATGCTATATACATGCATACACACAGCCATAGTATAAAAACACTATTAATCTTGCAGTCAAGCACTCAAGTAGAGTTAAAGATGACTGTGCAGTTTTAAACCAAGAAACAAAATCCATCACATGGCATTGTACTGACATCCCTGGTGTGCATCAGCAAGGTTGAAAGCTCTCTCTCAACCACACAGATCTCTGCCACTTGAGCTAATGGAGTAGTTAATTGCAATAAAAGGTTGTAGACCAGTACCGGGGGGGGAATGAGACATGCACTTTGCCAGAGGAGTTTCCAGGTATTTGACAGTTGAAAGCTGGGGAGACTTGGGGTGGATTCTTTTCTAGGCTTCAGAGGGGAGCATGTGCTGTGGGCACAGGCTCTTCTGCCCATTTCCCCCAAGCAGGCTTTCAACCTTTCCTGCCCCAATCCTATTACTTCTCCACCTCAGAATCCTTGTCCCAGGCTCACCCAGCAAGTGAGTCTGCTCTTTGTACTTCCTGACTTAATCTTTCTCCCACACACAATACCGGTATCCTTGTCCCACCATCCCTAGTTCTTTAGTGGTTGCTCCTTGTTTAATCTATTCCTCCAACCAAGACCAATTCCCTTTCCATCTCATCTTTTTTTTTCCACCTTGACCTCTATTTCCCCAGCAGGGTCCCCCTTTTCACCATCTTCAAGTCCCAGTATCCATTCCTGGGCTTCTCATCCAGCTTCAGTGCCCATTCCCTTGGCTCCTTGTTCCAGTTGTGGCCCTGTAACTTGTTGGTCTCAGGGTGATCTCTACTATCCCACTAGTCCTCAGTCCTACTCTGCTTGCCTGGACAGCCCCATTCTCCTTCTAGACTCCTCATCCAGTCTTTGTCTCCTTCCGCCCTGGGTTCCTGTCTGTTTACCCAGCCAGTGGGGTGTTACAGGTCCTAAGGTGCATGGTTGACAGCCCAGGGGTCACAAGGTTAAGGACATAGCAGAGGTGCTCATGGTATAGCCCTATCAGATTCCAGTGAATCTGAAAATTCTGCTAAATACCTTGTCACAAGGATGTGAAAAAAGGAAGGACCCAGCCAATTTCAGCCTTCCTCCTCACTCCAGCCATAGTTTTCCCTCTTCCTTCCCTGGTACCCAATCCCAGTTGTCAGTGCTCCACACTAGGCTCTTTGGCTTAATCCAGGAGTTTTCAAACTCACCCAGGCCAGATCGAGCCCACAAGTCTCCTCCACTAGCCAGTTCCAGATCCAGTGGTGGCATGGGGGTTAGCACCAAGTTCCTGCCCCTCCTTCCCCTCTCCCCCAGATGAAAACTGATAACTGAAAATTTGATGATGGGCTCTGGCTCCTCTAGGAACCCTGTGGGCTTGGTGAGGTGGGTCCATGGACTAGGTCTGGCTGTGGACTATATCTTTGACACCTGTATTCTAATCTGCTCTCCCTGCCAGTTCAGTTTTCTTCTACATTCAAACTGCCATTTTCATTTCCATGATGCCTGGGCCCAGTAGAAGGGATCAGTGAGAGCATAGGAGAGATAAACCTGCCTGGACCTGTAACTGTGGGGGAAGTCTACCACTTGAACTCTGGAGAATTTACTGGCCAAAATCAAAATCCCTATTGATCCTGTGTGAATAACAATTTATTGAAAACTCATAACTAGGCCACATTTGGGTGGCTTTTCACAGGGATGGCAGAAGATGTCCCTTGGCTGTCTATCAGATTTCAAGTCCTTTTCTAAATAAAGCATGAAATTACCTGAGCTTTTCAAAGGAAAGATCATCATGGTACTTTAATATAGCCAAAAATATATTTTTCCTTAGTTTCATTTTTGGACATGACTGAGCTGTTCTGTCCAATTTTTTTTGTTCTTCAAAAAGTAACTATGATAATCAATTTGAAGCTGATACCAGGCACAAAAATTTTCAACCAGATGGTTTAGTTCAGGGATATTCATGGCTAGGGACAGACATTCAAAAAGCCTGACCCTGAATTGATTCAATCTTTGCAGGTTAGCCTAACCTGGGTAGGCTGAACCAGTTTGCAAGTGTACAGACATTCCCTCTGGACTGAGAAAATGCAGGCATATGCCTGCAGTGGCTCAGGCTGGAAGTCAGGGGGCACTAGAGGAGCCCTCCCTTTGCTTCTATAGTGCTGAGCGGGGGGGGGGGCATGGCCAGGCCCCCGTAGGGTGCTCTGATTAGGGAGGAGTTCTCCCCACCTTCACTGCTCCTGCCCGGCAAGGAAGCCAGCAGAGAGTTGATGACACAACATCTAGTACCCCATCAAGAAAACAAAAGCTTCTCTTATTAGTTCAAGGTCTTCTTAAACACCTTTACCCAAGGCAGGAGCAGAGGGACATTACCAGCTAATCATTACTGTTGATTAGCTCCAAAAAGCCCTAAGCGGACACTGTCTTGTCTGCCTTTGTCCTGTCTGCCTTACACAGACACCTCTCGGCATTAGCTAGCATACCGCATGCTGGCTATGGTCTATGCCAGGGGAGGGGAGGAATCCTGGATTGAGCAGTGAGTGGCAGGGGGAAGTCAGGCAGGTGCTGCTGTGCCTGAAGTCTCTGCAGGAACTCCAGCTAGGGAGCAGAGGGGAGGAGCCAGCCCTGCTCTGGAACAGACAGCACAGCCCAGGGCTGCAAAGCATCTGGGATGCTAGGGGACTCTAGTTTAAGTTAAACCAGCAAGAGGTCTGGGGCAGATATTGCATAAACCAGTTTGACCCAAATCACTTAAGTCTAATACTACAGGTTTATCTTCCACCAGGTTTATCTCAAACCTGCTGCAGCCATTTTCAAACTGGTTTATGTGCACTGAATGTCTGTTATGTTACAGGTTTAAACCAGTTTCTGATCACTTAAACTGGCTTATGTGTAATGTCTGTCCCTAACCAAAAAGATCTTTCCTTTCCCAGAGGGTATTTGAGGTGCAGGTAAGGAAGCACAGGACCTTAATCTCCATCCTCCATTTACTGAGGGGCTCTGAGCCCCATAAACCCCTGAGACCCTTTTTACTCTTCCTCCTCTACATGCAGAGTAGGCTTTGTAGAGGTTACTTACAGTGAAGCCCTTGCATTCTGGACAATGTGGCCTAAATACTCCCTACCAGAAGACCAGGGATGTGGCTCAAAGGTTGCTATTTGAAAAGCCTTCAGGAAAACTGGATAGCTGCAGACTGCTGTCAGTGTAGCTGTGAACAATTTTACAGCTGGCACTGGCTGCTGTGTGTATGTGTTGCATACCAGTGCTGTGCTTGATCCCAGTTCTGTACGTAATCTCTCCATGGTGACTGCAAAGCGTTTGTGTCTATTTAAGGAGAGAAAGGGGGTTGAGTTTTCTGCCAGAATTCCCACTCAGGTAATTACATTTCTGCCTGCAGAATTTCCCTGTAGCTTCAATTGAAGGAGTCATCATTCTTCATGCCTACTCCTAGAAACTCCTGGCACAGAGTTGCTGTGCTTCTATAACCCAGCAGTGGCCACTCTGCTAGGGCAGATGAAGTGACCCTGCCTGTACATCATTTATTTTAGACTCATTCCTAGTGAGGAGAATGGTATCAAATCAGTCTGTGCTACAGCTCTCAGCCTTCAGTGTGTGACTCTGGCATAACAACTTGGCCTGGCTAGTTGTACTGCTAAATGTTCTTGGGGCAGGTAGCTGGAAACCAGTGAAAAGCAGATTAAGAGCCAAGGCAGAACCATGTGGGGAGAGAGGAATTTCTGCCTCCAGAATTATAAATGAAGCTGTTTAAACTCTGCTAGTTATTTCTCTCTCTGTTTTTCTGCTTAAGCAATGTTTGTAAGAGGTGGTAGCAGAGAGTTAGCTAGTTACCACTTTCTTTGCTGCTTTGCATGGATCAGTGTTGAGGAGCTGAGGTGTTTTAGACATCTTCCTCTTAACACTAAAAAGCTGTGAAGAGCAAGTGTATTTCAGATAACATAATAGCATTATATGACATAGCATATCACATAATTATATGACATTATGCTATCACATAATGTTACTCAGGGTCAGCCTTATGGGTGGGTGACTGACCACCCAGGGTGCTGTGGTCAGCGGGGCAAGACATGCAGACATATGAGTGCTCACACAGACATACATGTGTGAACAGCCTGCATTCATAGTAGTGCTTCCACCCCAGCTGATCCCTGCCCCAAGGAGGAGTGGTGCCCAGCCCGCCGTCTGCCTCTAGCTGGTTCTTAGGAGGATCTGGGCTGGACACATGTGGGTGGGGTGTCAGCTGCACCAGTCCACCCACCTTGCACCTACACAGTACCAGTGGTGCCTGCCCACACACCTGCCTGGAGCACCATACCCACTCTGCCTCCCTGCTGAGCTGTGTGCCCCTGTCCACCTGCCTCTGCTTGCAACAGCACTGCTGACTTGGGGGGCAGTGGGGGAGGGGGAGCAGGCCAAAATACAAATTCACCCAGGGCACTGCTTTCCCCAAGGCTGGCTCTGATGCTATTATCACATTGTGTTTTCAGCATAACATTGATAAAAATATAACACTGAAGAAACCTTATTTGGTAATTTTTGTCACAAATTTAGGTTCAATTATTAAATTGAAACAAACCTAATAAATAAAAGTAACTTTTTGTGCATAGACCCATCTTGGCAAAGCACTTAAGTTTTCTTAAGTACTTCAAAAACATTTAAGCTTATAGTTAAGTCCATCTTTATTCAGCAAAACACTTGCACACATCCTAAAGCCTTTTGAAGTCAAGGTAAATATGTGCCTTGCTGAACCAGAGCCTTATATAGAAATTTGAATCCAAGGATGTCTGGCATTTTTCATATATTAATGTGATAAGACTTGCAATGCATGCAATAGATCACAAGCAGAGCCAAGAACATTTGCAGCACATTATTAACTTGCAGTATTTAGTTTCTTTCTGTTCACATGTATATCATGATGGATCTGAACATATTTCTCATTCAGGTTTTTAAATGAATGCTGTGGTATGTGTGCTTGTATGCATGGGCACACGCATGCATGAGAGGGACAGGGAGAGAATATATTCTATAATAATATATCTATGGACTGATTGACTGTGAATAGTTCAGCTGAAGTAGTCAGCCTTCAAAACTCAAGCTGTGTTAGTTAGCAGTAATTAAGCACATGATGTTGCTTCAGTTTGCCTAACCCTTATAGTATTTGAAAGAGTTCCAAGGGCTTTGAGAGAGAATGGATAAGCAGATAAGAATATTTTAGAACATGCTCAACTTCTTCCTTTTTGGGCCACCCTTTGACAAAGTAGTTAATTCATCTCACTAGCTTCTAGAGGCATGAGTTGGAGCCTCCCCTTTATGCACATAGCTACTTCCCTAGTGTCAACTCAGCTGCAAAAGAGTACCTGGTCTTTCAAGATGTGGAGTCACTACATCACTCCCTTGTTTACCATTAGCTACAGAAACTGGTGTGTCCTAATTACCTTAGTCTTAAAGGCCAGTGGTTCTCAACCTTTGGTACCTTACGTACCCCCTGTCGATTGATGCGGCAAAAGCGAAACTGGAAGTCCCACCGTGGCACTGCCAGTTTTGCTGCCATGAGCCAAGTCCCACTTTTTCCACTACAGCCCGGGGCAAAGCAGGCTGCGTGGGGCCTCCCTTCCCTATCCCCTGGCACACTGACACTGGGGAGTGAAAGCCCCAGCGCACCGGACGCAGCAGGAGGGGCAACAGCTGGAACTTCTGGCCTGAGCAGACAAAGACCAAAATGCAGGACCCGCTTATCCCCTGCCCATGTCTTGCATACCCCCAGGGGTACACGTACCACAAGTTGAGAAACACTGTTATAGGCCACTGGGCTTTCAAGGACCTTCAGTCTCTTTCCTATGCATGCAAGCAAGTTTTTTTTTAATTGTCATTTCTAAAAAATCTACCTACTACATTGTGAGAGGCCAGGATTTGTTATTATGGGGGGGGAGGAGGAAAGGGGGTGATGTCTTCTATTGAGCCAACTACTTAGTTGAGAGAGATTTTGAGCTACTGTATTGTTTACTTGTTGGGGTAGAATTTGACTGTTTTTCTGTCATTATATTAAAATAACTAGTGGTGCACTGATACATTGGTCCATATCGTATCATCACTGATAAAAGGAAAACAGACATTGTCAGCAATCAGCTTTTTTTGGCTGCTGTGGCTGATACTGTCACAGGAGCAGGAGCTGGGGCAGGCGCTGCATAGCTGGGTTAGGGCGGTGCATGGGACAGAGCCGGTGGCTTGTCCAGGGGATGTTGGGAGGAGGGGGGCGGCTTCCACCACTGCGCACACGTCTGGGGAAAACATGGAATCTGTGTGCAGGGTGAAGGTGGGCTGCCCACTTCAGGCTGGGGCCAGGGACAGCACCGAGCTCTTCCCAGTGAGGAGGCTGGGCCAGGTCTGCGCTTGGGGCACTTGGTGGTAGTGCTGGGAAGGAGGCTATGCAGAGGGGCTACAGCCACCCAGAGTTCACTGTAGCCTCCCCCCATAGCTCCCACTCCCAGCTCTGCCACCTCCCAGTCCAAGTGCATCCCCAGGCCACCCCCTCCAGTGCCCAATAGCCCAGTGCCGCCCCTAGCCCCGCCTGCAGCAGCAGCCCACCCTTGCCCCACATGCATAATCATTTGAAAAACAAAATGCCTAACAATCAAGAGTGATAAGTGCTGATCTGCCTGCCCCTGCTCCTGCCCCAGCCCCACTTCTTCCTTCACTGTGGGGGCCTCACTTTGCTCCCCCATACCTATTCCCTCCCCCTGCCCTTTCCCTCCAACAGACTTACCAGCTGGACACTGATCTCCAAGCTGCTAGGCTGTATATCAGCAATCAGATCAGTATCAGCCAATATGGCTCATTAATAATCGGCCATTGGTATTGGCCCAAAAAATCTTTATCAGTGCACCCTTAAAAATAACTGTATGTGCATGGTGCTGTTTTGAAAGGTGAGCTTGGCTGCTCATCCATCTCATGTAATTGCCATGTGACAGGATTCTGAGGAGGGGCTTTTGGTAGCTGATTGTAAGTATAGCTCTAGCCCTAGCATAGTAGGGCTGGAAGGGACCTCAGGAGACTATCTAATAGAACTCCCTGCTCAAGGCACAGTCCTAGACAAGTGTTTATATAACCTAGTGATTCTCAACCTTTTTTGACTCAAGCCTCTCCTTGGAAAATGCCAGCTCTTAGCTTTCACTTGTTTTTTTGACTACAGAAAAATAATAGAGCACATAGGCACCAAGTATGTGGGGGCCTGAGAGCCCTGGCCCCTCTCAGGAAGACGGCTGTTGGGGTCCAAACCTGAGGAAAGGAGAAGAATGTGGGAAATCACAGGTTACCACTTGCAGGCTGGCAGAGTTCTAGCCTGTAAGGGGCTGATTAGGGCTGGGGGGCAGCAGGGAGGGCAGTCGGAGGCAGGGGTTACTACATGTTCATGCGTGTGCACATGCACGTGGCAGCCAAGCAGTGGTGAAGAGCAGCTTCTGCACCTCCCTCCAGGTAAGTTTAAGAGGGTGGGGGGAGGGGATACAAGTGACATCTGGGGGAGAAGTACAGGTGACACAGCAGAGAGGGGCAGGGGGGTCAAAGTGATGTGGCAGGGGGGGCACATGCCCCCTGAGATTTCTGTGTCCACAGTGGGGCTGGACCAGCACCGGGCAGGTGCTGCGTCCATGGCCCAGTGGGTGGGACCATAGCCTGCCAAGGTGAGGCTCAGCAGCAGCAGTTGTAGCCATGTGAAGTTGTGCCCCCAGCTGCTGCTGGGCAGGCAGGGTGTATCTCATTTTAGTGGTCATGGCTGCCTCCCACTCCGGGTTCTGCCTGCTGGGCCGTGGAGGCAATTTCTGCCCAGAGCTGATCTGACCTGGATGCAGCCCCCTGTGGGTGCAGGAATCTCAGGGGGCACGTGCCCCCCCCCACATTGCTTGTGCTGTCCCCCTGCCCCCCATGCATTGCCTGTGCCGCACACCCCTTCCCCACACACCCACTGTGTCCCCCACATACTGGGGAGCTGGGGGTAGGGGGCACATGTCCATCATTTTAGCCCTCCATCCCCCCACCCCCAGTAAAAAGAAAAGTCAGTGTCTATGATAGAGCATTTTCACTGTTGCAGAGGTGGAAGAAGAATCATAACAGATCAAAATATCTTCAACCCTATGGATTCCTATTTGAAATCTTTGGGTTTATTTTGTGAATCAAGTTCAGGTTTTTACACACCTAACAGTGCTAATATTGCATGTCACCATATGATACCCTTAAGAGGATTTCATGTCACACCAGGGTGCCATAGCACCCTAGTTGAGAATCACTGATCTAGTTTTTTAAAAAACACTGAGAACAACCCTCTCTCACAAATTTTATAGGTTGGTTTGGTCCCTGGACTGTGTGAATTCAAATATGGTCTAAAGCAGGCTTGTCCAACATAGGGCCCATGGGCCAAGCCAATTTCTGCGGCCCATGGTGCTGCAATGGGAAACAAAAGTAAACACTGTTTACTTTCGTTCCCACCACTTGTCCCTCCCCCAGCCCCTCAGCAGCTTCCTAGTGACTGCTGAAGGGACAAGGTTCCCACACGCACCGTGTCAGCTTGACATTGCTGGCGCGGTGCATGTGGAAAGAGGAGTAGCTGGCAGTGAAAGCGCGGGTCATGGGTGTGGCGCAGGGTGGTCCCAGGCAGAGCTTGCACTGGCCAGCACCGCAGGCTGCGAGCAGAGCATGGTTGGGCACATGTGGGCCGATGGGAGTGGGGACGAAACCCCCCAGACCCTCCCCAGTCAACTTCCCCCACGCTAAATTGCTGCTTGCACCTGACTCTGCCCCTCGGGGCTTTGGCTGGGGAGAAGGAGGCATCATCCCAAGGCCCCTGCACCTGCCCCACTCCACGCTTACCTGCGTGGTTCATCTTCCTGGTGGTGGGCGGAGAAGTTGTAGCCAGGGGATGCCTGGGTGCTGTCCTGTGCCCAGCTCACAGGTCCTCATGCAAGCACATGGCGCCGGCCCAGGCTCGCTGCGCCGCCTCCACTTCCCCCACCACCTCCTCCCTCCCTGGCAGAGGAAGCCCCCTTTTTTTTTTTTTTGCTGGCTCCAGGCTGGGAGCTGCTAGGCGGGCTTGCAAGGCATGGCAGGGCCTGGGGCAGGGGGCTTGGGTGGCCTGGATCCCTGGCCCAGGGATGCTCCACCTGTACAGCCCGGCACATGCGGGCTGCAGCATCACGGCCCTCACCCGGCTCCTCCTGTGCATCCATAAGAAGTTTTGTTCTTATAACTCGAAAGGACCCCATTAAAGGTGGAAGCGACGGGAAGTTCTGTGGCACCCTTGTAAGATTCTGTCTCATCCAGTCTGATGTCAGTGTAACACAGGCCACAGAATTTCACCTGCTGAATTTCACTGTTTCCTGTGAGGTCTTTGAATATGGCTCGCCAGCTCACATGGATAAAGTTCATGATCCGGCTCCACATTCAAAAAGGTTGGACACCCCTGGTCTAAAGCTACCTGTGTCCCTGCTGCCACCCTTGTGCTCAGCTTGGCTTCACAGACTTTCATAGATTTCATAGACATTTGGGTTGGAAGGGACCTCGGAAGATCATTGAGTCCAGGCCCCTGGCCAGGGGCAGGAAGTCAGCCAGGGTCAAAGGATCCCAGCAAGATAAACATCCAAATGTTTCTTAAAAACTTGACCAGATCAGAGAGGATAGGCCATGTTTGCTGTGCCTTTTGGACTCATTAGAACCTCATGAAGTTAATTCAGTCTTCTTTGTCTGCACCCAGATCAGCTTTCCCCAGTAGCACTGACTGATAGGGCTGTGCGAAATGGCTATGTTTCATTTTGGATTCGGCCATTTTGGAGGACAATGATTCATTTCAGTGTTTCGGATCACTGTTCTGTTTCAATTTGGCTGAATCTGTTTCAGAGTTTCAACACTGATTTGGAGATTTGGATCAGCCAGGGAAAGGCAGGCACAGCCAGTGGGGGCTGGAGGTTCTCCCACAGCTCCTCTGGCTGTACCTGCCTCTCCCTGGGTGGGGGAACTGTGGGAGAAACCTCCATGGCTGTTCTGCCGGGCCCATCCCCCACCCAGCCCCAGAATCCATATCTAAACTTTCTCAAATCTTGTGGATATTTCATAGAAATCATAGAGAAGTAGGGCTAGAAGGGACATCCAGAAGTTACATAGTCCAGCCCACTACCTAAGGCTGGATCTAAACCATCCTATACAAATCCATAATCTAACCTCTTAGTAAAACTACTGTCAACCATGACACAACACAAGACATGATACCCTAACCTGCCACAGGTAAAGCAAAGGGACCAGAGCAGCCAACATCCTGATTGTGTAAAAGATGGTTAATATATGCTCAAGAGATCCCATGGGGAGGGCTGTGTCCCCCAACTCCCCCCCCCCCACTATAGAGGAAGGCAAAACCCCCCACAATCCATACCAGCCTGACCATGGAGTAAAATTCCTTGATTCCAAGTATGGTGATCTGTCTGACCCTGAACAAAGGGACAAGACTCTCTAGCCAGAAACTCTGGTTTTAAATCCTACCAGAAGCATTGGCACACCCCAGTCAAAATCCTCAGCCTTGGCTTAAGCCAATACCCAGTGCCTCTGAAGAAGGCTTAAACCTCCCCCCAAAACCTTAACAGAAAGAGAGGGAGGGGTACCTTTCCAACCCAATGTGGCAACCAGCAAAGCCCAGAAGCATGAAAAATACCCACAGTAGAACATAGACATAGCTATGCCTACATCATCCCCAACCAGTAGCCATCCAGCCTCTTGAACATCTCCAGTGACAGAGTCCACAACTTCCTTAGGCAGTCTATTCCACTGCCTTACTGTTCTAACAGTGAAGAAGTTGGGTTTTTTTGCAATGCAATCTAAACCTACTGTGATGCAATTTCAAGCCATTGGTCTGTATCCTATTCTCCGCAGCAAGAAAGAAAAGGGGTTCTCCATCTTCATTGTGGCAGCCTTTCAAGTATTTGAAGACTGTCATCATGTCCTCTCTTAGGTGCCTCTTTCGCAAGCTGAATATGCCTAGCTCCTTCAACCTCTCCTTGTATGACTTGCTTTCCAAGCCCTTTATTATCTTTGTCACCCACCTCTGGACCCTCTCTAACTTCTCCACATCCTTTTTACAATGTGAAGCACAAAACTGCACACAGTACTCTAGATGAAACCTAACCAGTTCTGAGAAGAGAGGCAGTATCACCTCTTGTGTCTCGCAATCTGTTTTGCCCAGATGGAACACTTCACTTCATGTAGCCATTTTCTATGGATGGCCTTGTCACAGTCTGCATTTTGTTGCTTTCTTTTATGTATGAAACTCAAAAATAAGAAACCTCACAGTTACTGGGATGAGATCTTTGCAGTGAACAATTGCAAAGCTGCAATTAAAAAAAGGGAATTTTGAAGGTTCTGCACTAAAATGCTGTTCAAAATACTAAATTCTTGAATTTGAACAGGCAAAATGCACAACATTGAGCTCTCTTAGTCTCTTTGAATGCAACAGCAGTAGCATAATAATTGTTTTCTGTAACTGATATTTACCTTTTACTGGTGGAGTGAGAAAGAGCCATACACATGATTCTGAGCAGTTAACTGATCCTAGGAGAGCCAGAGGAACATCAGACTGGAAAGGGCAATTGTAGGTGGCAGATGGTAAATAATGCCTTTAATAAATTTATCAGGCTGTAACTTAGCTACTTTTAAGTGGCTTAGACAGATGACATGTTTATACCATTATAGTTTACATCAGAGGTACCAGGATTGAGAGCAGACAGAGGTGTGGCAGTGGGAGCAGATGATGCCTGTTTGTTTTGAGAAAACCTTCCACAGGATAAGCTACTGACAAACGACACTTCCACCAGTGTAACTTATACCACTGGAGTTACGCCTCTGATTCTTTGCAAGGCAATTTTGCTGTGGACTGGGCAAAGTTACCCCCTGCACTAGGGTATATTATCTCTATACACCTTTTAAAATCAGCATAAGGGTCAATTATACCTGTGTAAGTGCATTGTCTGTCCAGGCATTAAGTATTTGCCCAACTACTTCTGTTGGAAGGTTATTCCAAAACTTCATTGCTCTGATGCATGGAATCCTTCTCCTAATTTGCAGCCTGCAAAGGCCAGTTTCTGCCTTTCATGATCACTCCTTGGGCACATCTACACGTGCAATTAATAATCACAAATAACCTCCAGAGCTTATTGCTCTAAAGTTTTTTGCTCCTGGGCATGCCATTTGAATGTGTGCCCAAGAGAAAAAATCTCCAGAGTATATTGCTCTGGAGTTTATTTGTGCGCAGCACATTGAACCTGGCTGGTGGCAGCCCAGAGCTGCTCCAGCTGGGCTCAGTGTGCTGCAGAGTGGCTGGCTGGGGCACGAGGGTGCTTCAGTGCCAGATTAGCTGGCAGACCGCCCCAGCACTGCTGCACATGAAAAAGCTCCAGAGCAGGCCAGTGCTTGTATTTATAAGTACTAGCCTGTTTTAGAATTTATTAGTTTTGTGTGTCCTAATAGGGGAGCACGTGTAAATACAGAGATGTTTACTGTGGAGCTAATTAGGCAGCTCCTCAGTAAAGGTCTCGTGTAGATGCGCCCCTTGAGTGTCTTATCTGGTGGGTACTTCCCCCTTGTTCTTTCAATTCGTGGCTGACATCCTCTTCTTCCTGTCTCTGGATGATTTAATGCAGGAGTGCTCAACTGCCTGCCCGCAGGCCAAATGCAGCCTGCAGAGACATTACATCTGGCCGGTGGGGCACCCCATGGGGCAGGAAATTTGGCAGCAGGGATGTGGTCATTCTCCCCTCACCAAATTACCTAACCCCAAGCCCCACACTGCCAGTTGTAGCTGGGCCACACCCTCCACCCCCCAGCATCTGGTTCAGGGCCAAACCATGCCCCTTGCCCCCTCTGTGCATCCAGTTTGGGGGTGGGCTATGCCCCCTCCCCCACCATGGGCCAAGCCATGCCCCTTACACCCTGTAGAGCTAGCTGGAAGCTGGGTTGCACCCCACCCCCCTCTGCATGGCAAGATAGTGCCCATCATACCTGCTGTAGTGCCAGATCAGGACCACTGGTGGGGTCCCAACCCATGAACGAATAGGGCACTGCCCTATCTAACCCACTAGGGAAAAAGGTTGAGCATCACTGATCTAATGTATTGACATGGTTAATAACTGCATATCTTCATATTTCTGTTATTTCCCTTGCTCCCCATCTGCAATAACTTGCTTCATCCACAAGTCTTGACTTGTTTTAGGGTCCAGATCATCATTTTCTTTTACTTTTGTGCAGTGACTGCTGCAATATGGTGCTGACTTGGTTGGCTTCTAGTAGTATCACAGTATGATAAACATATTTCTTCATAAGAACCAAATTCATCTGTGTTCAGGAAGTCTTTACAACGCACATGTATTAGTTAAACCTGCAAAAATAGGGTCTGAGTTGGATTTAAGAATGTATAGGTCTCTTGCTTTCCCTCTGTGTGGTAATGAATTTCAATTCCTGGGCAAGATCAATATATATATACAAATTCTGATTCTAACTATCCACTCATGTAATTGGGGGAAGACAGACTTACATCAGGGAAATACACCAAAGTAAATCTCTTCTGAGAGAAAAATTAAGTCTTTTCTTTTTTAATTAATCTTGCCCAGGGATTAAAATTCATCACCACACGAGGGAAAGCAAGAGACCTATACATTCTTAATATATATATAAAACAGTGGTTCACGTAATAAAATGTTTTCCAGTGTTTGCAAATGTTCCCGTATTTTCAAAATGTTTTATATGAGAATGTACAACTTGTCAGCAACTTGCTGTTGGGTAAGCTATTGTGGAACCCACAAAAGAGAGAGATGCCCAAAAGAGACATTAAAAGCAACTGTACAGATGTTAAAGGGGACAAACAATGTTTAATATGGATTCATGCTTCATGATGGCTTCCTGCCCATGGGTGCTGGTGAAATATTTCCAGGTCATTCAATGTAATGTGGACATCATTCCAAGTCACTTCTGTACTCTGTAGGCACATATCCACCTGCATTAATGCGCTGTGGTTACTACACATTAAGTTTAGTACCTCTAATAACAGGTACCTACTAAATGCACAGTAACCAGAACTACTGTGCAGTAGTGCTAGCATATGCCTTTCAAGTGACACTATTGCACAGTAGACTAATTATGCTGTATACTAGTGCAGTAGTATGCCTTTCACCATGATGTGCTAATGCACAGTAGAATTAATCTACTGCTGATTTAGCATCTCATGTAGATGTTCCCAGTGTGTACAGAACATGCACATATATTTACGTAGTATTGAAATCACTAGTAATCAAAAAGCAGTCTTTTCTGGAGTAGAAGGTAGTAGTTATTTTTAACAGAACACATGAAAGCACTGCACAAAAAAATACAGGACAATGCAGCCTTTTACTTCGTATTCACAAATTCCTTGTCCAATCTGATGAGGATGGATCAGGAAATACAGTACTGACAATTCTTGATATTGAAGTAAGTTGGGGTGCTCAATGCCCAGCTGCAGGCCATATCTAATTCCCAGCACCAGGTCATCCAGCCCACAGGCCTTCCCATGGGCCTGAAAAATTGGCAGCTGGGGAGTGGTGACACCATTCACCTGTTGCCAAATTTCCAGACCCATGGGGAGCCCTGCTGTCAGAGAGGGTGGGCCTATGCAGAGCAGCCAGTATTTGATATATTTCTCCAACTATTCAGTTGGTCTAATAAAAGATATCAGATTGACCCAAAGAACCTTGTCTGCCTTGTGTGTGTTAAGGCAGAGGGGGATGAATGCAGCAGGGTTGGTAGCCTGTAACAGGGGGCCTTCCCGGTACTGGTTAGTTCTCAGCCTGCCCACCTGTTTCTGGGCCAACCACCCACCCCTCTTTCACCTGCCACGCCTTGATGGAAAACTGATTCAGATGTTACCCTTCTGGAGGCTACCCATTTAGGCCCCTGATGTCTAGGGATGGCATCCATTCTGCAGCTCCGTACCTTCCCTACACTGCAGCCCATGCTTCACAGATTGCATCCATCACCCCCTCCAGCTGTGGTTCCCTCTCTGGGACCTTGACTTCCCCTTAGGCCCTGGCTCCACCTTCAGGACAGTTGGAATCCCAAGCCTCTTGTTCTTGATGGAAAACTGACTGCAACCAGTAAGCCTCCGGCCTCTCAAAGATCTTACAGGTTTGGGCTTTCCCTAGCCAGGAATGGGCATGCGTGTGGTGGCTGGAGGTTTTCAGGCATATCCTACCCTCCTTTCATGGTCCTGGCATTTCCTGGGGCTGCCGCGCCACTGGCAGTCCCACCAGGCCTCCCTACAGTACAGTTTTAGGTCATGCCCAGGTCCTGGGGCCTTCTCCTTATAGTCCCAGCCTATACCTCCAAGTTCATCCTGACACGGAAGATGTTCTTCCCCTGCTGGCTGGTGAAAAACTAAACTGCCACCTCCAGCTCTGAGAGTGGGGCATTAAATGATTATGAAAGAAACTAAAGAAAGGAAATAGGTATGGAGTGAGGAGGGTGGCACTCACTCTGTCTGCAGGTGGAGATTGAGGAGCCCCAGCAGCAGGAGGTTCACTTTTAGGAACACCAGCTGCTCCACCAAACCAGGATTCAAAGAGGTGTGGTGCGGTGTCACAACATCCCCAGCAATGCTGAACACCCTCTCACTTGGAACACTGATTGGTGGACAGGATAGGTGTTCCTGAGCAACCATGGCCAGATCCTGCCACATCTGGCTTCAGGTAGTCCAGTAGGCCAAGGGGTCACATTGCAGTGGCTCCACATCCTCGGAGAGATAGGTAGCCACTGAGGCCTCTGCACTACCTGCTGGATGGTGGGGTCTGGTGCCTCTGGACCCCACCCTTGAAACCATGCCCTTGGCCCACATTAGTAGCAGCTGTGGTGAAGGAGATTGGCTGGTGCTTGGTTTGCTGCCACGGGACAGTGGATCCCCCACTTCCACATTCCCTCACCTCTGCCCTTCTGCCTCCCGAGCCTTGTTCACCAGAAACTCCACCCAGTGATCAAGGGTTTTGCTGCTGCAGATGCTCCCCTTCACCCTTGGGTCGTGTATGCCCGCCAGCATGTGAACTGTACTGGACCACAATGGATCCAGCCGTTTTTTGATGCTCTCCTTCAGCGACTTCACCTGTGCCTGCACCTCTGGTGAAAGCAGCTTGCTCCAGCAAGGAACATTGATCCCCTGGAACTTCTCCATTTGATTCTCAAGCTCCTTCACTATAGGGATCTCCTGGCTAAGGAGGGCATCTCCAGTGCTGAGGCTCTCGGTGGGCTCGAGGAATGGCTTAGGGCCATCAAGATCTGGGAGATGGTATCCCACTAAGTTTTGTTAAGGGGGCCACTGATCCCAAACTCTCCAAGCAAGGCCATCTCATGGTTGGCCTTTTGTTGCCCCACTGGCCTCTCAAGCATCAGGTATGAGGAGTCCCACCAAGTCTCCACATCCTGCATGATTTTGTGCTGTGGGATGTTCAGCTCTGCCTGTTTCTCCCACAGCATCTTGCCCCCCTTGATGCTCTGGTGGAAGTATCTGGCCACCTTCCTGCATTTTGAAATTTGCTGGCTGGTAGTGATGGCAATATCACTGGGAGCCCTGCCCCCCTCCAAGGCATCCCTAACTATCAGGTGGAACTTGTGTGCTACACAGAGGCATCACGTATTGCCTTTGTTGGCATCACGTATTGCCTTGACCATATTGGCCTCACTGTTGGTGACCATGAATCTGCGGGTGAGCTCACCCTGCCCAACAAGCCACCCCTACACCATGTGGTTCCCTTGCCACCGTGATCTCCCTTGCTGTGTGGGACTTATCCACCACCTCCACTTGAAGGAGAGCCCACCGACACCCTGACTCATCACACCAGTGCCCTGTGAGGGAGAAGTAGGCATGATCTTCACCCCAGCTGCTCCAGATGTCTGAGGTGAAGTGTAAAGCTACCTGCAGTCCTGCCTTCCGCAGCTCCTCCCTCAAGTACTCCCTGTGTACCTCATATTAGAAGGGCACTGCCGTCTTGCTAAAGGTGGTACATACAGGCACTACCTTTAGGATGGGGATGACATCATGAGCACCATGAGCTGCCTGAACTGTGGATGCTTAACAAAGGAGAAGGACTAGCCATCCAGAGCAAGCATCTTCCCAATGTTTTGGGTAACCTCACCCTTACAATGTGCCCCCCTTTGCCTGTGGCCTTCCCCCACCACTCCAGGGTGGCCCCTCTGTGTGGAGACAGGGGATTTGGAACAAAAGGGGAACTTCTTTTTGACTCCTGCTGATGCAGGGTGAGGAGAAACAAGGGCAAATGGGTGCTGTCTCCTGAGATGCAGCTTTCTTTAAATAAGCATTAAGCATCACAGTTGCTGCTGATGTTTTTATTTAATTTAAATTAACAGTTTACAGTAGGTTTCAGCCTTAGCACAAGTTATATATAGGCTTACTTTTAAGGGAAAATAGATTTAATTGAAATAAATTTACTAAATAAGTATTATATTTTTGTTTTTATAGACTCAAACATTTTCTTTCCAATTTTAGTGCACTTTTTCTTCCTTTATGTGCTTTTTTTAGAAGGGGAAGACTTGAGTCATATATGTCTTTAAACTTAGAAGTACCACTTTGTGATTCTTTTTTCCCCATCATCCCAGGGGGATATGTAACCTGTTTTAATTTTAACTTAATTATGCTCTGTTTTCCTTCCAGACCTCTAGTTCATGGTGTCAAGTGCCACAACACTTGTAGTAACTACCCATGGCCCTGGCTCAGCTAACACTTTGGCTAGCCTCATAGTGGAACTGCCAGGCCCCAATTCAAAGGACTGAGGGGTTCACTGCCACCCAGGTTTGGTCTCTATCACTCCCTAATGACATTATGTTAAAGAGAAGATATGAATGGCAGGTAGTCCCACCCATTTTCTACAGTATTCCCTGCCTGACCTGTTTGCTGGCTTTCGCTTCTTAATGGGAAGAGATTAATTTACTATTGATCTCATTTATGGATGTCCATTCAGCAATGCCTTCCTCTGTCAAGTACCCCACCTAATTTTATGTATGAATCTTGACTGGATCACAGCTCAGGCACATAACTCTTTTTATGTAAAGTATTATTCAGGCTGGGCAGGGACAAAAAGCCACAGTAGGAAACAGAGAGCACAAAATAACATCCCTGAACTTCAGCCACATTTGTTTTAAGAGTGAGCAATTAAAATACAAGAGACCAGAGCTTCCCATATTATGACTGCATGTTTGCATTTTGCTTTTGCATTTGCAACAGTAACAGACTGTTCTGTCTCACTCACATGGCTCTTCCCCAGTACTCTTGAAAAACCCAAGTGTCATTTGCAAAGAGAAATTGACAGAACAGCTGCCAACAGCAGGAAAAAAAAAGTGCCATCGTCCCATTCTTGGTGCCCAAGCAAAATGTGAATTCAAAAACTCAGCCTTGCAAGACTCTTCCAAAACCTCCTTTGGGAGCCCTCAGTGAAACTGCAAAAATACCGTATTGCAAGATTTCATTTTAGCAATTCCAGCTGGAAAAAACCAAAGCCATTCATTTTCTTAGGGTCTTGTTACACGTTGGACTTTGAGCTGCTCAAAAGTTGATCATAGTGCTACCTTGAGTTTGGAGCAGTTATGCCTTAAAGCTAAAATATTTTGACTATCCCATATCTGCACAGCTGTGACTTGCTACTAGAGGGCTGGTGAGCAGGGAGCCTGACTAGAAACTACAGCTGTGAGTTGCCACTACAGGGCTGGTGAGCCAGGACAGGCTCTTATCCCCACCCTAGGTGTGAGTGTGTGCAAGATGGTGTACTGGGGGGGAGAGAGAGAGTGGGCATAACATGAAGCTGGGAGGCAGAAAGTTAATGGGATAGGGGTGGGTAATAAAATGGGAGGTGGAAAGAAACTGAAGGTGGGGGATGGGTAGTGAAATGAAGGAAGCCAGCCAATGAAGGATAAAATAAGAAGAATTTTAAAAGAAATAAAGAAGTAAATTAAAGAAGGTCGCATGTTTTAATAAAATGGGGTTTAGGTGTGGGGGATACTTGCCATGCTTCCCAGGCTAGCTAGGAGGCGAGAGTGGTAAAAGGAAGGTACTGTTGGGGTAGGTACTGCCCCTGCCCTGGGAAGGAAGCCCCAAACTGGCCTCCTACCTTGTTGCCCCCCAGCCCACTATTCCCCACTCCTGGACCCTTTGACTAGCTGTCATGTACTCCGCAAGCTGTTTGTATGGGGTTGCACCCCTGGGGATGGGAAGGTCACACACTCAGGGGTGGGAGGGAGAGTTGACTTGGTGTCAGAACTGCACCCTGGTTAATAGAGTCCACTGATGGTGGACAGTTTGTCCACACAGAACAGGAGGATGGGGGAGGGGACACTGCATCCTGGGAGGTTGGAGGACTGCAACTTGGGCAGCTCATCTGTGGCGAGTGGCCACATATTAATGGAACATGGGCTGTGTAACACAGATCAGAGGTAAACTTGCCGTGGAGTAGTGTAATTTTTAAGCTGCCCAAAGTGTGCTTAAAACTAGTTTCAGGTGTTAATGTGTGGGCAATCCAGGGATTAAGAGCTCCATGAGCCACCCAAAATTAATATGTAACAAGGCGTTTAGGAATTTTGGGTACTAACTGCAGTAAAATGATATAATAATAATGCCTAGAGGCTCCATCTGTCTGTGCTGGGCACTATGGAGATAGAGTGCCATACTCTGTAGAGATTATTAATATATCTATGCATTTCAAAATGTTCACGGTCTTCTGGTACATAATGTAAACTATGCTGAGCCAAGGTGATTTCCCAGCAGAGCCCTACAGACTTAATCCTATTGTCCTCAATCTTCTGGCCCCATGGACCAGAGAGTGGCATGGGGCCAGTCTGCAAGTCAGATTGAGCCCCACACTCCAGGACTTAGACCCACATTGCTTCCACCCAGCCCCACATGCCAGTATTGAGCCCAGGGGCCCTGCACCATCTCTTGAGTGCTGGGATCAGGCCCTGGGTCACCATGCTGTTGCCATCCATCCTGGTGTATCAAGATTGGGCCCTGCACACTGGGATCAGGCCCCGAGGCCATGTTTGAGCCCTGTGCACTGGGACTGTGCCCTTAGGCCAGGCACTGGCTCCACCTGGCCCTGTGTTCAGGGCTTGGGACCCGCACCACCCTGTGTGCCTAATCTAGCACACATGACCACTAGGGGTGTGCAAAGCTTCAGTCACTGATTTGATTCAGAGAAGATTTGGCCCGATTCGGCAGCCAAATCATTGAATCCAAATCAAATCGGGAGACCCATAAAAAGCTCTGAATCAATTAAAAGCATCCGAATCGATTCAGAAAAGATTTGGCAATTTGAAAGGTGGTCTTGCTTGCGGGGAAATAGAAACTGGGGTGGGGGAGACTGCTCTGATATCGACATCTGTAGCTGACCAGTGACTGTCATCTTTCCCTGAATTTCCTTCCAATCACAGTGCGCTGGGGGAGGGATGTAGAAACAGCATATAAGGCTGAGCTCCTGCCCCCTCCTGGCAACAGCCTGAAGGCCACGCACCCTGCAGCACTTCTGCCACCGCCAACAACACAGCCCCTATCCCACCCCACACTCGCTCTGGACTCACCCCAGTGGGAGCGGGTCAGCCAGAACCCGTGCACACAGCCCCAACCCCAGCTAGCCCTGTGTCTGCTCCGCACTGCCCACCCGTGGCACATCCTGCTTCCTCTCCCCCGGCACACAGCAGGGCTGGGATGGCTCTGTGGCTAGACTGCCTTTCTAGGCAGCCCAGGTAGCAGCAACTCCTGGCTGCCACCACTGCTGGCCCCAGCCCTGTGGTACCAGTGGGGACCTGCACTGCTCAGCCCCGACCCAGCCAGCCCCGTGCCTGCTTTGGACTCACCACCCAGGCTCAGCAACAGTGGCAGCAACAGCTGAGCAGAAACTGTCGCTCAACATGGGGGAAAAACAGCCCATTCCCCTTGCTGCCTCCAGATCCTTCCTGCTGCAGCTGCCCTGACCCCACACCAGGCTGCCCAGTAGGTCGGTGGTGGCAGTGCAGAGCAGTCGTAGGGCAGCCCGGGCAAGGGCTCAAGACAGCTACAGCAGGAAGGGCCCAGGAGCGGCAAGGGGAAGGGGCCGCTTTTCCCTGTGCTGAACAACAGTTTCTGCCCAGCTACCCCTGCTGCTGTTGCTGATGAGCTTGGGTGGATGAGTCCAGACCAGGTACAAGGCAGGCCAGGTCAGGGTTGTGCAGCCCGGGTCCCCACCAGTACTGCAGGGCTGGGGCCAGCAGCAGTGGCAGCTGGAAGGAGCATGGAGATCTGGGCCTAGAAAGGCAGTCCAGCCTCAGAGCTGCCCCAGCTCTGCTGCATGCCCAGGGGCAGCAGGATGTGCCATGGCCGGACAATGCCTGCATCAGGCGGAACTGAAGGACAAAGACCCTCTGTGGGCTGGATGCAGCCCATGAACTGTATTTTGCCCAGCACTGCACTACAACATAGTATTCTGGCTAGCAAAAAGAAGTACCAAAATTATTGTAGAGAAATCATTTAGTTGCAAATGAGATATGATTTAACAGTTATCTGCAAAGGAAAGTTCATCTTTCTTTAGAAACAAAACTATAAAAGTAAAGTAAAATTAAAACTATTTTTCAAGGCAGCTAGTAATTATATCCTCAAAAAGTATAGACTTCTGTGATCTTACTAAAAACAATTCCGGCATGTCAAAAGCATTGTTTTTGGGAAAGGTACTTTTGTTCTGTATCTGCACAAGGTCTAGCACAATGCCAATATGCAGTCATTATGTGGGAAGCTCTGGTCGTCCTATACATGAGCATGGAGGCAGATTTGATTAATTGAGTCTGCTGGAACATGGTAATTACTGCACTCCAGCAGCCTCCTGAATCTCATGTATCAACGTCCCCCACACTTAAAAATGGTGGCAGGGGCACTTGAACTAAAGCTTGTTGAATGGGCTTTAGTTCAAGCACCCCCACCACCGTTTTTAAACACGGGGATGCTGTTACAGGAGATGTGGTGGCACTGCCCTAATTAAAGTTCTGCCTGCCCCGCTGGAGCACATGTAAATGTGCTCTTATACTTTAACTGGTCATTTTTAGAAATAAATGTGGCTCAAGTTCAGGCATGGAAATCTGGGACCTAACCTATAACAGGCCTCCAGATGCTTTATAAATAAGCTGTCCTTAGTGTTCAGGGTTGTTCCTAAACCTGCAGGCTAGGTAGCCATCAAAGAAGAAAGAAGTTTTTTCAGGATCATGGATGCCATGCTTGTTACCATGGAATCTTAACACTGCTAAATGTATAAACCAGTGTAGTTATACTGGATAAATTTTTCCTTGGAGTAAATTAAACAAATGTGGAGCCTTTTCAGTACCAGATGTAAGAAGAGCCCGTTAAAGAATAATATGATTTATGATGACAGCTTCTTAAGCAGTATTTCAAACAGGTGTGTATTCCTGAATTGATGTGCCTCTGACATGTACTTAGGAGCACTAAGAAAGAGAGAGAAAAACAAGGAATATTTTTAGGAGTTCAAGAACAGTTTCTAAATGGGAGCATCAGAAGTATAAAGAATGAAAAGCAACTTCTGACCTTCAACTATCAACGATTTTCCACCTTCTTTGCCACCAGATTTCTATACTGTATAGAGTTATATGTGTTCAGCTCCTTTTGCAAGGATTTTCTAAGCTTTTTGGTTGTAATGTCTGTCTTATGTTCTTTGCTCTCAAAATAACTCAGCATATAATTTCTCTCCTAAAAAGAGAGCTCTCCTTGCCCTTCATGGAAACTTACTGCAACCTTTAATTTAATACATAACATGCTACAGGTACTTTCATTGCTTGGAGTCGGTTTAATTATAGTCCCCTCCCCCTATATAAGTGGAAAATACTTCCTACAGATATGCTGTTAACATCCAGTTTGGGAGGCCTTGTCTTAGAAAGCACATTATACCCCTTCTAACTCTTCAGAGCTCATGTTCAATATTATGGTATAGCCTCTCATCAAAAAATAATCCTGACAAACTTCCCGACAGAAATACAAGGATGTTGCTCAGATTTATACAGCAAGCAACTCTGCTCCCTTCAGTTTCCTATGTTCTCTCTGCTATCTAGTTGCAACAGCCGGTTTATTTTTTTAAAAGATGGCGATTCTATTTGTAGAAAACAGATCATACACATCCTTGTTTGTGCCTCTCAGAATCAGCTTAATCATATTGGTTACAAAAGGAATCATTCTTTTAAGCTAATTTAATATCTAATACAAATGGTGTTAGACATTTTTCTCTTTCAGTTACTAACGCGAGGCTTTGGAGTGATTAATGCTGCTCCGCAGATGACTTACAGTCTGAAAGCTGGGGGAAGGGAGGAATCAGGGTTTTTTGTACAGCTTCCTTCAGAGTTGGACTTTTCAGAGGTTCCAGCTAATCTCAGGGAAGGAAGTTTATAACTGACTGGCTTGGCATTTCATTCATTCCTAACAAAATGCCAACACTCATATACCTTGTTTAAATACACTACAAAATGTGCAATTTCACAGAAACCACAAAATCTGGGATTGTCCGTGAAATCAACGTTAAAAAAACTTAATAAAAATAAAATGCTGGCTCCCCAGTGGAAGTTAGTGGTCATCGCTGCTGCCACCCAGTCTCACAGCCTACCCAGGGGGAGGGCACCAGCTGAAGGGGTGGCATGAAGGGTAGCCACCCCCTCATCCCTTCTCCCCCACTAGGGCCTCTCCGCAAATCAGTGTCAAGGGGTGGAGCCAGTGGACCACATCCAGGAAATGTCCCTGAAATTTGCTCTTTATGCTGCAGCCATATGCCTGCAGAAATTGTTTCGTCTCACCACAACTTAACTGGGTCGGGGCGGAGGGTGTACGTACATACATATACATGTCCTTGCACACACACACGCACACATTAAGTATAGTCAATATTAAGGTGGCCCCATCTGGGACTTGCGGAGCAATTGCTGCTATGTAACTGCATCAGCCTAGTCATCAGCTCTCCAAGATTGGGCCCAAACGAGAGAAAATTGACTGTCTGATACATGCTCCCCAGTTGGTAAATGGTGACATACTGTAGAGGCTTGTATTGTTGTGCTGTTTTGTTGCCCCTTAGGTGCTGGCCCCAAACAGGATATGTAATCTGTTTTTAGCGTGTGGTTGCTTTTCCCGTTCCAAAGAGCGTCCAACTCCATGCTGAAGGCTTATGATATTTCTTGTACCTGAAAGAGGAAGATTATTGTGTTGGCTCCCTACTGCCAGGGTTATTCTTGTGGAGACTTTTTAGGCTCCTAATTGAACTATGTATATTGATTGTATGACTCCACTCCAGGAACTGGTTCTGTTCTGCAAAGATTAGTTATCCGTTTTTCCTGAACAAGATGAAAGGCCAGCGTTCTGTCTCCAAATAGCATCTGATGCAATAAGCTGCTTCTTACAGAAGCTTATGAATGTCTGATTTAGTTAGCCTGTAAGGTGCAAGTCTATCCCACCTTCTGCCTTTGGTCTCCAGCAAGAATAAATCTTGTTTTGAAGGGCAAGGTGGAGCTTAAGTTTGGATGTCATTGTTTTGAACTGTCAGAAAATAAAAAGAGCATTTGTGGTATGAAGAAATGTTACGATCCTGGTATAAAAAGGTAGCTCTGAAGGCTTGTGGTAGTTGAAATTATGGTGAGTCTGATGGATACGAAGACTTGCAGGTTCTGTGTAATTTGGACATGACCCTAGGATCTTTCTCATTGCAAACCAGCTTTTGCTTGTGATAAAATATCGTAACTTCTCTGACCTCCGTTTCACCATAAATGTCTTGTAACTGAACTGGTGACAATTCATATTATTAAAATGGTCAGATCCACAAATTACCTCAGAAGTCCAGAGTAGGAAAACAATGGCAAACACATTCTACAGTGTAAGAAATAACCTGGTTTATCACCCAGGCTCTTGCCTCTGTCCCAGCCCCGGCATACAAATTCCTCTAGTATATAATTCAGAAATAGCCATATGCCTGCGGCTGAAGGACAAAAAGTTCCATTCTGCAGCTGAATGAGACACCTTGTAATATTGAGTCTGAACATGGATTAGATTAAAATAGTAACTAAAATGATAAAATGTGCACTTTACTCTAAAAAAACCCCTCTGTTTTTCACAACATCATCCTTAAATGAATGTGGAAAATCTGCCTAGAAGATGTGTATAAATTTTAAATGAAGTCAGCATTTGGATCTTGCTTATCTGTTTACACCTCTCCTAAAGCACTGTGTACTGGAATAGTATTATATAAATCTGGCTGTATTTCATATTCAGACATGCATGCATAAATATTCATAAACCAATTCATACATAAATGAATAATTAACTTCCATTACATCACCAAAATCCTTTTATAGCATCCTAGAACATCACCCACTGAGCTTCACCTGATACCATTAATATACTTTGGAGCAAACTCTGCTCTAAAAGGGCTGGGAGTTATTCAATTGCAAGGCAGCACAGGAGCTGGTCTTGTATCTTCTATCAACTAAGAGTTCTCAAACTACAAAAAAAAAATCAAATAATTTTTTTGGCTGCCTGTTCATCCCTGGTAGGTCTTTTTTTTCCATGGGAAGAAAGTACAATAATCTATGTTGTTCATTTTATCCTAGATAATCTTATGTTTTCAACATTTTGAGGAACAGGTCTACAAGACAGCATGTAGAACTAATACTTTTTAAAAATGCATGTAAAACACCCATTTTTGTAACAACTCCCACTTGCTTCAGTTCTGGTGAGGAGAGAAAAGGCTATAGCTCTCCTTTATTTTGTTGTGGAAGGTTTGCAGAGACAGGTACTAGAGGGAGGCAAAGATTTTAGTTGCTGCCAGTGAGCATATTTTTGGTAAGGGATTCGGGCTGCATAACTAATATAGTGGAAATAATAAGAGAGGAGAACCATGTTAGATTGAACAGACATGCTGGTACCCCTCTACATCTCCTCAGCAAAAGGAACATAAGGCAGAACTCAGTATAAAACTTTATAAGAATGCAGGCAAGCCAACTTCTGTAGTAGTCTTCCACCATGTATAAGGGGTGGTAGGGGGAAGCTGTCAATGAAAGTATTATCTTAGATCAGGGGTTGTCAACTAGGAATGTGCGTACCCCTGGGGGTACTTCGAGAAGTCCCAGGAGGACTGTGCAAAGCTTTGGGTGGTGATTCGATGCGGAGGAGATTCGGCCCAATTCAGTGGCCAAATCTCCGAATCTGAATTGAATCAGGGGACCCATTAAAAGGTCTGAATTGATTCAAAGCTCTCCCTAGCCAGAATGCCCACAGAGAGCTTTGATGATTCGGACAGACCCCGCCTGCTGCAGCAGGGAGTTGCAGCCAGACTCAGAGCTGGTAAATAGGGGCTTCAGGAGGCTCATGCAGAGACCCCACATGGTGTGGGGCAGTGGGGGGGGGAACCAGGGATTCCCCCCCTGCTGGCAGAAATGGTGAGTACAGGGGGTTTCTCCTTTTTTTTCCTTAAAGGGCCGGACCTGGGGCGGACAGAGTAGCCTTGGGGGGGGACTTGTGCAGAGCATGGGGCAGTGGGGGGGCAGTGGGGATCGTCCCCCTGCCCGTCAGCACCCACTGCGTCAGGACTTTTTTTGTCTAAGTGGCAGGAGCTCAGGTGGGTGGGGCAGCCATTGCCAGACTGGGGGATGGGCCTGGGTGATTCAGAATCTCCGAATTAGATTCGGCCGAAGTGAATTGGGACAGTGATTCAAATCACCGAATTGACTCACTGTCCCCCGAATCAGCCAAATCCAAATGTGAAGCAAATACTAGCGGTTTCGCACATGCCTACTGTTGTGGTCTTTCTGTTTTCTTTGCAAAGAAGAATTGTTCTATTTTTTTGGTAGCCAGAAAATGGGTGAAAGCTAAGATCTAGCATTTTCTGAGGGTTGCCTGGAATCTAAAAATGCTGAGAACCACTGTCTTAGATTTCATCTTATAATCAGAGCTGATAGAACTGCCCCCTGCTGGACACTGATCAGCCTGCTGTGTTTAGGCCTCACTTGCTGGGGCAATTTGTTCTAAGCTTCTCAATCTAAATAGCTGCAGCTCTTTCCTTGGCTTCTGTGGCACCTGGCAGAATCCCTGTTAGTTTTCCAAGAAAGGGTTAATCAGGGATTTAATAAAGTGGGTGTGTCATGCCTGCCCTCTGACCATTGGGGGATAGGGGCAAGGCAAGGCATAGCTGGAGCCCCCAGCCTGGCAGGGGACACCAGAGAAATGGACAGGGAACCAGTGCAAGAAGGGGGCACCTGCTCCCATGAACACTACTGCTACTTCCCTGGCTGACCAGGGCATGGGGTTTGGAGCTGCTCCTGCTCCATCCACTCCAACCAGAGGGCTGCAGGGAGCAGCTACACAGAGCCAGGCTCAGCTGGGAACAGCAGCAGCGGCACACAGATTCCTCTTTCAGAGCCTACTTCCAGCTAGCAAAGGACACCTGCAGGGGAAAGGAGCTCAGGCAGCAGGCACTAAGAGGAGGAATATGCCTCCCACTGCCATTGTTCCCAACCAAGCCTGGCACTCCAATGAGCTGCAGCCTGTAGCTGGAGGTGGGCAGGAACAGCTCCACCTGCAACCAGATCATCTGGGAGCAGCAGCAGTGAAAGCCTCTGCACCACTGCACGTCCTCTTGATCCACCCCTACTCACTGCCCTGCCACCTTAGGTTCCCAGCAGTGGGACTGATCCTCCATTGCAATAGATACACCCATTGCTTAAGTGCACTCTTTCCCAGACTTCCTTGTGGGCATTCTGGTCACGGACAGACATTAAAAAAGTCTGAGCCTCAATTGATGCAGTCTTTGCAGGTTAGTCTAACTTGCAGAGTAAACCGATTTGCAAGTGGATAGACATTCAGCACATGCCTGCAGTGACTTTAGCCAGAAGCCTAGGGACGCTAAAGCAGCCCTCCCTTCCACAGGGAAGCTAAGCTGAGGAGGTGGGGCATGGCCAGGTCCAGGCAGGCCCACCCCTGCAGCTCCCTGACAGCTGGGAGCAATCCAGGCACACAGGGATGCCCAGCCCCAGAGGGGAACTCTTCCTCCTCTTCCTTCTCCTCCATCATGTGGGGCTGGGGGGGGGGGGGTTCGGTGCTAGGGGGCTCCTCTCCCTCCTCTGTGGGAGGGGGGCTCTGTGAGGCTGCCTGCCCTCAGAGGGGGACTTTTCCCCCTGCTTCTCCCCCATCGCTGCAGGGTGGGGAGGGAGGGCTCTATGGGATGCTGCCCAGCCCCAGAGTGGGAATCTTCCCCCTCACTCTTCCTCCCCCACCCCAGGCCAGGGGGAGGCTCTGTTCCATGCTGGGGGGAACTCTTCCCCCTCCTTCTTCCCCCAGAGGAGTGCGGAGCTCAGCTGTGCAATGTGTGAGTATGTGGGGTGTGAGGGAGATTGGGGGGTGTAGGGACCCCCACACACTCCCCCCATGGCATGCAGCCCCTGCTATCTTGCCTCAGGCAGGGAAGTCAGGGTGCTCATGCCCAGCACAGGTGTGGCTCCGGCTGGCACCGCACAGGGGGAGGGAGTGGAGCCTGCCTTCTCCCCATGGCTCTGCTTCCTGAGCCTGCAGCTCCAGCCCCACAGTGGAGCCAGCTGCTTCCCCCATTCCCCACTGTACAGGTCCTGCACTCTCCTGGGAGTGGAGGGAGCCCCGTGGAGCCTCAGGGATAGAAGAGACTGGGCAGGCTGCATTGGGGTGTCCTCCTCACCCCCAGTGCAGTGCTGGCTACCTCTGTTGTGGCTCTGTGCCATGCCTGCAGCTCTGCACTCACACAGGGAAGCCCCTCACTGGACTTTGTGGAGAAGCAGGGGGCAGGGCTCCCTCCACTCCTGGCAGAGTGCAGGACCTGTAACAAAAATTACAAGCCAATAAGGAAATGTGTCAAGGGAAACAATATTAAAGCACTGATCTTCCCCACATCCTCCCCAAAAGCATAAACAAGCAAACAGCTGAAGCCTGTAATCAGTGACATCAAGAAAGAAACCCAATAATATTGTGCCTTGCCCTGGAGGAGGTCGTGAATACACTTTGGTGTATTTTCAGAGGGAAAATGCCAGGGTTGTCAGCGGATGACAAATCTTGCTGTCTCACCTGGAGGTTCTAATGTAGGGGAAGTCAGTACCTTCAATCCAACTCATGAGAACTACATTACAGGACAGAGGACAACAAAAGGCTCTCACTTCTATTTGTTAAGGCTTAAGATCTTGGGTTGCACTATTGTGCACGAGATCACCAGAAGAAGTAAGGACCTCTTTCTCTACAGGAGCTGGTAGGTTTTTAGAATAACTTGGAAAGGCCCTCTTTGGTTCTATTACAGTAGCATCCAGAGGTTGCAACTAAAGCCAGGTCTACCCAGTTAACATGCCGTGCCCAGCAGTGGTGCCCCCAGTCGTGCTGTGCTGCTCTGGGCAGGCTGCTTCCTAAACCCAAAGTAAGGCAGTAGCACCTACGCGGGGTCATAATTTGGCAAAGAAGCTTGAGGGTAGTTTAACTGGCCTTGTAACGAGTCCACCAAAAGCAATGTGCAGACATGGCAACTGCTTCCTGCTTGGGAAGCAGCCTGTATGGAGCAGCATGGCATACTCAGAGCACTTACTGCCAGCTTACTGTGTGGATTTGGCTTGAAATCAGGGCTTTTTTATGCTAGGCACTGTGCAAAGATCTAACAACAGACCATTTGTACCTTGAAAAATTTACAACTGAAAGAGACAAGACAATAGAGGAAAAGAGGCATGAGGAGCTGAAGTGACCTGCTCAACATCACACAGTCTGCTAATTCCCAAGCCAGTGCCTTTGCAACTGGATGCAGCATGTAGGGGATTGGTACCTATTTAATGCTATACAACTCTTCCATATGAGACATGGCAAGATTAAGAATGCCATTAGGGATGCCTACAGACATTCAGGGCCCTGTTCTAATTCATGGTACTATACATAAAGCACCATGAGTTAGAGACCTCCCCTGACCCTTCATCACATGGGTTGCGGGGGGGCAGTGTGCTGGGAACCTAGAGTCTGCCTGCACCAGCCCTGCCCAGCAGGTGGAGTCACTCCAGCAGCTTCCAAGGAGGCCCCCCAGCACTACCCCTGCCCCCAGCTCTGGGGCTGTCAGCATGGGAGGGAAGGGGAAGGGGAGGAAGCAGCCAGCATTGAACTGCCAGCTGCTTCTGAATGGCCATAAATTGGGGGGGAGGGGTGGCATTGAACAGAGCCCCCTTACTTTGTGCCCCCCCCCACCTACCCCAGCTGGAATACTGGGGGGAGCCAGGCCAGGCCTGCAAGGCAAAGGGGCTCCATTCCACCCCCTCCCCCCAGTTCTGGCCATTTAAAAGCAGCCAGCAGCTCTGTGTTGACTGCTCCCTCCCTTTTCCCCTCCCTCCCTTGCTAATAGGGGCTGGGATGGTGTTGCTGGTGTGAGTACCAGCTCAGCCCTGTCCCCACACAAAAAATTAACCCTGGAGGGAATGCAAATTCCCTAAGGCACTTGCTTTAGAGCACTTTAATCTAATACTTCATTTTATCAGGGTTAATTTTTCACATGATTAAAAGTGCTCTGCAGCCATGCATGTGTGTGAAGTCATGGGTGCAGAGCACTTTCAGGGGCCCGATCACGTGAAAAATGTCACTTGCTCTGGAACAGGCGTTCCCAACATTTATGTGCCCAAGGGCACATTAAAATTTAAAAGAAAAAGCAGTGAGCACCGATATGACAGCATTTTTCTTGGAATAATGATTTTTACTGATCATGAAAATGTGCACAGGCACCTGAATAAACCTCAGGGGGTGCCTTGGTGCCTGCGGGCACTGTGTTGGGAACCACAGCTCTAGAACCTCTACAGTCTTAAGTCCCATAGTCCCTAGGATAGCAGAGCTCAACTGTGTCTGAGAGTCCCAGAAGGTGAAAACAGGAAGAGCACTTACTACTGCTGAATGCAGATATTTGCTGTGTTGTGCCAAGAAGTAGTGACTGACCACATAGCAGTTGTCTTATTAGGTATTGGGGCAGAAGGGGAAAGAAATGGTGAGTGGGACCTCCATGGAACACTGTCTGGCCCGGACCAGACTTTTATGGCCTAACAAAAGCCCACATTTAGAAATATAGCCAGAAAACGAGGATCTCTGGGAACTGGGAAGCAGGTTTATGTATGCATCGGACTATGGCCTGATGGATGAAGCAGGTTTATGTATGAATCAGACTGTGGCCTAACATGCTTTTTCAGACTGGGTAAATGCTGCCTCATATATATATATATAAACCAAGTTCAGGTGAGCTTGCCAGAAGGTGTACGCAACCTTCCTGGGAATGAAATACTGTACTACAAGCCCTTTTTTTGCTATTTATTTTGTTGCAAATCACTCTGTACCTCTGCCAGCAGATGGAGCTCTTTGCCTATAGTGAAAACAGTACCTATTCCCCTAGATTTCTTTTATCCTGTTAGGAGAGCAGTACTCTTCCAGTTTCTTGTGAAAAAATACATAAGCATAATGTTTCCCCCAACATCTTTAGTGAATCTTTGTTTTGAAAACCTGTTTGTTTTAAGTTGCATAATAATATGGGATCACAGAAATGGCATCTGGCAGATATTTTCAATTTAAAGTGAAAGATTTTTACTGTGATTAATTTCAGTGAAAGGTAATTATTTTTTTTAATGGATTTGGCATGTTAGCTAACTTGGCTCCTATACAGTGTCCAAAGTACCCAGAGAACTGGACATAATATGCAGTTTAGCTTACAGCAACGCATGTCCCTGTCTTCCCCAACCTCTCCTGCCTTGGAACAATGGTTCAAAAGTACTGGAAGTTCTCTAACAATTAATTGGCATGGCATTTCTTCTGACACTGATTGTCTCTTTATCAAAGTGATAGAAAAAGCTTAATGCTTGTTTGGCTAGATAAGGTCCTTCCTCAAGACTGAACTATGTAGCTTTAAAGCATAATTGCACAATGTACTAAGGAAAATTACTGCATTCATCAATGCAGATATTTCTATTTGGAGCAAGGTTATATTTTGTGATGTTTGCCTATTGAAAATATTGCCCAATGATGTGTCTGAAATGCCCGTGGTGAGAGAGCCGGCTTGGCAGAAGGAAAGGAAGATTTGTGTAACAGTCGCTTGTCCCATGTCTGTCCAAGATCTTAAATTCCATAGAAATGCAGGGCTGGAAGGGACATCAAAAGATCATTTAGTCTACCCCCTTGTTCTAAGGCAAGGTCAAATATATCCAGACCTTCTCACACAGATGATTATTTAACCTGCTCAAAAAAAAAAAATCTCTAATAAAGGAGGTTTTGCAATTGGCTTTGGTAGTTTGTTCTAGTGCTTTACTATCCTTGTGGTTTGTTCTACTATCTAATCTAATCCTTATTTGCTGAAATTAAGCCAATAATTACCTGTCCTGCTCCAAAGTGATAAAAATAGAAGAGTCCTCCTTATAACAATCTCTTCCATACTGGAAGACCATAATTGTGTCCCCGCTTGGCTTTTATCTTTCCTAGACTAAACAAACACAATTCTTTCCACCTATCTTTTGGTCATGTTTTCCAAGCTTCTTATCTTCTTGTTGCTCTTCTCTGGACTCTATCCAGTTAGCCTTCATCTGTCTTAAAGTGTGATACCCATAACTGAACACAGTATTCCTCAGAAGATTTCAAGCATGGAATAAAGCAGCTGTAGCCCTTGACTACCTATGCATCACTTTCTTCTGGGAGGAACAGTGTAGGAGGAGGATTGTTATGTCTAAAAGTTTTAAAGGTAAAAATCCAGCTAGAGTAAATTTTGCTGTGATTGGGTCTGATCCTGAAAGGTGCTGAATCCCTGCATCCCATATTTAGATTGATAGGGGCATCTCTTAGAATTACAGCCTTTTTGTATGCCAGCTGCAGCTGCTTAACTAATACCATAGAGGCATCATTTTTACCAATAACACTTTGAATGGAGGGTAGAGACTACTAGAGTTTAGATGTCCAGAACTAAAATGCAGCACCCCTCCAATCATCCTCTATCCAGCCCATATCATAGTAAAATTGTGCTGAATCTGAATTCAGTGTGCCATCAAACGTTTGAGACATGAGAAAGGCTCACTACCATTAAAAAGAAAATCATACTACCTTGCTTTGGTTTTAAAACATTTCTCCTAATATTTTAAGCATAGTTTGGAATTAAAAATGGAAGCTGTGTACTGCTTTGGGATTCTCTTCTGTTGCGAGCACACCTAGTGTGCAGATTTCAGTGGTGTGATTTGCCAAGGCATCTTAAACTATGGTGTCAAGTCTGAGCACCTGGTATGTTTATTCCTTCAAAAAACTCCATTCATGCTTTGCACTAGATTTTCTGCCCAGTTCTGTATCCTTTACATGGGTGAAACTGAATCCATTAAGTTGCCCACTAGGGAATTCTATTGCACGGACAAATCCTAGTGAACAGAGTAGTGTTCTATCTGACACCATTCCTTGTACAGTACAAGAACAGGGACTGCTGGAAACAAGAGAGAGACTGGAGTGTTACTGTGCTGTGGCAAGTCACAGGGGGGCAGACAGTTTTTTGAAACCTCAGCTAGCTTGTGGAAGTTAGAGTAATACCTAGGCTGGGGAAAGCTGATAACCGAGTGCTGGTTTTCAGTGTCTCCTTCTCCTTCTTTCCCTACTCTGGGCAGGTCTGCCTAGGTCTCAGAGGGAGAGGAGACCTCCTTTACTAAGTGTTCCCTGTGGACTCAGGCAAACCCATTTAGTTTCCTGTGATGTTCCCATAGGCCATCTGGGAAGCAAGATACACCACCTGCTTCATTGTCCCCTCTTCTGTGATGCATTAAATCTCTCTCAAAAGACTGAAGCACAAAGGAACATTGGAGATGGTTCCTGAGGTTGGAGTCATTGGGGGAGATCCAGGGCTGGGTGCAGTAGTGCAGTCACACCTCTCCTTTGAGTTAGTAAGAGGAGGGGTGTGACTGCACTACTGCACCCAGCCTTTGACCCCTGAATCTTTGATTTAGTCAAAATGGGGTATGACCATCTGAAGTTTAAAACCAACCAAGTGGCAATGCTAGCAATATTTCTATTCAGACAGCAGTGAAGGAGTCAACTGACTTCATGGCTCTTTATAATGTACCTGATGCCTTCTTCTTCATGCTGCAGGTATTAATGGCTCTCTCTTCTTTTTAATGATCTCGATGTTCCACTAATCAAGCTATAATTTCTTTGGCAATTTACAATTTCGGTGTCTGTTACCTGCTCTTGGTAATGCTAGTCCTATTAACAGTGTTACAGACTTTAACTAGAGTTAAAAACAAACATGAACTCAGTTGTACATTAACTCAGGGGTGGAAATAACTTTCAGTGAAGCACTGGATGCACTGCCAAGATTCACAAGAGGCTAGATTTTGTTTTCTGAATCTGAAAAAAGACATTCAACTCTAATGACTACAGGACTAATGAAACAGCATCTTTTGATAGTTTTTTTTACTATTTTGTTGCATTTCTTAATACCTAATAGGAAATTAATGCACATTCCAGCAAAATTTAATTTGTTTTTGCTTCAATTTTGAACAAAATAATATAGCCCTAGGCCCCTGGCATATTAGTAAAGCATATATTTTCTTTTTAAAAAGAGAAAAGTGTGTGTTGTATTATATGTTGGGACAGCAGTTGGGACAGCTCTCTGGCAGAGATGCACGGGTGCAAGCCCGTCTCACCCCTGACTGCTGAAGACACCAGTGGACCCTTTTGGCAGACCCCACGCTCACCCCTACCACAGAGCTGGGAGGAGCCAAGTGAACAGGGCCCACCCAGCAATATGGTGATGGGCACACACTGTACCCTGAGGCTTCCTGATCTGGACAGACCTCCCCCCCCAGTACCTTGGAGGTCTCTAGCCAGATGGGGTCCATTGTCCCAGTTTCCACACAGACAGAGCCCTTGACTCCAGGCTGCAGAGGCTGCCTGGCATATCTGCTGAAGGCTGGGACCTGGGGCACAGGCACTCCCAGTTGTGGGATGTGCTCACTGGTGGAGACTCTGGAGGGCCAGGTGAGGGAGCTCCAGAAGGAGGTGAGCAGACTGCAAGCTACCAGGGACCACAAGGAGGACATCAATGCTTACTGCCGGGCCCTGCACCTGGAGAAGGATGCCACAGACACCAGAACGAAGAATGAGCTTCAGCAAGATGCCCCTAATGACAGAGAGTGGAGACTGGTCACATCAGGCCCAAAGCCATGATGTGCATCAGCTGTTGCTCCACCAATAACCCTATACAACAACTATGCAGCCCTCACACCATTGACAGATGAGGCATCCATGTTCAAGGACAAGACAGGAACAACAACAACAACGCTCTCGGCAGCGTGCTGAGGGAATTTGGTGCACAGGTGGTATTCTCTTCCATCCTACCAGTGAACGGACGTGGAAGACGGCATGAGAACTGCATCCGAGAGACCAACTGGCGGCTTCGGCAGTGGTGTCTCGAGGCAGGCTTCGGCTTCCTGGACAATGACCCACACATTACAACGAGGGACATGC
>NW_017728886.1:155093165-155106694 GCF_001723895.1 Crocodylus porosus
AGCACTCTTTCCTGCTTATGCAGGGGGTCGGACTCGATGATCTATTGAGGTCCCTTCCGACCCTAGCATCTATGAATCTATGAATCTATGAACCATCACCACTGAAGAAGCAATGACGGGTGATGGTTGTGGGAGACTCCATGCTGCAAGGAACAGAAGGTGCCATCTGTCATCCAGACCCGTTTGCTCGAGAGGTCTGCTGCCTTCCAGGAACCAGGATCCAAGATGTAATGGAAAGGATCCCAAAGCTGGGCCACCTTTCGAACCACTACCCCATACTCCTTGTCCATGTGGGTAACAATGTCACAGCGAGAAACAACCCCAGGAGAATCATGAGTGACTACAAGACCCTGGGGGCAAAGCTCAAAGAACTAGGAGTGCAAGTGGTCTTCTCCTGAATGCTCCTAGTTAGAGGGCACAGTCACTGGAGGAAGGAATACATCAAAGAAGTTAACCAAAGGCTTCGTAGGTGGTGTCACCATGTTGGTTTTGGAGTCCTTGACCTTGGTATGCAGTTCAATGGCAATAGCCTGCATGCAAGAGATGGTATCCACCTCACAAGCTGAGGGAAGAAGCTCTTCTCTATCAGAATCACTGACTTGCTGAGGAGGGCTTTAAACTAGGCAAGGTGGGGGGAGTGGGGTTAGATTCCACTACTAGGCATAAATCCTCTGGCTGAGATGACCCGGGGAAGATATTCAAGTAGGGGGCATCTGGATTTCTAGATTATAAGGCTGGAAGGGACCTCGGAAAATCATCGGGTCCAGCCCCAGCACCAGGCAGGAAAGACAGCTGGGGCCAAGTGACCCCAGTGTGGTGACCATCCAGTCTCCTTTTGAAGATTTCCAGGGTAGGCGATTGCACCACCTATGGAGGGAGCTTATTCCACAGTCTGGACACACTAGCTGTGAAGAAGATTTTCCTAATGTTGAGTCTGAAATGGTCTTCCAGGAGTTTGTGGCCATTATTCCTGGTTTTCCCCAAGGGTGCTCTGGTGAATAGTTGTTCATCAAGTCCTTGATTTACTCTCCTAATGTAGCAGTAAGCTGCTACCAAGTCTCCTCTCAGCCTTCTCTTTTTCAGATTGAAGAGTCCCAGGTCCCTCAAGTCCTGCAAGTCCTGATCATACGGGTGGCTCCTCTCTGGACTCTCTCAAGCTTTTCCACATCCTTGTTAAAGTGTGGTGCATAGAAGTGGATGAGTACCAATGCCCTGAGACAATTACAGAAGGATAGAAAATCTGAGAAGACTAGAGGTGAACTCAGCCATCTTTATGGGAACGCCCAAAGCATGCGCAATAAACAGGATGAACTGGCTGTCCCGGCAGACGAGGAATTTGACCTCATTGGGCTGACAGAGACCTGGTGGAAAGGCCCCTTGACACCCTCTGGGCCAAGATACAAGGGGGGTCAGGAGAAGGGGACCTGATGACGGGAGTTCATTATAGGCCTCCCTACCAAGAAGAGGAAAGCAACCAGGCATTCTCCAAGGGACTGGCCAAGGCAGCCAGCACTTAAGACTTGATAGTCATGGGTGATTTCAGCTACTCTGACATCTGTTGGGAAGACCAATTAGCCAGCTCCAGTAGATCAACCAAGTTCTTGGCAGCCACACTTGACCTATTCTTGACACAGGCTGTGGAGGGACCGACTAGAGGTAAAGCCACGCTGGACTTGGTGCTGACCAAAGGGGAAGACATGGTAGACGACCTGAAGATTGGAGGTTCTCTGGGAGACAATGATCACAGTTTGATCAGATTCACCACCACCAAGGCTGGGAATTCTGCCAGTAGAACAGAAGTCCTTGACTTCAGAAGGGCAAACTTTGGTAAACTCAGGAAGCTACTTAGAAAGGTCATTTGCAACCAGTGACTGGACAATTTGGAAGTTCAGGAACGGTGATCCTTCCTTAAGGAGGCAATTCTCACTGCTCAAAAAGAAGCCATCCCCACGCGGTCAAAACGAGGGAAAGGGGCCAAGAAATCCACTTGGCTCAACAGAAACATTAGAGAACTTCTCAAAAAGAAAAAAGAAGCATACATGAAATGGAAAAACAGTGCAGTATCCAGAGAGGACTATATACATACGGTCAGCATCTGCAGATATGAGATAAGGAAAGCCAAGGCATACATAGATATCAAGCTGGCAACTGAATTAAAAGACAACAAAAATTCCTTCTATAGGTACATGGGGAGCAAGAAAAAATCAAGCTCCACTGTCAGACCCCTACTGAATACAGAGGGGCAGCCCACAGTTGATCCCTGTAACAAGGCAGAGCTCCTAAATACTTATTTTACATCAGTATTTTTTAAATCAGATGGGATCATCATCTGTCCAGAGGCCCAGAGAATATGAGGAATTCAGCAATCCACATAAAATCAGTCGCAAACAGGTGAAAGTACTTTTAGAACATTTGGACGTTTTCAAGTCTGCCAGGCCTGACAACCTGCATCCAAGAGTCCTGAAAGGACTGGCCGACCTCATAGCAGTGCCTCTAGCAAGGCTGTTCAAAGAGTCGTGGAACTCAGGAGTGGTCCGAAATGACTGAACAAGAGCTAACATGGTACCCATTTTTAAGAAAGGTAAGAGGGACAACCCTGCCAACTATAGACTTGTCAGTCTGACTTTAGTTCTGGGAAAAAACTTTGAAAAAATTGTCAAGGAGGCCATCAGCTACAAGCTCGTAACTGGCAGGGTATTAAGAAACAACCAGCATGGGTTTGTCGAGGGGAGGTCATATCTAACAAACCTGGTGTCCTTCTATGCCCAGGTAACTAACCAACTGGATATGGGACATGTGATTGACATCATCTACGTAGACTTCAGCAAGGCCTTTGATCCTGTGTCCCATGGGATTCTCTCAGTTAAGTTGAAGGGTACAGGACTAAACTAGTCTGCAGTGAGGTGGGTTGGCAACTGGCTCAAGGCTGATCCCAGTGAGTTGTAACAGATGGGATAGCCTCACCCAGGAGGGCCGTTTCAAATGGTGTCCTTGCAGGATTGTTGTTTGGCCCCATGCTCTTTAACATCTTTATCAATGACTTGGATGAGGGAGTGGAAAGCAAAATGGTTAAGTTTGCAGATGACACCAAGCTGTGGGGAAATGCAGACACATCTGAGGACAGGGTAAGAGTCCAGAATGACATTGACAAGATGGTCCTGTGGGCTCAATGCAATCAGATGAGGTTCAGTAGGCACAGGTGCCAGGTCCTTCATCTGAATAGGAAGAACTTTCATCATAACTATATGATGAGTGGTGATCCACTGGCTGACACTGCATCTGAAAGGGACCTGGGGGTGACAATTGACCAGAGGATGGATATGAGCCATCAGTGTGATGAAGTCACCAGCAGGTCAAATAGAACTCCGGCATGCATCAGTCGATGTGTTGCCAGCAGACCCAGAGAGGTGCTCCTCCCCTTCTATTCGGTATTGGTGAGGCCACAACTGGAGTACTGTGTCCAGTTCTTGGCACCATGCTTCAAGAAGGATGTGGATAAGCTCAAAAGGGTACAGAGAAGGGCCACCCATATGATCAGGGGCCTGGAGGATAGACCGTATGAGGAGAGACTCCAGGACCTGGGTTTGTTCAGTCTGAGTAAGAGAAGGCTGAGAGGTGACTTGATAGCCACTTACAAGTATGTCAGGGGTGAACACCAAGATCTAGGGGAGCAACTCCTCAGAAAGGCACCTCCTGGGAGGTCCAATAGGCACAAGCTAGTTGAGGAAAAAATTAGGCTGGACATAAGGAAAAATTTCTTTTCCGTAAGGGTATCTAGAATCTGTAACACACTCCCAACAGAGGTGGTGCATTCACCATCGCTGGAGGTGTTCAAGAAGAGGCTGGACAAGCACTTAATTCAGCTCATTTGAGCCCAACTACCTCTTGCCCATGGCAGGGGACTGGACTTGATGATCTTACAGGTCTCTTCCAGGCCTACTATTCTATGATTGTGTGATTCTGTGCGATCATGCACTACACCATCTGCACCCTCCTTTTCAAAATCTTAGACTGGCCCATGGTACTAATCAGTGGGAGTTGAGTAGGTAATACCCTCTACTTCTCCCTACAGCAATTGGGCTGACTAAGACATTTCTATATAATTTTTATAGAGCTCAGTTCAGTGGGCCAATTTTCAATGTATAATCAGTACACCTTCTTTTTCCTCAACACTGTTGCCTTTAGAGGTATGAGTGGATGTCCACATCCCAGCCAGTGTAGTCTGTGCCCATATGACTGTTAGCTAGGCCTTTATGTCTGCCGAATGATATGTGCATGTGAATCCATGTTATCTATATTGGATCTCCACTTAGGGCTATGACTCTTCATACATGTAGATTGCTTTGCAGAAAAACTGGAGTATATCCCAGATTCATGGGTCCTTGTATGGTGAAAAGTCCTTTTTGTACTGTTACTACCACTACTACTATTTGCATTTTTTTTTAGGTTATAGAGTAGAAATAAGGCCCATTCCAGGAGGCATATACAGCATTTGAAGGGGCATCTTTATAATGAGATTATCCAAACTTTACTTCAGACTTCAAAGGAGGCTTGCTAGTCTTACACTGTATAGAGCTAGAATATCCTTTTATCTAATATCTGTTTGATGTTTTTATTTGTGTCTTCTAGAATTGTATTTGACTTTTTCTCTGCTAAGCTTCCAAACCCTGTACTGATGGGTTTAGAGTAAAGCCTTTTGTATCTTTATCCCTCCTGCTTAGCATGAAGTGGCCCATAGCACAATATAGTACATTCCTTCTTTAATTTTATCTGGGGCCTAAAAATCTTACTTTTTTCGTCTTCTCTTCAGAACAACCAAATGAAACTTCATGGTCTTGCAATCAACCTGACACCTTTCTCTGGTCCTCAGTAATTTAGGGGACATGCAGACTTTACACTTAGATTAACCTATGCCTAGTAAAGTTGATCTAAGTTCCAATCCAAACAGAAGTTTGGGGAGAAACAGACAAAAAATGGCCAGCCCAATCAAACTTAGTTCACCTGAGGAGGTGAACTAGGTTAGATCAGGAACAGGTTAGCCAAATATACTGAATATCTGTAAATGTTTGGAGTGTAGGCCCAGAGGCTGTGCTTTTCTTAGTCCTGCCACTCTGACTTGGCTATTTTTATCCCCTCACCCCCCATCACCTCTGGATGGATGCCTCCCTCCTGTGGACCTCCTCCCCCCAATTCCACCCACCACAACTTACTTAGACTGGGTTCCTAGTGCAGCTCCCAGCACTAGCAAACATCAGGGCCAGGGACAGATATTCAAGAAGCCTGAGCCTGAATTGAGCTTGAACCAATTTGGAGGTGGATAGACATTCTCTTTTCATTCCAGAAATGCAGGCACATATCTGTATAGTCTCAGGCTAAAAGCTGGGGGACGCTAGAGCAGTGAGCTGAGGGGAGGCATAGCCAGGCCTTGGCAGGATACTCTGATTAACTCAGCAGGGAATTGATAAAGGTGTTTATCACCCTAACTCAGTGTTTATCACCCCACTAAGAAAACAACAGAGGGACATTACCAACTACCTGTTGATCCTGCCTTGGCCCAGCTGCCACAGAATGGACTGTAGCCAGCATGTAGTCTGCTAGCTAATATACAGATACCTCTCAGCAAAGCAGAGAGGAGGGAATTCCTGCTTAGCAGAGAGCGGTGAAGGGGAGGGAGGGGAGCAGACTGAAGTCTCTGCTGGAGCTGCAGCCAAGGAGCAGAGGGGAGGGGCCAGCTCTGCTGTGGAGCAGAGAGCCCTGCCCAGCCCAGAGAGCATGCTGGGATGCTGGGGGAGTCTGGTTTATCTTAAACCAGCAAGGGGTCTGGGACAGACATTACATACACCGGTTTGTGCAAAATGAGTTAAGTCTGATACTACATTTAACCAGGTTTATCTCAAACCGGTTTCAGTCATTTTCCAACTGGTTTATGTGCACTGAACATCTGTTCTGTTACAGGTTTAAACCAGTTTCTGATCATTTAAATCAGTTTATGTATAATGTCTGTCTCTAGCCCTGCAAAAGCGGAACCCCATCTATGATCATACAGCTTAAAGAAAGCTGTATAGACTGGTTCCTGCAAACATCTGCACATGGCCTTACTTTAGCAAATGCTGTAGTTAAAACTGGCAAAGTGGCTTCATACAGCCTCTCATCACTTTGTGGAAACTTCTTATTTTCCACTGGAATCTTCCATGCTCAATCTCAAATGAAAGACGCAGTTCTTGCTGCCAGTTTACAATCTAAAAAAGAGGATGAAGACAACAAAACAAATGGAGGGAGAGGGGAAGGGAAAGATTACAAAATACAGTTCAGTACAGTTCAGATTTTTTTGTGGTCTATTATTTGTTTGTGGTACCACTTCTCCCTGCTCCCTTCTTTCCCAGGCCCTGGCGCTTTGCTACAACTTTAAGTGCTCAGACAAGGCTGGTGGGTTTAGGAGGTGGTCTCTCCCTTGTGTTACTAATCCCTAGAGTTCTTAGTCCTAGGACTATTTGCTCTAAAACCTGTTGTTTCCATCCTTTATTTCTTCCATGCCTTTACCTATTCACAGAGGGCCACTCTGAAATTTTTGGCTGCACTATCTTCATTGCTACTGAAAGCATGTTTCTTAAAGGAGTCATGCCTCCGGGGGACTGTAATAGGAGGGACAGGAGAGGGCCTCTAAATGCCACGGATTCCGGATTCTCTGGGTCTGTGAGAAGACAGGGAGGTACTCTGTTGGTTTACCATTTCAGTAGCTCCCAATTGTCTTGGAATATAAACCTCAGCTTTTACATCATCTCCCTGAACAATGTTGCTCAACCATTGGGTTATGTTTTAGGAGACTGAGGGAGGGAAATTAGAAAAGACAGGGGGATCATAAGTTTCTGGCACTGCTGTTACAGTGTAAAAGGGAAAAGACTACTTCCTTTTTTCTTCAGGGTCAAATTCTCTTGAACTGCATGCACAAGGCAATTATAAACTCATTGGGGTTCTATCAGTTTAGATACTCCTCCATTCTTTGCTACTGAAGCATCAAAGCACCATATATCTTCAATGTGAGATAAGGGAATGTGATAATTCCCAGGAACTGAGGCAGAGAGAAACTAAGTGACCTGCCTACATTTAAACGGGAAGTCTGTGGCAAAGCTGAGAATTGTTTCTAAAGTTCCAGGCTAGCACCCTAACAACTGGGTGATTTTTTTTTTCTGGGTTATCATTGTTATCACTGCCACTTTATCACAGTGAAGCTCAACCTTTGAGAGCAGTGCCCGAGTGCTTGCGATCTGATCTCAGTATAAGCCATTACACCACCCAGGATGGGAGCAGGCATGCTGGGCTGAGCTACTTGTTACTGGTCCCTTGTGCTGCAGGCCATATCCAGTCACACTGGGGGGCTAGATCTGACCTGTGGGCTGTAGGTTGAGCACCACTATTGTATCACAAATGTAGGGAAATACATTAATTTGTGAGGTTTGAAAAAGGGTTTCATCAACATGCAAAAAGGGTGGAAAACTCTGCTTGTAGGCAAAGGGAATTCTTGGTGGATGGATCTCAGGAGGTGCTCATGTAATCTCAACATGATATGCTTTTTCTAGGTATCACAGACCTTAAACGACATCTAAGAATTCTCCAAGTATGCTGTCCTTGCTCTTGGTATGTATTTGGTGGCTGTTACAGCAAATAACTTTCATATTAACTGCTTGTCTTGATAGGGTTTTGATACATAGTAACATATTATACCAGATATATTTTTGACTTGTTCTCATCTGCATTTGGTACGCATGCATGTTATTCACTAGCTTGAAAAAACATTTCATGTCTATTTTGATTGCCACTTCCACTTAATTTCATTCCTACCCTTCATTTCTGAACTTACTAACAGATTAACTAGCTGCTCATTCTGTCATTGTCAGCAGTCCCCCAATAAGAGCATAACAATCTTCCAGTCTGTACCAGGTCATGTAAAAATTGCACAGTCCTCCAGAGTCAACATATTTGAGTTTTAAGCATTCAGATCTTGATTTTGCAAACAGTTTCCCATGTGCTTAACTTTAACAGCAGAACCATTTAGGTATTTATGTAGCTCCATGAAATGCTGTTTATAGGATGGGAAACCACATATTAATATCCCTCATGAGAATTGTTGGCTGGCAATATTGCAATATAAAAAATGTAAATGGACTATCTTTTCCCATTTTTACAGAAATTTTATGAAGACATATTGTGAAGAAAAAATCCTATTTTTTATTTTTTTTGGCAAAAGCTTTAAATTGCGGGGAGGGGAGGTTTGATTGCAGAATGCGTGTTATGTTATCTGCTTTTTTATATTGTGCCTGTACAAGGCCAAATTTTGCAGCTCATTGCAGATAGGTGTGATCTCTTTGGAGTCAGTAGTATTACTCATGCACAGAGTTAAGAATGTGAGTAACTGATTACAGCACTGGGTTCTAACTTCTGAGCGGGCAGCAAAGTTTCACTGTGGATTTTTTTTCTGAACTGAAAACGAATGTTGCAAAAAAAAAAGCAAGAAAGAAAATACGTTAAAAAGTTGGCAAATGAAAAACAGACTATTACAAAACATCCTGGAATGGAACATGCCTTTTAGTTTACTGACATTTCCATTGTATTCCTGCCCCCAACCCCTTAGGTTTTGGAGCAGTTCTTCATATAAGTTATTAGTTCTGGGATAACAGTACCTCTCAAATTTATCCTCACTCTGTCCAATTCGTTTTATTTTCTCTCTTCTCAGAAAGTCTTTGCCTTATGTAAGTCATAGATTTGCAAGGCTGCTAGGTCTACCATTTAGAGCTATCATAGTTTACTCTTTAGGTGAAAAATCTAGGTCTCTGATATCAATGGGAATTTTTCCATTGAAATCAGCCTGCCCAGGATTTCACTTTAAGTGCTTTTTCAACAGCTTCTTAGTTTACAAAAACATAGAAAGAAAAAAAATTGCCTAAACTGGTCCGGTCTATATATTAGCTATTTTTGCAATGCCAGTAAAATTGGAGGAAAGAATTGTTCTATTTTCAGGTGGAACAGTGTGTGACACAAAGTAGTACTCCATCAGCACTGAGGAGGCGGATTGTCTGGTGAGAAGGTTCAGCAATTTTGTTTGCATTCAATACTAGGGTGCATGAATGCCGCATGCCCTTGGCGGCAGCGGGGGTACTGTGAGCTCCAGCAGGCAGTGATGGCGCTGGCGGTGGTGGGAGTGTGGCAGTGGTAAGTGTGGAGCTCCTGCAGCCAGCCTTAGCGCTGTCAGTGGCAGGGTGGCAAGCGCCAACCGGCCATCAGTGACCACCTGCAGATGCCGCTGGTAGTGAGAGGGGGTGGGGATGGTGAGTGGCGACCGTCTGTAGTCACCACTAGCAGTGTTGGTGGCACCTTTTTGTAGGGGGTGCGCTGCAACCCTCAGGGGGTGCATGTGCACCCACGTGCACCCCCTACATGTCACCAATGCTATGCTACTCAAAAATTTTCCATCCAAATTATTTTTCAGTCAAAACCATTGAATTTTTGTCTAAAGAAAAGTGCTTTGCAAAGGGCATCTACTTTCTGTGACAAGTTTTTGACTTCTCAGAAGAGAACGAACACCTGTAAATCAAATAAATAAAATTCTGGAATATAAATGTAATGCCTTATATCCCTGTTCCCCTGTAGAGTGAGCTACCTAGTCAAATTAGAGTTCCCAAAATGCACCATAGCAGCCAAGAACAAGAGAGGCTGTAGGGTTTAAGAGAAACATAGCCCAGAAAGACGTGGTTAATCGTTGTTAGTCTGGAATCAAGTAGATGGCATATATAGTTCAGCCAGTAGAGGACAACATGAGCAAAAAGCTACCTGAATTACAGTTTCCACAAAGTGCGAAGGCAACATGTAGGCTAGGTACAGACATTCAAAAAGCCCAAGGTGGAATCAATCCAAGTTACACAGTTTTCTCTAAGCGGTGCGGTTTAGTCCGGTAGCAAACAGAACACACATTTGCCCTTTGGTGCGATGGGGATGGGGGTGGAACTGGGTTCTGCCATTTTTAAACCAATCTAATTGCATCAAACTTCTGTTCTGTTATGGGTATAGACCAGTTTTGTGTGTCAAACTTCTGGTCTGTTACGAGTATAAACCAGTTTCCTGATCACTTATACTGGCAAAAGTGTAATGTCTATACCTGACCTTCAGAGTAAATTTTTTTTCCACTGAAAGTTGTTGGGTTTGTTTTTAGATTCCATTGAAAAGCTGAAATTTTTTGTGTAGATCTCCCTCTCCTCCTACTTTTCCAATTAGCTCTATTCCATTCTTATTATAAAGCTCAGTCTGCTCAAGTTTATGGAAATTAGTAATCTACCTTGAGCATGTTCAGAGACTTAGCACAGGTATTAACCTCATCAATTGTATTAATATAAGACATGGTATAGTATTAAGATAGATACTATTTTCAATATAGTTCTCTTTTTTTTAAATAAAATTCAGCGTGATAAGCAGTACACGCATTTTCATTTATAACAGAAAAATCACTTTGAATTATTTCAAAGAGAATCTTCAAATAAATTCACTCACAAAGAATCTATTATTTTCATTAAAAATTACCCATTTTTTCCCAAATGCAATATTGTGTTTTTTTTACTTAATGAGTTGAGTGTTTCAGGCACTATTTGGGCAAACTTCCTGCTGGGTTTATTTGTCCTGTCTATATGCTATGTCATCTATTGGTTTTGGTTTTGAAGGTAGGGGCTCTTTTATTCAGCCCAAAACTACCAACCTGCAGAGATTTCTCTTTATACTGCAAGCCAGTTGCTGTGGAAAGATATTTCAGCTGAACCATTAACGACCATTAATTTGCCTGTGTTTATATTGAGACAAAAGCACTGTTCTGATACTGGCAATAACACATTATCTTTGAACTGGGACCAAAGCTACCACCTAAAACTACCCCCAAACAATTAACAAATTCAGACTTAGTTCAAAGCAAATTTTTCTCCTCCCATAACCCTTTGTAATCTACCTTCAACACTGAAATGGAACAGTGATTGCTAAGGCAAAGAACAGGAGTCCAGCATACACAATGTGCTATATAACAATGAGGGAGGGGCAATCATAGCCAAGGAGCCCAGTGCAAGTACAAACCCTGATTTTTTCCAAAAGGAACAAGCAGTACTTTTGTGATTTCACAGAGACACAATCTCTTCTTCTTCCCCTACTTTTTCTTTTTTTTATGGAAGTTAGTGTTGAAAAAAACCCATGCAGCAGCTCAGTTTATCCGTTCTACTAAGATTATTCCTGTGGCTATGAGAAATAAAGATATCTAAAGTTAATGTTTAGAACAAAAAAAAAGTCACCCCTGCTGGCTTAAAAAGGAAAGCCTTGAAACACAGTAATTTAGAATATCTTTATTTTAATAGTTATCTCATCAGTTTTAATCACCTACAATCCCCGCCCCCCCCGAATCTATGTAATCTTAGGTAAAAGCAGGGACTCCATATAGGAGTATCCATGACCTTAACAGCAGTTCCCAGTTTCATGTGCCCTCTAAAGGGTTTCTAAGGGTTGGATCTATGCCTTTATTTTCTCCACAAGGTGAAGAAATAAGTCTTAAAATTTTGTTTGCTTCTGCTTCAAGTTATGTGTCTTAGAGCCAGATCATCAAGGATATTTTGATACCTGACTCTGAGGATTTGGCCTTTGATCCTTTAAGAATAGCTGTAGACTACAGGCTCACTCTTAGAGACAAGAGATGGACCAACCTTTTTGGCAGACATGCCACAAATTAGCCCCGCACCTTTTCTGAGTGCTACTCTAGTCCCCCTCCCCTGCCCAGTCCGCTCCTCTGCTTTCTGCTTCCTGCCCTGTGCTCTCTGCTCAATCTATTGCTCTGCTTTCTGCTCCCTGTCCTATCTGCCACCGCTGCCTTGGTCTGCCACATGCCATGCGCAGCTGGCTGTGCCACTTGTGCCATGCATGCAGCAGCTGTTCTAGTATTGTCAGTCCAGGGTTTGAATCCTGTTGTGGGTCCAAGCAGGACTGGTGATATAAACAGTAAGCAAGTAAAACAAAACTCTACTCAACAAACCTTTATGCATTAGAAAGTGCAAAGGAGGACGCAAATTCTTTATTTCCCGTTTTAGGTGACCTTTAAGACTAAATCTTACTTAGTTCAGAATCTGTTGACAGAGGAGTTCAACTATTTTGAAGCCTGCAAGAGTTACAGAAATAGATCCAAATAAGTCTCAGACTAAAATAACTCTACTGGGATTAGGTTCCATGGATCAAAACATTTTTAAAGAAATGCTGGCTGTGATTCCAGTTCATTTACGAATGGCTGTCATTGGAGGACTGCCTATCAAACAGAATTAACTTCTACTCTGTTTGTAGTGGCGGAGGCAAAATAAACCATGGCAAAGTTCACAGCCAGTTCAGTGCTTTGTCTCAGGCTGGGATAGCTACGTCATTTCAGAAGAGAGTCAAGAATGAAAGCCCCTCCAGAAAAACTGAATATAAGAACAGGAAAGGCAAACAGTACCTTTTTCTTAAATGTTGATACTTCATTTCCAAAAAGCACCACACCCATAGTCATGCAGAGTGTGCAGTACACAGAAAGTCTTATTGTATGAATCACATGAAGTCAGTCTAATGTCAGATGCAGTTCTGTGAGATACCTTTTGCTCTTACAAACACTGCTGAGATATTCCAGCATTACTCATTTTCAGATCCCTCTGATATTGATGCATTCCCTTTCATGTTCTGTATTCCTGTGACCTATTTTTGATGAGTTTCACATCTGCTTTAGCAGCTCTTTGACAACCAGAAAACAGAACTGTTTACAGAGTTCACAGCTGCTGCTAATTTTGATGGAACTAGCCAGAAGTGACTGTTTTCTTGGTTAGCTCATCCTGTTGAATGAAACTCTCCACAGGATTTGTTGCAAGTTTGTTTCAACTGGAGCAGTATCAAAAGTCCCCACATCTGTGGAATTTTCATACTTCTTCCGCCTTAGAAACTCGAGTCATATCCACACACTTGCTTATTCCAGAAAAAATTTTGTGTATCTCATGGCCTCGGTACTCCAGTCTTTTTCACAGATAGTAAAATCCTGGTGGCTTATAAACATCTGACAGACAAAATAGTTGGCGTCAGTCCCTGACACCAATGTTTTGCTTATAGGTTCTCACTTTTGCGCACTGTGGGGAAACGAGCCTGTTTATCCTGCTTCAGGAGACCAGAACTTAGGCATTTTCCATTGCTGTGTTTTATTGTGGTAACTGAGGTACTCTCTTATTAGCATTATTTTGTATACAAAGTAGGCCAAGCTCTTAGGGACATAGCTAAATATTGCTGTTGCTAGTCTTTGCTTGGTTCAGCTGCAGTGTTGTTTCATAGCTGGTAGGGTTGGAAGGGACCTGAACAGATCATCAAGTCGGACCCCCTGCCATGGGCAGGAAAGGATGCTGAGGTCAAATGACCCCGGCAAAGTGATTATCCAGCCTTCTTTTGAAGAGCCCCAGGGTAGGAGCCAGCACCACTTCACTTGGAAGTTGGTTCCAGATCCTAGC
>NW_017728886.1:155108184-155143210 GCF_001723895.1 Crocodylus porosus
TCTGCCAGTCAGCACTGAGGGGTCGGGCCTCTCTGCCAGTCAGCGCTGAGGGGTCGGGCCTCTCTGCCAGTCAGCGCTAAGGGGTCGGGCCTCTCTGCCAGTCAGCACTGAGGGGTCGGGCCTCTCTGCCAGTCAGCGCTGAGGGGTGGGGCTGCCATGACATGACTGCAGAATTAGAACTTTACACCATGATCAAACTGAAAATTGTTAAGACCCCCCACAATTTAGGTAGACCCATAACCACGGGTATTCTCTATCCTTTTTCCTTATTTGTTGAAAGAGGCGAGCAGGAAGAGACTAAGTGACTCGCCAGTATGTGTCAGGGTGAGATTATGTACTGAGGCTGGATCAGAACTGTGGACCCAGATGGTTCCTTTCGGAAGATCAGGTCAATTCATCCCTTGAACAAGTGTCACCTACAGCAAGGTCAGAGAAGTGCCCTGGTCCCAGCTGGACTGAACAGGGCACCCAATCCCCTAAAGCTACAGGCAACAAGCCTCACTTGTTCCAGCCTTTAAAAGCCAGACTCAGCCCACAGTATTCGTGTCTGGGCAGTGATGAAAGTTCTTTTTCCTGGCCCTCTGTGCACTTCCTTGCTGGTTCTCTGGCTTTGACTCCTGGCTCCTACTCTAGTTTCTAATACTGTTAGGCCCTTTGGCACCTCCTGATTTTGGTTGTCTGCTCTTGATACTGCTTCAGTCTCCAACTCTGGTTTTGGCTTCTGATCCTAATTAATCCTTGGTTTACCCTGGCTCCCCAGCTTTTGACCCCAGTCTATCTTGACTTCAGCTATGGCTCCTGGTTCCTGTTCTAGTACCAGACTCCTTTGTACCCCAGCTCCTGGGAAACCAACCTGGACTGCATCTGTGCTTCAGGTGCCTAGACCAGACTGCTCATGCTTCAGTTCTAACAAATTAGAATTCAAGACTTCTAATTTCTAGTGTGTCTTTTTAACTAGAAGACTGTAGGACTTCCCATGCAATTTTCATATTATAATCAATTTTATAGCTGCTGCTTTCTTTGAATCTTGTATGTAGCTTTCACACCTCACATAGGCTTTGAAGATTCAACCCCCACTTCTCCCCCCAGTTAATTTTCAGTTGTTAATCAAGCATGTCTCAAATTTTCTATGCTAACATATGTGAAGCTTTAGGACAGTAACCCTAAAATACTTTCCCATTCTCGGCTGTTTGCTCTTAAGACAATAACAGGAAAAGTACTGACCAGCCTTTGCTCTCATTTTTATCGGCTACAACCAGCAGGAGGTATCAAAGCATTTGTTCAAGCCTCTCTTAGATAGTGGAAAACACTGTATTATCAGTGCACTTTGTGTTGAGCCAAATCGCCAACGCACTGTGGTCGTTTAAAAAACATTCTGTTGCGCAAATTGGCCAGCATCTTCTCTTTGACTAAAATGCACTCCTCCCTAGGACCAACAATATGTCCCTTATCACAGTTCTGCAAACCACATTGTTATAGACTGGTAACTGAGATTTGCCTTACCATAATAAAGATGCATTTTGTTAAGGTGACATTTGTATTTAGGGAGCTAGCCCATCTTTGATCATTCCCAAGATGCAAAAGCAGTATGAGGTCTGAAGAGAGAAACCCCTTTATGCCACAGTACAAGGGGACCAAAATTCCACTGCGAGATGCACATTTTCCTTCCGCTCTCATCTCCTCCCAACCTCCCCTAACAAACCCACACACAACTGTGGTTAAAATACCATTGACCTAAAATCTGCTGGTGATTATATTTGACTGAATATTCTCAGTGATGAATGTGTTGCTGGGTTTTTCAGACAGCCTGCTTCCACATGCTGTAGCTGCAATAATGTTGTCCAGGTGGCCTGTAGGCGGCTAGCTTGTCTCTGCAGCCTGGGAGCATCGTGCCCGCAGTCTGCTTGAGCCCTTTTCTGAGGGCACAGTTTATTGGTTGAATCAACAATCCTTAAGAAACCCCAAATAGTTCAGCATGGACCCAGCAGCTTTCTGGCCCCTGACCCAAAGACTTCTTTGCCAGTCTTCCTAGTCCTAGGAGTTCTCTTCCAGTTGTCTCATAGAGACTCCTACCTGGGAGTGCCTGGTCCTCAAGGGCCAGCTTCCTTCATGGGAGAGAGAAGAGCTTCAGTCACTGTAGGAATTGGGTGTTTATCAGGCAACCCTCTAGCCCCAAACCCATTTGGGTCTAATATTTCACTTCACTGGACACAAATACCTGCTCTGTGCCCTGGCCCTTTGAAAGGGAAGAATTCCATGTTTCACAGTCCCTTTCAGAATGTCCTACTGCCTGTGTACCCAGCAATTAGGGAAGTCAGGTTTGGTAAGCCACCTATTTTATTCTGAGGGCCTGGCTGGCTCCCATGTTGTTATCCCACCAGCTAACTTATGCTTCTGGGTCCTTTTCCTATGGCTGAGTACAAACCAGTCTCCAATGCTAATTCTTCCATGCATCTGCTGTTTGTCTGTATAGGATGACCCTGGAAATGAGTGCACTGTAACTTAGTAATGCCTCCCCCAACATGCACGTGCTGGGGAAACTGGAGATCAAAGCTGCAGATAGGTTCTAGCAGACCAGGGAGAAAGAAAACAAGCTATTGGGCATCAGGTTGCAGCAAAGTGCAGGAGCAAAGATGGCAAATTCCAAGTCACTTCAGAAAAATCAAATTCAACAGCCATGACATAATGTAATGGCAGTTAGGAACAAGAGTACTTTGCATATCGCAGAGTTACAGTCTAAAACAGCCTGTAAAGTCATGGAGCCATTACAGCATCAATTTGTCCTCAGTTTGCATTCTCCATTTATCTTCTCTACTGTAGGTGTGAGAACTCTAATTGACTTTTAAATTTGAAACTGAGAATCTGAAACAAAGTTCTGTCTTAGAGGGTGAATTCCACTGAAAAAGCTCCGCAGTCATGCATGAGGCCTTGAATATGGAAACACCAAATGGGAATTTAAGAACAGTTACAAACAAAAACAAAAGAATAGCCCTTTTGCCAAATCTGAAGTGCAATGAATTGACATTCAAAAAAGTTCCCTCAGTGGCTGGGGACAGACATTACACATAAACCGGTTTAAGTCATCAGAAACTGGTTTAAACCGATAATAGAACAGAAGTTCAGTGCACATAAACCAGTTTCAAAATGGCTGAAGCTGGTTTAAGATAAACCTGGCTGAATGTAGTTTCAGACTTAACTGATTTGGGTCAAACCAGTTTATGGAACTTCTGCCCCAGCCCCCTTCCTGGTTCAAGTTAAATCACAGTGCCCCAGCATGCTTTGCAGCCCTGGGATGGGCTGTGCTGGCTGTCCCAGCAGAGAAGAGTTGTGGGGGTGGGGGGAGAGGCAGGGACTTCCCCACCACGGAAACCCTGGCTGGGGTCTGGGGCCAAGGAAGGGAGTTAAACCACTCCCCCCACCCCACCCCCTGGAGGACAGAGCAGCCCTCCTAAACTTACTGAAAGTTACTGCTGGCTGTGACTGTGGACTACAAATCCCAGAGGCACCTGGAAGCAGGAAAGGGAAGTGATGAGCAACACTGCAGAGTCCTGCTGCTGAACTGCAAATCCTAGAGACCTCCCAGGCAGCAGGAAGAGGAAGTGCCAGAGAGCTGTGCTCTAGCACCCCCTAGCTTCTGTCCTAAGCCAGTGCAGGCATGTGGCTGCATTTTCTGAATCAAAGGTAAATGCGTGTCCACTTATTTAATCTTTGCAGTTTAGACTAACCTGCAAAGGATGAATTGATTCATCCTCGGGCTTTTTGACTGTCTGCACTTAGCCAGTATGGCTTTGTTTCTGTCATTTAGGAACTGTTACATTTTTGTCACCAACACTGTTTTGAAATGTCAGTAGAAACCAGATAACTAGTGTGTTTGTTTGTTTTGTAAATCCTCCCTCAGCATACCGAATGCTTTAAAAGCTCTGTGACTGTCAAGAAAGTACTGTGTATAGAAAGGATTTATCAGGTTTTTGTAAGGGATGCTGGAATACTGTGGACTAGTGACAGCTCTGTGAGGTGGGACAAGTAAATGGCAGTTGAGGGTAGGAGGAACAGGATACCTCAGAGCATCTTAAAACTCAGGTGATTGGCGCAATTGAGATTTTTGAGGGTTCCAGTTAAAAAAAGAGCTACCTGCTCTGACAGTTTTTACCAGTGCTCAGAAAACCTGGTAACCTGGTTTCCAAACCAATGTAATCAGAGTCTGTTCATCACAAGAAGGTTTTTTCAACTAATATTTCTTCCTTCCATGTTCCTACTCAAAAGTCAGCTCTTTGGAGACCATCCTTGTTAGCTAATTCACCAAATTTATTTGAGTCAAACTCTTCTCAGATTTCCCAGCAGTAAAGCCATGGTCTGGGAGGGTGTTTGACCCTCTTTTTATGAAGCCTTCATGTCAGGGTCTCTTCCTTCTATTCTACCCTATTATACCTGTTCTTTCCCAAAGGCTTTGCTTCTCCGCCAAGCAAAATGAAAGAGAATTTACTATCCCCCACTCCCCAAATACTTATGTTTTTCCTGTGTTTTTATTTCCACTCAAGCTGTTTTTTTCCCCTATATTTATGGCCTTAAATATTTTGTGGCTGCAAACTTATTCTGCAGTATTTGTCTCTTGCTACAGAATTCAGTTCTAGTATCTCAACTTCTAATTTAAAAAAAAGTTTGAACGGCTATATAGATGAATGAGGTACAGACTAATGCAGCAATGTCTGTGTGAATTTGTAAACCACTTAAACACTATAGCTCAGAAATATGTGAACTCTGCCTTATTGATGTCAATGGGGGCCTCAGGGACTCCCCAGGATATTTTCTAGAAGGCACGTTCTTCACTGCCTTAGCAACTGATGGAGACTCATTGAAAGAAACATGCTGGCCCTGAGGATATTTTATTTGCCTGTATTCATCCCTGAACTGAGTTTACACAGGTTTAATTTTACACAATACACAGAGCTGTCAAGCCCCACTAACTTTTCTCATACTTGAGAGAGCCCCGTTCCAAAGACCCTGGGGAGGTATCACCACAGGACGATGGTCCTGGAAGGACTCCCTCAAGAGCTGATGGCCAGTTGGGTAATATTACACCTCACCAACCCAAACTCTCCCCAAAGATGACAAATTCCTACACTTATCACAGATACAGTATGATATAGCTAGGAAATATAAAATTGAAATCAAATGAGAGGAAAAGAATTTGGGGAAATAAGAGAACATATGTTTTTAAAGTTCACCTTCTAAATCCTGAATATAAAGAAGAAAATTGTGAAATAATATCTTGTTCCTGTCTCCATAATGAAAAGCTGGCTCTGAGAGACCTCCATTTCACTCTCTGGTTCATATCCTATCTACTTAAAATTACTTTTCTGCAATCTCTGCTACACCTTTAAAAACAAATCCACACATTCATGAAAACATAACACCACCTCTGTTATGCAATGCAGCACCTCTGAGTCACTGCAGACATAGTGAGTGCAATCCTGCACTCTCTGAACAGTTAAGATCAGGCCTGCTTATTTCAGTCTCACCACCCTATTTCTTGCAAAGGCAAAGGAGGACATGGCTCCTTACCTAACCCAGCTATTTCACAGAATTACCAAAAAATAGTACAGGAACTGCTGTCAGCTGGCCCTTGTGCATATACTTTTACAACTGGACAGAAACCCAGCTTGATCAGTGTTCATCACTGCACTGCACAAAAAACAGCTGGAAGAGTAAAAATGAGTCGACACAGTGAAAATACAATCAACTAATAAACCTCATCTAATTAATAGCCACAGCCAGTATGTAGCTGCCATGCAAGATTACAGTTCACCATGGTCCATTTTTTGTGTCATAGGGACATTTCTCTCACCTGGCACCAACAACCTGAGTCCACAATGTTCAGTGGTAGTACAAAAGAGGTATAGACCCCAGTGCTTCATGTTCATATATTCTTTATTCTATTGTATGCTAGAAGACATGCTGAAAGATTTTGCTACAAGTTTATCGTGCTCCTTCAGTGTGAGCTGATGGGCCAAGTTTCTGTTACTGACCCTGTCGTCTCTTTGATTGCAGTTTGACTACTGCATTTCTTAAATAGAAAACTATCCTTCTCTCTTTTTCATGTAATGCATTTCCCACCATTTCTTCAAGATGTATACACGTATATGTTGCAGCAGTGCCAGGGAAGAACATCTTATGTTCCACTTGTCTTCCAATCCTTATAAGTCCATCATTACATTTTGTAATAATGCTTTCATGAATGGAGAGGGTGAAGTCAGAGAAAACTCTGGTCCAGCTGGGTTTGGCTGTATCCAGTTTGTATAATGACTTCCAAACAAGACCTTGTATGTTCTTTGGTTAATTTTCAAAGAAAGTTAGTTAGATATGTATGTTCATGTTCGTACATTAGCAATAGTTGCTGTGCAAATCTAATCCAAGTTCCTAGCCACTAAATAACTTTCTCAATCTGAAAAGAAATATTATCTGCTACTGCTTAATGAGAATGGTTGCAGGGGGAGGAAAGAACTTAACAGTGTGAAAATATCCTGAATTCAAGTAACTTATGAGCAGTTTCAAACTTGGCTAACCTTTGAAAAGCTTTCACTTTAAAAACACTTTGCACCCTTCTTCTTTCCATCACTGCCATTTTGGAAGGATGATGAGGTAGAAGGAGCCCTTGAAAACCTGGAAAGCAACCCAGAGCTGTGTAGAGCATCATCTACCTCTGTTTTTGGTGTAATTTGCATCCCTAAGTAGTCAAATAGCTTTAAAAAGTAACCCCTATCCAACGAAAACTGTAGCAAGATAGCAGCAACATTGCTATGCACATTCAAATAAGTCACTAGAAAAGGTTGTGTGAGCCAACAAGTAAACCACCATGCCTTTTAAAAATGGCTGTAGTCCCAAATACAACATAAATAAACTGCTGACCTCCAAAACTTGGAAAAATTATTACCCTTGGAGGGATTAAGTGAGTTCATTTATTTTCTTTTGAAGAAAATAAAACTAACATTCCAGAGTGTTTTGATTTTCTTCAGGGAACAATCTTCTTGATGATATTTCTTCTTTATCGAAAGAAAATAAACAAGCATGCCCTATACCTAAAATTAAAGTAATTTGCTGAGCTTTAGAGAGCAGTGGTTTGTTTATTTTTCACACTGACAATTTCCAAGGTAAAATGATATGTCTCTGTCCATTTTCCCTTTTTGGGGGCTGTTGAGTAAGTTGAAAGTGAATGAGAAGATAATTCAGGACAAGTTATGTATGTAGGCAGGAAGAGGAGCAAGAGGAGAAATGAAGAGTGTGGTAAGGTCAGTGTCATAAAGATAGCAACCTAACCTGATTATTGTCTATCCTCTGGAACAAGGAAATGCCTGTACAACTAAATTAAAGTTAAGAAAAATAATAGGTTGAAAGGAGAGGAAATTGTGTTATTATCTAGGATAGATTATGGTATAAAGTTAATAAATGATCTTCCATTATATACCTTAGACAAAAAAAAACTGAGCTGGCTGAAATTCTGCAGATGAGCAAGGAAATGTCTAATATAAAAAAATCTTACATTATACACAAGAAAATGAACAGAAATTATCTCCTGATAGGCTAGCTGTCAGTTCCTCTAAGAAGAAACTAAACAAAGAGCCCTGTCTAGCAAGGAGGTATCCTCTGTGACAGGGGTGGGCAAAATTTGGCCCACAGGCTGGATGGGGCCCTCCAGGCCATTCTATCCAGCCTGCAGGGCCCCTGAAAAATTTAGAAAATTAATATTTATCTGCCCTTGGCTGCCTGTCGTGCAGCCCTCGATGGCTTGCCAAAACTCATTAAGTGGCCCTCCGCCTGAAATAATTGCTCGCCCCTGCTCTGTTATCTTCAGGTGAATTCACAAAGACTGTTTCTATTTGTTCTAGGGGAGTACTCAATGATGGCTCTATAATGTTGCAAGAGGCAAGGATTTCTGTGTGGTGATATCTTTTATTGGACCAACTGTATAGTTGGGAGAGATATAGACAAGCTTTTGGGTACCGAGTACCCTTCTTTAAGTCTGAGAAAGAAGCAGAGACAGCTTGAGTTAACGAGCAGATAAATTAAAGTCTATGTAAAATTCCATATATAAATAAATCAGGATAAAAAAAGAGATTATCAGATAGCTAACAGACAGGAGAAATATAGTAAAAAGCATAAGCTGGTAGAACAAGAACATTCAGAAAGGTCATTATCACATGTGGGGTGCTGAGACATTAGCAGGGATCAAGTAGAATAGATTATAATAAAAGTGTAAAGTCCCTGGATCACAGTGTCTAAATAGATCAGTGATTTTCAGTGTCTAGTACGTGGACCTCTGGGGGTCTGCAGACTATGTCTAAAGGGTCCATGAAAGATTACTATGATCAATCAAAAGTATGTGAATATCCACACATACAATTCTGCACTGCCATTCATAATTTCCAAAGGAGTCTGCACTTCCATTTGAAAATTTGTAGTAGTCTGCAAATGAAAAATGGTTGAAAACCACACTGCAATAGACTGATGAAGTTTTGTCCCAGGCCCATCTTTTGAAAGTGTTTTGTAAATATCTCTTGAGCACAGGGACTGTAAAGTCAGAAATGGAGCAGCAGTTCTGTGAAAAATGCTCTATTCACTTTTGCGTGCTGCAATCATTCGTTCTGGTATGTAGTTTTTCTCTAGTTTTGTCCACATAGTTTCCATGGAGGCATTTGGTGCATGGGATGAGATATAACATACTCTGGGAGAGACATGTAGGATCTGTGGATTGATGGTTTCTTGGGCGGGGAGGGGGCGTTGATTGTTGTGGCATTAGATATGAGTTGACAGGTTTTGCATTTATTGTTAAAGCAGGGTTGCATCCCATTTGGTATCTCTTGATCAGTTGGGAGTTTGATTTTGGAAAGTTAGGTGAGCATAGGAAGTTGTTAGGAGGACAGGGGTCAGGGAAGGGAAGCAGGGTTGGGGGAAGGGAGTCAGGGAATATTTCTCTCAAGGTCTGATTCTTTTCAAGTTTAGGCTTCAATCCGCCCCCTCCCTCCAGTGCTGACTGAAAGAAACGGCGACCAAACTCCCTCTGCTTCCTTCCCAGGTATTTAGTCTAGATGATGAACATATAATGTATCTAATGTAGGTAAAGTGTAGGTTTGGTGGGGCAGTTTTGTAAAAAATCCTCCAGGTGGCTCATGAAGAGGCTGGCCTACTGAGGAGCCATCTTTGTGCCCATAGCTGTGCCTGTCTGTGGGTTGGAGGAAGTGTTGGTTGCTGGAAGTGAAGATGTTGCAGGTGAGGATGAAGTGGATGATTTGCGGAGTATATGGTAGTTTCATGTTTCTGTAAGTGATTCAGACAGACAGCTGTGCCCAGAAATGGATCCAGGATTTTACAAAGTGAGTGAAGTTGCAGTACCTGGTGCTGTACGAGTGGCTGCATCCCCCGCTTCCAGCTTCCTCCCCTTGGTTCCCACACACTGGGACAGGCAGCCGAAGACTTAAGTCCCAAGAAAGGTAAGCCTTCTCCCCTCTTCCCTGTGCCCTCCATGCTCAGAGGCACATCTCCAACTTCCCCTCCCCTCTTTGTCCACTCCCATTTCCCTCCCTCTCCTGCCTATGGCTGCCAGGTGCTCTCCTGGGTGTGAGAGGAGCTCCTGTCTGCTCCAGCTGGGATATGCAGGGGCTGCTTTCACCAGGGAGTGCAGAGCAATGACAGTGGTCAAGGGGCATGTTCCCCCTCCATGTGCCTGCCCCTGGGCTGGCATGCAATGCCAGCAGGAGCAGGCAGGGTGGCCTTCAGGGGTGATCTGGTGGCCTCCTATAAGTTTATCAGGGTACTCACCAGGATCTGGGGGAATGTCTGTTCACCAGAGCACCCCAAGAGATGACACAGTCGAATGGTCACAAACTCCTCCATGACCGTTTCAGGTTGGACATAAGGAAAAACTTTACTGTCCGACCCCCCAAAGTTTGGAACAGGCTGCAGCCGGAGGTGGCTCAAGTACCTACTCTGAATGCCCTCAAGAGACATTTGAATGTTTATCTTGCTGGGAACCTATGACCCCAGCTGACTTCCTGCCCCTGGGGCAGGGGGTTGGACGCGACAATCTTCCAAGGTCCCTTCCCGCCCTAATGTCTGTGAAATCTATGAAATCCTGATAGCTCTTCAGTGTGGGTACTTGACAAGGTATAGTGCTGTTGGATATGATGGGTCTGCCAAGGTTACTTGGTTTGTGAATCTTTGGGAGATGCCATTTAAAGGATGATGTGTGGTCCCAGGATCCCTCTCCAATGGTATCACAGAGTCCATGGACCCCAATAGCCACAAATGGCAGTTGAGCTCATTGGTATGATTCCAAAGGCTCTTTCCTTTGGTTCAATCCAGCAAAGAGAAATTTTTGAGGAACCAAAGACCTTGTTCTGGGAGAGCTCTGGAGTTCTCCATCACTTCCTGAGGAAGTGTGTGAGACTGACATAGGGTAAAGGAACAGCATATTAGGTGTTTACATTGCCAGTATTTTCTGACTCGGGTCAAGGTGTTAACTCATAAAAAGTTCTAGAGAGACTGCATGATATACATACTAAGTCAGTGCCTTTCAGTACAAAGATATTTATAACTGCTAATATTTCCATGTGTTTCAGGACTGCTGGCCTGTGCAGCTATCTTCCCCTTGTTCCTTCAGAACCAACTTCTTCTGGTGAGCCTTTCAGCAAATGGTCATGGCTAGAGTCTTCTTTGCTTCAGACTGGCACTCCCATCAGCTGTTTCCAGCTCTTTTGTGTTTGACCTGAATTGCAAAGATCTTGGGGCAAAGGCTGAGTTGTCTTCTGTGTTTGGAAAGCAGAATGGGCACACCTCATGCTTAGTAAGTATGGACAACATTTCATAGCCATACGGGGAGAGGCTGAAGGACCTGGGCCTCTTCAGCCTAAAGAAGAGAAGGTTGAGAGGGGACTTGGTGGCAACTTACCTCTATATCAGAGGAGTGCATCAGGAGCTTGGTGAACAACTGTTCATTAGAGCACCCCTGGGGAAGATCAAGACCAATGGAATAAACTCCTGGAAGGCCGCTTCAGGCTTAATACCAGGAAAAACTCCTTCTCAGTCAGGGTGTCAAGACTGTGGAATAAACTGCCTCCAGAGATGGTGCAGTCAATTACCCTGGAGGTTTTAAAAGGAGACTGGACAGTCACCTCGCTGGGGTCACCTGATGATCTGTAAGGTCCCTTCCAACCCCTTACAATCTATGAGTTGTGTAAATGTAGAAAGGGTCTGATGACTGGGGGGCAGGCTGATAGATTTAGCTGTGAAGCTAGGAACAGATGGTGCATTTGTCCCAGGCCCAGTTGTAGTCTCAGACTACAAAAGTCTCAGACTTACAAAAGTCTCAGACTACAAAAGTTCTGGGATTGGTTTGTACACACACCACTTTTCCAGTTTGTACACACTACCACTTTTCTGGCATTGATTCAATGATGCAATCCCAGGACAAACATTTAAACACATTTCACAATGTCCCAGGACAAATTGTTAGCACTTATTATCCTGAAAACCTTCTTAGGGTTTGTCCCATGACAGCAGACATGAACATCTGAACAATTTCACTTTGTCTCAGGAGAAAATGGTTTCAGACACAACAAGTTGACTGCGACTGTAGCCTAAGTGGCATGGCAGGTATTACTTAAATCTCTTTCTTTAATTGCACAAATCACCTTGATGGGAATGAAAATAATCCTTCTTAGAATTGTTGACAGTGTCTGACAGTTTCTTTCACAGCATTAACTTTATACAACAAATTTCTATTTAGCATCGTTCTATAGCCAGTCCTGAACAGAACAGAAACCTGTTCAACACTGTAATGCTTTGAAATACAAGTCCTCAGAGTGTAAGCACTGGTATTCTTGTCCTTTTGTCAGTTTGGAAGCTTTGGTGCTGTGCAGAGCCAGAGAAAGTAGACTTCCTTCTTTTTTCAACAATTGAGATTTTAGAGCTGCTGTCAGCAGAGGAGGAAACACCAAGAGATAGATATAAGAAAAATCCAATATTTCATATTATTCATGCAGACAGCTAACGCTTCAAAGTTACACAAACTGTTCTCTGCTTAAAAGCCGTCAGTCATAACAGTTAAAAAAAAACTCACAGCACTTAAGAACTGTCAATCACTTTCAAGGTGGTGTGGGGAGGAGAGAGAGAGAGAGAGACATGTGACATGTTAACATTTACTTTGCCAGTGTTTACCAAATGCAAAAAAAAAAAATGAAGGGCAAAAATGCAAATAGAAACATGCATACAGACTGATCACATAAAAGTAGCTACACATTTTGAACAGTTGTTGTAGTTGCTCACTGAAGAGTATTCAGCCAAAAGAAGGTGTTCTGGCTGAGCCCCGGCAGAGCTTGTGGTGCGAGGCTGAATGTGAATTGTGAAGGAAGAGGATGTGTATAGACTGGATCTGTGGGATTCTTGAAGTGGAGCTTCATAATATTGGAAGAATGGAAGAAACCATAGAATAGGTGTCAGCAACCTATGGCCTGTGTGCCAGATCTGGCTGACAAAAGGACATGATCTGGCCTGCACAGGTGTGATCTGGCCTGTGGCAGCATTTGTCAGTGTTCGGTGACATGGGAAATCTTAAACTGCATTACTTCAAATTGCCATTGGGACAAGTTTACCAACCTGTGTCCTAAAGTTTCCTCATATAGCATAGGGCTTTGAATGAAAAGAACTAAGAACCACAGAGTTGAAAGACCCCCTGTTTTGTTCATCTATGCTTGCATTTCCTACACTTAAGTATACTCATAGTTATGTAATAATATACTTAATTGTTGCTCTAACCACAGATGATTCAGCTCCGGGACTGGGTACTAACTTAATATAATGATGATCAATAAGCTTCCAATGCCAGCTAACTACTTCACAGTCAGGGTGGCTAGGATCTGGAGCCAGTTTCCAAGGGAAACGGTGCTTGCTTCTACCATGGGGGTCTGCAAAAGGAGGCTAGATAATCACCTAGCTGGGGTCGTTTGACCCCAACACTCTTTCCTGCCCATGGCAGGGGGTCAGACTTGATGATCTGCTCAGGTCCCTTCTGGCCCTACCAACTATGAAACTAATGGAACAGTGGAATTAAGCAGTTGGACTTTCTCCATGCTAGAAGGTAGGGTAAGCATGGAGACATGTGTCCTCCTACCTGCCTGCCTCCCCTTTTCCCACACCCCATGTGGGCAGCATGGCCAGAGCAGAGCTGAGCAAAGCCTGGGGGGTGGGGGAAGATGTGGGCTACCCACTGCAGGGCTTGGGGCTCCCTGCAGTGCTGCCCTCCACCTGTGGCCTGTACGGCCCAGCAGGTAGGACCCAAAGGAGAGGCATGACACTGCTGGGAGCCCTGCACCAGCCACACTGCTATAGCAAGACACCCCATGCCCACCCACCAACAGCAGGAATGGCAGCAGATATGGCTAACATGGGGCTCCCGGCAGCAGCAGCTCCAAGCCTCCTCACTTTGTTCTGCTCTCCCACACCAGGTCCCTCCTGCTAGGCTGCAGAGGGCCCAGGAGGAGGGCAGCAGGGTGGAGAACCTTGAGCTTCACAGTGGGCAGCCTGCATCCTCCCCCACTGCACACAAATATCGGGGGGGGGAAGAGGGGGCATGTGCCCCTATACGACCCCTTGTATGGGAGTGCACACAGCAATGGGGAGTCAGCCCCCTGCCGCCTCTGTGGATGAGCTCCCTGTGGCTCCATCTCGCTCTCCCAGCTGGGCCCCATGACTGCGCTTTCCCACGGCAGCCCTGGGCCTCATGCAGTACCCTGGCTGGGCAGCACCCCCATGCCTCCAGCCTCCATAGACTTACCTGCAGGCAGCTGGGGGAGCTGCTCTCCACCGCTGCCTGGGGCTGTATTGCTGGTCATGTACATGTATGTGCACATGTGATGCCCCCCGCGTCCCACTCTCTTCAGCCCCAAGCAGCCCTTTCCAGGCTGAAACTCTGCCAGTGTACAAGGGGAAATACTTTTTCCTGAGTTTTTCTCCTTCAGAGGAGAAAATCTGTGTTTTTCCACAGTGAATGGAAAACCCAGATCCCTGCACATGTTACTAAGACCATAGCTGTTTGTCAAGGGGAATCCAGGACAAATGCTACCCCAGAGTCATTCAGCCTGGGACTGGGACTTGATTTTAGGATTGTTGATTTTAGGATATTTTAGGATTGTCCTGCCCAATTAGAGTTGGGTGGTGGTTACCCTAATAGAAGGTCAATGTTGTCATGGAGTAGGAGTGAGCATTGGCTTATAGGGTTCAGCAGTGTATTTCAGCCCATGCATAGAGGGCCTCTCTCTGTTGCCACAGATCCAAATGTATGAATGTATGGCTGTGGCTGCTATCTGTGTCTCACAGAATAACTTTGAGATGCATTGTTGAAACTGTAAGAGTAATACTGTCGTGATGTGGCAAATTCACTGAAGTCGCCTGGAAGTGATATGGATGTTGGATATAAAGGGCTGTGATGACCTTGCTTTCTCCAGGACAAGTTGAACATCACCCAAGAACAGGGATTGCTTTGGATGTATTTAACAAAAACCTGATCTTATGCTGAAACCTTTTTTACATTGCTCTGCTCCAAAATGTTTTTATGGCTTTTTTGGAATATCCTAGCATACCATGCAATGTAATCTACCATACAAGTCTGAAGGTGCCAGTCTGTCAAATCCCTGTGTCATAATGTTCTAAGGGAGGTTTGTTGAAACTGCTTTCATAGCATGTAAAAATAGGCCTGCAATGGACTGTGTGGTGTCTTTTCTTATTGTTCCCAAGTACTGCACTCCATATTAGCCTGAATTAATCCTTGTTGACTGTGTGACTTTATTTGTGTTCCTGGATAGTCCAGATGAGCCTAATTTTAAAAGGGACCTCTGTCAATGGTTTTCTGCAAAGCAGAGTTCTATTGTGTGTGCTTTTAAATTTTATTTATTCATTTTTCTAATAGTCCTTCCTTCCCCTGGTCTTTAATCTTGGTTTAGATACATGTGCCAGGAGAGCCATGGCCAAAAAGATTGCCCACAGAAAAAAATCTTACAGTCAAGCATGTACCCTAGTTACTTTTTAATGGATGTGAAGGGATCTAAATGTATTTCCAAATCCCTTCTGAGTATCTGCAGAGGTATTTAACTGGTAACTTCAGACTTAAGTGGCTGACAGAGGAGACAGCTGCTAGGATCTACCCAGTCTGCAGCATATACCCATGCTGGGACAGGGAGCTGGCTTGTGGTCAACAAAACCTGGTGATACCTCTTGGAGGTTCATAGCTAACTTTCCCCATGTGTAATTCACCACTGAGTGCTTGGGTCCCATATACCATGTGCAGGCAAGTGTTACAGAAGTGCACATGATGGACGTAGTTGTTTGCTGAGCAGGTCTGCTTCCTTGGAAAGTCATTCAGCTAGAGGAGTAGGAGGTTTGTAATCTTTGGGCTCCCTTCATTAGCACTGTCTGGTACATTAGAGAATTTGATATTCTGGCATTTCTGTGAATTGGGAATCTACTGGTATTTTCTCTGTGTAGATCTACCACTTTCATTTTATGCAGCTTCTGCCTTCTAGCACAGTGCATTCGTGTGCATCGTTCTTTGTTCTGACGAAAGGACAAATACAATCACAGGGTGTTTCACTATTGGTACGAAGAATACTGGTCTGTGTTATGGGACACAGATAAGATGGTTGCATGGCAGCTACAAACAGCCTGTTGCTTGTGTGCGTGTGTACATCTATGTGTGTGCCCTATAATGATTCATTAAGGGAATGAGATTATTTGTTCTCAAGCAGATTAGGCTAGGATTTCAGGCTACATAATTAATCAAGAGGAGATAATGTGGCTGGGGAGTCTTGTGAGGATGTAGATTCTCCATCCTTTCCTTGCACCCTGCTCCAAGGGATCTTGTCTTTATAGCTTTTTTCTAGGGGAAACAAATTATCCCATTGTACCTTACATGCTACATCAAACGAGCTTTATATGGTGGGGTTATCCCTGTACCCTCGTCGCCTGAAGTAGCTAGGCACTGTTTAGAAATAATTATTTTTTTGCTTTATTTTTTATCTGGGGACCTCTTTTTCAACTCTTGCTACCTTTATCTTTTTAAAAAAAGATTCAAGCAAGGATAAATAAAGGGTATAATTTTTCATAGGAATGTCTGGGAAAAGGAGGAGAGAACTAATTTCCCAATACAGCTCTATGTCTGCTGTTATATCATAGCTATAGTAACCATTCACATGATTTAGTGACCAAGGAGGGGAAGTTTTATCTTGAGGGGAACAAACAGTTGCAGAAAAAGGGCTGAAATTGAGCTAAGCAGCAATTTAGAAAGTTGTTACTGCTGTTGAAATCCAGTCTGTGTGGATTAGTTTTCTAGGGTGCACAGAGCATGCAGTATAACATTGATCTTCTAACTGGTCAAAACAGTGAGAAATGTAAGGAAAAATCCTGAATTGGCAAGAAGAAATGACATTTTTATTTAACTCCTGTTCTTAATGGCCAGGGCCAGGCATTGTACACAAACCAGTTTAAGTGTTCAGAAACTGGTTTAAACCTGTAACAGAACAGACACTCAGTGTACATAAACCAGTTTGAAAATGGCTGAAACCAGTTTGAGAGAAACTTGGTTGAATGTAGTATCAGACTTAACTGATTTGGCTCAAACTAGTTTATGCCCAGCCTGGCTACTGCTGGCCCAGAGCACAGAGCAGCAGCAGCGGCTGGGCTGGGTTGGGCTGACCCCACTACAGTGTTAGTGACCTGTGTGTTTGGGGCAAGTCCCCTCCCAGCAGGAAGTGGCTTATTCAGTCGCTTGCACAGCATCAGGGTCTGCCTGGCATGGCAGCCGTTGCTCTGTGCTCAGAGCTGGCTCCATCCCGGCAACAGGAGGCTTATTCAGCCGCTGGCTGCTGGCATTGGAGCGGGGGTCTCCCCAGCCTGGCCGCAGCTGAAGCTCGCAAGGGAATAACAGAGGTGGGGCATCCACTGGCTGGGAGCCCTGGGGCTGCAAAGTAACCCCTCCAGGAGTGCGAGTCTCAGGGCCAGTGGCTGAATAAGCCTCCTCAGTGGCTTGCCTGATAACAAAATGAGTGGTGGGGGCCAGGCCTGCCCCCACCCAACAGCTGGAGTGACAAGCAGTGAGTGCCCAATGGGCAGGAGCCTGTCACGGCTTCCCGGCAGGGCTGCACTGCAGGGCTGGCAGAGCTGTTGTGGAGGGTTGCCAGTGCTGTGGGGGCTTGCAGCCCAAGCCTGCAACTTAGTCCCTCACTGGGAAGGGGCTTGCCCTCCCTGACAGTGTGACAGGGGCTGCTGCCCCCAGGAAGGGCCCTGCCCCCTCCTGCTGCAGCCTTTACATGACTGTCAAGAGGGGTCCTTAAGCCAAGTACAAGACATTACACTTTTACCAGTATAAGTGATTGGAAACCAGTCTATCCCATAACAGAACAGATATTCAGCACACAAAACCGACTCATACCCGCAGTAGAACAGAAGTTCAATGCGCACAGGTTTAAAAATGGCAGAACCCAATCTAAGATTTGCTGCCTTCCCCCTTCCAAGGGCAAATATATGTTCTGTTTGCTACGAATCTAAAGTATGCCACTTACAGAAAAACACATAACTTAGATTGATTCTACCTCAGGCTTTTTTAGTCTTTGCTGTATTGCCAAAGTAGCATGGGGCTCAGCAAGCAAGCTACAAAACTCACACATGAAACTAGGCAAATGCTTGTTTTGTTAGCCCCTGCAGAGCTTTCTGCTGCTGTGGCTACACTCCCTCCTAGTTTGAAGCTACAGAAGCTACAGTCACCTCTTTAGGACTTCTTGAACTTGCCTTGCCTCTGTCCCTGACTCCTTACAGAGTTTTGGGTAAATTAATTTATCTCTCTGCATTCTGATTTTTCTATCTGATAAATGCATATGGTAACACCTCTCCTGAGATTTAAGCAAAGTGATGCTGTTTGTAAAATAACTCTGCTTTGATTTTAAAATGATCTCTTTCTTGGTTTTGGGTAACTTGATTTTTTAGATGTCTTGCTTGAAACACCATGAAAGAGGCCTGACTTCCCAGCAAAACCAAGCACTGTTCCTGTGAAAATATGGTAGTTCCTAGGTGTTTGGAATTAAGCCATTGTTACATGTTAATTTGGAGCAAATCCTGGAGCTCTTTATCCCTGGAGTGTCTGCACATTACACCTTTAAGTGCTTTAAAGCACTCCTTATGCAGCTCAAAATTACACCACTACAGGGCAGGATTATCTCTTAATTTGAATAACCCAGCTTCTTTTCCGTTAAGATGTGGCCACTTGTCACAGTTGCGCTGCCCAAGCTGAAGGCATGACTGCAAGCCACCACTAAGCTGATCAACATTTGTGCAGCTCACAGTGTAATGTGTAACAAGGCCCTTAGATTAGACACCCAAAATCACTAATTCTCTTTTGAAAAAGAAGTTCTTCAGTATAGCTGAAGCAATACATTCAAATGCCCTACATCTGTTCTCACTGTTGCCAGTGTAAATCCAGGGGAGTTTCATCACTATAGGATATGTTGACCAAAAATATTAACCTTTTTCTGAGAAGATCGGCTTCTATGATGGCCTTGTTCTTGACTAGTTTTAGTTTTCTTTTGGAACAGACTACAGACTTTTATTCTAATATGACAATGTCCAAATTTTAATGAGGTAAATTCAAACAAACAGAACCAGAGTTGCTGAAATGACTTTTAAATGATTCTTAAGGACTTGCTGTTTCTCAAAGGAGTGACAGATTTCTATAATATAACTTTTTGAAGGGCTTTTACTTGCAAAGGTATGTATATTTCTGTCAGTCTTATGTAAGACTCATGGTTTTTCACAAAATTTATTAAAATTCTTATATGTAAAGTTATCAAAAAATATATACTTTTTCCCTCCAAAGTGCTGCTAAGTCAGTTTTAGTGAATTAAAACCACAAAGAGAGAACAGAAACCCTATTATAGTTTGGAATTTAGGAAAATCAAATAATGATAAATAACTTTGACAGAAAGATGCAAAGCAAATTCATGTACCCCCAGCAACCTTTAAATTGTATCCTTAGACATCTTCAGTGAAACAGTACTCAGTGGTCACATCTACATGTACACATTAACAGCGCAGTCGTTTAGGTTACTGTGCAGTAGCCAAAAATTACTGGACAGCCTGGGCATGTGTCCACACATGTGCACCCATACTGCATGTTAATTATGGTGAGTGATGACGACTTGATACAGGTAGCAAAATTACACCCAAATAGTTACTGTGCAGCAAGGTACATGTAGATGCCTTACTGTGCAGTAACCCTGTGTGTGTGGACTAACTTTACTCCCAAGTCAGTCTACACACAGTGTTACTGGGCTATAAAGCCAGCACATGTAGACATCAGCATAAAAACCACTTACTGTGCAGTAAATGCATGTGTAGACACTCTCAGTGTTGTCAAATCATGATTCAGTCACCAACAAATAATGTGATTGCTTTGAAAATCACAAGATGGTCAAAAAAATAATTTACTTGGAGCTTCTTTTATGTGAAGTCTAGAGGGGGCTGGGGGGGCAGGGTTGGAGCCCCTTGGGTTTACATTTTTTTCTGCCCTTGCTGTTGCAGAGAAACTTTAAACAAAAACTTTAAACCTTAAAAAAAAAGGCTGAGATTCCCATGTAATTTTGACTTCAGGAGTTGAGAGTTAAGACAAACACAAAATACTATGAAATAAGTGATAACATCAAGGGAACTGGCAAAAGTGAATGCCCGCATAAGGACTGAATATAGACTTTAAAAATGGGAGTAGTAATCCCACAGATCTCAGTGCAGTTGCATGTTGTAATTGAGTTGTCGGACGCAATAGCACAACCCAATGTTTACACTAAAGAACAGGGACTATTGGGCGGGGGGTGGAGTATATCCATTTTCCATTTTGAGTATTCAGAGACCGGCCTTCAGAAAGGCCGTAATGGGGTTTATGACAGGCTGCTTGATTCATTGCGTTGCTGATAGCTCAAAAGAATGCTCAGTAGGAGGAGAACCACTGTGTAGAATTAATCAGTCACCAGTATGTTTAGTGCACTGTATTAATAGTGGGCTGCAATTTCAAGCCAGACGCTTTGTGTGCTATCCTGTAGGCAGTCAGACAAGTCTTTTCCGAGGATGACATTTGCTTCACTACAGATATGTCATGGATCATTTTTCACATCCCCCGTTGAAGTGGTTTGTTTATTATTATCTGTCCTGGTGTTATATCCTGGACATGGGAGAACTGTTTACTGCACCAGAGTGCCAATATTTCCTTGTTACTGTGTAATCTGACTTCAGGAGAAAGTTTGTGATAAAGCTTGCTAGCCACATCTCAATGCTGACTTGGCTAAAGCGAGGAACTCCAATTCAGACTGGCAAGAGGCATCTGAGAAAGAAAACAGAAATTGGTGCCTTCATACTGAAGTGATTTCAAAGTGGAAAAGTACAGGATTCATCACAACACCAGTGGAATTGGCTTAAAAAGTTTCATTTGTAAGACAGTTGAATACAATCTTGATTCTGCAAAACATCTAGGGCTAAATTTTGTAAACCCGTGTTCTGCCTTTACTTGACAAGTGGGCTCATTGAAGTTGAGTTTCTAGACCTTTCAGGGTTTTTGTTGGCACCGTTTAGCAAGAATGCTGACAGAATTTAGCTCTTGTTATTTCTTCACTGATATCAATGTTGATTCCCCTCTGTCTTTTTGCCCATGCACACATACAACTAACATTTACTATCCTTCAATACCACATTTTAAGAAAAGACGCTACATTTATTCCAGATCTTCTGCTTGTGCTTGGACTCACGCTGCCAAGATAAAGTTTCCAAAAATCTGCATCAGGCTGATCAATTAAAGTAGCAGCTAAAAATGTGACACCTAAGATTATTCATGGTTATTATTAGAAAGGAATCATGTTGATCTTTGGAATGGTGCCAATGCAAACTATGACTACCCAGGGTAAACTGCATACTAGAAGCTGTAGAAAGAAATATGAATCCATTACAGAATTATCACCATCTTCAGTGTTTTAGGTTTTAAAAATAAGCCACCCATACAAGTAGTGTTAATTAGCTCTAGTTATTTAAGATTCCAGACCAGAGTATGGTCCCACTTGGCCATGTGCTGTCCTAATACTTGCCGTCCTTGCCCCACGGAGCTTCCAATGGAAATAGACAAAAGACCTACTGTTCCTACTTGCCAGATAAAAATGTGCAACATAAGAGAAATTGAGTTGCCAAGATCACTGCAGGATTTTGTGGGGGGGGGAATCTTGACTCCTGGTTTCCATAAGCCCAGTCTAGTGCCTTAACTATAAATTCATTCCTGCTTGGGGACTGGAATAGGGAAGAGTTAACAAATAATTAATTAATGCTCATTGTATCAGCCAAAGCCTTCTGAAAATATGTTCTACTCTAGAAACTACAGAGAGCTGAAATTGCTTAAAGCATAACTGCTGTTTGGGACTGATCAGCTGTCTCCCAGCCCATAAAAAAGTCATCAGTCAGTTCACCTAAGGAGAAGAGTCTTCTTCAGGAGATCATGATGGGGTGGGGAAGCCCTTGTCACACCAGCTAAGTGTAAGATCTGGCAATGTATACCTACTGTGTAGGCTGTAGCAGCAGCAGCTCTCTGAGTCAGAAGTCTTAGGAGGCTCCTCAGTTACAGCTGGTTTGATGTTGGACTATAAATTGTGTTTGAACAATTCATGAATCCCTGGGGAAAGGGGACTGAGATGTTGATATTGGTAGAAATTCCCCTGAAAATGCAGGCCAGTGGGGTGGTGTGCAGGTTTTCATGAGACTGACATCAGGCTTTGCCTTGGTCCCCGTGGGAATACCCTGCTACAAGGCTTTGTCATTACAAAGGCATATCTGGTCCTCATCTTGGCCACTGCAGAGGGCTGCCTGTCAGTGGGATTAATGTTGTTTTATTACGCTAGGGGCTGGCCAGGATGAGAATGTTTCCCAGCAGAGTTCCAAATGACTGGAAAAAAAAGACCCCTTCACTTTAAGGAACAAAACAGCACCAACTGTGTAAAGCAAGGTTTAAGTAGTGATTTGAAGAGCTGTGATTTATTGAAAAGCTGGGTTTTGCCAGTTAGTTTAGGCCCCAAATTTAAGATTGTTATACACTCTACTTGTGTTTTTAAGAAACCTAAACATAAATAGGACTGTTTTCAAGAAATGTTCTGACATAATACTTACAGGCAGGTTTTGTGTATTTGGGTTTTTTGGGAAGGTTAATTCAGTCCTTTCTAGCATTTGCATGCAAAGGGTTAGCTTGCTGTGATAGTAGGAAAGCAGCTGGGAACAAAAGTAAAATGGACAAATCTGCACTCATTGTCCAAAAGGGGTGGATGACACAAACTAAAGCAAAGAGAGCATAAAAGTAAATTTAGGCATTTACATTTCTTTGCTTTAATATTCAAAATTGTTAGTAAGGAAAACTTCAGTTTTTTCCCCCTTAAATATGATTGTTAATCTGAAAAATGTCTTGTCAAAAAAGCATAACTGGAAAATAGTATAACTGGAGTATTATGCTACAACTTGCCTGGTAATTTATTAACAACCTTATTAAGACTTGTGTGCCAACCAAGGTGATGGTATAACTTGCTTTTTTTTTTTTTGCTGAGTACTCTTAACTCTATAAAATTGCCAAATACAAATGTTGAGCTGTGCAAAAGTACAGTATGTGCTGTCATCAACAGCCCTCATAAACATGGAGTGTTACCTGATATGGAGGTAACTGTGTAAACAGAATTAGTAGCTCTCTACGTGCATTTCAATCCGGGTAGATGTTGAAGGCTGCTTTCTGTTACCAGTGAGGTATTCTGACTCCTCAGAATACCTCTGGGTTTGCGTGTCTCAGCAATGGTGAACAGCGTTTGGCTCAGAGTTGTCATTATGAGAACAGAAATTTTTTTAGCTATTTTAAAGGAGGAAAATTGTGTGATTTTTTTTTTATTCCTGCTGAATGTCCACCAGATTCCAACAATTATTTGTACTTTAAAGATCTAGCATTCTTTCATTTAAAATGTAAAAACAGAAATCCCCAAGGTATCAAACCTGTGTGTCATCAGCACTAACTCTCCTTTATAACACTATATTGCCCAGACCATATTTTTTGCAGGAAATTTGGGTGCACATATAACTGAAGAAATATAGTAGCAGCATTTTCTGCCACTTAAGCTTCTGCAAAAGGGAAGCAACAACAAAACAAAACAACCTCCCCCCCGCAAAAAATGCTGCAAATGCTGCATGTAAAGCTCCCAAGCTGCTGGCTGTGGACACTTTCTCTCCCCTCCCCTTCCCTCCCGCCCTCCCTCTAACTCTGATAGAGGCTCCCAAGGGAAAATCTTTCTTTATTCATTCTGCCTTTCAAAAATAGGGTGCATATTTATTCAGGGGCATGGTGTATGTGAGAAAATATGGTATTTTAAGCCTTTTTTACTTGACTAGAATTGAATGATGATCACTTCAGACCATAAGAATTCTGTATACAGAAGGGCACACCTACTAAGGGCCTCTCTCTCTCTCTCTCTTTCTCTCTGCCAACACGAATGGGAATTTTACCTGTGAAAGAGTTGCAGCAACTCCTAAAGCAATATTTTATGCTTGCATCATTCTTTCTTATGCAGTGGTTAACTGAAAACCAGCCACACTGCAGATCACAGACAGAAAAAAATGTAGAAAAAAACCCCATGACTCTTTTACAGGCCTCAGAGTCGCTACAGGTATTAGCCATGACATTAGACATGGAAAAGTTGATACCGCCAGCAGGAACCAGAGAAATAAGAAGGATAGCTAGAACCCATCTGGGCTCCCATATGCTCAGTGGCCCAAGGCCTGAAGAATCCCAGAACATTGGTTATAAAATGCTGAAATATTTGACACTGTTCTGTATCATGGCTCTGTGATGATTCTTTTTTGATCAAGTATAAAATAAACACATGCTACTTTACAGTTTGTGTGATATTTTGTGGTCTTCAGGCAAAATGAAGCACCTTTTGTTTAACTCTGTTACTCATGCAATCCAAGATTTTAATTTATTGTTTTTGTTTTGATGAATTGACGATATATTTCCCTCAAGTTCACAGAGAACACTATTCAGCTAGTCCTTTGATGGTTAATTTGAATGCTTTTGCATTCCCATGCACAGGAAGTAGAAGGTGTCTGTCTTTGTACTTCTGAGGCAGAGTTAAAATCCCATTAAATAAGTATTAATATTACATTTTCTATTACTTGTCTCTCCCTTCCCCATGTGACTATGGTATTCTGCATCTGAAGCAGAGAAAGACAAATGGGTAAAAACCTCTCTCTCCCCTTGTCTCTCTCTCACTAAGCAGCACCTGAACACATTAAGCGCTTTCCATCTTGACCTGAAAGTTCACTAAGTGCATTCAGTTCTGTTGCAACCTAAGCAGCTGGGTGCTTTAGTTCCTTTTTGAGCCCCACTGTGATCCCCAAACTAGGCAGAATAGTGCTTAAATGTTCAGTCTGTCCCTGTGGAGTAGGCATGCTGTGAACAAGTCTAATCTGCATAAGCAGGGTTGGGCTGCTCTCCTTATGTGGGAGAACTGGGTTTAATTCCCCTCTCACCCTAAGGGGGTTCAAATCCACATCTTCATTAACACCCAGGCTGTAAGTTATTCATGGTGAGGGCCATTGTGCAGAAAAATGGACCACCGTACAGAAAGAGAACACAAGGGCTAGGGACAGACATTACACATAAACCGGTTTAAGTGATCAGAAACTAGTTTAAACCTGTAACAGAACAAATTTTCAGGACACATAAACCAGCTTGAAAATGGCCAAAACCGGTTTGAGAGAAACCTGATTGAATGTAGTATCAGACTTAACTGATTTGGGTCAAACCCGTTTATGCAATGACTGTCCCAAACCACTTCCTGGTTTAAGTTAAATCCCCCAGCATCCCAGTTGTTTTGCAACTCTGGACAGGACTCTGCTCTCTGCTCCAGCCCAGCAGGTCTGGCCTCTCCCCTCTGCTCCCTGGCTGAAGCTCTGGCAGAGACCGCAGGTACAGCAGGGCCTGCCTGGCTTCCTCCTACTCCACGCCAGCCCAATCCCTTCACCACTCCCTGCTCAAGCAGGGATTCCCTGGTCCCCTCTGCCTTACACAGACACCTCTCAGTATTAGCTAGCAGACCACATGCTGGCTATGGTCCATGCTATGGGGGACAGGGCAAAAGCAGACTGTCCGCTTAGGGCTTTTTGGAGCTAATCAACAGATCAGCTCGTGCTAATCAACAGGTCCCTCCACTCCTTCCTTGGAAAAAGTTGTTTAAGAAGAGCTTGGACCAATGAGAGAGGCATTTGTTTTGCTGATGGGTTGATAAATTCTGTGTAACTCCATGATGGCTGGGTAGGGGGGACCTCTCCCTAAATCTTTCCAGGGCCCTCAGATCAGAATTGTGGAAGATGTCGCAGGACACCTCTGTGCCCTGCTCCTAGTGGGTTATGAACTTAAGGGGGGAGGTGTGTCGCAGGGCACTTAAGTGCCTGCTCCTAGAAAGAGATACAGGTGCCGGTTGCTGGGGCAACCGCAGTTTGGTCAGATGACCAGAAGGGGGCAGGGCCTGGCCTATATAAACAGCCTAGGCTGAGGCCAAGCAGGCAGTTCTCCGCTAACATCTAAGGGAGAAGGAGCTCTGCTGGAGAGTGCAGCCTAAAGCAGCTTGATGGCCTGAACAGCTTTGGCTCAAGGATACTGGGAGAAGAAAGCCCTGGTAGGGATTTAAACGAAGATTAGACAGGTGGCATAAAGGCTTATGTTTAGCCATGAGGCTTAGTTTGAGTTGTAGCCGATTGGCTTATGGTTTTGCTTTGTTGTTACACCAGGGGACCGGGTGAGGCTATTAGGGGTTGAAGGAGGCCTCAGAGGGGCTCCACGGCGGTGTGGGGACCCTGGTGCCAGCAAGGGCACAGTATTGAGGGGGCATTGACCCCAGCCCTGCAAAAGGGGCACAGTGGATCGAGGGCCAGGCAAAGCTGAACTGCCTGAGCCGCAAATGCTTTAAGACCCAAGGAGGGGATTCAGGGGGCCAGGCACAACTATGGCCACCTGAGCCCAAGGGTGAGAAACCCCAGAGGGGTACAGACGAGAAACCCCAGAGGGGGCTTGTATTAAGGCCCAAGGAGGGGATTTGGGGCCAGGTAAGGCTACAGCCACCTGAGCCCAGTTGCAAGCACGGAGAAAGGCCCCAGGGAGGGCGCACAGGAATAGAGGCTCCACAAGGGCACAGATAGAAATCGACTAGACAATGTCCGGGACATCTGAGAGGCTTGGGGCATGGTATTAACGGTAGTAGGAGCCAGGCATAGCCCCTGTGGTGGGAGTGCACAGGATCATCCGTAGATGGGGCGCAGGCTGGAAGACGGCAGGGGTACCGTGTCCAAGGGGGCAAAAGGCAGCCTCCCTTAATACTTTTGTCATCAAAGAGGTGGCGGGCAAGAACAACGGTGCATGAACACCCACTTGGCACAGTGGGGGGCGCTAGGAGAGATCACGGCCACTCCTGGGTCCCCGCCCCGTGACAGAAGGGAAGGGAGGGCTGCTTCTAGCCTGAGCCACTGCAAGCATGTGCCTGCATTTCTTCAGTCCAGAGTGGATGTCTGTACAGTTACACACAGGTTTAGCCTAGTCAGGTTAGACTAACCTGCAAAGATTGAATCAATTCAGGCTCAGGCTTTTTGAATGTCTGTCCCTAGCCAAGGTGAAGCATAACTATTCCAGTGCTGGGAGCACTTTATCTGAAAGTGAAAAGCCCTGGGTCCCAGGGCTCCCAATATTATTCCTGATCTTTATCAGAAGCAGGACTCAACTCTTTCTCCAACCAAGCAAGCATAGCAACCACTGGGCATATGTGCTCATATTCCAACATGTACTTTTTCTTCCTGGTCCTCTTAATCTTGATTACCTGCCTGCCAATGGTATAGCCACAGTGGGAAGGGGTAGAGAGTGTCCCTACTGAGAATAGCTTACAACTTGATAAGGAACACATTTCTGTGGGAGGTATAGGTTTGAATTCCTGCAGGCTGAGGAAGGAGGAATTGGACCCAGGTCTACCACTTCCAGTGCTGTTACCAAATCTATCTTATCTGAAAAGTGGGTACAATCCCCAAGTATGTTTTGGGAGTTAGTCCTTTTTGATTCTTTCAAATAACACTTGAAGGCACCATCAATCAGTTGAAGGCTCCAGGCTGTGGATGCTAAGAGGACAGAGGTGCCTCCCTTCACAGGGCCCAATTCCCCTCGTGCAGAGTGAGGAGGCAAGGCAGTGGGCCTTATTCTGCATGGGGACATGGCCACTATATGGCATGTGGGACTGGGACCTGATCCAGCACATGGTAGAATGGGTCCCAGCCACATGTGTATCAGATTGGGCCCATGCAGTCGATATGGCCCACAGACCCATCCTTCACCAGTCATCCAGCCTGCAAATCAAAAAGGTCAGGCAGCTCTGGTTTAGACAGGGATGGTTGAGTGACAGGTTGGACTATGGTAGATGACCTCCTGAAGGCCTTTACAGCCCTGATTTTCTATTATTCTATGTTGCTGACAGGACATGATGTCACTGTAATAAGCAGGGATCCTGGTTTTCCCTGATACAGAATCACAGATTCTCTGATAAATCCCCCCAAATCTGTGATTAAAATGAAAAGCAGGTATTAGTTGAACACAATTTTTTATATATATTTACAATTTTAAAGCAATTTGGAAGCCTACCAGTGCCTCAATCACTATAATAAAATCAATTCTAAATATCTGTAAATTTAAGTATTTGATTTTGGGTTTTTTATTATGGAAAATCAGAGCTCCCTCTGCCCCTTTTGCTCACCAGGATGCAGGTTCAGGTCCCTCACTCCCCCACCCTCCTACAGCCCCTCTGGTGCCCCTCATATCCCCCCACCTTCTACACCCCTCACTCACAACTCCCTGCCATCCCCCAGCTGAGTGAGCCCCCACCTGCCAGAGCTACAGGTCAGGGACCCAGGTCTGCAGCCCCCTCCCCACCATAGGAGGCAGTGGCTGCTGCAGCAGAGCACAGCACTGAGTCCATCTCTTCCCCCACCCCTCTGCTGGCTGTTGCCTGCCAGCTGCAAGCTCAGGTGGGTATAGGGCCAGCTCCCCACCACTGCATGTGCTCCTGGGGAGGCACGGGGGACCCATGCCCCCTAGATCTGTGCAGAAGGCAGGGGCAGGCATGGACTGCCCACTGTGGGCTCAGGCTCCCTGCCCTGCTTTCCTCCCCCAGGGCCTCCAAAGCCTAGCAAGTGCAACCCAGTGCTGCAGGACACAGCAGGGCCATGCAGGGAAATTCATTACTGCTGCAAGCTCCACACTGCCCTGGCAACACATCCCCTGCATGTGCAACAGCAGGAGCAAGGGGCACAGCCTGGGTTGCATCCACTGGGTTGTGGAAGCCCTGGGGGAGGGAACAGGGCAGGAAGCCTGAGCCCACAGTGGGCAGCCCCCACCCCCACCCCATGTCAGGGGTTTCCCCTATACCCCTAGAGTGTGCACAGTACCAGGGAGTGAACCCCACCTCCTGACCCCCAGACAAGCCACTCACAGCCCTGTCCTGCTCCCTGCCAGGGCCCTGTGGCCACAAATTGCAGTCCTGGGCCCCAAGCCCTATGCACTACCTGGCTGGGCAGCATCCCGGCTCCAGCCCTGCCCAACTCCCTCCCTCCCTCCCTGCCTATGAGGGCCTCAATCCCCTCCCCCCCCCGACTTACCTACGGGATAAGCATCCAAATGTGTCTTGAAGGCATTCAAAGTGGGTGCTTGAACCACCTCCGGCGGCAGTCTGTTCCAAAACTTGGGGGTTTGGACCGTGAAGAAGTTCTTTCTTATGTCCAGCCTGAATCAGTCATGGTGGAGTTTATGACAGTTCGATCTTGTTGTCCCTCGGCACTCTGGTGAACAGACATTCCCCCAGATCCTGATGAGTACTCCTGATAAATTTACAGATGGCCACCAGATCACCCCTAAGCCTGTGCTTTTCCAGTCTGAAGAGCCCCGTGGCTCTCAGCCTGTCGTCATAAGGTCTGTTTTCCTGACCTCTGGTCATGCGCATGGCTCTCCTCTGCACCCTTTCAAGCTTCTCCACATCCTTTTTGAATTGCGGAGCCCAAAACTGGACGCAGTACTCCAGCTGCGGCCTCACCAAGGCCAAATACAAGGGGAGAATGATATCCCGGGATTTGCTTGAGAAGCATCTATGGATGCAAGCCAGCATTTTGCTCACTTTACTAGCCGCAGCATCACACTGAAGGCTCACGTGCATCTTGTGGTCAGTCATGACCCCCAAGTCCCTTTCATCTGTAGTGCTAACCAGTGTAGCACTGTCGAGCTGATAAGCATGCTGCAGGTTTTTCCTCCCAAGGTGGAGAACCTTGCATTTTTCGGTGTTGAACACCTTCAGGTTCTTGTCTGCCCATTTCCTGAGCCCGTCAAGATCTGCCTGGATCACCCTCCTGTCCTCAGGTGTGGATGCTTTACCCCAGAGTTTGGTGTCATTGGCAAACTTGACTAGTCTGTTTCTGACACCAATGTCCACATCATTGATGAAGATGTTAAATAGTATAGACCCTAGGACAGAGCCTTGAGGGACCCCACTGGTCACAGCGGACTAAGAAGATTGGCTCCCATTGACCACCATTCTCTGGGTCCTACCGTGGAGCCAATTCCCCAGCTAGAGGATCGTGGTGAGGTCAAGGTCACAGTTGGCCAGTTTAGCCAAGAGGTGATCATGGGATACCAGATCAAAGGCTTTTTTTAAAGTCAAGATATACAACGGAGATCTCTTCCCCCTTGTCCAGGTTGTAACAGGAGCAGAGTCCTAGGGTTACCGTGCTCTTCCCTGGTGCCCCTTACCGTGTCCAGTTTGTCTACTAAGCACCCTTCATTCTTGCCCGTCACATCTTTGATCTTAAATGTATATGATAGGGAGGCTGCCTCTTCGTCTCCCTGGACACGGTTTTCCCCCTGTACATTAGCCCTGTTCCGCTAATGAGTGTTCCAGCACACCCCAGCCTTATGGGCTATGCCTGGCTCCAACCACCCATTTACCATGCCCCAAGCCTCACTAATGTACCGGACGTTGTTCAGTCTTATACTCTCTTTGACGCTCGAGCTCTCTGCAGCCTGTGTCTTGCACTGTGCCTCACTGGGCGCTTGGGCTCTCTGCAGCCCTTGTCTCACAACCGCGCTTCTCTGGGCGCTCATAGAATCACGGCCCCCTTCTCTGGGGCTTCTCGCTGCCCTCTTCTCTGGGGCTGGGATCTCCACACTGCCGTGGGTCCCGTATGAGGCCTCCTCCTTTCCCTCCCAAGCCACCAGTCATAAAGAATAAACACAAAACTCAAGCCCCTAGGCTATAACATAAATTTCTGCCCATCGGCTACAACATCACTCGAGCCACCCCCAAGGGTGCTCCATCCTTCACTGTACCAGCTGCTCCTGCATTTTGGCCTCTTCTCTTCTCTTGCTCCGGCAGAGTTCCTACCCCTTTGGTTGCCAGCAGGGAACTGCCTCCTGGTCTCTGGCCTGTGATTTATATAGGAGCCAGGCCCTGCCCCTTCTGGCCAGCTGACCAGGCGGGTCCAAACAAAGGGAGTCCTTAGCTCCCTTTGGTTGCCCTGGCAACCTGCACCTGAGTGGTTATCTTGGCTCTCCAAGTAGCAGGCACCTTTGTGCCCTGCTACACAGGTGATAAGTCACTTGGTCATAAAAGGAAATGAGATTGGTCAGGCACGACCTACCCACGACAAACCCATGGTGGGTGTCCCTCAGGATATTACCTTCAGCTAGTCTGCTAAGGATGGCCTCTTTGATAATCTTTTCCAGGACCTTCCCCAGGATAGAGGTCAGGCTGATGGGCCTGTAGTTAGCCAGATCTACTTTCCTCCCTTTCTTGAAGATAGGCATGACATTGGCCCTCTTCCAATCATCGGGCACTTCACCAGAGCGCCAAGAGCTCTCGAAGAGCCGTGCCAGGGGCTGAGCTATGATGCTCACCAGCTCCCTGAGTACCCTTGGGTGTAAGCCATCAGGGCTGGCTGACTTGAAGGTATCCAGCTTGTCAAGGTGGATACCTTCAAGTCAGCTTCACGAGGTCAGCTTCGATGGAAGGAATCTCCCTCACTTGGGCCTCCCTGTCCCGCAGTGGGCAGGGCCGTCCCATGGGACTAGTGAAAAACTGATGCAAAGTACCCATTTAGCAAGTTTGCTTTTTCCTGGGCGTCAGTTGTCAGTTGCCCCATCTGGTTTAGCTGGGGTCCAACGTTTCCCTTACTTTTCCTCCGGCTCCCCATATATCTAAAAAAGGACTTTTTATTTTCCTTGATATTTGTAGCTAGCTGGAGTTCCATCACAGCCTTGGCCAGAGCAGAGTATTCCTCCTTGGTGGCGGTTCCAGTCCTCCATCCTTTGTAGGTCTTCCTTTTAAGACGCAGGAGGTCCGCCAGTTCCCTGGAGAGCCAAGGGGGCTGCTGTGCCCTTTTGCTGCTTTTCCTTCAAGACGGGATGGACTTTGCTTGCTCATTCAGGATTGCTCCCTCGAGGAGCAACCGCTTGTCCTGAACTCCCCTCACCATTGGGTTGTGGCCTTTGAGGGCGTCTCTGACAAGCCTCCTTAACTTGTCAAAGTCAGCTTTCCTGAAGTCAACAAGACTTCTGTGTTACTGACTGACTTGCTAGCTTTGCGGCAGATGGTGAAGGTGATCAGCTCATGGTCACTATCACCCAGCTTCCCTTTGATCGTTAGGTCACTGATTAGGTCATCCCCGGTTGCCAGTACAAGGTCAAGCAGCACTTTACCTCTTGTCGGCCCATAGACTTCGTGCGTCTGATAGAGGTCATCCACGCATGAGAGAAAGCTTTGCGACCGCTCCTCCCATGTGATGTCTGGGTAGTTCAAGTCTCCCATGACAACCATACACTGGGATCGTGTGGCCTTAGCCAATTCTCTGGTGAACCCCTTGTCAAGGTCTTGACCTGGATAGGGGGTCTGTAGTAGCCACTACCATAGTACCCCCTGTACTGTGTTCCCCACAGATTTTAACTGAGAGGGTCTCAAGTCGTCCATCATGGGTGCCAGTGTCAGCTTGCAGGGAAGCATAGCTTTCCTTGACATAGAGAGCTACATCCCTGCCCCTTTTGTCCACTCGATCCCTCCTGTACAGTGTATAGCCGTCTATACCCATAGTCATGGGTGGAGTTCCCCCAGGTCTCTGTTATCCCAATGACATCATAGTTATTTGCATTTAGCAGGAGAACAAGTTCCTCCTGTTTATTCCCCAGGCACCTGGCATTTGTGTATAGGCACGCAAGTGTCCCCTTGGGGGCCCTTGCCCTGCCTACATTTTGTTCCAGAGCTGGTGCTGGGGTGGGATCCCTTAAGTGCCTTGGCCTGCTGACTTTCAAGGGCTGCTCAGTGGGCCAGCAGTGGCGGTAGTCCCCCCATCCCCTGGCAGGTTTAGTTTAAAGCCCGGTGAAGCAGGTCAGCCAGTCTGGCTGAGAAGAGCCTCCTCCCCAACAGAGAGAGGTGGAGGCCATCCCTTCCCAGCAGCTCACTGCCTCTCTCTCCAAAGAGCGGACTGTGTTCATGGAAGCCAAAGCCTTCCCGATGACACCAGCAGCGCAGTCTTTGGTTGACCACCTGGATCCTCCTCTCCCTCCTCAGCCCATAGCCCAAGACTGGGAGGATTGAAGAAAACACTACCTGTGCCCCCAGACCTTTTAGCCCCGCACCCAAATCCCTGAAGTATCTCATGACCTGGCTGGCAGCACTCTGAGCTGTGTCATTGGTGCCCACATGGATGAGGAGCATGGGATAGTGGTCAGTGGGCTGTAGGAGCTTTGGGATCTTCTCCTCAATGTCTTGGATGCAGGCTGCTGGGAAGCAGCAAACTTCTCGGGCTAAGGGGTTGGGGCAGCAGATTGCCCCTGCAGTCCCCCTCAGGATGGAGTCTCTCACAACCAACACTTTGCATTTGGTCTTAGGGAGAGCAGGGGCGAGTAACAATAGTTTACTCCAGGCATGTCCCTATTTTGCTTTTTTGGGGGGTTTGTGGTTTTGGGTTTTTTTAATCTTTTTATCATTGGTTCTAAGCAAGACAGTTCTTGTTGCATTCTTATTTCAACGTTGTGGTTACCCCACTGGGCAGTGAAGTATATCACCGTCTGATATTGATGGAAATATGAAATCGACCATCTTCTTCCTGTCACATCAGTCTGTTCAGCCAAGTGGCATTATTTTGAATGGACTTCCATTTCCCATCCTCCCCCCACCCCCTTTCTGCCTTATGCTAGTTTATATCAAACTCCTTCAGCTGAGATGTCTCCATGGCATTATTTGTCCTCTGAGTGTGTTTTCTTCTTCCAGCTAGCCTCTGTTGATTTAGTTGGTTACCCCTTACTAAATATGCATATTAATTTGATAATCTTGTAAGCCATTAAATAAGGAGTAATTCTTTTTAACACCAAAGCTGTGATTCATACAGGAAATGGGTTTTTTCTTTGTTTTACTGAAAACATTCCTAGTGCACACAAGAAAACCACACATGGAAAATGTGTGTAATCTGTTTGTACCTCAGCTGTGAGGAAAATGTTTATATTATACCATGCTTAATAAAACTGAATTATTGGTAAATCCTCAAATATTTTTTGTTGGAAGTGGGATAGGTCCATGACTTTATTTTTGCAGAAACAGACCAACTCTTCCTCCCCCGCAAACACTCTTATTGAAATTTGATTCTTTTTGTGTGGTTTGTAACCATTTAAATAACTTATTTTTCAGGAGTTGAGGACGTTAGTATATGTGAAGAGCCACAACCATTTTGTGTTCATGACACAAAATCAACCCTTCGTATAACCTCCAACTGTCTTCAGTCACCCTCCTCATTACCAATGAAAATTCTGACCAAATACTAAATATACAAAGATAGCACAATTTAATCAGGTTTTACCATATAGCATACACCAAAACAAGTGTTTAGCAAGTGACGTGTTTCCAAAAGATCCTAAACAGGCCTCTCTGTTTTTTTCTAGACAATCTCCAGCTTTTCTCCTCCCTAAAATCATTGGTATGCAGTAGGCTTAAAAATGACAGATATCTAACCTTAGCTTAACCATGGGAGCTTTTATTTGGCTCATTGACTATTTGCACTGTAACATTTTACTTCCAGAATTAATTTTTTATGCAAAGTAACCAGAATTTCCGGAGCTAAAACCACTGAAAATAGCATGGAGGGTAGATAATTAGTACACTCATTTTCTTCCGCTTTTCAATCTCAAATTCAACTGTAGATTTACTTCAGAGGTAAAACTGTTTGATCCAAGACCCCTTATAGGATTCAGTAAAGCAAGTGCCCCATCGTGTGAATTCTAGTCAGCAGTGGTAGATACTCTCGGCTACTATTTTCTTAAGTACTAAAATCCCTCACAGATTTTAATATCTATTTCAAACACCAGTGTGACAAAATGACAAAGTGTAGTGGTCCAACACTGAGGAAAGCAGTCTTCTGGGGTCATTCTTTTCCTTCTACTAACATCCTGTCCCACAGTGGGTCTATTGATGTATACCTGGAAGAAACTGTGATTGATCTAAAACTTATATTAAAGGAAAACAATGTCTCTTCTATTTGTTTGGTATATAAGCACTTCTTCCACCTTCTAGATGTCTTGGCCATACATCTGAAGAAACAATATATTAGGAAAGAAAAATAAAACTAGAAATTGTTTCTCACTAGGGTTGTGCGAAGCTTTGGATGCTAATTCTATTCCAAGGAGATTTGGCCCAATTCGGTAGCTGAATCTCTGAATCTGAATTGAATCAGGGGACCAGTTAAAAGGTCCAAATCGATCTGAAGGTCTCTGAATCAATTTGGAAAAGATTCAGAAAGCTTTGATGATTCAGGCAGTCCCTGCCACTGCAGCACGGAGCTGGACCGAGATTCCAAGCTGGTAAATAGGGGG
>NW_017728886.1:155143335-155157821 GCF_001723895.1 Crocodylus porosus
GTCTGCCCTGCCCACCCCAGCTCTGGCCCTTTAAGAAAAAAACAAACAAACCCCGCAGAGCCCCCCATGCAGTCTGGGCTTTTTTTTTTTTTTTTAAGGGTCAGAAGCTGGGGTAGGCAGGGCAGCCATTGCTGGGACTGGGAGAGTGGGCAGGGGATGGGGCCTGTGTGATTTGGAGATTCAGCCGAATCGATTCGGGACAGTGATTCAAATCATGGGCAACTGGTGCCACCTTAGACTGCGACCAGTCCTGCCAACTGGGTGGGGGGCTCCCCCATGAGCGATACTGCCAACTGGAGAAGGGGGGGAGTCAGTGGATTGCTACAGCGGCTCCCAGAAATGGCCGCAGCCACTCCCAGAAGTGACTACAGCTATTGAAGTGATTGTCCGGCGCTTGCAGGAGGTGGGGGGAAGGGGGCATCAGTGCTCCAACCTGCCCCCTGCCCATTGCCTAAGTGGCAAGTGTGACCAGTCAGGGGGTGCACCGGCAGTCTCAGGGGGTGTATGAGCACCCCGTACACCCCTATGCTTCACCACTGATTCGAATCACTAAATCGAAACACTGTCCCACAAATCGACTGAATCCAAAGCGAATACCAGCCACTTTGCATAGGCCTATTCCTCACCACAAAACCAGGGGATAATTAACCCAAGGTTAAATTGAATTCTTATCAAGTATTATAATCAAATAGTTAAATATGAAATTATCATGCCCCAACCCTTCCCAATGGGTAGGGTAAAGAGAGATGCTGCATCACATCTTGTGAGGCCTCTTGGAATACTGACCCCTTATGGAGAAGAATGCTCCTCTGACAGTTTTTCTTTCTCATTTGAGGAAACTTGGATGAGATGAGGGGTCTCTAGACAGAACATCTGCAGTTCTGTCAATATTGCATGGCAGTTTTGCCTACCATAAGTATTCAAAAACCATGAGCCATGTCCCTGAATAGGATGAGATTTTTTAAAATATTGTAAACATCAGGTCTTTCTTTTTGTTTTCAGTTCTTTTGTCCAGCAGCTCCCTGCTTAACTATCTGTTTTAAAAAGATAATTGAAACTCTCATATGCTGAGAGTATGTACCATATTTACTCAAATATAAGATGGCCCTCCAATAATTAGATATTATATATGAAAAATGTATACACTCATTATAATTTTTCAAGTATAAAATTTAATCATAGGAGGTTTCCCTTGAATTTGTCCCCCTCCCACTGCTGCAATAGGGAAAATAAACCTGAGGAGTCAGATAGACCCCTTGTCTTCTGCTTCCACCAGCTTCTTCCCTCTGCATCCCTTTCCTCCTGTACGTACTGTCAGAGCCCACTCTCCTTGAGCACGTGGAAGTGAGGAGCAAATTTGAAAACAATGACCTTGAAATTAAACATAGCTATTAGTAATTTGCATATAGTATTAGACTGCCCTAAAACTCGGTACTGAAACTGCATATTTTTTAAGTGACGCTTAATGTGCAGTAGCCTATTTTACTGCACATTAGCATAATTGCAGTTTTTAATGTGGTGCTTTAATGCACAGTAAAATAGGCTGCTGCACATTAAAGCACACATGTAGATGTGTCCTGTGTATACTCCACATAATTTTCACAGAGGATCCATGTGCTAATTAGCTGCTAACTAATGACTGGAACTGGGTGTTCTTGTCATGAATCCTGGTATCCCCCAGAAATATATAGGCAGATGCAGTGCAGGGCACCCTGATTCAGCTCTACCTCATGGAGGGCAGGACCACACTAGTTATATGCAATGGGCTGAGAGAGGTGGCAACAGAGGGATTCTGGATGACTTATTTGGGGTCCCAGTGGTGATGTTTGCCAGACATTTAAGGCTAGTGAAGAAACAGGGATCATTGGAAATGGGAAATAAATGTATAATTCAGCTCTGGGAGTGAAAAGGAGGTAAAAATGTATTTAGTGTAGTGGCACGCTATGACTTAAAATGAAGAGTCAGTGCTGAGGGGGACTGCATTCAATTGACACTACCATATGTACTACCATAGTTTCAAGCAGGCAAGTGAGAGTAGGTGGTATCTGAACTCCAAGCCTCTAAGTTTGAAGTTTGTCCATAGGATGTCTGCCATGGATTTGGGTGTATCTGAAGCACCAGGCTGAAGAGTCTGGGGGAGAGAATATTTATGCCACATATATAGCACCACACAGACTGAAATGATTGAGTTCTGTTCAGTCAACAGAATTTAGAACTGATTTAGCCCAAGGCGTGAAATTTCCACCAAAAAAAATGTGTTAGGTTCCCATCAGTATGTTTACCCAGTGTGCGCCATGTGTTTTAGTCATGCCCAGTGTTGCCTGCATTTAATCAACTTCTTAGTTGGTTTCCAATACTGAGAATGTGCTGCTTTTGGCAGCAGTTTAATGATAGACATTATATTTAATGAAGTTTCCTTGTATGCAAAGATAAGCCTAGGAGCTTTTTTCCCCCATGCTGATTGTATGGGGCAGGGGGTGGACCTTGTCTTGTATTTGAGTAAATATGGTAAATTGGGACTTGTGACAGAGCATTAACAGCACCATTATCTCCCATACTTTTTGCCTGTTGCACATTATAAGATATTCTTGGTGTTTCAGCTTTGTAGTTGCAGGTGAGGGTTCAAAATGATGATTTGAGGGTTTCCTTTGGTTAATCTTTGTGTTTTTGTTTGGTGTTTTTTGTCAAAATGTAGGGAGGAGAAGGGGAAACAGCTGTGTAATTAAATTCAGTTACTTCTAATCAAGCTCTCCACAAGACTAAATTTCTTTAGTCACGTTTTAAAGTATTACATATCTGAAGTGGTTCATTGGCAATTGTAGCTAAGTGCTCTGTAAAGTACAGGAGGAGTCAAATCAATGGGAAGTTTGCTGTGGTTCTAATGAACTTTACAAAGTTTGCCAAACTCTGCCTATGTTGCACTATAAATAGCTGTAGTGAGTGTTGCTGGCAGGAAGCCTTTCCAAAAGTTGTTTCCTAGAAATGAATGAAAGTTGACAGATACCTACCTGCAATTAAAACCTTTGCTCTGACATACCTGTTTCTGAGTTGTTGGAAATTTCAGTTTCCTCCTTTGTGAATGTGATTTTGCAGCTTCTTGCCTTTTGGGGCAACATTTCTTATGGCTGTGAGTGTCTAGTTTCTCATTCTTTGCAGATATAAACCTACGGAGTTCACTGTAGTTGAACAATTTAACTAAAACAGAAATGAAATAGTAAGGGCAGGGGAGTTGTATTTCATTGGAAAGTGAAAAGGTACTTATCTTTGAGTAAGAAAGGAAAGATTAAAGCACCTTTAAGATTTAAATTGATCCCAGTATATGATGAGAAGGATCCTAAATGGCTTCAAATTGCGGAGATTACCTTGTAATTTGTACATATTGCTTCTGTAGGCTGCTGCGGAAGCTAATTGCCAGACATCCTGTGGTTAAGTTCTCATCCTTCCCAGTGACTGAAGTTCATAATTTTATCTGCTAGTAAGTTTAATGTTATCCATCTCTTATGTTCATTTGTATATAGTAGATGTGCTGGCAAATCTTTTAATTATGCCAAATAAATTTTGTGTCAGCCAGTCAGATTAAAGGACAGTTCAGTGTTAGGAAAGTTAAAACAAATTATACCACTTCAGCCACAGCATGGTCATCTTATTTGAAAAGTGTAATCCAGTGGATAGGAAACACTGGAGTGGGAGCTGATTTCTCTTGTTGGCTCTGCCACTGAGCTGCCATATGACCATGAGCCTGTCACTGTACCTCTACATGTCCTTTTTCACCTTTAGGAAATATTTTTCTGCTTTCTTCTAGAGAGGGCTGCAATAGTAAATTCAGTTAATTCTTAGTTGTGAGGAGTTCAGAAGGTGAGGCGCATATATTTATGCAGTGTGCTCCTCAGACAAGCTGCTATGGATGGCCATGTCCCTGAGTGACAGAGCTGCATGAAAAAACTGTTCCCTGAGCAGACCACCCTTGACAGTGCAGTTGTCATTCTGCTACGTTTCAAATCAGGAAGGTAAAAGGAGGAATGTACATAGACATCAGTGCTTGTTCATTATGCTGACTTTAAATATTCATTGCTCTCCCTCTCTCTCTCATGTTTTGTGCATGCAGAGTCTGACTAAACCATCCTTACACATAAGGTAATGCCTGTAACATTCAACTAGATAGTTACTAAATATACAGCTATAGAGAAAACAAGATATACAAAGTACCTGTGATAGGAAGCCCAACTGATTTGTTGAAAATCAGTCATCTTGTTGTGTTAAGAGACCACAGTAAGCACATTGTACATAGAGCCACTGCGGAGAAAATGAGAGGAGGAAGCCCCTCTTTTCCCTTAACTCAGCAGCAGGCAGACTACCACCTGAGGGAGAGGCCGTACAGCATGGCTTTGTTCGTGTGTGTGTGTGTGTGTGTGTGTGTGTGTGTGTGTGTGTGTGTGTGTGTACATTTTTTTAAACTAGCACACAAAGTAGGCCAGGCTAGAAAGCAGATCACTAAAGAACCCACTTCTCTAAGCATAGAACAAATAGAGATGCCAAATGGGCTTGGTAATTGTCTGGTGATGGGTTTTGGGGGGTTTTTTTGTTTGGTTTGGTTTGGTTTTTTAATATGGGCAGGTTAACAGAGGGTCCCACAAGGGGGGCATATCACTTTTGTGAAGACCTCCTTCCCATTAGATGGCTGAGAACACAAAGAGCAGCAGCAGCCTGTCAGGATTCCTCTGCTAGTTTTTCCTTTTTTTCTGAAATAATTTTACAATTGGGATTTTTCTAGCTCTTGCATAGCAAGTGAGAGCCTGGACCTTTTTCTCAGGTCGATAAAGTGGAAAGAGAAAACTTAGAGATGAAATGTGAAAAGAGCTAAGTAACTAGGAGAAAAAGACAAAAAAATGAAGTCTGACTATGATAGAAATGAAGGCAAATGTGAGAAGGAGGTCTTTATAAAGAAAGAGTAGTCCAGGGCTAGGTTTTGAAATGCAAGTACCTACTCCTATGTCTGTACCAAACATTACACCCACATGAGATGACTTCTGCTGGAGAACACTGGCCCTGCAAAAGAAGCCTACTTAAAAAGGTACAAGGTTTTGAAAGAATAATGGGTGAGTGGGGTGAGGAAGCTAGGACAAAAACAGTGTGTGTGTACACACATGTACACGTGCACACACACACAAACACGTGTGTGTCCAGAAGCTAACATCAAAATAACCCCCCATTCTGTCTGTCTGTGACAAAGTGGGAAACCACACAGTAGCTGGGAACACTGATGGTGACATTGTTCAATGCACCTATCATTTACAACTACGTAGTCCAGTAACTGATCACTGCACACAAAATAGTTTTATTTCAAAATTGCTATTACTTACTGGAGTACCCTCATGTGATATTATGATATCAAATTTATTTAATCAGATTTCTGTGTGGAACCAGTTTTCAATAGACAGGATACCAGAACCCCAGATCAGACATAGTTCAGAAGTATTCATGTGTATTCAGTTTTGGTTGGGCCCAGCATCAGATTGGAGGAATCTCCAGGGTTACCCTCATTCGTATTCATTAAAAGAGGGGAATCCAGACCCACTATTATGAATTCTGAAAACAAACGGGAGGGAAATGGCATCTCTCACAGCATTCTGCCTATAAATTAATCAACATGTGCATGTATGTGTGTGTTGTGCTACCTTTGTAATCTACCTTTAAAGAGCTGGAGAAGGAGGATGGTCAGATAGCATGCTGGAGAAGGATTAGGTTAGGTGACAGGCAGTTTCCTTTGGCTAGGGCAGGATGTGTGTAGGTAGCTTGGTGACCAAACATGAGTTGGACTTGGGCTGGTGGTGTGATAGTAAGCAGGCCACATGGATCTGGTTTTTGGCATGGCCTAGCACAGCTGTTAGCAATCTGATGGTGTATGCCACCAAGCACTATGGAAAATGAAGTTAGGTAACAACTGGCCAGAAGTTCTTCAGCAGATGACTATTTTTAGCATTGGTGGCAAATCATTTCTTTTAAAGTAAATAATATTTCTTGGGTTTAATTGTTATGATAAATGGCTATCATGTTATGGAGATAATCTCCTTGTGTGACTTCCACCAGTAAATAATCCCTTTTTCTCCAATATCCTGATAGCTTTCCAGGCTGGCCCAAAGCTCTATCTGGTTGCATGGTGAGAAAAGGGAGAACTTCAGATTCCACCACTGGAAACAGATGGTATTCTATTAACATTTGTGAGTGACCGTGATAGAGGTATGCCAATTTGGAGAAAATATTGGATGCTGTCTCTGAAATCCCCACACCATCACTAATCCTATAATGTGTAAAGTTTTATCCTTAAAACAGGAGGGAGCTATTCCTCAGTCAGGTTCTTACAGTATTCCAGTGCTGGATTAGATAGTTAAGTGCTGGAATAGTTAAGGTTATATTAAAAATGGCAGAGACTGAACTATCTTCTGTTAGGCCACTATATGAAACTGTTTTCCTTACATGTAAAACTTTTATTTGACCCTGATGGATTATAGGAATGGATTTTTTTTTTGGTCCAGACTTGGAGGATCCAAGTGGCTTAACCAATATGTGTGATTAGGATGATTGCTGCTATTTCTCCTCACCTGTTTTTTTTTTTTTTACACACACACACATTTTATATATTTTTATATCTTTATATCTTGCATTTCACCGTTAGTGTTTCAGCATTTTTGTCATCCTCTTCTCTGTTAATTATAGTGAAGCACACAGCATAAGGTGCCTTTTTGGCTGCAAGATATCATTTAGGTTATGACATGCCTCAGTAGGGGTGGGGGAAAGAAGTGTGACATGGCTTCTCCTTTACTGAGAGGCATGCCACATGTCTCAAAATGCTGTAGTTCACTCTCACATTTTATAAAATTAATTTCCATTCTGTCATGGTGTTTCACACATTTATGTTCTGAAAAAGTTAGTGTATTCTTTAACTTACTGACTTTACTAAGAAGAATTAAGAATAAGTTAATAAAGCATCCTACCCATACTTTATATGTAGCAGACACACATATGGACAAAATCAAAATCTATCAACCAGTTTATAGGAATGTAAGGCAGATCCTATACCATGTTGAAATACCTAAGTATGTTCCTACTTCACCCTGCCAGAGTTCATAACAAATGTTAGCATGCTTATTTTCTAACACAGTGCTATCTTAATCTTATGACTAAGTCACAAAAAAAGCAGCAGCTAGGAGGAGGACCAACCTGCCTCTTGCATGAACTGTTTTTTAGGTACTCCAACAAGATAAAATCAATTGTATGTAGGTGCTTAAGTCCAGTTAGGCATTTAATAGATGGAATAGGATCTGGCTCATAGACATCTACAGGTGCCTCAGATTCTTGTGTTACTCTTCAGAGCTTAACTATTTGCACTTATAAATGTATATGATAAATTTAATCCTTTTTCTATTGACACTTATCTATAATAATTTTTTTTATTTTGTTACAATTTATCCCAGGGGCGGGCAAAATATGGCCCATGGGCCTGATCCAGCCCACCAGACAATTCTATCTGTCCCATGGGGCCCCTCCATAAACCCTCTGTAAGCCCTGGCCCTGGGCTGCCCCCTGCAAGCCACCTCCATGGAGGTGCTAAGCAACTGCTTTTCCATCCCAGCCTGGCCTGATCTGCCCTGAGCCCGGGAGCGCTAGAGAAAAGAAGCCTCTGCCTGGCAGAGCATTTGCCTGGCTGCCCCAAGGCTGTTCCCAGCCTCCCTGCCTGTGAAAGTGGCAATCCAGGTATGGAAGCCATGTGCTGTGGGGCTGGACTGGCCCTGCACGCTGCAGGAGCACAGGAGCTGCATACTGCGGGGCTGGGTTGGGCTGGCCCTGCATGCTGCCACCATGTGCAGCAGGAGACAGAGGTGGGAGCATGAGAGCCATACGCTATGGGGCCAGGTGGGACTGGCCCCACTTGCTGTCACTATCTGCAGCTGGGGACTGGGGTGGGAGCATGGGAGCTGAATGCTATAGGGCCAGGTGAAGCTGACCCTGCACCTTGCCACAAGATGCAGCTGGGGACTCAGGCAGGAGTGCTGTGGAGCCAGGTGGAGGTAGCCCCAGATGCTGCAGCCATGTGAAGCCAGGGCCTTGGGCGGGAGCTGCGTGTTACAGGGCCAGCTGGGGCTGGCCCTCCACATTCATTGCCACCACTTGCAGCGGGGGACTGGGGTGGGAGCATGGGGAGCTGCACACTATGGAGCTGGGAAGGGCTGGTGGCTCACTACCACCACATGCAGATCCAGGGACTCGCACACTCTGAGGACTCTGAGGACCCCCCGCCCCACACACACATACTTGCAGCCTCCTACCCCCCGACCTCCACCATACCCCCAAACACAGACACCCTCTCACCACCCCCACACACACACCCACACCCCTGCTATACCCACACCCCTCCACACCCACCCCCGCACCCTCCTCTACATACCCCATCTACTATACCCACACCCCCCACACACATCCCACCACACACACACACTCCTCAACCACACATCCTCACATACACCCCTGTATCCTCACACACAATATACAAGAATAAGATTGTATTTTAAGCAATTACACAATCACCTCTAAATATACTACACAAACACACATACATCAGGACAAAATGTGTTTTAAAATAAAAATAAAATAAGTTATAATAGATATTTGATTTTTTTTAAGTATATGATTTGGGGGTTTCTCTGGTTTCAAGATGGTATCCCCCCCCAAAGGAGTACTTTCAGGGCAAGGGGAAGGGACTTCCAGTGGCAAACGTCAGAGTTAAAGGTGGGATTTCTGGTCCCAAGCAGGGGGCTGGGCACCTGTCAAGGGTCAGGGCTACCCTTATGGCCCTTGACAGCTCACCAGAACTCATTAAACAGCCCTCTAGCCAAATAATTGCCCATCTCTGATTTATCCATTATTTAAATTAATTTGAACACTTTATGTGAATGTTTTTCATATAACTGTTGAAACTATTCAAATCATTAACAGTTTTTGACTATTTTCAATTCAGCTTTCAAGGTGTGAAGGATGAAGTGACTTGCATACAGTCACATAAGAAATCTTTGACAGAGCCATGAACTGACCCCAAATTTCTTTGTTTGTGATCATAATCACAAGACCAACCTTTGGCAAATTTATATAATTCATATAAATCTTTTTAAATTAGAAAATAAAAGGGAGAAGAAAAGGGTCACAAACATCTTTGGAGCAAAGTCATATTTTTATTTGAACAAATGGTTAACAAACTATTATTCACTGCACTGGCCCCAAGTCTGCCTATTACACCTGGGACTTCTCATTTGCTGGAAGAAATATTTTGATTGACAGGTTCAATGGTACTTATGATGCTGTTGACGAGGCTAACATGCATCTCTATTACTGTAAACCTGTAGAATGTGTTGTGGTGAGCTGATTATGTGAACAACTGAACAGTAGGTCCTATGCCTCTCACCCCAATTGCCATCTTCTGATCAAAGGTCTCTGCCTATATGCATCCCTCTCGGTATTCCTTGTGCATTGATACCCATGCTGCACAGTTGCTGCTAGACCCTCATGCACAGAGGCTGGCCTGGTAAAACTGTGAGAGACACCTGCGGAAGAAAGGATAAGCCCTAGCCAAAATGCTGATCTAGTTCTCAGGAAGCCAGTGGGAAAATCCCACTGCATTTGAACAGAAATAAGATGGGACAATCTATTTCACTCTTGAGTGCTGTGCCACCACAAGGGGAAAAACTGGACTCCTAGGACATATCCACACAGCACAGAGGCTCTGAGTTAGTTACAAAGGTGCTAGCCTGCATGAGAGCTTGCATGTTGTAAGGCAGCACCCCACAGAGGTCCCAAAGCTAGCTTTTCTGGAGCTGGCTCTGGAACTGGAAACAATATAGCTTTGTGAATGCAGTACAGCACCCAGGCTAATTAGCTTTGCTGGGAAGCACCACTTCTGAGCCTGGGCACACTGCCATGTTAATGTGGGTATATGGCTTCCAGTCCCAGTTGGGTATCTCTGCATGATGCTGCCTTGAACCATACAAATGCACCTTTTAGTCTTGAATCCTGCTTTTTGATACGCAGGTGCCCATTCTCTTCATAACTCAGCTCTTACTGATGCACAGCAGCTTGTTTATTTGTGTTTTGTATGTGAATTGGGGTATTTGTGACAGGCACAGGCTTGGCAGTGCTGGAGACAGAAGACTTCTGTGCACTGAATGGTTACCTCAGTGGTGCTGATTTTACAAGCTATGTTGTGATGCATATCTATGTATCAGAAGTCAGAACTGAGACATTAGTGAGTATTCACCAAAGCTGTTAATCCTACTAAGCTGCAGCCACCCGCTAGAGTTGGTATTCTCATCACCTAAATTCCTAAATGTACTTCTCAGACACATTCCCTCCTAACACAAGCTGCCTAAACATCTGTGGCGAGACCAAGGAAAACATGGAGAAAAGACCCAGAGATGAATATTTCAGCAGAAACGTGGGAAGGAATGCAATGCAACTCACGCACCGCCTTCTGTACTGTATGCCATAAATTAGCACAATATAAATTTATACATATTTACACCAGATAGACCAAACTATATAAATCCTCAATATTCAGCCTGCTGTAGTAGGTGTAAGCAAGGAGTCCATATGCCTTAGTTGAGTTCATTGGAGCTGTAGGGAACAAAATGTTTCTTTGTGAAATTTCTTATGTTAAGGAAATTATGACTTTATGGTAATTAGTGCAGTTCCCAATGTTTGCTGTTCCACACAATAAAAGCAAAGGGAAATCTTATTATAGTTCTTTCTCTAGCTAAGGCCCCGATTCAGCATAATACCATTATTTAAGTATATGCATAACATTTTTTGTACATGTGTTAGGACCTAAAAGACCAAGAAACTACTTGGCAGGAGAAGGTATAAGAGTCTTTTACTGTACAAGCATATATTCCTCATGGATTAGTGTGCTATCAGTAATAAATCTAAATCCTTGACATTTCATTAGATGTAAGCATTGTCTTCTCCACTAACTTGCGCCGCTTCTTCTGAATTGCTAGCATCTTGCACCCACTTTGTATCACAGAGCATTTGGGAAGCAATCAGTGTCTTGCAGGAATCATCATGCACAGTGGTGACTTCTTTCTGTTTCTTTAAATACTGTCCTCTTTCTCTGACAAACATTTTTACTGATACTTCACTGGATTCAAGGAAGTCACAAATAAAAGGACAAAAACCTTTAAAAGGAGTAGAGACCTTGATGGCTCCCTGCCTTCTGGATTCCATTTCTTCCTTTTTAAAAAACAATCTGTCTTGCTACAAAAAGAACAAATAAAATATATATTGCAAATGTTGATGATATTTTACCCACGTTCATAAGGAGCTTAGACATCTGTGAAGAAAGAACTCGCCTATAAGCACTAAGTACTGAGACTATTTCATTGAAATAAATGTAACAAAATGGTGAGGACCTGAACTCCAGCTCTAAGGACAGAACAATGAATGCCATCATAGTTTTATTTTAATTAGTATGTTTCTAAACTTTGTAGTCAGGAAAGGTAGCTGAATCCTAGAAATGTGTCTTTTATTTTTTCAGCCACAAAGTACAACTCCATAATAACTTCCACTGACGCTATGTGTTGATATGGGAGTACACTTGGGAAACATAAGGTGAACCAAGTAATGGTAAGAAGTGAAAAGTGCACAAGGTAAAGCTTATTAAAGTCTAGTGTGAATTATGCCATCCTGGAGTAAAGTAGGTTTAGACTAGATCTGGATGAAAGTTTTCAAACAAATTGTAAATTCACCATAAAATGCTATTTCACCTAAAAATAAAAGGGAAACATTTTTTTGGAAACAATTGATATGACATTTTCTAAATGTAGCATTTCATTTCAAAAAGCCTTTTTTCTGTGGTAAATATGTGGTTAAAAAGGTTTGGGGAAACTGTAATTAGCCTGGAAAAGGAAAGTTTAGCTTCAAGTTTACCTGCATGTTTTGGATCAATCTTAAATTAGTATTATTTTAAACTTTTCAATTGGGCAATAGCTCCAAAGCATCTACTGTTTTTTCACAGCTTTTTCCAAGTTTGCTGTAGGTTACAGGATAAAGCAACAACCATCAAAGGGCACTCTAACACTGAATATAAATATCTACATCGGGAATGTACGTGCTTTAAGTTAAACACATTGACATTGCCCCTTTAATGGGTTCATCTGAACCTTTCTGAGTCTCCCTCTCCCAAGCTCTCTTAACCTTAACCAGCTCACACAAGCCTGTCATGGAAAAAGTTAGAATAGCTGTTCAATAATACAAAGAAGGCAAATACCTTAGGTGTACTATCATACAACATCTGTTACACACAAAGAGTCAGAGTCACCTCTACTTCAGTGATTCTACGGAAGTTGCATTACGGATGAATTTGTCCCTAAACAGTCTTCCTTCTAGGACTTCATCTGTTGACTGTGCTTTTAGGGCCAAATCCTGAGATCCTTGGTCCAGTTGTTCTGAGGCCTTTTTAAGGAGCAAATTTCTACTGGAGTCACTTTTACATGGCCTGCAGGAAAAAACAAAATTTGCAGATCCACTCTGGTGAATGGTATGGAATTGGGATGTGAACGGGACAAACAAAAGCCTAACTCTTAAGGATCCTCAAGCATGGTACCTCCTGCTCTACACAGTGATGAGAAAGTAAACTGCACAATTTACTACCAGAGTTTTAATTAAACTTCTCTTTCTACCTGGCGTCAACTGTCAAATTGTCTCAAAGTTATCTTAATCTGAAATAAATATTAAGGGGTTCTCCCCCTTTCTTTCATTTTCATAGATGCCTTAGGGTATCATTGTATTATCTTGCCCTTTGTGACTTGTCAGTGTAGGTCAAGTGTGGTGGAAATCAAAAGCAGAACATATGCTCTTCAAATATATACTTGTATTACCACTGATGTGTTCAATGAGATCTCCTTTGAGAGCACTATAAATTCCACTCTGAAGCTTTTTACAAGTTTTAATTGAATAACAGCAGAAGCTAGAAGGAAGGGCTGTTTTCTTACTTGATGTTCTCGGAAGCCTGTTTCTAAGGTCTTGGAAGAGGACTGCTGCTGTACTTGAATTAGAACTAGGACACGTGAATGACATTTCATATTCAACAATGGAAATCAACTGAGTGTTTCTGTGTTTTCTTTACCACTGCATCAGAGTTATGATAATATGCTTCCTTCTCTAAATAGAAACCCTCCAGGGAAGTTTTGTGTACTCTAAATAGCATCTCAGTCTGATCAGACACTGCTTCATGTGTATATAAAGCATAATAGGTTGAGATACCAGAGTATATTGTTAATGCTTATTAGAGGTTATTCATTCCAGGCTAGACTACTTTGTGAGTGGGGCATAAAGTAGAAATGGTAAGTGGTGCACATTTTCTCCTTTTTTTTTTTGTTTTTCTTTTCTTTTCTTTTCTTTTTTGAAAAGTCTTCACTTTTTGCCACAACTTCCATATAATTCTGAACAGAAAATGAAATATTTTCCACAAATGCCTGTATCTAAACTATTTGCATTTTTACATGGGTGTTTACAGGGGATAATCCCTCACAGCCTTCTGTATTGCCACAGATTTCATGTAGATATAATAGTATGTGACCTCAGGGCTGAAAGCTGTTTCTCAAGAAAGGTGATTTACAAGAAAGCTTCACATTTTTATAACATCCAAAATCTCAATCAAACCTGCTAGTTAGATTGGCTTCTGGATAGGCTCAGTCCCCAGTCTTTAGGCCATATTCAGCACACAGGTCTGGAAATTTGGCAGTGAGGGAGCAGTGGCACTACTCCTCTACTACCAAATATCTAGACCCATGGGGAGCCCTGAGCACACTGCACACTGGTTCAGGTGTCCAATCCCAGTGCTCAGGGGCAGTGCTGTGCCCTTGGGGCCCAATCCTAGAGCAGGGCTCTATCCACCCTGCAGACCAGCCTTCCACTACTCATTTGGTTCATGAGGCCAAAGGTTAAGCACTAGTGGGTGTATCTACAAAAGATGCATTATTGCTCATTAGACTAATCTAACGTGCAGAAAAGCGTAACCGTCTACACATGCACATAACTTACTGTGTATAGATTAGTCTATTTGTTAGTACTGACAGAGACGAATACTAGAAAAAAGCACATTAGTTTTATGGCAGAAGGCCACCTCTGTTTCTCCCCAAAAATTCTGCTCTGTGACAATTTGGTTAGGATGGGCCCAGGAGAGGATACACCCCTTACCCTCTCTCTTTAGGTAACCTGAGCTGGATACATTCCTGAGGGAGGGGGAAAACCTGCTCTCTCTGCCTACATGACTGGCATTACATATCTGGGTGAGAGGCTTGCTCCCTGGGGAGCTAGGAACTGCCAGTCTGCCCAGCAACTAGTGATGCATTTCAAATTGGTTGGCTGACAGCCAACAGGTACTGTCTTCCATTGGACCAGGTAAATGAGGTCACAAGGGCTATATAAGTTAAGGACTGCCC
>NW_017728886.1:155157832-155162963 GCF_001723895.1 Crocodylus porosus
GTTTGGCTGACTAAGGGAGACCACTACTTGTGCTTCCAGCTGAGAGAAGCATCCCAAGTTCTTGAAGTGAATTGAGTACCCTCGAGGGCTACTAGGCCTGTGTTTCCCAGGGTGCGCAGAGCCAGAATCAAACCCATCCCTGGGTGGTGGCAGTGTTAACCCCAGGCTAGTGGGTGTGCTCCAGGAAGTGGGTCAGCCAGACATGAGGCACCCTCAGGGAGGCACTCAGAGCCTGGAAGGTGGTTGGGCGCAGTGAGGCAGGTGGCTCAATGCAGGAGCGCCCCCCTACTGTCCTGGCACAAGTTGTGCATGTAGTGCATGTGTAGACACTGACTGGAAGCAATTTGCTGCTGGTCAGCTCTGGCAGCAGGGGGCCACAGCTGCTGCCTGGCTAAACACTGAGCTCCAAGCAGCAGAAGGGAGTAGTCCCAGAGTGGGAGACAACTCCCAGCCATGTGGAGCTTGAGATTGAAGCCCAGCTCAGCAGTGCTGGCTTGGGACAATGCCTTATGCTCAAATGGCAGCAACACCCTGATCTCTCTCCTCCCTTAGCTTGCAGGCAATGGAGGAGGCTAGGATGAACTTGCTGGATCAGTCCATCTTCAAGAAAGTTAAGGAGGCATCTACCCCTGCTCAGTGGCCTCAGACCCTGCTCCAGTCTCCAGGTCTTGAGGTGACTTGAGAGTCTAATCCTTGAGCCACAGATCCATCCATAGAAATTGCAGGCTTTTCTGTGGAACAGAGTAGGCTGTAGTCTGAGATTGCTCTCCTTTTCCTTCCTTGGCAGTCTTCTCTGCTTCAAAGCCAAGATGCTTTATCTCAGAAAGGGCTGCCACTTGGTTGAGGTTGCACTGCCATTCGAGTTGATTGGCAGCCAGCTTCTCCCAGCTCTCATCTTGGCATCTGTTTTCTTGATGTATGCCTTCAGTGGATCCTTGTAGAATTTTTTCTTGCTACCATGCTCTACCCCAGCTGGGAGTAAGGCACTTGTTTTGGGAGTTGAGAGCCAGGCATCCACACACAATGTCCAGTCCACTGAAGTTGGTGCTTAAGGATCACCCCTCAACACTGGTAACATTGGCTTCAGCAGAGATTCTTGTATTTGCACCTTGATCTTCCCATTTGATACGGGGGAGTTTCCAAAGGTATAGTTGGTAATACCTCTCCGGGTTCTTAAGATGCTGATGGTAGGTCACCTACATTTCACAACCATAGAAGAGAGCGGGGATGATGACTGCATTGTAGACCTGGACATTGTTATCTTTTCAGAAACTGTGATGAATAAAAACAGGCTGAAGGAATTTCCCAAATCAGGCACTTGCACACTAAATCCTGTGCTGGATCTCTTCATCAGTGTTTACTATTTGAGAGAGGTGACTACTGAGGTAAAGGAAGTGCTGGACTACTTCCCAGATCTTTCCCTCAATGGTAATTTGAGGAGGAGAGTCATATTTATGGCCCAGGGGAGACTGATCGAGCACTTCAGTCTTTTTGATGTTGAGAGGCCCAAAGCTCAGTAGGCTTCTATGAAAAGATGCAGCAGTCTGGAAGTTTTCCTTAGTGTGTGCAAGGGTGGTGCAGTCATCAGCATACTGAAGATCAAAGGTAGTTGTTTTGAGTACTTTGGTCTTCAAGCAGAAATGTCCCAAATTGAAGAACCCTCCATATGTTTGGTATTCAGTTTCAGTTCTGAAAGGATGGTGGTCCTTAATGAGAATCAGGATGACTGTCAAAAATGGAGAACAGAGCTGACACGATGATGCATCCTTGCTTAACTCCAGTTTAGCTAACAAATTAGTCTGTCTCCCATTTGCTACAAAGAATGGTCAGAGTCATCTGGTTGTAAAAAAGCCTCAGGACCTTTATGTACTTTTCAGGACATCGAAATATGGCCTGTACTTTCCACAAGGCTTCATGATTGATGGAATCAAAGAGCTTAGTAAAGTCAATTAGGTCCTGATGTTTCTGATACCTTTCTTGGACCTGGAACACAACAAAGATCATATCAATTGCCCCACAGGATAGTCTGAAACCACTCAGATTCTGGCAGAACTTCCTCAGCAAGAAGTAGAAGATGGTTTAGGAGGATGCAGGTTAGGATCCCATACACAAACTTATCTCCTTTCTTGAAGATAGTCATGATGTTGGCAACCTTCAGGTCCCCATGGATTATCTTAATTGTTCCAGCTTCAAAGAGTAAATTTATAGAGTCTCAGTACCAGCTTCTCACTGCCAGTCTTGTAGATTTAAGCATTTATATGATCCAGCCCTGTAGCCTTGTTGTTTTTGATTTCCATGGTAGCATGCCAGACTTCTAGGATAGGAGGGTTGGCAAGAGATCCCCTTTCAGGGTGCTGAGGAATGGATTCAATGGCAAGCATGCACGTGTGTGTTGTGGTTTCTCAAAGGAGTTTGAGAACACCGCATATAAAAAAGTGTATGCAGCATGGACTCTAAATTTGATACCAGGCAATCCCAGAAAAAGGCAGTGTGGGGCATGCTCTTGGATTGTGCCTAGAAGAAACTGGAGGCTGGGTCTTCCAAGGAGATACTCTGGCAGCTGGCCAGAGTGTCTCTGTGGCTTCTGTGTGCCCCTTCTGCTCCAGCATGCTGCCTCACCATCCTGGAGAAAATGCAAGAGGGGCATGGCTCACAGCAGCAGGTGGAGGGCTTTGTGGTACTCATGGCCTGCGGCAGGCACAACCCTGGCTGAGTGCTTGGGGGCTGCATGTGGCTACACAGAGCCAGCCTGACCCACTGACACACACCTTCAAGCCAGACTGTAATGGCTCCATGGGACTCCTGGCACTGCAGGAAGAAACTGCACGCCATCAGGCTGGGCCAGCTCCATGCCTCTATGTGGGGCTTCCAGCACACCAGTGAGGGAGCCACATATGGAGGCATAGGCAGCCTGGCCTGATGGAGCTCCTGGAAGTGGGGGTTGGGACCACCTGGAGTTCGGAACCGTTTCCCTCACCCCAAAGTGAGGTATAGGTATTTAGAATTTATTTTTATAATGATTGAGGTACTGGTAGGCTTTCAAATTGCATTAACATTTTGTAAATATATCAATAAAGCATTGTGCTCAGCTGATATATATATATATATATAGTGTTTCATTTTAATCATTGAAAAACATGGATTTGGGGTTTTCTAATCAGAGAATTTGGGATTTTTAAACAGAGAAAACCAGGATCACGGCTGTTGAGGCAAGTGGTGGGACACAGGTAGAGGAGACTGCCCAGGGCTGGCACCAGGAACCTAGTAGGAGGGCAGACAAGGCCATTTGAAGCCAGGAGGACATGCTTCAACAGTTCAAAGTGGGCCACCACAATGAGCACATGTTCTGGGTGATAGCTGCCCAGATGGCAGAGTGTGGGCACCAGAAGATGTGACAGCAGTGCTGCATGAAGGCCAGCTGTGCAGCCATGGCCCACTGGCAGCTGGCCCAGAGGTGTAGATGGCTATGATGCAATGTCCATATCACAGCCCAGGCAACCATGCGGTCTCTGTCTGGATCTGGCAGTCACGCAGCCATGAGGCCACAGATCCAAGGGGATGGATGCTATCACAGGTAGCAGCAGGTCACAGCCAGGCAGCAGCCCCCACTGCCAGACTGCTGCAGTGGGCAGAGGATGCAGGGTCCGCTCTAGGTCAGGGCTGCTGCTGCAGTCCAGCTGGCACAGGGGGTTAATGTCCCCAGATACCAACTGGCTGGAGCTCAGAAGCTCCTGAAGACAAATAGCCCTGAGCTGCTTGCCAAGGCACCTTTTTACACTGCTGGGACCAGCACAGGTGCTAGCCCCAGCCTCCAGCTCCCCCTGGCTGAAGTTCCAGGAGCAGCCGGGAAGGTTCAGTTTTCCCTAAGTGGCACACTTTGCTCACACCAAAATGCATGTTCAGGTATGTGTGCTGAGGCACAAATCTCTGACACAAATGTATGTGGCTGCTATTTGACCTGCTGCAAGCACACGTGCCTGCACATGTGGATCTGCCCAGTGGTAGTATCCATCACAGTCAACTCACAGTTCAGAAGTGCCTCAAAGTGCTCTTTCCATTTAGCTTGGATAGATTCATGATCTTTGATGAGGGTTGAGCCATCCTGCAATTTCAGGAAAGTAGGACCATGGGAAGTTGGACCATAGATGGCTTTTGTTGCCTGGAAAAAGCTAGGCACATCATGTTTGTCAGCACAGAGCTGGATCTCCTTGGATTTATATTGCCACCACTGATTTTTGATTTCCCAGATGCTTCTTTGAACTTTGGCTTTGAGAAATTGATATGTCTCCCTTTCTGCTGAGTTGAGGTGTCATTTTGCCAAGCAGAATGAACCTTTGTCTTCCAGTTGAGGAGGTCTTGGCTCTTGGTGTTGCTTTCATTGAACCAGTCTTGGTGTTGACAAGTAGTATTGCCAGTGGATTCAGTATAGGCCGTATGGATGCCACTTGTAAACCCCTTTCAGAGTTCCTCTATCTTGCCTTCATCTGTGGGAAGAGTAGAGAGGTTTTCATGAAGATACCACTGGAGATCCTTACAGACCTTTAGGTCTTGGAGAGAAGGGGTGTTGAAAGTCCTTTGCATTGCTTGTGGCTCCTTTCAATGTTTCAGAACAAGCCAGATGTTCATAATGGATCTGACAAGACCTATCTGTCTAGTAGTTATCAGGCCCTCATGTGGCTTATGCAATGCAGACAGCCATTCAGTCATGGGTTCTAACAATAACGTAGTCAAGAAGGTGCCTGTGTTTAGAGTGAGGGTGTCTTCTTGTAGTCTTGTATTTGTCACTCAGTTTCAAGATGGTGTTCATGATGAAAAGAGTGTGCTTCACACATTTGCTTACGAGAGGGATGCTGTTGGAATTGACTTTCCCTACTGTTTCCTTCCCAGTGGTGCCATTGCAGAGTTCCAGGTCACAGCTGACTCTGGCATTGAAGTCACCAAGGAGAATGATCTTTTCCTCCCTGCAAGTATTGATCAGAATATGGTCAAGTTTGGAGAAAAACTGTTCTTTGACACCTTGGGAGGAAAAATCTGCCGCTTCCTTATAGGCTCGGCAGTGCTACGTTGGATAGCACTACAGAAGAAAGAGACTTGGGGGTCATCATTGACCACAAGATGAACATGAGCCTGC
>NW_017728886.1:155163332-155171760 GCF_001723895.1 Crocodylus porosus
ACCCCAGCTGACTTCCTGCCCTTTGGGCAGGGGGCTGGACTCGATGATCTCCCGAGGTCCCTTCCAGTCCTAATGTCTATGAAATCTATGAAATCATTAATGTCAAGTGTTGGGGCATACATGATGATAGTGGTGCACTGATTGTTGCTGATTGAGCTTAAGATAGAGGGTCATAAGGCATTCATTAATACCCACAGAAAGCTCCATAAATTGACAGATGAGCTGATTCTTGATGGCAAACCCGACGCTGTGAGCACCTCTGTCCTGGGCTGGTTTCTCCTTCCAGAAGAAGGTGTAGTGTCCACCCTTTTCCCTCATCCAGTCATCTTGTCTCACTTGGAGTAGCAGTGTTGAAAATGTATCTCAGTAGTTCCCTTGAGATGATAACAATTATTTTTGGTTGTTTGCTGTGTTGGTTGCCATCAAGGTGCAAACATTCTGTATTATCAAAATCATTATTATGAAGTTTTTGACCATAGAAAGAGTGATCCCACTGGACACAGTTATCTAGCCAGGAGTAATAAGACAGCCTAGGTTTAAGATACCTTTTCTAGCCCCTTTCTTATGTAGGATGAACATATGGGACCCTGAATAGGATTGTTCAGTCCTGGTAACAGCTGCTGAATTATACCCCTAGTTCAACCCAGGCGCAAGACAGCCATCAGGCTACTGCTGCCTGCATGCAGATTTGTGGCTGGAGACTGCCAGATTCACTAGTTCTGTCTCTTACCACTGATCCATTCACCACAGGCCTCTTGAAGGTTGTTACAGGAGCGTGTTGTTTCCTGCGGTAGAAACCTATATGTGACTTTGTTTAATGTGAGGAAACTGGTGCACAGAAACAGCAACCATGCATTCTTGACAAGGTAGAGACCTGGGACCAGTGGCACGGGAAATCCCTAGACAGCAGGAGACCTCCATCTTGCTACAGCCTTCTTCCATCTTGCAGCCATTAAGTCCTTACATCTTCTTCCACCTGATCTGCCATTGAGGACTTGAGGTTGGACTATGATTTGTCTGGAACCTCCCTTCAAGCCTGTTTGCCATGGGTGACCATACCAGGAATGTGGGAGTCCAGACATAGCTCTGACACAGAACATAACTCTGAGGATCATTTGTTCACACAAGCTTTTCCACTACTACAAGGTTACAGTTCACAGAGAGGTGGATGAAATCATGGCCCTAATGCCGCCAATGACAGTTTTGTTGTTAATTTTGCAGTGGTGAAGAAGATGCCATGATATCTATGGAAGCTCCGTTTTTATCTCAAGTAAACATTTCTAAAGTTGCAAGTATCTTGCTTGTTTAAATTTGTCTATACTGTTTTACCCACCTTGAGTCTAATCATAATTTGTTGTGCTAGGTGAACCAAAGGACAGTTATCTCTTGGATGAGAAAAAACAATATACCCTCTTTGGTGGAGCAGCAGAGAGTGATTTCTCTGATAGTGCTTACAGTATCCAAGTAGGTCACTGAATAATTGATTTGGTTCAGTGGCCAAAATGGATTTGGATTGAACAAAATTTAGGTTGTTGTGCTCCTAGAACAATGAGATATGTTGGTTCAGAGCAGCAGAAAAAATAGCTTGATTTAGGTGACTGTTGTGGCTGGGCTATTGGATAAAAGGTGGGTACTATCATCCCCAGTGTTGTGACCTGAGTCCCGAAAAAATAAAAAAACTAGCCAAAATTATTTGGCAAATGCAAGCCAAATTAGGGAATAATTTTGGTTGACCAAGTTTTATTTTGGGATGACTAAAGTAGTGAATTTTGATAAATTTAGTATTCATGGGGGGGGAAAAACCTGAACCAATTCCAGTTCTGGTCCAGTTAGGAGCTTTGGGGTATTTTGTGCATGGGAATATTATTGCTATCCTGGCACAAAAGCTTCAAAAAGATTTTAAAATGAGGAATTGGAGTCAAAATAGTCACTAAGGCTGCTTACAGAAGTTTTAAAAAAACAAACCCATGTTTACTGGAAGAAGCAGTTCGTTAATTGGACCCAGCTCTGCAGCATCTGTATAGACTGGGCACTTTAGTGAGGCTTTTTGGCACTTTCATCTGATTCAATCAACTATTAGGTAAAAGTGCTAAAAAAAGCACCACTAAAGCACCTGATCTAACGTGATGCCTTTTCTGGGCATGCATTGGGAGCACACCAAGTTTCAAGTAAAGCATTGTTTTGTTTTGTTTTGTCTTGTTTTGTTTTTAAATGTCCATAAGTGGCCTAAAGCTTTGTATACCTGAAGGGGCAAGGGCCTATCTATACTTCTAAATATCTATGGAGTAAAATGTTCTCTTAATTGTTTCACCCAACCACTGCTTCTGATGAGTTTAGTAAGCATAGGTGTAAATTTTTAAGAAATAATTTGGCTATGGTAACCATTTATAATATACTTCCACTCATTTTGCTTAAAAAGAAAAAAGGAAATGGGGAAATTTCACTGTTCATGTGCCAGTAACACAGACTCAAGTAGCAGGATCTTTATAGTCACCAAGTAAAATGTAAAACAAAACAAAAGAGAATAAGCTAAAGATGAACATAGCACTGGTCTGATACAATACCTTCTGTTATATCAGTAGGAATGGCCTGTACCACATCCTTCAGAGGAACCTGAAAGAAACCTTGTAAAGTGTCTTTACATAGGGAAAATAATCATTACCTATGCCATAAAATATGCAGCTTTATTTTATACATTTTATCCTAGCATTTCACTGACTTAGGAACTGACTTCCTTCTTCAAAAATTATGTTGTCCTTTAGGGTTCTAAGTCTCATTGGGAGTCAAAGGGTTTTTGGTTATAGCTGTGTTAGTCTAAGGACATAGGATATCAGAGGTATTTAGAGACCTGAGGCATTTTGGAAAATTGAACTTCAGCTATGATGTCATTTAGATTTTCTGAAAATTCTACCCCTTACGTATGTAATTCTGCATATTCTTATTGTGTGTATATATGATCCTAGTGTGAATGCAAATAAGTTTTTGGCTCCAGTAATGTTCTGTGATGAGTTCCACCTTTATTTTCATACACTGGAGTAAAAATATATTCCCTTTTATTGTTGGTAAATGCATACCCATTTAGTTTTACTGGGTATCTCCATGTGAAAGGATAAATGAGAACATTCAGTTTAAGTTTTATATATCAAGCTGGATGATTTTTTCAAGTAATTTGTGTGCTTGTGTAGTTAATGATCTAGCACTTTTTTTAAAGAAAAAAATGGCTCTGCTGTCTGTATCCATATAATGAATTCTCTCCGTTACATACCATAGCCTAATAGCATTGTGGTTTTCCGTTGAGGGATAGCTTATTCGATTGCTCTGACGAACTGCTGTTTTCTTGGAGCAAAATTGTTCAACATAGTGTTTTTACTGTTTTGTCAATAAGCAAAGGAAATAAAAACCTTATGGGATTTGAGCAAGAACATTCACACTCCGTATGTGAGCAGCATTTGAATTGCAATGTGCTGGAGCGGCAGAGTGTACTATACAACCTGTTTACCAAACTGAATGCCAGCAGCAGTGGGGAATTTTGCTCCTGCTTTCTGGGCTGTCACTTGAGATTTGCTTCCCCCCATCCCCTCCCTCCCTTTGCCCCTCCCCCTCTCTACCACATATTTTCTGCAAGGCTGCAAGTATATTATCATTATTACTATTATTTTAAAGTCCCCAATCAGTCTAAACTCTTATTTTCATGAGGGATGCATCCAACTAGCGGACCTGCCAAAGTGCACGCATATGTTAAGTTATGCAAGCTCTGGTGGCTCCAGCCATGAGCCTGCATCCCCTGTAAGAGCCATCACTTCTTACAGCAGGGGTGTCAAAAATATAGCCTATAGGCTGTATTGGCATATGGGTCTTGAATTGGCCCTGCATTCTGTATGCAGCACGTGCTGGCCTGGGCTTCGTGTGCCCTGTATCTGTTCCATGCACAAGCCCGGGACCGCTGCCAGCACATCGTATATGAGCTTCCTGTGCTGGACTGGCTCTAGCTCTACATGCTGGCTTTGGTATGTTGGGCCAATGTATGGGTCAGTCCATGGGGCCAGGTGAGTTTTACACCCCTACCATACAACAATGCTGACCATGCAGCAAAGTTGTGAGCACTTGGCGCCAATCTCTGAGTGGATCTTCTGTTACTATGGGCCTTTGCAAGTTTGGCTTCATCTGTACAGATAAACACTGACACATTTAACCATATATTAGTGAATGGTTTGGAGAAAATAAGCTGTACCATGATATTAATCCTTTTCTATGATACAAGAATCAGGGGCAAGCACTGAAGTCAAAGGGTAGCATATCTTAAAGTTGATTAAAAAAGAAGTAGAACTCATTGTCACAAGATCATAGGACAGCAAGGCTGGAAGACACCTCACAAAGTCATCTATTCCAACCCCTTGCTGAAGGCAGGATCATCCCTAACTAAACTACTTGAGTCAAGAGAATAGGCAACAAGGATGGAATATGAACCCATGCATGCAGAACACAATGGATTAGCAGACCATTGAGTTAACCACTTGGCCACTTTGTCTGCAAGGTGGCTGCCAAGATACCATTGTGGTTAAATGTTCAGTAGGATTCAAGCATGGAAAGACATTTCTATGGTTAAAGAAATGTCTCAAGTTACACTAGATCAGATAAAAAATTGTTTTGCAAAGGCTATAACCCTAATCCTTATATAGGTCTGTCACTAACTACCTGGGAAGCAACTTATCCTCTGGGTAAGTTATTCAGTAATAGTCCAGTATAGGGAATACCATACATTCTGGTTCTGGCCTCACTGTTGGAAGCATGCTGAAAAAGACAGACCATGTTTTGGCAATTCCTGTATTCCCTATAGGCAATGAACTTGGGCAGCTTCAAGTGATGCTGGATTCATTCACTTGATGTCCACATCCACAGTTCTGCTAGATCCTAAGCTGCTTCATCCGCTTATTTAACTTATATAATAAGGTTCCTTCTAGGTGCCTAAAAATGGCTAAGGATGCTGTGTAAATGTGATGTGATAGTAAGTTACCCTAAGGTGCACAAATAGTTTCTTTCTATGGCCAAATTTTCTCCGTATCTTACCATTTTGAATTCTATACACTTAACTACCCTTCAGGCAGTTATTTACAGTGCTGCGGCATAACAGAGTTCAAATGGGATGTCTTTAAAAGCCATTTTAATGACATCCAAGGCAAAGCTATTTCACTTAGCTTTCATCTTTCGACAGCAGGTCACAGTTCGCAAATTTTGCTGTTCAGCAGCTTCCATTTAACCACCCTGCCCCTGCCTCTCCTCACTTATGGGTTTAGAGGCAGCTTAAAATACCTAACTCTTTCTCTTAATGCAGCTGAAGTCCAATGCACTCCCGGATTCAAACAGAGTACAGAAGTAAATGCTCGTGGTTACAGGTTGTCCAGCTTCTGACACGGTTTACATGGACCAGGTAAATCCTGTTCTGAAACAATAATTTTGGCTCATCTAAATGAGAGAAAGTGGCAGCACCAGCTAGATCACAGTTATTCAGGAGTGGGATGCATAACTAGGGTTGGCAAGTCAGTTAATTGAGTAGTCAAATATTGTGAATTGACCAGTCAATTGACTGCATGTTTTTAGGCTGGTCAAAGATACTAGCAATTTTACCAAAAAAACTACATTTTTTGTAGTTTTCTGGACAGAGATTTTTTTAAATTGTTTTTTGACACATTCTTAATGGAAAATTTGTGTTCTTTCTGTGCATTATTTGGACCTATTGGCAATTGTTTACAATTTTTGGCCAATATTTGATTGGTCAATTGACTGAACTTTATTTAGACTTGTCAAATACCCCACCTTCCACATAACATATTTCCACTGATATAGTCAGCCTTTTCACCAAAATAAATATGCTGTACAGCCTTACAGTTGCATAGGTGGATTAATGCATGGGCCAGCTGGACACGAGCCCCGGGGCTGCTACCAATTCGGGGCCCTGGGGTCCTCATCAGCAGGGAAGTAAAAGCCACAGTTTTAAACTCAGCGCCCATCTCTGGCACCAAGTTTAAAACTGTGGCTTTCACATTTCTTTCCCTGGGATGTGGAAGTAGGGCCCCTCCACCAATGGGGCTGCGGGGAGAGGCCCGCAGGGCTGGGGTCAGGCCAAGAGAGCTGCACTGCACCTGGGGGAGGGGGGTGTGCCGGGTGGCGCCGCATCTGGGGAAAAGGGAAAAGTGTGTGTGCGCGTGTGTGCGCACATGGGTCTGTGTCTGTGTGTGTGGGTCTGTGGTCAGTCTGGATCTGTCCGTGTCTGTGAGCGTGTCTGTGGGTTTGTGTCTGTCTGTGGGTTTGTGTCTGTCTATGTCTATGTGCAGAGAGTGAGAGTAGAGTGCGTGCACCTGTGTGTGTGCACACTGGGCTGTAGTGGGGGTGGGGAGCAGGGTGTAGAGGCGGGCCCCCCAGCCCAGTGGGGTCCACCCAGCCTCCCCCGCTGGCACTAGGAGGGGAAGGGGCCCCTCTCTCCCCTGCAGCACAGCTCCCGTGGAGGGAGGGGGCCTCCAATTTTGTACTTGCCTAAGGCCACAGTGCACTTTAATCTGCCTCTGTACAGTTGTAACTGGAGCTTGGAGTAGCATTTCCCTCGGAAAAAATCAGAGGTAAAAACTACAACCACAAATGTGTGTCTGATGAGATCCTGTGTTCGCTGCTACTTGCTTCTCTGCCACCTAGTGGTGAACAGGTACCCTGGAACAACAAGCCATTTGTGAGCTCTGGATCCCAGTGTAATTTACTGTATATTGATACCCAAAACTTGGTGTTAATTATGCTGCTGTAAACATGTTGCGTGTCCAGCCCTGACCATGTCTGACCAGGCAGTCCACAGACAGGGTTGTGCTTAACAACCCACATCCTGAGGAGCCCTTCAAAGTGCAGTTCTCCTCTTCCCTATTTGAAAGTGTGTGTTTCTGCGGTTGGCTTTGTTCATGTTTCTTGGATGTGGTGGTGCATTTTCCATGCCCTGGGCAAGCAGTGAAAAAGGTTGGGAGTATCAGTGCCCAGGGGTCATGTGTCCTTCTCCCTCTTCCACATAATGCAAAAAACTTACTGCAAAGTGAACTCATGCAGGGCTTTAACAAATGCCAACTACTCTTCGATATTTCTGTGTGAATGATATTACCCCGTGGTAAGTGATAACTGTACCATGGCAGTTATTCACTGAAGGACAGAAGCTAAGTCTCTTGTGAGACTTGGGCTCATAAATACCAGGTAGTAATTATTTCTAGTTTTATAGAAGGAAATGGTCTGCTTTTTTTAAAGTAGTGAGTACCTCCTCTTCTCCCCAGCTCCAAATGATTTTTGTCTTTACAATCATAAATAACTTGCTCAAAGTTGCATATAAAATGTGTAGCAAAGCCAGGAGCAGAACTCATATCATCTGACTCAGTCTTTAGCTTCATTTCTGAGAACATTCTTCCCTATTTTGTGTTCTCTTCATGTATTCAGATTTTAACATCTATTATGACTCTACTATAAATCCAGGCACATTTGGCATATCTGTGAAAAAGTCTGTTACGTTTTCTCTCAAAAACAAACCTTTATTCCTAGATTATGATGATATTCTGGGATAACCATATGTGACTAGTGTGCGTGCAAAATACTTTATGATGTTGGTATTTATAGAAAGTATAAAACTGTTTTCCTGGCTGTTTCTGCACAGGAGATTGAAGGACTGGTAGAATTGTGAAATTATTTATTCATGCAGAAGCTAGCCTTGTTAACTACATTCAGAGTTTCTCTGTATTTGCCCGCATCAACCACTTTCTCATGGGATGAGAGGTGTTAATTCCCCTTCTGTGCTGCAGCAACCCATTTAGTCAACAGAGACTCTGTGTACCAACATGTGGAAACTTACAGGTTTATTATTATATAAGCAAGGGTTTTTTTTTTTTACATGGAAATCAGATGAGACCATGTTTTTGGTTTATAAATCAGATTAATAATCAGCCACTACAAAAAGAGTAGGTGTCTCCTTTAAATTTCCTGTCCAAACTGATGGACACAAGAGTTCTGGTCATTTTGTGAGGCGCTAACAGTTATGTCTATGAAGAAACTGTGGATCCATAATTGACTGAGTTCAGGAATAACAAACATCATTCAAGGCAAATGAAAGCAAAGAAGTGCAGGGGATGGGCCCTTGTTGTCATCGCTGGTATGGATGCATTACTTGAAGGTAAGATTCTATTCGCTTTGAACATTGTATGTCCAACTCTAAACAGTTTTATCAGCAATATCATTCATTCATAGAATCACAGAAGTTGGGTCGGAAGGGACCTTGTAGATCTTCAAGTCTGACCCCCTGCCTGGGCAGGAGAAAAACTGGGCTCAAATGACTCCAGCCAGGTAGGCATCAAGCCTCCTCTTAAAGACCTCCAGGGTAGGAGCCAGCACCACTTCCCTTGGAAGTTGGTTC
>NW_017728886.1:155172396-155218919 GCF_001723895.1 Crocodylus porosus
CTTCCCCGCTCCCAGCCTCCACCACCCGATCAGTGGCCCTGAGGGCCCTTCGTCCGTCGTAGTTTGCCCCGCAGGGCCCTACCCTGCTCCAAAAGTTTCGGGCCAGCTTTCCTTCTGCCGTCCACCTCGCTGCTGCTTCCCCGCCGGGAAGCTCCTCCTCCTCCGGCTGCTTCCGGCCCCTGACGCACCGTACCGGCGCCGCTTTTGAACCCGCCGGGTCCTCGCGGCACCTGGAAGAGTTAATTAAAGTGTGTGCCACCGGGCTGCGCGCTGGGCTTATCTCCTGGGCTTTCGCACCGGCTCCGGCTCTGCCGCACCTCTCACGCCCGGCATTCCCGCGCTGCCGGCTCCGGCCAGGCGTGCTCCGTCCCGCCCGGTGAGTCCCGGGGCTGCCTGGGGTCGGGGCTCTTCCACAGCATCCAATACCTCCAAAAGCTCTCTAACCCAGTCCTCCCCAGCCTGAGGTCTGGAGGCATTCTCCTTGAGTCTGTCTTGCATTATGGTGGTGAAGTCCCGGTCCCTGCACACTCCAGATCTGGCCACAATCTGGGCCCACATGCAGGCCCAGCCCTGTGCACCTGTGTGATCCAGCATGCTGGACCCTGCCTCTGACTTGCAGGACTCCCCATCGGTCTGGGAAATTTGGTAGTAGAGGTAGGGTGGCAGCATTAATTGCTACAGCAATTGACTCCCAAAGCTGTGACAATTAATGTTGCCATCATTTCTGGACTCATGGAGAGTCCTATGGGCTGGATAACATGATTTCACAGGTCAGATCCAGCCCATGGGCCATACCTTGAGCACTAGGGGTGTACAAAGTGAGCCCTATTTGATTTGGATTGAGTCTGAATCAGGGACAGTGATTCAATTTGTTGATTCAATTCAGCCGAATCTAAAGATTTGATGCTGATTTGGGGAATCAGTGATTCGGCCATCAACACAGCTTTAAAAGTTTTTTCTACATACCTTGAGGTAGCAGGCATGGCTCGTGATTGCTGCAATGCTGGGGCGGATGAAGTGTCCCACAGGAGTGTGTAGGGGCCCTCCACATGCTTGGTGGCAAACCTGGAAGTGGACCAGAAATACTTCTGGTCCACTTCCAGGTTTGCCAGGGAATGCACTGACGGATCCCCCCCTTGCCTCCCTGGCTTGGCGATCAGCCACAGGGGGACCCCAGGTGCCCCCCCTAAATCCTGGAGGCACCAGTCACTGAGCCAGGGGATGCGGGGGAGGGGTCCCCCCAGCATGCTCCCCAGTGTACACGGAAGTGGACCAGAAGTGTTTCTGGTCCACTTCTGCCGAGTGCACTGTGGAGCCCCTCATACTTTTGTGGGAACCTCCATGCACCCCAGCATTGCAGCATTCACAAGCCCCTGCTACCTCACACAGGTGCACAGGGCTGGGCCTGCATGCGGGCCCAGATTGTGGCCAGATCTGGAGTGTGCAGGGACCGGGACTTCACCACCATAATGCAAGACAGAAGTATGTAGAAAAAACATTTAAAGCTGTCTCTATGTCCAAATCTCTGAATCTTTCCAAATTGATTTGGAGGGTTCCAGTTAGATTCAGAAAGATTAAAGGGTCCTCTGATTTGATTTGGATTCAAAGATTTGACCACCGAATCCAGCTGAATCTCTTCCCAGCCCTATTGAGCACCACTGCTGTATAACATTTAGTGGGCAAAAAGGAAAATTCAGTCATAGTGTGTAACAATATCATGTTGTAAAGGGAGGAAGGACTTGGAGGGGTCCCTCTGGGTATAACAGAGGTAAAAGTGTTGTTAGTAACAGACCTGAGAAATGATGTTGAAAGACAGAGGCAGTGTTAACTCTTTTGGTCCCTTCCAGCACAATTGTAATAGCTTGTAACGGGGGTGGGGGGAGGCAGAATGTAGGAGGTGCTCCCATGCTGGGGGATGGGATAATTTTCTCAAGAGGCAGGGTAGATATGAACCTTATAGACTAACTAAATAAGATTAGGGAGAGAGAGCACAAGCTTTTGTGGGCTAAAGCTAACTTTATCAGATGTTGTGAAAGGACCTGCAAAAAGCAGAGTGGAAGAGAGAAACAAATTTTGAATTTAAAAGACAAGTGGTGGTGGGGTTCAGAGCAGGCATAACTGGTAAACTCAGACTGGTGGGGTGGTGGAGCATCCCATGGGGGTTGGTTTGCAGTGTGGGATGGGGGAGGGGAAGGAGGGGAGGAGGGGTTTGCAGCCTCCCAGCTACTGGCAGGAGTGCCTGGCTGGCTGCAAACCCCACCCCGCTCATGGTCAGCTGCAAACTGCCCCTCCCCCCAACTCCCGTGGGACATTCTACTGCCCCACCAGTCTGAGTTCACCAGCCGTGCCTGGTGCAGAGGGAAGGGATGACAGGCAGTCCTAGGAGAGACAGACAAACAAACAAACTTTAAACTGATAGGAACAAAGGCATCACAAAATCTAATCCAGATAATGAGATAAGAATCCATAGTCCCAGTTTAAACCATACTTAATACAGTTCAGTTTGTGGATAATTTCTTGTTTCACAATTTCCTGTTCAAATTGGTTTTTAATTTTTTTAAAGTTCTGCAAGCCCCAGGTCAGTGATAGAGAATCCAGGGAAACTGCTGTGCTGCCACAAGCTTTTGTGTGTTTCTGCAGCTGATGTCAGATCAGTGTTCATTCATTCTTACATGTAGAGAGAGCCCTGTCTGTCCAATGGAAATAGCAGATAGGCATTGTAAGCAGGTGACAGCCTATATGACTATTTTTTGTTAAAGTTGTAGGTGGATGAACCGTGGATGTTATGTTCCTTGTCACAGTGTCAACCATGACTCTGGAAATGTTTTTCTGCTTTTTACTTTCCAAGAGAAAGGTGCATGTTTCATTCAGGGGCATGTTATATGCAAGAAAATGTGGTATTTTATATGCTTCCATCAAGTCCCAGTACCCTCTGGTTGAACTTCTTGTGGCCTATCTAGCTCTCCATTGAGAGACCAGGAAGGAGATGCTGGCTAGAGGGAACCCAGGTGACCATAGGGCTGTTTTCTTTTCACTCATCCTTGCTCTTCTCTGGACAGAGTTTCACTGGGCAGCATCTGCAGGCTTCTTAGATATGTTTGAGGGGCAGCAGGTGCTAGCTGGTATTCTCTGCTTCTGTCTCTACCTACCTTACCATCTTACCTTCACTCCTGTTCCTGTTTTGTCATTCCTTATCCCAAGGGTTCAGCTGTTACACAGTTAGTGGCCTCCCTCCAACCACTGAAGGTGACTTATAGTTTCCTGGTGGGCCTAGGCCCACTATGCCTGCATAACAAATAGACCCGTCATTCAGTTCTTCTGTAACATACTCCCTCCCCATCCTTCTGGAAGGAATGATAAGTAATAGGAAGACTAAGTCCTAGAAGGGCTGTGCTTAAGGTAAAGGAAGTCTAATATGTAACTGTAGCAGGGAGTCTCTCCATGGGTGGCCATGAAGCCCCTGGAGTCTCTGCAGTCCTCACTTGCCAAGCAATCGCATCTTCATTCACCCACCATGCCTTGATGTGTTATTATTTTGTTATGAGGGAGGCTTCCCCAGGGCTTCTCAAATTGTTCTCTCAAAATTACCACCAGGTACATGGGATGTTCACCTTATGGGCTAATTGCATGGCTCTATTCCTCCCCTACACCATGCCCCACAGAACAGAGCCTTCATAGATGGCAGGCTCCAGATATTACTGCCAGCTTCTCTCAGGGCCTGGGCTTATATCTGCCCTAAGCCCAGCCCTTCTCCTGTGTCTGGTGACTCCCTCTACCCAGCCTAGCTTCACCTGCCAGTTCTCTGGGTCAGCTGACTCTCAATTAGCTGTTCCCCACACCTGCCAGCAGCTTTCCAGGCTGCCTGGCCTCTTGGAGTGGCAGGCACCCTAAGTGCCCTGCCATAGTAACCACTACAAAGTAACATATAGACAGAAAGGGGAAAGTCATGTGGTTCAGGGTAGCTGAGAGTGACCCTGGGGGCCACCCCTAAATATTAGTGTAGATCAGAAATGTCAAACATCTGGTCTGTGGGCCAGAAGACTGGCCTGCAACTAGTGTACAGGTTGGGTGAACAATATGGGGCTGGCCCCACGGGCTGGATTGCCCCTCCAGCTGGATGGGGTGGATACTGTATGCAGTGTAGAGCCAAGACCAGCTGTGTGTAATGCAGTCCCAGATCAGCCAGAACGAGCACCAGATCCAGCATGAAGGGAATCCACAGAGCACTCCCCCATTCCCCCCATACCCCCTCTCCCCCGCTATGCCAGATCCAGTGCCTGCTCTGGCCAATCTGGTCTGGGACCAGCTGGGGTGGGTGCTATATGTAGTTCATGTCCTGGACCAGCCAGAGAGGGCACTGCATCCAGCACCCAGGGACTGGGGGAAAGGGTGGTCCTGGAGGCTGTATGATGTGGATACACAGGCCAGATCTGTCCAGCAGACTGTACCTTTAATATCCCTGGTGTATTTATTCCCTTAGGAACCTGGTGGCTTGTGGCACCCTGGCATTGTCAGAGCCAAACTGCACAGACTAGGATCCCAGGTTATAAAGACAATGGAAGAGTATTTGTATAATAAATAATAACTGTGCCATAACATCACAAAGCTAACGTTAATGCTGTTTTATTTTGTGATGTAAGTAGTTTTGGGCCAGATGGCAATCTTGTTCACCAAGAGTACTTTATGATACCTCTGACCACATTGAAAGTTTTGCTGCAAGAAAATATATAAACCAAGAGATGTGAACAGTCATTATGTTACTTATGTGAGGCACGTTGTAAAACCACATGAGAGTGGATTTGGTATGACGTTAGCATCTGAATAACATACTCTGATATTGAATAACAGTGTTCTGGAAATCATTGGTTAGAAAAACTTCTACATCTGCATTAATCGACAGATAAGTAGGTTTTATTTTCTTCTGGAGGCAGTGTGTGTAATATTGGGGGTGCGATCTATTGATTGAGAACATTTAGTTCTACATGTTCTTTTGAACTTATAACAAGTTAGATCTTGGATAAGTTGTATTAACTGTAGAACAGCTCTTTGAAGACATGTAAATAAACCATGGTATGTGTGAAGTCTGTTAAGCACTTCAGTTTCACTAGCAATCATTTTGCAGGTCCAGCTACTCCATATAGGTTATACATATGCAAGCAGAAACCCAAATCACTGAATAGTATAAATATGTCATAGTCGTACAATTAAATTGTGATTCAATGTTGCATTACTGCACTGAAGTAACACAAAGTGGCAGAGAAAAATTTTATAAGGAAAGTTAATTTTGCAACCTTAGCATTCTTTTAATTAGATGGGGGGGTTTAGTGAAATTAATTCAGGCTGAAAGTACATAGTAGCTCTTTGTATATGGAATAAATTCCCTTTCTGGCTTATTTTCTAAAATAGAGCTATCAGAAAAAAGTCACATTTGCAGCTCATATAAACTATCCACTGCTTTGAAGACTGTTGGCTCAAAATAGTTAACCTAGACACTGGTCAGAATCATGTATAGTCCAGATTAAAACATTCTCCTCAAATCCTCAGAGTGCTGATGTTGGCATTTTAAATTTGTATATACACTTCACCTGTGTCCCCTCCAGAGGAGGATAAAATCTTAATTTAAAAAAATAATTCAGACTTTGGGAGATTTGCTTTCAGGATCAGAATCTGGTGTCTAGCCTCTTACCTTAAGTTCAAGGTGATATAAAATTCAAGCACTTCGACACATTTGAAGGTTTAATGCGAAGTAATCTTTGCCCCTTCTTTGGACCACAGATGGAACCAAAATGCCAGAATATATGAAGTCCCTCTTAAACAAGAGGCATTTATTAGTAAGGAAAGCAATAATTACAGAAAACAAACTGCCTTCCATCTTTGTCCGCTGCCAGAAACCACTCCCTTTCCTGAAAATTTCAATACAGCACGCAGGCACTGGTGGCCAAACAGCACAACTGCAAATTGAAATTATTACACAAACCACAAAAGGCCTGTTCTTGCAAGTCACTGAGGTTAAAGGGAACTCAGCATTTCATAGTTTCAGGCTCCAAGTTTGGCTCTAGATCTCAACTTTCTCAAATTAGTCAAAGAAATGAAAGTTGGGTCCAGATTCCCAAAGTTTGGGGGATATTTGGGCTTATGGTTTTGGCTCAGGCCTATCTCTACTTTTGACTAATCTGTATTTTCTTTGGATATGTTTTCCGAGTGGGTTTTTTCCAAGCGTCTCATACAGTATAAAGCGACTAGTTTTGAGTGTGTGAAGGCAGACTTCCTGAAGAGTATGAAGTAAAACTAAATAAATCCTAGACATACTGAAGGACTTTTGTCTTCTAAGACTGCTATAGCTTATTCTCCAGGTGGAGCAGTGCCTGTAATTTACTGCAGGCATTTCTTTGTGGTCCAGTTTGAAAAACAAATTGTGGGGTATGGAAATCTGCCTCCAGTGCTGAAGTGCTACTTGGAAAAGAATTAAAAGAAACTTGGTTCAGTGGTTGCACTTTAAAAACAAAAGTTGGATTGCTGAGCCAGGAAAATTGGTGATTTCTCAACAATCCCATTTAAACGATTTGTTTTGCTTCTAATAAGTAGAATTTATTGCAGCATCATTGTACATCATCTAAAATATTTAATATGTGTAAGACACCACCATACCTGTCTAAACATTTTACTGTTAAGCGGACAATTAAGAATGGGTGAATCAGTTAGATACTGATACCCCAGCCTGATATGTCATCCAGAATAGTGAATGCCAGATCAAAGATTTTCTCATGCATCCTGTTTATAGTTAGACACTGATTAAATATGCATCCTGGAGGATTGCTTCATACGAGATAATTTTGCTGATTCTTTTGTTATTTATTTAACATGTATGTGGCCATTGGTCTCAAATCTTGGTATAAGTACCTATCCTGAAATCATTAATGAAACATTACAAGTCATAGTAACAAATTGCTTTCAGATGAGGATTTTGTTTTGATGACTTAAAGGTTTTGCTGGGAAAAAAACAACGGTTTTCATTCTTATTGATGGCATTCAGCTTTTTTGCAACAGCATACTTTGTAGGAAACAAAGGTGTCTTTTTTTTCCCCTTTCAAAATAATCTTGCTAAATTGGAGGAATGGTCTAAAATAAACTGAATGAAATGCAACAAGGATGATTGCAAGGTAACACTCATGGGGATAATCGACTGAACAAGTACACTTTGAGGAATGAAAAGCAACAGGTTTGCAAAGAAGGACATAGGGGTTAGAATCCTGATGAACGATATAACCATAGGGTTGGAAGAGACCTGAAGGATTCTTGAGTCCAGCCCCCTGCACAGCTACGTACTGCACTAGTCCTAACACATTCCAAACAGATGCCTATCCAGCCTCTTCTTGGAAATATCCAATGGAGACAATGCCACAACTAGTGAGCAGCTTGTACCATTTTCCTACCCTTGTGTAAACCTGTTGCATTATGTCCTCTGTGGCAAAGGAGAACAGTTGTTCTCCCTCTTCTTTGTGGCTGCTTTTCAAATATTTGAAAATTGCAGTCTCCCTCTCCCCCTCTTCATCTCCTTTTTCTCCAGACTAAACATGCCTATTTCTCTCAATATTTCTTTGTATAGCTTGTATCCCAGCCCCTTTTATCATTTTGCCACATCTTTCTTTTACCTCACAAACTGAAAGCAAGTCAATAACTTTTGCAAACAATACTTCTGAAAAAAAAAAAGGCAACACTATACTGAGATGTATAAACAGAACTATTGTGTGGAAGATTCATGAAGTAACCCTCCTGCTGTACTCATCACTGGTGTAGTCTCTAGTGAAATATTATGCCCGGTTCCATTATACATGACATAGGTACAGACAACTGGGGTAGATTTGGGGGGTGCATCAGTGTGACTGCACCCTGCTTTGGTTGTGTGCTGCATGCACAGTGAGCTCTCTGGCCTCACTGGTATGTCCACATACCTTCAGCCAGAGCTTTTTTTTTAATTTCATGTCTCAGGCCAAATTGGCCAAATCAGTTCCAAAACCCATCAACTGAACAGAGCTCAGTGATTCAGGTCCATGTGGTGTTACCACTAGCAAGTATCTTACATCCCAGCTCTTCAGCCTGCGGCTAGATATGCCCAAATCCATGGCAAACATCCTACGTGTAAGCCCCAACCCCAGAGGTCTTGGGGTTCAGATGCCCCCAAGTCTCACCTGCCTTTAGCCAAAAGGCCAAAGGAGCAAGCTAGGGAGAAATCCCCTATAGCCACAAAATAAAGTGTATAGTGGAGATCCTTTGGGAGACTATAGTAGACTCTTGTAGCGGGGCCTGCCTGCAGTGCAAGGCCACCCTTAACTACATAAAGTCATTAAAGGTCAGGGAGAAGGGAATATTTTCTAGGTAAAGCAAAACCGCCTGGACTGATACTACCTTCCACTGTGGTGGTGATCATGAAATCTCCCCTGCCTCTGCATGTGATACAAGCTCATGTGGATGAGGTCCCACCCCCTTGAACTATGTGGCACATGGGCAGCAAGCTTTCTTTGCTATGCATGTGCTAAGTTAGAGTCATAGAAACACAGAACCAGAAGGGACCTGTAAGAAGTGGGTAAGTAAGCAGTGAGTTCAGTAACCTATAAATTACTGAAGTAGGTGTGGCTTACCTCCTTCACCCTGGTCTTGGATCTGCCCATTCAAGTAACCATGCCCTAGTGCTGGGAGATGGACTTGCTAAGTAAGTTTTTTTAAGCCTCATAATTCTAGGGAGAAACCTGAAAGCACAACTGTAAGTCTGAAAAATCAGGAGACAAATAAAAAAAAGTCATCCTTTCTAGTTTAAAAAAATCCTTATTTATTTAGGCAATTTTATGATTTTTGAGACTGACGCAGTTTTTGGATACTTGAGATTTGTCAATGCTGAGGTACTTACTGTAGGTTGTATCTCTAAAGTTAGATGGAAAAGCTAGAAAGAAAGAGGGGAGAAGAGAAAGAAATCCTTGAGGGGGGAGAATCAGGGAAAGAATGTGTACAAATTATGTCATGCATATTGATTAATTATGCAAAGAGGGTGTTACATACCTTGCATAGTCTTCTGGCCCTAACGCCTTAACAGGCATGAATATCTATGGTAATTTTCCCAAAGGTATGTGTTTACATTTATGCAGTGATTTCTTAATAAACTTTTTAAATGATTGTGCATGCATTTGAGGTGATTACTTGTTATAAATTTGAGCTTCATGGGTTAGTTGGGAGTGTTCATGTGGGTGACATGGAATTAGTTCAGTGACATGACTGGATAAGCATAGAAGTTCCTGCCGGACAGATCCTGCCAGGTACTGATCATCTCAGGAAGGTGCTGAGTGTTCTTTTCCACAGTGGCAAGAGTTTATTCCTGAGGCATTATGCCAACATTGGGGCTAGGGCAACTTGCAAGGGGTACACAAACTAAGCAAGGGGAAAGGGATAGGTAAAGCATAGGGAATTGTGGTGAATGGGATATAATGGGTCCATTTATAATTAACTGTCCTTCCCACAACTCTCCAGAACTCCCAACTCCTAAACTTCAGGTTTCTCTTTGGCACGAGAAATGCCATGTGCAGTGAACTGAATAGATGTAACTGCTACATAGGTCCTTGTGGGAAGTGACAGATAGCTTCCATTGGATAACACTCTGCAGAAAGTTTAATTCTTAAAATAAAATAAAGCTTCATCAGGAGCACAAACTGGAGTGTGGAAATAGGAATAGATGCTGTAATGAATAAGTGATGCCTTTGGCCATAAAGCTTATCTTTCAACCCCCTTAAGTATGCATTTTTTTTAAAGAGGACTGCATTTGTTTGAATATTTTACTGTCATACTTTGGCATGATTGGCAGCATTGCTACTGAGAAGAGGCAGAATTACAGAAATGGAAAGGTTTTGCAGGTCAGGACAGAAGTACACATGCAGAGTAATAGCATATATGGAAATCTGCTCAATGCATACATACAGCATGGGACAAATTCTTCTCTGTTATACAAGGGTCACTCCATTGCAATAAATAGAATTGTACCAGGGTAACTGAGAAGAGGTCTTGGCCCAATTTGATAGGATCCAGCCAGTGCAGCCAGGCTATTTGGGGATGCATTTTTGTATTCTGAGGATGCAAAAATATATGCCGAGGCAACCAGAACTCTAAGTAAATGTTCTAAAAAGAGACTACCAGGGTCTTATTAGAAGCAGCAATGTGCTTATTTAAGTGCATAGCTAGTTGCATTTTCTTTTGTTCTTTCAACAGGTTAGTAATTACAGTTGCAGTAATTAGCTGTGATGGAGAGTACACAAGACGATAAATGGCTATTCTGTGCAGTAGTAGGGGATATTTGGTGCCAAGCTTATTATTTTCAGTCAAAGCTAATTATCTCTATTATAATACATGACTCTCTTTCTTGAATTATGAGTGGGAAACTTCTGAATAGATTTTTTTTTCAAAGTGCCCTGAACCATGGAAAGAAGTAAAAATTAAAAACAATGAAAAGCTTGTTAGACAATGAGAAGACTCATCTGTAAAGCTATTTCTGAAGGAATTTTTTTTGTCTCCTCCCTAGTTATATAAATGTCAAATGCTTATCATAAAATAAATTGTTGCACTACACATGATAGTAGCATAAAATTCTGACTTACACATCAGAGAAACCAACGGATTCAATGTATTCAGTGAATCACATCTTAGTCAATGGATCACAGTGTATTCACAATATATATATTCAGTGGATTGGCAGCAACAAGTTATAGGGCTGGCCTGACAATGTGTTGGTGTCCAGGGAAGGACTTGGGGGAGGCTGCTTTTCATCCAGCTGTCCTGCTGGAAGGATTATTGAGTCACAGATTGCTGAGGCTATAAGGGCAACTAGAAATGTTTTCAACCAAGAGCCCCCAGAAAGTGCTGGCCCCTAGAAGTGTTATCCATTTGGTTTGTACTTAAGACTGGAAAACTGGAGAGAGAACTTCTGTAATCCCTCATGACATTGCTTAGTCTCTGGCTAGTTTATCTATGGTGAAAAGGTCAGTGGGGAAGTAGACTTTGATTAATAGGGTCTGTCCACACTACAAATATTGCCATGTTACATTACAGTTGTTCCCTGTTATCGCAAGACTTCAGTCTTTGGTAGTGATTGGTTTGCTCATATCCAGGTTTTTAGCTTGGTTATGAAACACCACTGGTTCGAATTTGCCTCCCTAAATGGCAGTAATATTGTAACCAGATTCCCTGACAGTAGGAGTGGAGCACCAGCCATGGGGATCCAAGGTGGCAGCCTGCGTCCCTGCCCCAGCCACTGTTGCTTCTGCCCTGGGGCACAGAAAGAGCTTGTTATGACTCGGTTCCCTGACATGGTAAAATGTGTAGTGTAGACAGGCCCTAACTGGTTTTATCATGTGCATTGGCTAGGCCCATTGCATGACTGAAAGGGACAATGGACAGTTGGTTTTGGTGAACATAAACATCTTTGTACTAAGAAAGCACAATTAAAAGAACTTTTCCAGTTTCCAGTTTGCTATACAGAAATATTTCTATTGTTTTAAACTTTTTACTGGACTGTTGTGTGCCACTGCTGTAATTTTCCATTGAAGCGACTCAGTAGGGCTTTTCACATGTTTAGAATTGAACTCGACTTAGAAATCCTTCAGTGTGCATTACAGTCGTCTATACACCAGGTGCCTGAATTTTACTGCTGGAATGTGTTGTATCTATGGCATTTAACATGTTCATAACTGTGAAAAAGTGGTGGCTTTTTATATAAAGGAGACCTGAATTACTAATATGGATAAAATTACCATGAGTTTACAAAAGGCTTGCTTTTCTGTGGTTACAGACATTAAAACCACTTCAAAATAGCACTGTCCCTTCAGCTGCAGACTGTCGATCTATTAAGCTGTTAATAATCCATTTGAAAATTCCTTCATTTATGGCTCATACAAATCCCTAGAGTAGTACTGTCTATTGTTATCTCACAAAGGCTCAGATTATGGGATAAGTCATTTTTATACCTCACAAAAGTTCAAATCCAGTCTTTCCTCTTTGTGGAGCACAGTTTTTATATGTTATCCAAATGTGTATACCTGGCAAAAGTCCTGGGTGAGTGTCTCATGAAGTGTATGCTACAGGTTATATACATTAGGGATATAAGTACTGAGTAAATTTATAGTACAATATGAATCATCTGTTTCAAACTGAATCTCATCCTGCAAGCTCTGAAGTGCCATACATGAAGGGGTTGACCTATCATTTTTGTTATATTGTTTATTATATTAGCTCAGCTCAGCTACAAGCCTTTCAGGGGCTGCCTCTTAAGGTTAAAGGACCAAGGCCATAAAAAGGTTATCTAATCAGTTCTAACACTCAGTTCTAATAAGAATCTAGTCTGACAACACCTGAGGGCATCCTGCTGTAAGCTAATATTATTTATAGCTACCTGTTGGACAGCAACCATGCATAATTTCCGCTTTATATTATGAATTTATTATTTGAAGCAGTTGTTTCAAACATGGCTTTTATTAAGCATACTATATTAAATGGGGTCCTCCCTTTGCAGCAGCTTTAGGGAAAAAATAAAATGCATTCTCAGTAACTTGATGTCAATGGAGTAGCTGGCATTTGCTACCAATTATTCATTACTAATGATCATTAGTGAGGGTTTCAGGGCTGGGCCATAAGTGAATTAGCAACAATAACTCTATAAAGCTCACTAGCAAGGCAATAATGTGCAATGTTAAAACAACACAGTCAGCTATGTCTCAATATTCCCCTTCAACAGCCATATAAAAAGTAAAGCTATGATGGAGGAATAAAGTCAGATGTTTACAAGATAAATAAATACACTGTACCAAGAGATGAAAATATAGTTTTATAGTTTTAGTTTAGTTTTATCGTTTAGTTTATAGTTTATAGTTTTCCTATGATTAGTCTGAAACACATGCATAGTATTCTGTTGTCTGAGAATCAAATGCTTTGAAGTAGCTAACAACCAAGGAACTGCAGCATACAATACTGGTTGATTAAATTAGTAAAAAAATAAAACTCCAACTTGGGAATTTTGGAGCTCCAGACCATAAGGGAATCCATTAAATGGATACAGTGATAACTCAGAATTGTAGTTGTGTGTAGGCATCTCTCTATACCATAACTCAAAAGCCAAATTAGTTCAGTTTAGGGTTGTAGGCATCTCAGTGGAATAGCTTTTCATTATATTAGGATTTTTTTGTACGTGTAACTTACTGATTTGGGATTTATCTCTGGAAGTTGATGGATTTTTATTATGTACATTTATCTAGTATAATAACCAGAGCAAAGGATTTTGTTTATGCTGGAGGTTGTTTGTTTGACGAGGTTGCTATCAACAGAAGGGATGAAGCATGAGGTAATGGGAAAGGCTTTATTGGGTACACTTGTCATACCTTCTCTGTGCTTAGATTGATTGGCAACTATCAAGGCAAAATGAAATTAAATATATGCTTTCTTTCGTGTTTATTTACTGGCAAGCTTAATGGAAGATAATCTTGGGTTTTTTTAAGTTTCCCTCATTTCTGAGAACCAAAGTCACCGACATTTGCTGTAGATAGCTATCTTGGCCTGCAGAGTACTTTCAGTTAAGGGTAGATAGTTGGTGACCTAAGCAAGAGATGCTGCTTCTTATGCAATAACTCTAAATGGTTTTACTTATTTGTAATCTTAGAAGAATTAAAATTAAGGGTTCCACCTTGTAGTCTAGAAGAAAGGCATCATGTTTTTGCCCTACTTAGATATTTGCTTCCTCAGAAACTATTTACATGCCAGTGCTACCCACTTTTTCATTAACACACGGCTCATACAGGCTTTAACAATACCCTAATATTGACACACTTACACTGGTGTAAGCATGCTCATACCAGTCTAAATTAATCCTGTACAGGCATACTGCTATAAAGCATTTTGTAGAGGTATATCTTTACTCTCATTAGAGGATGTATAACTATATTAGGACAAAAACAAATCACTTTCCCTGCCCAAAATGGTTACGTCAGTAGAACAGCTCTGTGTCAGTCATGGCTAAGTCTATCATGATAGTAAACAGTGGGAGTTGTATTTTTAAGTTTCCAAATTTTTAGGTCACATATTGATGTCACATTCAATTGATGGCTTCTCCCTTATCCTTTTCTTTCCTAATCTCTTGACGAGCATTTGTTGTTAAACTACATTTGCCATCTGCAGTGTTTTGAGTACATTCAGAAGAAAAGCAGAGGGGACCAAAATGCTAATATTTGTCACTGGCCAGGCAATGGCACAGAAAAGATTCATCATCCAATGGAGAATTAAATACATGCATGGATCTATAAACAAGCCTTTGAACTTGCACAGGGATGACGGGAATGAGAAGTAGAAACAATGGAAGGTGACGGGAGGGCACAGGTGGGACCTGAGTGCTTCAGGATATTTTAACAGTGGCAATGTACATAGCACAAACCCCCACACCTCCCCTCCCCCCCCGCCATAGTGGTGCTCTGCCTGGCTTTTAGTGGTGCCGTGCCTGGCTTTTACTCTACTTTATTTGAACATGGAGCTCTCCTGGTAATTCAGCAGTCCCACAATTCTCATTCATGCCTTTTCAGGACTGAGCTTTTCTGTAAGGCAATAGTCAAAACTTTACCAGTCTATGGTCAAAAGGACCTCGCATTTTGCAGGCCACATCATACTTTGTTCTTCCTTTAACCTAACTTCTTATGTTTTGATTTCCAGTGCACATGAGCTACACCGGAGTGTTTCACAAGCAACAGGTTGCTCTTGAACTGTGGGCTAGTACCACTGATTTGCATTTCATGAATTTTTAACATCAGCAATCAGATAATGTTGCATTCATTGGTCAAGTAATCAAATACCAGAATTATGATTTGTACTCTACAAAGCATCTTAAACGCATATGGCACGCTAAAAGAAGGCTGTAAAACTTCCTTCACTTGTTTGTTAGACACTGAAATAAGGCATCCATTCATAAGGAAGGGAGGTGTTATCTTAAGTAGGTTTACCTACTAATACTAGTAATTAATTATTCAAAATAATATCACACACATAAATCAAATTGAATTAGCATAACTACGTCTTGCACGAATATAAAATACTAAAACTCATATATCTTAAAATATAAACTGAAAGAAAGGTAGAAGTATTAAGGATTTCCCAATAACTGAGTAAACTAAAATGACTGACTTCAACATTTTGGGATGTACTGGAAATGTTCCACAGATATTTCCTCTGGAAAGAATTTGTGAATTCAAACCATGAAAGTTGTCCAGGGAAGATTGGTCCCACATGGATGCTGCTGCTGTTTTAACTCATCCAAATCTTCAACACTATTCCCCATGAAGAGATTTTATTCGTAGGTGCAGGAAACATTTGCATTTAGTATTGCTAAGTTAGCTGAAGCAGAAGTTAATACAGTTTTACTGTTTAACTAGAAAATATGCGTTGCATAGTCAAAATGTGACATATAGAATGGGGAGGAACCCCACAGTGAACCAAATTCTGTTCTTGGTTGTTGTGGGAGTACACATGCATAGCTCAGTGAAGAATTTGGCCAGATGAATTTGCTTCCTGTTTGCACTGGTTGTCTTGTCAGTTACTATTTTCTATTTAAGAAGTGATAAAATTTGAAACCTACATTGTTTAGTACCATGGAAAACATCTAGGACTAGTTGTCATGTGTGAACAAAGTACTGTTTGCACTATTTATTAATATTTTTTAAATATTTCTCCCAGGTACCAATCCTTTCCCTCCCTTAACGGTTTTCTTATTTTTGTAAAAACATTCACAAACAACATCTGACCTGATTTTTGTGAGGTGCTGAGTGTGCTTGACTCCCATAGAAATAAACAGAATGTGTGCAGACTCCGTGTCTTGGGAGGCACTTAACAATTCACAGCACTGAGACTTGAGAACAGAAAACAAGAAGTGCTACTCTCTCTAATTATCTTCACTGACACAAAAAAGTTTCAGGTTTAGCCATGTAAGAAAAGCTATACTGGTTTAAATTCACTGCACAACAATAACTGCAGTGGCAGAAAAATGAGTGGTAAGCATGTATTCCAGTAAAGGTTCTGGAGTTTGTGAAACCTAATGTTTATCTCAAGGTCTCTGCTTTGAAAATACTCAAGTACCAGCTTTCTCATGATGCTTCCCATATAACTTAGCTCCATCCAAGTTAGAAATACTAAAGAAAGAGCTTTCTCACAATGTTTCTCTAGTGTTCCTCCAGACATTCAGGTGAAGATGTGATAAGATCTGATGTGCATTCCACACAATCATGCCTCGTGCCATGCCATGTGTATGGCAGGAGGTGTGGCTGTGGGATCCAGCATCAGGTCCTATCATGCCTTAATGCCAATACAGGGAAAGCCTGGGATCACCATTCTGGGCTCCCCCTGCATCAGCCAGTAAAAGGCTTCTGCAGCTGCAGGCTCCATAGCTGACAGGACTTGCAGCCATGGCAATGCCCCACAGTTGCCAGGACTGAGAGTCTCACAGCTGCATTGGGGCACTGCTGGGGCTCAGCTGCAGGACTCCCAGCCCTGGCCGTGGGTGGAAGCCCTGCCAGATGGCAAGGATCCCAACCCCCTGCAACACATGTAAATTAAAGCTGGATAACAACCAGCTACAAAGTCATTGCACATTTTTGAGCTCTAACTTTATAGCTGGTTGGACCTTTTTATGGCATGATAATTACTTTCCAAGCATAGCCAGTCTGAATTGATTGTGCAATTAACCAGTTAATTGCATTATACATGTAACATGTAGACAGAGCCTATAGTGACACCTCTAGGTTGTAGAGGTGCACCACAGTGATGAAACTAAATGATGATACCTCCAAATATTTCAGGCTGGAATTCTAGGTTAAGATTTCTTTTTTTTACACTGGCTTCCTCACTCCTGCAAGACCTACTGTGTTACAATTTATTAAATTACTGAAAGATAAGGTCTGGATAGTTTTACTGGAGGAAGAAAGGGACACTAAGCCAAGCAGTCCTGTTTGGTCTAATTAATTGGCATGGAATTTACTTCTGGAGCAGGGTCAGCTCAAGACTTTTCCATCACTCCAGTCCCAAATAAGCCCTCAAAATAAAACATAATTAGTATTTACACTGGCCTTCTCCACTAAGTTCAATCTCATCCAGTACTGTATCCTTTAACAGCAATGGGAATTTATTGAGTTATTCTAAGTAACTTGGAGAACAGGAGTAGATGGAGTATCAGTTTGAAAGAGTATTCCATTAACTTGAATGGGAATATTCACAAGAGCCAGACAAGATAGATTGATTCCTGAAGCCCTCCCACAACAATAATGGCTAAATCTTTACACAGGTACCTTTTCAGTACTTTAGGTGTAATGATTGAGTGATCTTGGTCTAGTTCCCAGTGCACATCATAAGACATTACCTTCCTTAATCTTGGTTTCAGCTGTCTTGGTGCAAGCGCAAGTGTCCCAGGGCTGAATATGTTGTAGGTTCCCAAGCTATGTCTATACTGTGCCTTGGCAATCCTGAGATTTTTGCCAAAAAAACAAGTCCTACTCATTTTTCCCACTCAGTGTGGGCTGCAGGTTGAATGAGCATTGTGTGCTCATGCGGATTTCTTTCTTTCAGGCATGCTCCTGAGAGCAGCACTAGGTATGCCCAACTTCATGTCAGCAACAAGTCCATAACATTTTTTATTTTTAGCATGGGCTCCTGTGAAGTGGGAGCAAGTGGGCAGGACTTGTTTCTTTAAGCTGGTTTCCAGATCATTGGAGAGACAGACACCTTTATTTCTCCGTTTAGGTTAAACAAGTACCTTCCAGAGAGGTTAGAGCACCCAAGCGCAGCAGTATGAGGAAGTTTGTCCAGACATTGCACTGTGAAGTATGTGAGACTAGGACAAAAGGTTCTAGGGCCCTTACTCCAGCATCTTTTACAAGTGAAAGCCCATGATGCAGTTTTACTTTAATTATTCTGATTCCATGAGCTACTTGCAGAACAGCCCCTCTTCTCACATAATTTTATATTTTTTTAATCATATTGCTGTTTGCTGAGAATATTCCTGAAAATGCTGCAATGGATGGGAAAAGCACAGATGCCAAAATGAGAGTGCTCCTAATGTGAAATAGTTTTGGACAGTTCAGGACATCTGGAGTGAATATGGGAGAAGCAGTGAAACATTCCTTGAATGTACTTACATTCTGAAATAGAATCACAGTGGTGTACACATGCTGAAACCCTGAATGAAACACACAAATGGATATGGCAGAAAGCTTAAAAGGAAACCAGACTGCTTGGAGCAGAACTATTTTTAGTTTTCTAATGAAGAAAGCAGCTGTATTTGAGAGAGCCAGTCATTCACTGCTTGGAAAATCAGCTGGAATGCTGAGCCCTGGTGTTCTTGGTAGTTAGAGGAAAACCTTGTGTATAAGCTCTTTCAGGCTGGGGAGCCTTAAATAGCTGTCACTCTGGTTTTGAAGTATACTTGGAAGCACTGTGGGATTTGATCCAGAGATCTCAGTTAGAATCCACAGTAGCTGATGGTGTTCAAGTCTCCTTCAGAATCTTTATTTAGGAGACCCAGGGCACGTCTACATGTGCAATTAATGTGCATGAATAAACTCCAGAGCTGATTGCTCCAGAGTTTATTGCTCCCAGGTGTGCCATTTGAATGCGTGTCCCAGAGAAAGAAACTCTGGAGCAACAAGCACCCAAGTTGATTCATATGCAGCATGATGAGCTGGCATGAAGCAGCCCCGGCTGGCTGGGGGAACAGCTGCTCCCCCTGGCTCAACGTGCTGTGGAGGTAAGCCAGCAGGCAGCCCCCACACTGAAACGCCTTCATGCCCCAGCCAGCTGAGGCAGTGTCTACACGTGTGCTGTTGTGGAGTTTTTTACTCTGCAGCAGGATAGTACTTGTATTTACTTGTATTTACAAGTACTGTACTGCTGCCAAGTAAATTAATATTCTCCAGCCTAATAGGGACTCCCGTGTATATGTGCAACATTTACTGCACAGCTAATTAGTCAACTGTGCAGTAAACATCTTGGGTAGACATACCCTCTGAGGATCTATCAAAGTCCTCTCATTGGCACATTGAATTACTACTGCACTTTTTCTATATTTGTGCCATGCTATTTGTTATTATTTCCTTAACTTTTCCAAAGCTTTCAGAAAGTTGTAACAAAATGCCTGATTCTTTATATGATGTGCTATGTATGAGAATGGGAAAGGTTCATTGTATTTTCCTGTGTATATGAAATTTGAGGTAGACTCTACAAAGTTAACTCTACATTCCCTTCATACAAAATAAAGTGAATGCTTTTGTTTTAAAGGTAGTTTTCAGATACCTAGAGAGAGATGTATTACTTTTTTTTCCATGGGACTGAAATTATTATTAAGCAAACATAGTCATTTTAGTATTAAACAGATACATCAAACAAGCTGTTTGAATTTGAGTGGTGATGAGAATGGACATTAGTTACCTCAAGGTTAGCGTCATTAAATTTGGAGGCCAGAAATAAATGGGATTGCCTGATTCCCAGTCAGGAGGAGACAATGCTCTGAAGCTATTTAAAATAGCCATAATATAAAAAGGTTGGTACTGGAATGAGGGAATTTTAGATTAGAGTAGTTGTGAAGTTTGACCAGCATCGCCTAACTGGAATGGCCTGGCACTTTCCAGAGAGAGGTTGGGGCTAGTGAAGTGGGAGAATTGAGTGTGAACACCAGCCTGTAAAACTAGTTTATCAATCTCTGTCAGCATCCTATTTGCCAAACCCATCAGAAATCTAGAGGGAGTCTTAGAGGTAATAGGGTCAGGATAGTCTAGAGCAGGGTTGTCAGACTTCTAAGCCCCTGGGAGCCACAGGCTGACCCATACAAGGCATGGGTAAGAGGGCAGCACACCTTATGGATGCCCCCCCCCCCCCCCCACTACTGCACTGCACAGGTGTGATCCCTTCCTGAGCAGCTCCAAACTCACCCTGGAATTCCTGTGCAGCGCTGTGCACTGCCCTGCTCTCTGGGGTGGAGGTAAGAAGCAGCAGGGAGAAGGGAGGGGGAACCTGCCAAGCAGGAGACCAGGGATTGCAACTTCACCCCTTGTGGGCTCCATGTGATCCATGGGTGATCACTTGGCCACCCCTTGTCTAAAGGAAATGCCACTGCACTGCAAGTCAGGGACCTGTGTTTGTGACTCTATCATTCTCCTATGTGCTCTTGACACGGCACATCAGCCCTCTGTCACCTTTGCCTGTTCTATCCATTTAAATTATAAACTCTTCAGGTTATGGCAGTCATATATGAGTGTACAGTGCCTAAGACAACAGGGACCCATCTCATATACAGCTTCCTGGTTCTTTTCTACTAGTAGTCATAGTACAAAGTTTGCTAATATATATATCATGACTTCTTTCTAAGTAAGTTTTCTGCCATATATACCAAAAATGTTTAGAGTGTTTCATTAGTACACTTTCTGTATAAACCAGGGGTGCACAACCCTCGGTCCGTGCAGCCATGACATCCAGCCTGTGGGGTTCCCCACAGATCAGGAAAATTTCTGGCAGTAGAGTAGTAGCAATTAATACTGTCACCCCTCCCCTGCTGCCAAATTCCAAACCTCCACAGGCAAATTGGGTACAGGCCACATCCCCTCCCCACCATGCAGCCAGATCAGGACCTGGCCACATTTCACCCTGCAGCCACATCCCTTCCTGCCATGGCCAGGTTGTGGTGGGGCCACACCTCCTCCTCTCTGCACGGCTGGATCAGGGTCAGGCTATCCCCTGGTCCCCACCGTACCCATCAGATCCAGCCCACAGATGGATGAGGCACCACCCATCTGGCCTGCAGGGCAAAAAGATTGAATACCACTGGTACAGACCATTTATATTTCCTCCATTATATATCATTTCTTCAATTTATATAACATTATTCTATGTAATATTAGGTATATTGCAACATATAGCCACAACTACATCCATCCCAATTTTGGCCCAGTTCGAGAATGTCCTTATGGTACATCCTGAAACTTGTTATTTTAACAAGTCAAACGTGTGCATGCGCAAACACACACACATACACATATAGTAAGTTATTTGTAAATATCGGTAATTATTTATATTGATGTAAAATTGGAGCAGTCTCATTAGCTTGAATGCATCCAATATAGTCTTTGACCACATGCTGTAAAACTGAATTCTGATATACCTTCGCACTGCAATACACCATTTAGTCTTTGCTAACTGGGACAAACAAGAAAGTATTTGAATTACTGACTTAGCACCTAGTGTTCCATTCCTAATGGGCCCCCAGCAGTGGTTTTGAGTGTAGCAGGGTTTGAGTGGATGTAGTGATGACTGGAAAAGAAAATCTGTAACAGCTATACTCCTTGTGAATCTGTAAAAGTCATAAAATATTATCTTTATACAGTATAAATATCCTATCTAAAGCACACCTGTCTCTTGCTGTGTGGGCCAGCTAATTGGTTTTTGATCTATTTTTACCATTCTTAGCTGAAAGGCAATTTTTTGTTAAGTTTCACAGAAAACTCTAGAGCTGCTTTAGGGTTTTGTAGCTGTGAAAAATGTCTGTTTCTTTTCTTTTTTTTAACAAGCAGTCTCAAGGAATAATTGCAATGATTGAGAGTGCTTAAAAAAACAGAAGCACGTACATTTATCATGGCTACGTAACTCTTAAGTGGCTTTGTGGGTTTCTTTAGATTCAGTAAACTTCAAAAGTAAAAACCTTTGAGTTTGGCAAGAACTAAAGTTTCTGCCTCTCAAGAGTTTCAAAACTGGCTCCTCCCCATTTACAAAGACAGATGCCAAATCTTTAAAAGTACAGCATTTGTTACAGTCTTCAAAACAGAGCAAAGTGATGCTTTTCTACCACAGTTCGATCTCATAATTTTCTAAAAATATCATGAATCCTAGTGATGCAGTATTGTCCTTTACTGATTAGTGGTACTGCAGTAATACATGGTAGTTTCAAACACAGACTAGACTCTATTGAGCCAAGCACTGTATATACGTCACCCAAAGACCAGCAGTGTTCCAAACAGCTTGTAGCCTAAGTAATATATTTTCTACTCCATTTTTCTGTTTTCTTACTCCTGTTTGTATTATATAAAGAAAATGACTAATGAACCAAATCCTGAAATCCCTGCTTAGTTATTATGGATAAAATTGAAAAAATAATGAAGATGAATAAGAGGTGGTATGGCAAGAGTATACAAGATAATGAAGAATGTAGAGAAGACAGGTCAAGAGTTTCTGTCCCCCCACTATCTCACACTGCAAAAACAAAGAGACGATCAGGAAACTGAAGAGTGACAAATTCAAGAATGATGGTTTTTCATGTAATGAGACAATGGATTGTTCAAATAATCACTACAGGATGTGCTAGGGGGCCAACAGAGCATTTGTACACATGATGGGGGTTTAGTCCTCAGGGTTTTATTATGTACCTCCTAAATAAAAACAGTGCTGCTGCCATGCACGGAAAGACTGGGGCCCCCCCACAGCTCAGGGGCTGCTTGGCTTATTGGCAGCTCGCTCTCTGGCCACAGGAGAGTGGGCAGGCTCCCCCCACAACATTTTTAATAAAGGATCAGGTTCCTTGCTGCTTCTACCTTCAGCAGGTGCCTGTGGCTGTCAGGACGCCTAGGGTCACCTGGAAACAGACTGGCTTGTCCCTGGGGCAGTGCAGGGAGGTGGCAGGAGGGTGGCTGGGTTTGCTAGTGGTCGAAGAAGGCAGTGGGGATGGTACACAGGGCTTCAGAAGCCTAAGTGGGCTGCTAGCTGGCCTGGTGCTGTCCCAGCTTGGAGGCACCTGATCTAACACTTCCCTGAACCTGGACAGGCTTCCAGCACCCCATGCACAACCCCCGCCATCTTCTCTGGCCACCTACCTGCACACCCAGCTTACCCCTGGGGCAGTGCAGGGAGGTGGCAGGAGGGCAGCTGAGTGTGCTGGTGGCCAGAGAAGGCGATGAGGGACAGTGCACGGGGCGCTGGAAGCCCAGGTGAACTCAGGTCAGTGCCCAGCCAGCTGGGCTCCACACCTGCCACCTTCTTCAGCCACCAGCAAACCCAGCTGCCCTCCTGTTGCCTTCCCATACTGCCCCAGGGGCAAGCCAGGCAGTTCCTAGGTGACCCTAAGCATCATGCTGAAGGAACCTATTGAAGGAGCCTGCTGAAGACAGAAGTGGTGAGGTGCTCAGTCCTTTTTTTCCTCCAGAGCCCTATTGGGGTGTAGTTTAGTTTGCGACAATGTAAACTCATTTAAAAACCCCCAAAATCTTGCATATGTTCAGTGTGATGCCATTAAGCCACACAAAGTGATGTTTTCATCACATGTACATGGTAATGGCGTCACGTGTACAAATGTCCACAGTGATTAGATGTGCAACAGGGCCAGTACACTTGGCAACTCCTAAGTTCCAAAATTCAACAAAAGTCATATTTTAAGGGTGTTTCCAGTAGTGTAAGAGTGATGTTATAGCAATTATGGTCCAGAAATTATGAGAGGCAAAGACTGGTTAAGGTGATGTCTTTTATTGGACCAATTGTGTTGTTGAAATAAAGTTAGAAAATCTTTCAAATGCAAGACATTCATAGGGCTATCCCTGGCTTCTATCAATTTCTAATCAAACATTTTATTTGATCTTTTTGAAATGGGATAATGAGAAGTATGGATATGTTCTTTATGGTATTGGGTCTTGATGATACTATATTGATGTATGTTGTTACACTCTTGCTCTAACACTGAGGTCCACAGTGATGACACATAATGATAATTTTTTACTCTTGTTTAGAGAGAGAGAAAATTTGGTCCCATCACATTTCAGCTATTTGATGGTGAAGGAAGGAGTGAGTCTAGATTCTGGGTCTGAAGCTTTAAGACTCTCTGAGTAGTCATTGGCAAAAAAAGGAGGAGTAGTAATTATCTTTTGTGATCAATGGCAGGGGAAAGAGAAAAGGAAAAATCTCACTGCACACCATTTTAGCTTTGCTAAGGGTGGCCTTGTTTATTGAAGTCACTCCGCTGGTTTTCGCAACAAGTAGGGGACATTTCAGCAACAGTAGCCAAAGAATGTCATACCTTATTCTGGATGTTGTTTTTGTCTCAATTTCTTCTGTTAACAAAGAGAAGAGTTTAATGCTGAGTGAGGTGAACAGGCATGCTTGTGACTCATTGTTTATACAGCTGACCTGTGTTTCAGTCTTCCAATCACATTTGTCTAAGGCACTATCATGCAAAACAAAAAATACACAGAGCTCTGAGGTTTTCCTCTTATTTTCTCTTCAGGAAAAACTTTGCAAGTGCCTGCAGAACCCAGTCAAGGAAAATTACATATGATTGATAGTGTGATCTAATGATTAGTGCAAGGGTCTGATTCCATTTTTGGCTTTCTTGCAAGTCAGTGCTGCACTGTTCTAGCCAGTGCATGCCTCTGTTTCTTTTCCTGTAAAATTAAGATGATAAAAGCTACCCTGCCAATAAAGCTTTGAGATCCTTAGATAAGACATACATGATAATGATGATGATGGTTTTGCTCAGTGAGCTGGAGAGAAATTTGATAGAATCTGTAAGTCTCCCTGGAATTTCAGAAATAAGCATAGTGCAGATCTGCATTCAGTTTTGTTTGCTTAAAAAGTCACAAAGTCTCTTCTCATAATTTTGTGTCTAACTTTCCGAGATCAGAGGGGACAAAAGTTTAAATATTAGCTCAGCTTTCTAACCCCAGGGCAATGCCAGGCTGTTTGGCACATACTATTGCAGCTAGAGATAAGATAAGATAATTAAAAAGGCATAGCCAATGGAATGACAACCCTCTGTTATAAGAAATATGCTTATGAACTCCTAGACTAAGGGTACTAGCAGTTCTCAGCCTTAAAAACCAATATTTATAAAGTCTACAAGTCCTGTGAACACACTTGTCCTTCAGGAGTCACTGCTTTACCCAAGACTTCAGAGCCTTTCTTTACTAACTACTATTTACTGAAGAGTAAAAACAAATGAAAAAAAAAAACTTTAATGCAAGTCTTGAACATGGAAGAGCTTGCTGGCTGTAATTACATTGTTGTCCACTAGATGGCTTTTCTTTCCCAGCTACTTCCTGATAGGGCAATCTGAATCAACTAAATTTAACCTAAAAAAACCTAAAGAAATATTCTTTGCAGTCTATTTCAATAGCAGCTTGTTCATTAACTTCTAGTTGACTTCTAATTGCAGAGCACAGTTTCCTGTATCATGTGAGGTATATTTTCAGAATTGGGACAAACACTTGTGAGCCACGACACTGAGAAAATTGCAAGTGAAGATGTTATCTAAAATGTTTGCCAGCAAACATAGTTTGCCTCTGATGTGCAAAGTATAAATTTCAGTATGTCTCCTTGCTTTCCACTGTTAAAATGTCCATAGTTTGGTTTTTTTGGGAGTGTTTTGGAACGGGTTGGAGGAGGGGATTCCCTTCCAGATCCAGTTCATAGGATCATATCCATTAAAGGATGTTTTGGAAGGAATGCTAGACAGTGGCTGTTGCATGAAGCTATGAAGGTATGGCACAGAACTCTGTATTACAGACCCCAAACCAAAAACAGTGGGGTAAAAATAAACAAAACTGGCTCACGTCTTCTTAACACCTTTCTGCCTGTGATGATTGGCAATGCAGTGAATAAGGAGCAACAGAAGCAAGGTGTTTCTTTTGCAGACCCAGGAAGAGAGTAGTACATCACTTATATTTGGGCTGTGCTTGGGAAGGTTCTCTCTGCAGCCCTGCAGCTGGGAGTGCATACGCTTTTATTTCATAGTGGAAGCTCAGATTCAGTAGGAGTTCATGGCTAACACAAGTCACCACATTAGCCAGGGAAATCTATTTGCAAAAGGGGAGAGCATGAGTGAAGCCCTGTTTCATTAATGACGTGAGGACTAACATGTAATTTCTACCAATTAATCAACATTACACCCTGGGGTATAAGCACGTGTGACACTCAAACAATGACAACATCCTTGATGTAAAATTATAGCTGACCTCCTGCCTGTGGAGCATTGAACACTTTTTTGTGTCAGAGCTTGCTATTCCTATGCCTGCTTCTTGCAGGGGTAAACCGTACGTATGCTAGAGCCTACATAATTTAGTGTTTTAAATCTCTTTCGCTCTTAATATCAAATTAAGACTGCTGATCCAGGTAGCAACAAGAGGGTGTAATCAGAAACATCAGTGAAAATACCCAAAAGTGTACCTCTTTGAGCCTTCTAACCATACTCTGCTGTCAGTTGTCAGAATAAATTTATTGACTTCTCTGGAGTGGCTATGCCCTAGCCTGACCTCCAGCATAACTGGGAACAGAGTTTAGCCTTTCCTTTCCATTTGTAACTAGCACCTCTGTGAAAGGAAGCTTATGAAAAGAAGACAGAATACTAAAAGAAGAATTACTGAGGTAACAGAAGCAGCTAGCATCGAGGAAACAATTCTGTGCAGAGCAAGGTGCTCACAATTGACTTGAAGTTTTAGACACCTGCTAGTTTCTGTTTCCACCATTCATAATTAACATAAAGAAATGAGGCCAACTGGTTGCTGGCTTGAGTTCACAGACTTCAGTAGAATCATACTAGATACGAATTTGGCTCAGTGGCACTGATCTGAGGTCATAAAAAGGTGAATAGAATAAAGATGAAGACCAGTTTTACTGCATGTATCTTATACTGCCTCTGCTTGTTTCATGCTGTGGGCTTACTGGGACAGGCTGTGTCTGATCAGTGGTAGCTGAGTAGCCCAGCAAACCAATCAGCAGCATGCAGCACCTCTGCAGAGACATGAACACACTGTAGTAGTTATTATGGGAAATCCTTTTTAGTATGTTAAGGTACATGCTTTACTGAAACAGACCACAGTCTGTGCTGTCTCTCTCTTTAGATGTATATCCCCTCTGCCTCCATTGAGGAGTGACTGACATCATCCCATCCCAACTAGGGTTTTCTAATACCAACAGGGAAGGAGAGATCTGATTCCTGTTAGAAGCCCCAGCAGCATTTTGACCAGATACTGTTTAGGAGGTGACACTGGGGTTCCTGTCATTGGCACTGTGGAGACCTGGCCTGGCACAAAGGTATTGCTTTTCCTTTGGCAAAAGGAAAGCAAAAGGGACCAGATCACACCACCTTTCCAGAGCATTATAGCAGAAAATCCCAGAGGCCTTTAATAGCTGTAGGGTTGTTATCATATATATGCTGAATCCATGGTTGGCACAGCTGAAGCTTGATGGGAAGACAAAGGTTGATCTCAGCCACCTTTAAACCAGCCTCAGCCTTAGTGTTGGCTGGTGTCGAAATAACTCCTTTACCCTGTCCCTGCTGATGGTAACACTTGTATGCTGCCTCTGCAACCTCTCTCAACATGTCCCAGACCCCTGGGAGTGGATGGGAGTGTGCAGAGCTAGCTTAACATTCCCTGACACCAGGATAATCCTCAGTTGGCCATTCAAGGCTGTTTTAAGGTGCTTCTCCAATGGGCCCAGTCAAAATCTGAACTTAATTCAGAACTGATTTGACCCTGGAAATGAAATTTTATTTAAAAAAAAAAAAGTTTAAACTATATATAAGTAGGCACAAAAGTGCTTCTCAGAAATATGGTTACGGAGTACCTATGCTAAAACTGTCACAGTGATGTCCATCGGTAGAGATGTGTGTGGTTCCAGTTTAGCAGTTGGCATCTCCTTTTCATAATGCATCAAATAAGAAACCTGGATCTGAACAATGTGAAAGCCATGAACAGACATTGCATTTCTAGGGATAAATATGCCACTTTAGCACCACAAACAGTGACTGTACAGGAGTTCAAGTGGGGTTTTTTTGTTTTGGTTTGGTTTTTGAGGAAAAAGAATGGCAGTTTCATGAAGAAATGTTAACGCTTTACAACAGCAACTTCTCAGCAGTGTGGTTATTTCCAACGCCACATGCAGTTATTCAGAGCACCACAAGGCATGCCCCTATTCTCCAGCATCCCGGGAGGCTATGCTCCTTGCTTAACCCTGCCCCCCTCCCATCCCTCCAGCCCCAGGAAGTCCATCCGGTATTCTGAACTTCACTGCTGCAGGGAGGCAGAGTCAGGCTCAGACATTACCATTTGCTTGCACTACTCAGCCTTGTCTTTCTTTGTGGATAAGATAGCCTGTCCTACCCAAGGAACAAAGTAGGAATCCACCTCCCAGACCTTCCTGCTCTGCTAAAAATATCTGTTCCTGTTGCATTAGCATCTCTGGCATTATCTACAAGCCAGGCTGGAGAAAGGACACCAAGCAAGGGGCTATTTCTGCCTGGTTTTGAAACAGCATTAGTTGTGAAGCCAATGTGATAACTGCTACGCTACAGACACCAAAGCTACTATAGAAAATAAGGTTGCTGATCTGAAACTCATAGATAATTTAGCTCATATCTAGGTTCTTCAAAGGAGCAAAAGGGAGGCTCCTCATCACCTCTCCTGGAGCAAAAGTGATGTAGGAGCACTGGAGGGCTGTAACTTAGCCATGAAGTCTGCATGTGCTTGGAGCAGAGACTGGCTACTTTAAACACCATGGCTGAGATGAAGGGGATTCCTTATGCTGTCCCCTTACCCCCCAAAAAATGGATCCAGTGTTGAAGTCCTTTCCCCACCACTGACCTCTTGTGGGTTGATGAGGTAGGTGAATCATGGTGTCAGCACCCACCATACAGCCAAGGATATCTCCTCTACTGCTTCCCCTGCTCTGGACTTGTCTGTACTGGACTGGACTGAAGCAGAGATCATGTAACCAGGGCCTCCATTATGTTCATGTGGGTGTACATGGCACTGTGCACTGGCCCAAACAGGGGCTTTCTAAAGAAGTGGTGACACGGTTTGACTCTGTCCTGCTGGAGTAGAGCACACACTTAAAGAAATTCCAGGCCTTCTCTGCACTTATTTCCCTGAACTCCTCTTTCCATATGACAGTTTTTTAACTATTGTATTTCTTTGAATATAATATGATTCTGAATATAAGATGACCCCCTTGCCCCAATAATTAGATTCTATATATGGAAAACATATAAATTTGTTGTAATTTTTCAGGTATAGAATCTAAGTATTGGAGGCTTGCCTTAAATTTGCCCCCCCCCCCCTCCCACTACAGCAGGGAAAATAAATCTGGGGGCAGGGAGGCAGGTGTCCCCCCTTGCCCTCTGTCCCACAACTTCTTCTTCCTGCAGCCCCTCCCCTCACTTTACTGTCAGACTCTGCTCTCCCTGAGCACATGGAAATGAGAGGAAAATTTGAAAACACTGACTTTGAACTAAGCATGCCTATTACTATGGGTACCTATAAACTCAGTTCATCCAGAATTGATGCATTTTACCTTTTTTTTAAACCAAAGCAAGTTTTAGCATAGATATTCCATAAACACACTTTTGAGAAGAACATTTGTGCCTACTTATATATAGTATAAACTTTTTTTTAACTTGTCTTATAGTAGAAAATATGGTAGTTCCCTTACTTTGTCATGATCTGTCCTTTGTAAATAATAAAAAATGCACCTTAGCTGTTGACCTACTTTGTTTGTCCCTCCACTAATTTGAAAGTGAATCAACTCATGACTAAGGTCATTTTCTTTGGTGTCCTCATAACTTTCTAAAACCAAAACATAATAGAAATTGATGAGCTTTTTTTTTGGCAATGGAAACTGTTAACAGGTACATTGTGGCTGTCCTCTCCCATACCCCTCCCTCCAAGTAGGAGTGCAGGAGTCCCCAGCAGGTGAAGCACCAGCAATACAGGCTCTTGCCATGCTCTAGCATTCTCCATATACCAGGAGCTTGATCACCTGTACATGTATTTCTTGCCATGCTTTCATGCTGGTGCACATTTCCCAGAACTTCTTATCATTGCTATTGAATACTTGTCCGTAACCTAAATCTAGAATGCTTCAGATTAGGGTAGGAATCTATACCCAAAAGGTAATTTCTCATTGATAGAAAAGTGAATAGGGCTGAGAAACAGGAGTACTCTTTATCCACGCACAGAGACACGCTGGGCCTGCTTTCACTTCAAAATGTAGTGCAAGTGGGCAAAGAGATGAGTGGCTTGCACTTCACACGTGTTCACTCTGAATAATCTCAGCTGCATCTGTGACACTGCTGCAGCCCACTAATGTAATGCAGACAAGCAACCTGTATTATTATAGCACACGGAAGACAATTACAAAGGAAAAAAAAATCCTTGGTACGAAAGTTTGCATGTCCCATTGTGTTATGTGAGCTTATTTGACACTGGTAAAAACATAGGACATGTGATGACAAATTCTTTTTTTACTCCTTGGCTGCTCTGGTCTAAGCCACCAATTACAAGGTAGGAAATGATAACCTGATTCTGTTCTCTTCCAGCTGTAGATTAGGAGTCCCTCCACTGACCTCACCAAGTTATGTGGGCTTACGCAAGGCTAGAGTCAGGTCCCAGAGTTGGTTAGTACTGTACATCTGATCTTGTTCTAAGTAACCTCTGATTCCCCAGCCTTGATTCTGTTATGTCAGACTTGCAAACCCTGTTGTAGCTGCAGCGCCATATCAGATCAGCTTTCTGAACACAGTATCACCTTGTTCTAGTCCCTGTCTCCTTTTAACCCAGCAGAAAGATTAGAGCATTTCACTTCCAATGATAAGTAGGGTTTGACAGGATCCAGCTTTGCCTTATATCTTAATGACCAACCATGAAAAAATGAGGGATGAATTAGCATATGCTGTTAGTTAAGCTTTTCAGTGTGTGTTTAATTTTCAGGTGGGTGCCTAATTACTTTGTGACCTGTTTAGAATTTCATACTCATTCCTTTCAAAGACTAAAACAAGGTTACTTTCAGATATACCGGAAAATACAGAGGATTCTTCTTCTCCCTCTCTTTCTCTCTCTGGATTTGTATATGGTTTTTGAATAAACGTATTTTGTAAATAGCTTGATCCTAGCATTGGAAAAAGATTCCTGTCAGTATGATGACAAAGAATAAAACTTAGTCTAGAAATGCTCTTTATTTCAGTAAATCTGTACCACAGATGATCTAGTATGGATGCTGCACCTAACATAAAACTTGCATTGGTTTGAAAAAAATAGAATGGTAAGGTTTTCTTTATACCTTGGGGGAAAGAAATAGTGTTTTGTTTTCCCCTTTGCTATGAGTTATTTAAGAAATTCAGCCATTTCATCCCCCATTTTCAATTTTATTAAGTGTGCTTTGAAGTTATGCACAGACAGCGTGACTTTTCCAGGAAAGTATCATGTTTTACATTGAACTATCAGTTGCTCCCTGGATTATATACTTGATCTGAGCCTTCAAGAGGCCGAGAAGCGATAGTGGTGTCCCTTTCCAGTTTTGTGTAGATGTTTTAAAATAAATCTTTGCATAAAAAGCAGTTAATTCTCTGTCAGGTGATAAGACTATGCATAAACATGCTTCACAGCTTCCTGGGAAAGCTATTGATCAGGTATGGTGCTTGTTTAGAAGTGGGAGGTTATTCAGTACACCCTTTCTTCCATCCACACCACCACATAGAAACTGTTATTGCTCTTCCACAGTTTGCTGCCTCCCCCACTCACCTTGCAGAGAGCAGAGTGAATCCAGAAACCAGTGCTTATTTATATTTGCATAAGGTTTTCAGTTCTACACACCACAAAAGAAAATCTACAGCTTTTCCAGCAGAAGAAAGCCCTTTCTTTGGCTTGATAGATACCAAACATCTTTGGCTAACTCGATTGGCTCAGTATTGATTTCAGTAACAAAAGCAATGCCCACTCATGTTAGATTAGGCTAGATTCCTTCTTGTACTGTAGCCATTGACCAGAAACAAGATGAAATAAAAACTGATTAAAAATTAACCCACTTCATAAAATTGCATAACTTTTGTAAAGAACTCTGCAGGCATTCTTTTTGGCTTGCAGCTTTAAGAGATAATTGATGATGTGCAGATTTTATTTAAAGGCAGCATGTTCCAAATAGCTTATATGTGAATGCCTTAAATTGACATTCTCTAGTTTTTATTATAATTATTTTTAACACTTCTAGAATTGTGTGTGTAACCATTCATGTTTTTATTTTCCTGTGACTCTTTTTTACACAGATGCAAATTTCAGCCTGCCAGTGCCCAAATGCAGGACTCAGAATAAGAGGTGAATTAAAATGGTTTGTGCTGGAGGCTTTATGTGTTGTGGGAGTCCCTCTGTCAATGCAGATCCCATTTTTTCTATAACCTCTGTCTCATGATTTTGTGTTTTGCTTGTAAAGATGATGATTAAAAGAGCTCTAAATACCAATGGGATACTCAAGAGAACCTTTGGAGGAAGCAGTCATTTGAAGACTATAGGAAATGCTTTTTCTTTAAATGTCATAGTTCAGAATTAGCTGTGATTCCTGCTGTGTGGTGCACAGAGCTGAGTAAAGGTTAGATTTCTTCTTGCACTGTATTTTCATTCAGGTTAATATTTAAGCCACGCTGGTGGTGCATCCAGGTGAACAGTAGGTCCTTTTACAGCTATAAATGGCAAAGAGGCTGGGTTTGTTAGAGCTTGTCTGTCAGCTGTTTGAACAAGGCAAGCACCTTGCAGCAGCTGGGTGCAGTTGCATGGCTCAGGCTATTAATTTCCACCAGCTCTCGGATTGGTTGAAACTGCCCTCCTCCTTACAGCCTCTAGGGACTCGTACTGACAGTGTCTCTCTCCTCAGCTGAGATTACTGTGTATGACCTACTTTGAAAATGGTGTGTGAACCAGAGTTCACAAATTATCTTGGAAGGGTTCCACAAAGCTGGTGTGCAAACACACACGGTCTGGGAGGTCAGGACAAAAATGGCTTTTTCAGTGTCTTTCCAGATGCAGGGTGCCTTTTTTTTTTTTTTAGCCGTGCCTTGGCTTCACAATTCATCTTTGTGCTCTGGACTGCAGTGTATTGATTTGCTGTGCAAGCCTGCTAAGTTAGAGAGCCTGTGGCCAATCAGAGGACAAGTCCTCCATGCCTTTCTGCTTTCAAAACAGCTGAAGTAGTAATAAAAATGAATGCAGGGTTTCAGGCTGAGCTGAGCTGTCAGCTGAAGCCCTGCAGCCGCAGTAGTGGTGGTGGTGGTAGTAGTAGTAGTAGTAGTAGTAGTAGTAGTAGTAGTAGTAGTAGTAGTGATATCAGTACTACAAGTTACAGTGGGTGCTAAGTGGTGGTGTGGTGTTCTACTTGCACAGATCATCTCTACTAAAATCTGTACCTTTATAGTGAAATGTGAGCTTGCAAATACCAAAGCTTCCCTCCACTTCAGGGGAATCCTTTATCATCTCCGGTGTTACAAAATACTGATGGAAGAGAAACAAAAAGGGTACAACAGAAAGCAGTTGCTTAAAGAACTGTGTGTCAAAACTTCCCCAGTGTAAATGTGCTGAAGAGGAAAGTTTCCACTGAAACCAGGGACTGGGAAAGATTTTATGCCGTTGCATATCTGTTTGAAATATGAGGCTTTTTCCATTTTCCAGTTAACATATTAAATATATAGCAGGCCACCCTTGTGCTTGCTGTTAGATAACATAATACACATCAGTAACAAGGTAGAGTATTTGTACTTCTAAGGAGTGGCATTACAGTCCATTACCAGATGGAGTTAAAGAGCTTGCTTATCAGGCTTTTACTCACAGAAGACTTGCACTATTATTTTACTTTGGGTCAAAAAGTCCTTTATTGAATTAGCAATGCAAATGTGTGTTACTTTATGCATGTGGAATTTGAATGTGTCGAACAGCCTCCCTCTAAAGCACTTGGGGCTTTTTTACAGATTTACTGTAGGCAAGGGTTCCAGTTTGTACTTTGAATGTTTCTTTTTGTTTGTTTTATCCACTATAAAGACATCTGTTGTACATGGCTCTCCACCCTGGCCTCTATTCATTTTCCACTGACTTCCATGAACTCCATTATAAAACCCAAGCGCACCACTCTCTTTGCACTCCTCTTCATGTGATTCTTGAATACAGATCTGTGACATGCAGTAAAACAGAAGGATGGTAATTTCTCTTGCCACAAAGCATGATAAAGCCATTAAAGAGGAATAATAGCCATCCTGAGCAAAGTACACACCCTCATGACTGTTGCTCCATAGCTGATTGACAGTGGTGAGTATAAGAAACCATGCTATAATAGTTTAAAAATAAGGAAAGCTGAGACAAAGGCCTTTATCAGTTTTAAAAACAGAGTTATCTTTTCCATACAGTATTGGCACTAGCCTGTCTAATGCGCTGCCTTTGCCTGTTGTTAAGCAACTAAAATGATCAGTGGTAGTCAAAGGGGAAGGGAGCTGGGCATGAAATAGGAGCTTGACTTCTGACATTTGCCAATCCTGTTCATTAAAGAACTGGCTCAGAGTCAAAAGTGCCATGTTGTTATTGTCTGACCAGGCTTTGGCTTTCTGGGTGTTCTGCAATAAAGCATTTTGATCTGACAGATGTAATAATAAATACTGTAGCCCAGCTGCCAGTTTGGCCTGGCAAGGTTATTCATAAGTCTTAACTAGGAGTGTTTGCTTTAATGAAAAATGTTAATGGAAGAATAGTTTGCACATGAGATACTCTCTCTAGTAAAGGGTTTTTTTTGGGGGGGTTGTTTTTTTTAATAGTATATGTAGGATTTGCAGTGGGCTGCCTTTTGGATCCCCAGAACTCAGATGGTGAGTGTAGGATTGTGACATGTTTGTGGCTACTTAGCGGTCTGCACTGCATAATAAGACTGTTTGAAACTTCCAGGCAGCAGTAAGGGACTTACTCAGAAGTAAGGCTTCTAGCCCTACTACGGGACTGGCTGATTCCAGTTCCATCTTGCAGAAGGCAGCGGTATACACGCATGTACCCAGTGTGTGACTGTACTGTGGTCAACTCTTGACTACTACAGCAATATCTGTACACAGGGGATCTCTCTTCAAAACATGTTCACAATGAATTGGCAGGGAAGAAAACACTGCCAATGCAGGATGGAAGGGAATCTTTGTTTTTCTTTCCTCCTGGTAACTGTTAGTCAGCCTGAGAGGTCCAAGCTGTTTGCTCAGCTGGGAAAGCCCCAATAGCAATGAACCAACATATCCAAAGAGCTGGTCCCAAAGAAGGAATGACAGCCACACAAAACAGCATGATACATTTTCCCCCCTTTCTTATTAAGGATAACATTTGGAAACATTTCAGAGTGAAATAACACAATAGGGAGAAAGACAAGGAGGTAAAGTTATGACTAACTGCTGCTATTGATGCTGAGCATTGAAGTGCCCTATGCCCTTCTATCACCCACAGCAATTGCCCATCATTACTGAAAAACCTGGGACAGAAGAAGCAGGAGAGTCAAACTGCAGATGGCAGAAATGTGGTCTGATGTTAGTTCAGATGCAAGGAAAAGCACAGGCTCACAGGGGACCTCGTGTCTGCCTATAAATACATAAGGGGTGTGTACCAGGATCTGGGGGAACGTCTGTTCACCAGAGCACCCTGAGGGATAACAAGGACCAACAGTCATAAACTCCTCCAAGACCATTTTAAGCTGGACATAAGGAAAAATGTCTTTACTGTCAGAGCCCCCAAGGCCTGGAATAGACTCCCTCCAGAAGTGGTGCAGGCACCTACTCTTGGACTCATTCAAGAAATGTCTGAATGCTTATCTTCCTGGGGTCCTTTGACCCCAGCTGACTTCCTGCCCCTGGGGCAGAGGGCTGGACTTGATCTTCAAGGTCCCTTCCAGCCCTAACGTCGAATCTATGAATTTCTACAAATCCATGCCACTGTCATAAGGGAGACCATAGGACCCCACTTCTAGATTGCCTCCACCCAACCCTAAAATATGGCACCTATCACCGTGAAGTACTATGTTATTTTACTAAAACTCCAATTGATCCGAAATGCAGCAGGTGATCTCCTTAATATAAACATTGTTAAAAATGTGACTCCAGTGCTCTCTGCACTAGCTCCTCACTGGACTGAATCCAATTGAAGGTTTTAGTTTTGAAACTGAAAGATCTCCCAGGGAATGGCCTCAGCTGCCTGTGAGTTTACATATTCCTCTAGGACCACAAGCATGGCCTCCTCTCACCACTATGTTTCACTGTGTCCAAGAGGTGGACCTTTCCCAGAAGCTGGACGTGACTAGGGAATGTACTTCTGCAAGGGACAAAAATGACCACTAGATTTAATCATTTTTGGGAATAGATGTCAAACTCAATCCTGTGTCTTCCTCTCTATAAGTTATATGTACATGCTATAATTAAGCTATTTTTCCTGTAGGCTGGTAAGGAAAGAAGAGAAGGAGCAATTGTTATTGTTATTTTATATGCCTGAGAGCTGCTCAGCCATTACAATAAAGAAAGTCATAAATTACCTTGTAATGACATGTTTTGAGATGCAGACATGTTTTGTGATGCTTGAAGTGCGATGGACAGTTGGTACCCCAGAGAAATACAGGAAAGGTACTCTAGGCAGTAGAAGCTGTGCAGAAGAAGGCTTTCTCACTAAGAGCAGGTGAGGCTATGTGTGCACAAAAATGGAAGTTGGCTATACATCCGTAGATTAACTCATCTTGACGTAGGGGGAATCCTCACAACATTTGGGACATACAGAAAACCGGTGAAGGGAATTTGCATATACCCCTCTGGCTGATGGTTATTTCAGCAAAAGAGATTCAGAAGTTTGGTCTGTAGGGCATTTTCTGTAACGTTCCTCCTAAAAGAAGTTCACCGAACCACGTTTAAGAGGGTGGGGTAAATTTGTACTGCAGGCTGAGGTGAAATGGCCACACAGCTCCCAGGAATGTTAATAGGGGATTTGTAGCATAGCCCTCATGCCTGATGTATGACAAAGTTTATGTATGGATCCATGGCTCTATGGGACATGGAGTCCTGGTGGGTGAATTTTTGGGGGCAAGCTGCTGAAATAAAATGTTGTGCTTCTTGGCCACAAAACTCACGTCTGCAGAACAGCAACACTCTCTTTTAGATTCTGTGCAGACTTCTTGCTGGTGCATTGCATTAATATTAAATTAACAACACACTACTCACATGGAACTTACAGTCTAAAAAAAGCTCACATTATGCTGTAAGCCTTTTATTACAAAATAATAGCAGTCGTGAGGTTAAAGTTTGTTCATACAGTTTTCTATAGAACATCTGTACATTTTTATGGGGGATGAAAGCAAGGTTCCATGTGTAGCTTAGTCATAGGAATATAGATAATGAATAGTTTATTGAATTTTCCTTTTGTTTTTAATATTCACTTACATTCATAGAGAGGCTTTCCATGTAAAGCATACCAGATCATTTTTGAGAGAGCTTTGATTTCTATAATTCTAATGTTTCTGTTGGCATTCTGCAGAGATTGTACGCCTGATATGAAAGGGACTCAGGCCTTCAGGATCTTGCTTGTAACTGGAGGCACAACTCAGAAGGGCTCTGAAGTGGACTGTGGTCTGCATTTGAGATAGGAAAGAAGAACCAGTGGATCCATGTGAAGGAAGACCTTGAAAAGCTTTATTAGGACCAGATTCCCTGAGAATATTAACCAGCATCCATGGAACCATGAAAGCTCACGTAGACTTCAAAATCAAATAATTCAGGGCTTTTGTGGCCTTCCATGATACAGAAGCTGGGCAGAAATGTTTTAAATTGAATCTGGCACTAAATAAGCAAAAGAATTGTATAATCAGTGCTTGGTTTAATAGGAAGCCAGGGAAGCTCCTTAATACTAGAGTGATAGAATGGAAAAGTATAGTCCTAGATAAAGTCCTGGCAGCTGAGCCTGGCAGAAATTTGCCTGCAAGCAAAACTAGTGGGGTGTCCAGAAAACAGGGTATTGTACTAATTAACCTGCACAAAACAAGAATATGTACCAGACTCTCAACATCTTGTCAAAAAAACATATACTATACCTCAGTCTGCAAATGCTGTGAGAATGCCTAATGCAGTATTTTAACACTAGTGCACACACTCATGCACACCTCTCCACCCTCCAACACTCTCCTCTTTACTCAGAGGGCAAGCCTATTGAGAAACCCTTGAACCCCTGATTTTTTCCTTATTTGATTCCTGTTTTTTAGAGCCCTTGTATTGTGCAAGTACTTTACGTCACCGTTGAGCAAGTGCTGGACACAGTTCCAGAAACCCTCAGTACCCTTCCAGGTGTAAGCTACCAGTGGAGGTTACTAGAAAGTAGTAGAGGTACCTCTGTTTCCTGTCGGACTGATAACTTGGCTTTAAGCAGGGATCCTGGAATAGTTGTGCCAAAAGATTAAAAACTCAGTACTGGTGTGCACAAGTCACTGGGGCCAGAACCATTAATTATATGATCATTATATAAGGACCTGCACTCAAAAATGACTCCATCACTATGAACACAGAAACCTAAAGGAGCCACAGGACAAGGGAGGCAATCCATCAGGCAGGAGTCTCAAGTACTATCGTCACACGCAACATTTGTATGCAACATGGACTGTTTCTTCTTTTGTACGATAAAAATCCTGTCCGTATTTTATCTTTGTGTGCTTTGGCATTTTTGTGGATTCGGGAGCTCTTGACCATCAGAGGGATTGCTACGTGGAAGTGGCTCTCATTGATCCCCATGGAATATTTAAAGAAAGCACGGAATTCCAGGGGTGACAATGTAAATGCCATTAGATCAGCCCCAGCTTTGGGGATTTCTGAAAGAATAGACAAATAAATCTAGATATATTCTGAATACATCAGATAACTGAACCCAGACATGATGGTGAGGTCACCCAAGGGAGCATGTAGGCATTTCAACAAACAGAGCATATATTGTACACTGAAATCAAAGTTATCTAATAATGACTACCCTGTGGCTAAATGGATGCTTTTTTTCCACAGCTGAATCCTCAGAAGGATGATGTAGTATTTGTTCATTCATTGTCATATGCCTAGTTAAAACAATCAAGATGTGAAAAAAGAGAGACTAAACGACATGGTTATTTTGGGTGCTTTGGCCAACCTTGTACACAATGAAGTCATAGGAAGAATGGGGCTCTACCTTTCTGTTTGTGACTGGCTGTGTACTGGTTAAAACTGTGGTGCTGGGTACTGTTCCTGGGGATGCTGAACAGTGCCTGTAGTTATTCTGATTTTATTTCATTACGGGTTTAAAACCTGGACTAGATTTTCTGAAAGATTAATACACTGTCAGAACAAACTTGGGCCTGGCTCTGAGTGAGCCTGGGTGGCATAATAGCTCCATGTTGTGTGCTCATATATCTGAGGTCTGGACATGAAATCAGATAAAACATGATGTTGTCACCTGAATGGAGCAGGTATATAACACATGGTATACATTAGCCCACAGGATGGCCTATTTGGGGAGGAGAAAATCCCTGCATAAAACAGCTGGAGGGCTGCATAAATTCTAATTTGTTTCCTTCACAACAACTTATTGAGGACTAGGAGAAGCAGTCATCCAACCCATGACTCCTACCCACAGTGGTGCAGGTAAGCCTTGTGGCCATTCTAATTGTAAGATATCCCAAGATTTGTGGGAAGTCCCTTGCAGAACAGGCCCAAGGTTTATTGCGGGGGTTCAGTATTTCCTTGCTCCTGTTGTGGACCCAGTCAAGCTCCCCTTGCTGGATGCTCACCAGACTGTTGTGTTTAGGTCCCAGACCTACATGCTTTATTTTTTTTTAAGTGTCTCTGGGGCTATATGCACACAACTGAATTACCGCAAGGGTGTGACTTTACCCTGCATTGGCCACTCTGTGGTAATTTCATGCCTGAATGCTTTTATGCTGCAGTAAATGTGCAGCAGTTAACCCCTAAATTAACCCCTCTTGTTGGTTCCTTAATTTCTTATGAGTGGGATATGTGACATGCAGAGGCCTAATGGCAAATTTTGGTGCCGTGAGCTGGGGGGAAGTCTTACTAGAAGCTCAAAAGACACCGGCTGCTGCTGCTGGCACAGCACAGTCTCCCCTCACAGTATGGAGGCTGCTGCCACCACTGTTGCTGCTGCATGGGCTGCCCGCACACCAGCATAGGAACTGCTATTGTTATTGTTGTTGATGCCTCGGGCACTCAAACACTTGCAGCCAATCCTGCTGCCGCTGCTGCACAAGCTCTCTAGGGGCTGTCATTCTAGTGCACCTTCTAAATCGGCTCCTGAGGGGGCTCACCCCTAGCTACACTCCTGATGATATGAGACAGGGCCCTCCTGAGGATTGGCATTATATATAAAATTCATAATATTAACTGGAATTCAGATTATTATTGCTCCTTCCTCCCAGAGTACTTGAAGAATGCCCTGCTTGCGTATCTCCCTCCAGACCATCTATCAGAGATGGTTTGTGTGATATAAAGAAGGGAAGGCCACAGTGTTGAGAGGGGGATCAGCATTACTTCACCCACACCCTTAGAAGTTGCCCAGCCTTTGTAGCTAGGAAAAGAGTTGCACTGGAGTTCTCTCAGGAGCTCTACCCTTCTACTTCTCATTACCCAGACACCCAAATCACACATCTTCAGACTCAAAGGGCGATTCCACACATGCAAGCACGTGCGCTTGCAGCAGCTCAAATAGAAGCAGTGTAAATTTGAGCCTGGGCTTTCTGCCTCAGCGCATGTGCCCAGACATGTACTTTGGTGTGGGCCAAATTGTGCCACTTGGGGCAAAATAACCCTGCCTGGCTCTTCCCGGATCTGCTGCCAGGGGGAGCTAGAGCCTGGGGCCAGCACCTGTGATGGCTCCAGCAATATAAAAACCTGTCCTGGCCCGCAGCTCAGGGCTACTTGCCCTTAGGAGCTTCTGGGGTCTCCTGCCCCTTCTGGAGGGAGAAGGAGACCCTGGCACACATGACCCTTGAGTGTCAGGGTCATGTGTCTGCATGCCCCACTACCTCCACCTCCAGAACCTCCTTCTGAGGTTCTGGTTGAATTTCAACCCCACCTTTTTGTTTTTGGTCACCCCATCCACAGCCCCACCAAGTCCTGGGACCTCCTGATTAACCTCCTCCTGGCCCTGGCCAAGTGGGCCCTGTACTTGACTAGGAAGGAGGCTTTGGCCAGAAAGGTGCCTGGGGACTGTGGAGCTGCTTTCCTCTCACTTCTCTGTGCACGTTTTTGGGCACCCCAGCTTCTGCATTCCTGTTCCAGCCTGCTGCCAAGCCATGGTTGGGGGACAACCTGGGGACAGCCACCATCACTGTCAGAGCCTAAAGGTGCCTTGCCCACCCCAGCTGCAGGTCACCCCCCACCTTTACCTCCACTTTCACCTGAAGCACACCCTGAGTGGCTGAACTGAATGGCTGCTACCATCACTGCCACTGCTGCTGCCGTCTCTTCTGCCCTCTCTTAGGAGAGAGGGAGATTCCCTGCTGCACCACCTTGCACCACTCAACACTACACCTGCACTGGATTACTCCCTAATCGACTGATTGCTCCTGCCCTCCCCCACAGCTGCCTCACTTCATCTGATCCTGCTTTGTTTTCCTGCCTGCTGCCGAGGGCCTGGCTGGAGGTCTGAGCAGCTCCTGGACTGATCTGTAACAAATAAAGCCCCTCCGCTGCTCCAGCTGTCTTTTACATATACCTCAGCAGTCTTCCCTGTGTGTTTTTGCCCTTGTGTGGTAAGTCCTGTGGTCCACTCCCCCTAACCTGATATTTGTTGTGTGGCTGAGTAAGCCAGCTTGAGTCTCCCCAGCTCTTGTATGTGTGTTTCCCTCTCCCCCATATACCCCAAGCATAGGCCCACTGTTTTCTTTCCTGTAGGGCTGTAGCTCAGTGAGCTTCAGTCCCCTTCCCCCATCTGTTTCTCCCCACAAGTCCATCCTGCCCCTCTTAGGTTCAGTAGCCCCACTGTATATTTTGGTTTTCTTTATTGTTTTCCTCTCCCTCATATGAAAGCAATGGCAGGGCAGGAACCTTCACGGGGGTTGGGTGGCAAATACCCCCCACAGAGCTTCCTGCAACCCCTACTATGGGGGCAGATCCCAGCCTAGCCCTCTAAAGGATGCATGCCCCTGCAGTCCCCAACCTGGAGACAGAGTCCAACCAACCTCCTCCGTGGATAGAGCAACCTGCAACCCCCACTGCAAGGGTGGGCAGGACTCCAGCAGGGAGCCAACAGGGCCAGGGAGTCTCCCCTGCCCAGGTCCCTCCTCCTCCCAGAGGGGTTCCCAAGCCACCACCCCAACCATTGGGGACCAAGGGCAAGGGCAGTGGGAAGGGCTTCTCTTCAGCCTCCTCCACAGCGGGGTTGGGAAGGGTAAGGACCCTGCCCCCAAGCCTAGACCACTGGCATCTGAGGGGACCAGACAAACTACACCAGTCAGCAAACCAACTCAGCCTGTCCCTGTCCCTAGTCCTGGCCCCACCAATGTGGCCCCCCGGTGGGGGAACCACAACTATGCACAGGCAGCTGCGGAATGACCCAAAGCCATGGGGCCTAGACCTTCCAGCTTTGGTGGTGGGGCTCCCTTTCTGGCACTCACCCGCAGGCACAGGGTGAAGTGCCAACTACACAAATGGGAGAACCTGCACTTTAAGACCTGGGTGCAGGCCCTGGCTCGGGTAGTGGGAGCCCCCAAGATTGTGGTAGCCTCCTGCTTTCATGGCAGGGGGGGGTCTTTTTCCTTGCCTTGGAGGCTGCTGCAAAAAAGGCAGTGGAAAGGGGGCTTGTGGTGGAGGCGAGTACATCTCCCTTGAGCCCCTAGAAATGCTGGGGACCAGGATGTTCCTTAGCTCCGTCCCTCCCCAATCCCTAATTGGGTCCTACTCCCCCAGTTCCAAACCCTGGGGAGAGTTATTTCTCCGGTTGTGGCCCTCTCACTGGGCTGCCAAGACCCCAGCCTCTGCCACGTGTGCTCCTTCTGTCACCAAGTTGTGATCCAGCTGGCAGCAGGAGCATGGCTGGAGGCTGAGGGGTGCCTTGTGATTCCTTTTCAGGAGGCTCCAGTGAGGATTTTCTATGTGCTGGGGGACCTGCAGTGCTTCTGGTGACGTGCTCTGGGGCACTTGCATCATAAGTGCCCCATGGGCCAGGATGAGAGGGCATCTGTGGGTAAGAGGGGTGCCCCTGTCACCGGTACCCCTCCCCCCTCAGGCCCCCCTGGCACCCCAGACACATAATCCAGCCCCCCGTGAGCTCAGGGGACCCTGCTGCCAAGCCAAGTTTGATGGGGTCCTGCGGAGGGCAGCAAAAACCAAGGGGAGAAAGGGAGCGGGCCCCCCCCACAGTCATGTCCCTGCTGTACCTGTCCCACTGCCCCCAACCCTCACCTTCTCCTGCTGGAGCCTGTCCACCTGAGGACCACCCCATGACTGAGTGGGTGCAGGCCCCCTCTGGGCGTAAAGCCAAATGGAAGGCCTGGATGCAGCTGGAGCCCTCTGACATGGAGGACTCCTGTCCCCCTACCAAGACCACCACATAGGAGGAAGAAGTGGCCCAGCTTCTGAGGGCCTCCCTGGCTGCACCTGACATCCCACCCCTGGGAAAGACCAAATGAGTGATCCCTGTGGAGGAGGCTTCGTGGCTGCTGCACAGCCCCGAGCAGGAGACCATGAAAGAGGCCCCTCGCTCCACTGGCCAGGGCCTATCCCCGAGAGCATGGGCGTCAAAGCTAAGGCTGAAGCTGACACAATGGAAAGTCCATCAGTTGAGCCCTCCCCCTGCAACAATCTAGGGGAGACAGTCCTGCAGCTCACCCTGGTGAGTTCTGAGGGGGGAAGTCCCCACTCCCAGGACCCCAAGACAAGCACTGATGGGTCTCCTCCTCCCTGTCAGACCCCACGACTAGTCTGCCCAATGGTCCCACACCAGCAGGGGTCAGGGTGGGATCCCCGGACCAACAGTCCGATCTTATCAGGGATCCCATGAAGACCACCCTGGGTTCTAGCTCTGCCCTGCCATCTTGTGAGGAAACGCCACCCCCATCCCAAGGGGCTGCAAAGCTCTCCCAATCCCAGCCAGAGTCCGCTGTCTTAATGGACTGGGGGATTGAACCCCAGGACCAGGTGGAGGATGCCCAAGAACCAGCAGGCTTCATGGAGCCTGCGAACCTCTCAGTCCTGGCAATCCCCAGGGGCAAGCTATTTGCATTTCTTGACTGTGAGTACACTCAGCTGTCCACCAGCAAGGTACAGCTTGCCTTGGACTGCTGGGGAGATTTTGACAGCAGCCTCACCATGCTGATGCCCCTGCCAAAGAGTGGGAATCCCCACAACCTGAGGAACTGGCATCCCGTTTCCCTCCTCTGCATGGATTACAAGGTGTCAGTGAAGTCCATCTTGCTGTGCCTGCGGTCCATGCTGACAGAAGTGATCCATCCTGACCAGCTGTACACAGTGCCAGGATGTTCCACCTTCGACAACCTGTATCTGGTTCGGGACCTCCTGGAGCTAGCACACTGGGAGGGCCTGTCTTTTGCCCTCCTATCCCTGGACCAGGAGAAGGCAATTGACAGAGTGGGTCATGGGTATCTGACAGCCAGGCTGCAGGCCTTTGGCTTCGAGCCCCACTTCATGCAGGCTCTCCTGGTGCTGCAGAGTGTTTGGTGAAGCTCAACTGGACCCTGATGGAGCCCATCCTGTTCAGGAGAGGGGGGTGTCAAGGCTGCCTGCTGACAGGCCACCTGTATGCCTTGGCCCTGAAGCCCTTCCTCATTCTTCTGCAGAGGCAGGTGGCAGAATTGGTGCTCCGGGAGCCAGTGGTGTGGCTGGTCCTGTCATTGTATGCTGAAAATGTAACTCCTTCCCGTCCAGGACTTAGGCGGCCTGCCGCAGGTGGAGGCCTGCCAGGTATTGTACTCAGTGGTCTTCTCTGCTCAGGTCAACTGGGTCAAGAGCTTTGGCCTGGTGGTGGGTGACGGGTGGCAGGTTGGCTCACTCCCACCCGTGCTCCATGGGATCCATTGGAGCGTGGGCTTGCTGATATACTTGGGGGGTCTACCTGTCCCCCAGAGACCCTTCCCTGCCAGAAAACTGGCACCAGCTACAGGCAAGGGTGGTGGAGCACCACTGGGCATGGGCAGGGCCCCTGAGGTGTCTCTTCCTGTGTGGGAGAGCGCTGGTGCTGAACCAGCTGGTCCTGTCCATGCTCTGGTACCACTTACACACCCTGCCTGTGTCCCCGGAGGTCCTGGCAGGGCTCCAAAGATTTAAGCTGGAGTTTTTCTGGCCAAAATGCCACTGGGTTGCTGCAGAAGTCCTGAGCCTCCCTTTGTGGGAGGGCAGCCAGGGCCTGGTTTGCCTATGCCTCCAGGTCCTGATGTTCCACCTTCAGGCCCTGCAGCAACTGCTGTATGGTGTCAGTAGCCACGTGACATGGGGCCACCTGGGGCATGCCTTCCACCTACACTTCCGGGGGCTCTGATACAACTGGCAGCTCCTGAGCCTGTGGGGTTTCTCCTTGCAGGACCTGCAAGGGCTGCCAGAGTTCTAGCAGGACCTCCTCTGGGCCTGGAGGCTCCCCTGCCACAGTCGCCCACGGCACCAACCTGCTCGTTGAGCCCCTCCTCTGGAACCCCCAGCTGGAGGTACTGGAGGGGCCCCGGTTGTGACAGGTTGATCCTGGCTGGTGTCACCCATATCAGAGATCTCCTAGACTATGATAGGCAGGAGTAGGTGGACCCCACTGTACTGGCCTTGCATATGGGTCTACCCACGACACATGCGACCTGCCATCTGGTCCAGGAGGTGAAATCTGTTCTATCTCCTGATACCCTTGCTTTTGCTGACCAGGTCCTGCATGGTGGTGGTCCCCACACCCCCATGTCCTCCAGCTCACTGGAGTTTGTCTTGGGGCCGGCGCCTTGCCCAGCCTCACAGCGCTCCCTACTGAGCCAGCTGGAGGACACCAGACCAGTCCGCTTTTCCACCGTCCATCGCCACCACCTCTGCACACTCATGCACACCATGATCCATCATGCTGCTCTCACGTCCTGCCCAGACACCAAGTGGCAGGGACTACTTGGCGAGGGTGTGGCTGGGGCACCCCAGTGGCTGAGTCTGTACTCTACCCTCATCCCATGAGCCACTGGAGACCTAAGCTGGTTGCTCCTCCATACAGCCATTGCCATGGACGTGTACGTGGCAAGCTTCACAGACACCCCAATCTCCTGACCCTTCTGCAGGCAGAGGGAGATCCTGGTGCACATGACTCTTGAGTGTGCCAGGCTGCAGCCCCTCTACCTCCACCTCCAGAACCTCCTCTTGAGGTTCTGGTTGAACTTCACACCCATCTTTTTATTTTTGGGCACTCGATCCATGGCCCCACCATGTCTTGGGACTTCCTGGTCAACCTCCTTCTGGCCCTGGCCAAGTGGGCCCTTTACATGACCAGGAAGGATGCTCTGGCTGGGAAGGTGCCAGGGGACTACAGGGCTACTTTCCTGTCATTTGTCCATGCATGTTTCCAGGTGGAGCACCACTGGGCAGTGTCCACTGGCTCTTTGGATGCCCTTGAAGACTGGTGGGTGCAGCCCCAGGGCGGCCCTGCTTGGTAGTCCCCATCAGGTGCACTTATTTTCACATTTTG